>NC_140067.1:11517270-12163104 GCF_963513975.1 Fringilla coelebs
TAAACTCCACTTTGTGAAAATTTCTACAAATTATAACAAAATACTGATGATAAATGCTGTGATGTACTGGCAGACTTCAGCATGAATTCTCCAGGGATAATTGCAAACTAGATCAGATATGCCAGACAACAAATACCTTCCAGAGGCACAGCATCTCCTTCCTCTGTCATCTCAGTTGGCCAACACATACTACTTCAGTTTCTGTAAGTGGCTGGTCTGTCTTACTCCAGAAGTGGCTGTATTCCCATGGCACATGGAAGTAATTCTTAAATTGATGATCTAAAAATACAGAAGACAGCATTTTACTGCAAAATAATGTGAAATCCTCACTTTTCAGACAAAGTCAGAATAGTTTAGGTACTTATTTTAAATAGCCAGCTAAACCCAAAAAAACTGTTTTGAGAGAGACTAAAAATGTCACTGAGAGCATATAAAAGGCTTTCATAGAATCAATACACTGAAATCAAATGGACTTAAATTATATCACAAGAAAGGCTGTAGATCAGTCCTGCCAGTGAAAGATGTAATTGTTCTTACAGCCTGCATTAAAAAATCTTAACATAAAGGTACACACACCTGGTTGTAAAAAGGGAAAAGGTCATTTTTTAGTCAAAGTAATATGAAATGTCTTTACTTCAGCTTGATTCCCCAGGGGATGAAGGGGAAGACTGTAGTTGCCATGCCTGGAAGAAGCTGTCCATGAAGATCTGTGAAAGGAGTTTCTTGCCATAAATAGAGTTAACCTTAGCTGGCTCTTCAGCCACTCATTAAGAAGTTAAAACAGTGCTTTCTATCAAAGAAATAAGGCAACAGAACAGAATAGCAGAAAGAAATATTCTGTAATTGTAAGCCATATTTCCTGGTTTTCAGTCAGACAGAATAAGAATCTACTATTAAAATTTTAAAAATCAAAACAAAAAGTCCCAACAAAACAACTGAAATGTGTGTGTGCTAGATGTGTGTGTGTGGGTATCCTACTTGCTGTGCAACTAAAGAATCATTAAGACTGAAAAAAAACCACCAAGAAATTAGTATCACCAAATTTATAACTTCAGCAGATAGATATCCATTCATTTTTAAGTATTAATTTGTGGAATAAGTAATGAGTGTGGTGATCAGTGTCATGGAACTAAATTAGTGTCACATTTGTAATGTGAAGGACACCTCAAAGGTACCAGGAATCTTATGCTGTTGATTCTGCTACAGATTATTAGCTTAAGATCATTAACCAAACTGCTTTGCACCCGTGCAGGAAAAATAGTTTAGTGAAGGAGTCTGGAGCACAGACTAAAAGATTTGTCACTATTACTTGGAACACTGTGTTTTAGATTCATTTTTATTTACTTTCACTGGACTCTGAGTTTCATAGCTGAACTGTTGGTGTCCTAATTATTATAAATTTCTAGTACTTTACAGCAAAGCTATAAGTAATTCCAAGCCCCTTTGCTTGCTACAGATTTATGCTGTAGTAAGGGTTAATGACTTGATATTGCTCTCATGCTGTCTTGTGCATTCTGGAATAAGATGAAAGCTTGTGCTTCCATGCACATTGCAAACATTTTTGTGAAGTGTGCACACCTCTCTCACTTTTGTCCAAGACAGACAAGCCATCTTGCTGTATTTTTTCCAGTGCCCAGGGATCCAATCCAAGCCTTTCCAGATGGGAAGCACTTCCCTCTCAGAACTCCCTTTGGCAGCCCTGCATGCACAGCACTCACTCCTGAACTGGGACATGCTGGATTCTCCTCTTGCCTCCCTTCAGCACAGCCTGAAAGTGGTGCCCAGACACCACAACAATTCCTGAAGGCACTGCAGGGCTGCTGCTTCCCTTTGTGTATGCTCAGCAGCAGGGCTGGGAAGGACAAAACAAGCCTTAGTGAGTTTGTAGGAATTCCAGCACCTGTCCGTGGCATTATGAGCAGCAGGGACAGAAAGGCTTGTTCCCTGCAGGTCTCAGGATACTCCTGCACACAAGGAAAACTCAAGGGCTTAGTGAGATGAACACTCTTTTTCTCCTCTTCATGGGCCTTCTGGAACTCCCAAAAATTTAAAACTTAATTCTGAGCCTTATTTTAACTAATATGAATAATTTTTGTTCCAGATATTCAGATAATTTTTGTATAAGAATCCTCATTTGACTGCCAGGTCATTTTCCATGATAATTCACCTGAAAATTGGTATTTGAAATACTTTAGTGTTTTCTTACCTCTCTCTCTCTCCACTTTCAGTTCAAATGCAAAGCAGCAGTGTTACTGGTTACATTTCCTGGAGCTTATGAGAAACTGTAAGCTGTATGTGAGATAGTCCTGCTCTTTGGTCCATGTGCCTCAGCTCATTAGCTTAATAACAAAATGCATACATGGTTTGGAAAACAGGACTAATTATAGAGGTCAGGGAAAGGAAATCCTGGGAATAGAAGGCAAAAGATTATCTAGAAATCTTCATGGTCCTGACACAGCACCTTGCTCATCACTCAACCTATAAATGACAGTTCACTCACATCAAAATATGAATTATTTTACACAGTGTGTCATTACCTATAGTTTTAGAGGGTTGATTTAGTATGGCTCTTCATTTCAAGGGAACGAGGCTGACCAGAATGTGGTATGGGGTGGCCTGGTTTCCCTGCCTTTTTTCTTTTGTGTTTTTCTGTTGTGCTTTTGCTGTAGGTGGATACCATCTGTGGGAAAATGTGCACTCAAGTGGCAAACAGTAGCTGACTGACAGGGGTACAAGCACTTCCCCGGGTGCTGTGCTGGCAGGTGACCAGGCAGGAAGCACAGGATATTTTAGAGAGGAACTTCCAGAGATTCCTCCCAGCTGTGCTATTAATATGCATGCAGAGTCTGACAAAATACTGATTAATGTCCAGTATCAGTCAGTGATAAAACAGCATCTGTTTTAATGTTAATAAATGAGGTGGCAAGCAATTTCCGTATAGAAATTACTCATGCATTTCATTTGCTGGTGACACAAGCTAATTGCAGAGTTAGAAGATAACACAGCACAGTTAATTTGGGTTATGGTGTACTCAAGCCAGAATTCAAATCCAAAGCTTACTAGCATGCAATCTGGGGGAATCCAGGACTCCCATAAAATGAGAAGGACCTCCATATGTAAATACCCTTCAGAGTTCCAAATCTAAAAGACAGCTTTTGGAATTTAGCCTTTAAACAGCCAGCAGAGCTGCACACAAGGCCTGAGCCCCACAGGCTGCCTGCCCTGAGCTCCTGCTCTCTCACCTGCCAGGCCCTGTGCACCAGGTCCCTCTGGGCTGTTTCTGGTGGCATGGTGCACAGGATGCAGTGAGCTGGTACAGCCTGGCAGGAGCTAAGGACATCCACTCAGGACACACTGGTGTTAGTTCAGAGCCTTCCATGGAATGTGGAATCCCTGGCTTCAAAAACACCTTGACTGGAGGGACCTGCAGCCTGAGGGGCTCACTTTGCCCCTTAGCTGGGGCTGCATTTTTCCCAAGTCTGTTGGAGATACGATTTCAACTTTACTAATCCTAACTTAAAAGCAGTAAATTTATACCAAGCAATACAGGTTGAGGACCCAAGAATAAAATCCAGCTTTAGTGCAAGAAGGAAGAGCAGTCTAAATAAGAGGCAGAGGCCTATTTGTTTAGTAGTTCTTAACACAAACACATCACATGAAAATGTATCCTATTAGATTTTTATAGTCACCATACAAATGATTCATTTAAGCAACAATAAGAGGTCCAATGTATCAAAAAAGTGAAAAATTAATTGAAGATTGAGTTCTAATAGTTGTAGTTTAGAAATAATAAATTTCTATGTGAAGGGCAGCTTTAGATTACAAATACATTTTCTGTAGGTGAGGTGATGAAGGATTTTGTTTTACTCTTATGTATTCCAGTGAGAATATATTTAATAAGTTTAGAATCCATCTTATTCTAGAAATGTAATTTTATTGTTGTTCTGGTCTTGTAAGATTGATCACCATGTTGTGTTACAAGGAAGGCAGACTGATCGAATTAAAACGTTAATCTAAGGCACAAATGGAAAGCAGCAGAAATATCATACATTACTCTGCATATACAATATGGATAATGGCAAAAGAAGAAAAATTAGAAAATTGCGTAGGTGACAGAATTACACAGTAAAAATAATGACCAGCACAGACTACTGACAGATTGTGGATGCATTTAATTGAAAGTGACCTTAAATATTAGCTCTTCAAAATGAAAATAATCAACTGTATATTAGAGCTGACAGCTTTAAATCTGTATCAGATTTCTTGCTCTGTGCTGGGGTCCTGTTCAGCTCAGGCTGTAACACAGAGCAGCTCCAAGGCTTCACTAAATGCTGATATTGGAAAATTTTCTGCCACAGCAAAATAGCTGGTAGCAATCAGGGAGAGAGGGATACAATTGGGTAATTCTGTCTGGGACAGCTTGCTCTCTCAGTATTTATGACACAGAGAGTGTGTGAGTTCTTGTCAGCCCAAAACACCTGTGCCCAAAGTAAAATACCATCATGGGTACATCTCTAATTTTAGAGATTAAAACAAAAGGAGAATGAATTGCTCTGGCTTATTATAATACAGATGTGCCATTTTCAGAATGGAAACACTGAGGTCAGAACTGCTAAAATGAACTTTATCCTAAGTATCTAATTGGTGTTTGGCATATCCAATGTGTCACCACGAGTCACTTATCTCCCGCTGGGAAATGTGAATGAGTTCACAAGGTCAGATGGATACTATGGGTGAACTGTTTTAATTTTTAGCTTAGGTACATGAAAGCTGCTGTTGTAAAATAAAGAACTCATTTGTGCATCAGACATTTGATTAAAATGCCAGCAGCAGCAGCCTGTAGCACTGAAATGGCGTGCAGACACTCGCTGAAGCTGTGCTCTCAGAACCTCGCGCAGCATGCTGGGAACATTCGGCTGAGCTGACATGACACAGATAACCACCTCCGTCTGGCATCTTCTCTTTCTTCCCCAGTTCAGGAAATACCTCTGCAAGACCTTTAACAAATCACAATCTAGATTTAAATCTCTTTTAAGCAGTTTACTTCAAATTTCCTAGTAGTTACACAACCCTGCAGCACTCTCCCTTGTTTCTGAGCTACTGCTGTCCTTCATTTAACTGGGAGGAAGAGGATTAAAGGAGAGCAAAAGAAAAAGCAAAGAAAGCACCTTTGCCCCATTTTGATGTATTAGATACGCAAGAAAAAAACCAGCTACATAGTTTAACTGGGAGAAAAAGTGGATTTGAGCCCATCAGTTCATTAAAGATAGCATCTTTTCAATCAACCAGAAAGAACATCTTGGGCTTCCATCTATTTTCTTTTTTCCACAGGGATCCTAATCATCTTTCAGTACCTTATCACTACTATGAGCCTCTGGGACCGGACGAGTGCACAATGTACATTTCCCACGAGCGGGGCCGCAAGGGCAGCCACCACCGCTTCATCACCGAGAAGCGCGTCTTCGAGAACTGGGCACGGACATTCGACATCCGCTTCTTCCAGCCCGACTGGCAGCCAGAGCCGCTCCCTGGAGCCCAGCCCGAGGCCAGCCCGCTGGCCTGAGCACGGACACCGAGCCCAGCCAGGTCACCTCCCGCAGCAGCAGCCTTTGGGGCTTTGGGCCAGCACGGCAGCCTGGAGGAGAAGGGTCCCAGGGTGTGCAGGTGACACCCGCAGCAGCAGTCAGGAATGGCATGGAGGAGCAGCACACACCCCCAGTACTTGCTGTTAAACTGTACGAACCCAGTCTGTCACCTTTTGGGGCCATCTGACGTCCTGTGTGTGTTTGTGATTCGTGAAACACAACCTGAGTGTCATTAAGGGACCGTTAACTCATTATGGCTTTTTGAAGTACGATGCCACTGACTTTTCATAGTGAAAACTTTCCGTATTTATTTAATGGAGGTTTTTATGCAACCTAGGCCAGTATTTTTCTAATTCACAATTATGTGGTTGTTTATCTTTCATAATCTTTTAAATCCAAAATTAATATTGCTGATGGTTTGAAAGGCCTAGCTTTTTATTTATAAAACTTGTTTGAAATATATAATTCTACATGGCATGTAATTAATATTTGATCAAGAAATGTTGGATTTCTTCTAAGAATTTTGGGCTCTGTTCCAGCCTAAAGCCTTTAACAGCAAGAGTGGTCCCACGTGCAGATCCAGCTCAATTTACATTCTAACATCTTATGTTAATACGAAAATGGTAGTGAAAATTCTGTTTGATATTAATGTGGATTTGCTGCTGTGCTATCGAGCTGCTGTTTTTTAAATAGGGGTGGGAGGAAGGAGGGCAAACAAAATTTATCCCCAAAAAGCCAAACCCCTCATTGGCCATGGCAGCAGCTTCTCAGTGAAGACAAGCTAAGGCTGGAGGGGTTGTGTTGTTTTGCCTCTTGTATTCCCGCAAGAGGCTGCCAGCAACCCCCCTGAGGCAACAGACTACAAACCACACCACAGCTGCTCAGCACAATGTGACCACATTTCTGGAATGGAGAAGGTAAACTACCAGTACTACAATACCAGTCATAGTAGCCAGAAAGATCGCAGCACTGCATCTGCAAAAATCTCTGCCTTCCACTGGCCCAAGATCATCACTGAAGCTGGGATATGAAAAGTGTTCCATGAGTACAAAATTGTCCTCCTGAGAGGAGCAAAGTTAAACTCTGCTTTTTTTTTCCATGAAATACCTGTATGTGTATGGTGAATCCCTGCAAGACAAAGGGGAAGGACAATGCTCATGCTGTGTATGGAACATCACAGTGGGAATTACTGGGTTACATGTGGCTTGTGAATAAAGAAGATTTCAGTTACAGTATTACTTTTCCTTTTGCTTCACAAATATCAAATCTCAAATTTTTTTGAAGTAATCAGTAACTATTGCATGAAACATATCTCAGGTGATGAAAGGTGTCTCTCATTAGACAAGTGCAAAAGCTAGAACAAAGATACTACCTTCAAACACCTAAATCCAAGAAGCTGAACCTCAGAGGCGAGGCACAGAACTGGAGCAAACACTCTCATTTAAACCCCCTTATAAACCATGGTCTTCCTCTTTCCAAAACTGGATAGCAATAGCTTCAGCTGCCCCACAGATACCCTGATTCTCTGGGGACAAAGTGAACTGTCCTGGCAGGGGCAAACTGGTGTCACCTCTGTAATACTGCCTGAACGTGAAGTGCAAGTCTCCAAGAGCCACTGCCTTGCTGCAGCCCTGCCCACTATCAAAAAGTAGGAATCTATAATGTATTTTGCCTTAAAAGCTTTATTTTGGTGTTCTTCCTGGTACACACCACTCAGCTTACAAACTGAATGCCAAGTGCATGTTACCTTTCTCTTGACAGCTGGTGTTTACCTCTCCTTCTTTCACTGATGGTGTTTTATTCCTTCCACTTGATTTCACTGCATTCTTTAAAAAACAGAATGGGTTTTGAACTAATGGCAGTTTGAACACCCCTTTCAACATGTGTACTGGGTGTGTATGGAGCATATATTGCCCCAATTGATGAAATCTGTCAAACTGATTTACAGATCGTTTCTAATGTGACTGCAAGATGTGGTACAGATCACAGTAGGTCCTCTGATGCTTCTGTCCCTGTTTTATTACTGATACAATAATAAAAAGATCTTGTCATTTTAAACTAGAGCTCTTAGTTTTTCCATCAGTCAAGGGCTGCAGGATGTGTAGCTATGTTATTGTTAAAATCAGATCATTTAAAGATAAGAGTACACTGGTCCACTTCTAGTATTCTGTAGAAACAGAGACTTGCCTGACCCTACTGTGTTCCATAGGCTTGTTCCCTGTCTGCAAGACTGCTCAGTGTCAAGTAGATATGGGGAAGCATTAAGAATATGAAGAAACACGGAATAAACTGTGAGGACACTAAATCTCCTAAGACAGCCAAGCTAAGCATTGTAACTCATTCCTTGTTCAGTTTCTGTTAATAGCTCTATGCTCTTGCTACCCTCATACACATATTTTAAACAAAACAAACCCAAACTCACTTTAGTCTTATCAATCTCCTGTGAAGTTTCAGCAAGGTCCCCCATCTAATTACAAAAATTATGAAGGAGTATTTTCTAAGTCACACCTGTATATATAAAAAGGAATTTGATGAAGCCAAGGAGACAGCACGTTTTAAATAGATCACACAGATTTACATGGAACATAAATTGAGTCCAAGTTACAAGAGTGCCGAAGAAATGTAAATAACTGTTAAAGCACTGCAATTTTAATTAACAAATCACTGATGTATTTCACTATAAATGCACAATTTTTGAACTACAGAATCCTGCTGCATTTCAGCCTGATGTGAGGTTTTATGGCCTAGTTATAAACCAAGCAGATTTATGACAGAAAATGCTGTCAGCCTAGGGATAAGTAGTTCAAACTAGGTATTGCTGCCATTCTCTGCTTTATGCTGTCATCTCATACTCTTCACTATAATTTGATTGATTCATGATCTGCAGCGCATCATTTCACATATTAAAAGCTGTTGCAAAACAGTGGTTACAGATATCAGCAATTTCAAGATCTATGTTAGTTTAGTTCTGAACTCCTTACATACCTTTAGGCTTTTACACTTGCCTTTGTCAGGAGATATTTTTCATCTTGAAGAACTGTAGCTCTTATGCCATGATACGTGCAACTGGAATTGAGAATGATAAAGAAAACATCTCTGCAACTAAGAACAAAAATTACCACAGCTGCTTTGTGTTCTGTTGGCTCAATGGTGACAGCACCATGCTACAAAGCAAAACTGTGATGCACGTGGAGAAACCTTCCACCCAAAGTGCTACAGACCTCAGAAAGAGACTTTATTCTTCATAAGGAAACTGAGGAAAGGGGAGGTTAAGAAATGAAGATCAAGTTACAGCCTTGGAACAAGATTGGGGAGAGATTGGGGGCTGCTGACTGGCAGCCCTGGCTCCATCCAGCAGAACACACAGTGGTACTGCCACGTCCATTCACACAGGGCAGTAAGCTAATAAAATCCTTCTGGAGCTGCTTCCCTGGGACTTGCCCTGCTGCATTTTCCAGGCAGACTTCAAAGGAAACTAAGTGATTTTTACCCAAAATACCTCTAAGGTTTCAAGGAAACAGTAAGATAAAAATAGCTGGAAAAGCACTGGGGAATGGGATGAGGGGAATCTAAACAGTAAGGAGTGAAATGTGCCTTGTGCCATCTAGCTGTATTGCCCTGGAATATGAAGAGCAAACTCAGGCTGGAGCTGACAGAGAGGAATGTCCTGGCTCAATAGCAGTGGCTGTCTTGCATAGATTTCTTTGCAGTATTCTGTAAGTTGATCATAAGTGCCACAAAAACTCTTCAAAAAATGCTGATAATAATTTCTGTAATGAAAGTTAATTTTTTAGTCTGATGCAAGGAGACACAATTTCTAATTCAATTTAAAACATAGCTTAGGGATTAAAAAAAATAATAAGCAGTCAAACAGTCAAAGAGTACTTGTAAGGCAGCAAAAGGTACAGCAAAACAGAAACTGTACAGATACCAATACTTCTGTCTTCCCCGGACTACTAGTTCATACTGATCACTGAATTTCCAGCCTCCTGCTGCAAAGACACACCTTGCACATAACAAACATATGATTTTGTACAAAGAAAAAAAATTAAAGACAATCTTATTTAATAAAAACTAGGAAATATTCTTTTAAAAAACTCTAGGAAATAGGAAAGGGCAAATGTCTAAGGTGGTGTGAAATTTCTCCGTGCTGAAGCAGAACAATATAAAATTCAAAGACTCTTTTATAAAATGACTGTCAAATGGCACTGCTTATGCTAAATACCCTTAGAACCACTAGACTGTTAAATGTTTTTCACACTGAAACTGTTTGCTATTTCAGGTCAGTCTGTTTTGTCACAGGGACTGGTATGACACGCCATGAATCTCCTAAATACCACAGCCTGGTGGCCTGGTCTCTGCTGAGCTGTCACCAAAGCCATGTCAACAGCACTGTGAAAAATACTGTTACACTGTCCAAACAGTTTGCTTCTCCCTTTTGTTCAAGGGATTGTTGTAAACAACATCACCAAAATAATTTAGGCAAGTACAATTTGCATCTCTATTAAACCTGTTGGCCAAAGCAGCCAAACTGGCTCAGTATTGCCAAGGCTTCTGTTTTATTCTCACACAGACCTGAAAAGAAAGAAAGGCAAAAAAGTTAAATCTATAATCTGCATGGGGAAGAGAACATGGCACAATCAAACACTAATAGATATACATCACTGAATGGAAACCTTAAATATTATCAATTTAATCACTAAATCAGGCAGAAATCCTCATTAGGGGAGAAAAAGTAACTCTGTCTTAAAGAACTTGCAAGCAAAATGAGTTCTAAGAAATGCTGATTTCAGACTATGTTAGACACTTTCAAGACACATTTCCTGAAAGCTTTTTATTTTTAAAAGTTCACAGAAAAATGGAAAGTAGAAATAAATTCGAGTCATATAATCTTATGAGAAACTTTCTCCATTTTTAAAATTTGTTTTCACCACTTAAGAAATGCAAAATATTATGCTCATTATGGTACAGAAGTGCTGAAGTGATGGTTGTGGCACCTGTGATTCATTTGTGGAATACTGAAAAGAAACTTCTGCAGGACAACTATTGGTACAGAGCCACAACTTTCCCCTCTGTCAGCTGCAGCCTGAGTTTGATCTTCACATGGTTGAGAAGACACTTTCATTATATACACTGCTTTTTTCTGCAGTTCATAACTTTATGGATAAATTAGTCTCTTGGGTGAAATATTTTATGCTTGTCTCAATCCAAAGGTTAATTAGTCTGGAAGCATGATAAAATTCTGCCAGGTCACACAGAGCTCTGTAACACAGACAGAGCTGAAGATCTGTACACGAGGACACTGATCTTTCTTGTCCCAACCCTTGTCCCACACTGCACCATATACAAAGGTTGTCTTCCCTCCAGATACCACAGACTCTCTGAAATGCACCATTCTCACTTTGGGGATTGCCTTCCACTCCATCTATTTTTATCAAGGTCAAATAATCCTGACCACATAAAAGCTTTTGATTTCACAATGCAAAGATGGATGAAATCTTCACTATTTACCAGAAACTAGCAGCATCTCACTTCCTCAGCTATACTGAAAGGATAATTAGGGAAGCTTTCAGATCAGAAACTTCCTTTTTACTCCTTCCCTCTAAGCATCCATCAGAGAAGAGAAAGCAGGGGTTCTGTAATGTGAAAAAACCCCTTAGTGACATGCTGTCGGTATCAGGAGTGCCAGGGCTGCAGACCTCTGCCCTGCCTCAGCTGGTCCTTCCAGTCCCTCTCACAGGAGTACAGTGCAACACCTCCCTGTCCTTATCACTGCACAAATCCTCTCCACAGCTGAACCTGGCCTTAGCCCCTTTGCAAATCACTGATTCAGTGCAACTCAGCCCTGCTCCAGCATGCAATGATGCCCCTCTGAAAGCAGATTTACTCTGAAAGATCCATTTACTTCTGTGGATGTGGTAGCTGAGAATAAAAATCCCTGACTGAAACAAGAGACTGAAATGGGCTCAGTGTGCAGGCACTCAGCAAGAGAATTAGACCCAGCCTACATTTGCTTTTCTGTAATCAATAACAGATACCAGCTTTCAGGAGGAAAAGCCAACCAAAAGAAAAAACCCTTCCACTATCTAGAAGAGGCACAGCATCACTAATGATGTTTGTAAGGATACCTGTGAACAGGCTCTGGTATTTGCTTATGCCAAGAGAATAGCATTTCATCAGAACACTCATTAAAGATGAAAATACTCTGCTGGAATAGACCAAGAAACACTGATTGTCTTCTCCCCTGCCCAGGTTTCTTTCTCCACTCATTTTTTGTAGGAACCTCACTTTTCAGTCTGTAACAGAAGCAGAGCTTAGTCACACGTTGTGTCAGCCTTTTGGCCTGGTCACAGGCACGCCAGGGGACAGGAGAGCACCTGGATGTGAGTACAACCCTACTGGGGAGCTGCTTTTTCTTCATTCAGTAATAGAGATGCATTTTATGATGTGATCCTGAAAGAGAGCTGAAAAACTGAAATGATCAATATCTATTTTTATCATCCATGAGTGTTCTAAACAATATCTTAAAACCCCATTGCAGGAGCTGTCAGTGCAGTTGCACAGTACAGGGTGCAGACATGAACACACTGAGTTTTGCAGGCACGGGCACGCTTCGTTCACAGACCTATCCATGCAGAGTCCCACAGTGCTGAAATTCAACTCTGCTCAAAAGGTTCCCATGCAAAGAAGCATCAGGAAGCTGCCATCTGGCTTGTCTCCTGGATTCCATCAGAAGGATCATCTGTGCACCTTGGAGGAAGCATCTATACTGCAAAGCACACCTGGCCTGCAGAACACAAATGGTTTGTGACTAAGGGTGACATGGCTGGCTCCCAGAGGCCATGTTCCAAACTGAGCTTGAAGGCCTCCCAGGGAAAATGAAAAGGTTACTAACTTTAAATAAAAAAATAAATATACAACACACATCTACAAACAATTCTGTGACACTCCTGTAGTTGCTTTCAGACTGTAACTGTTCAAGGAATAAAAGCTATCACAGCATAGAAAATACTGTCTCATAGATGTAGCATAGGCAACTTTATGGTGTCTCAGAATGATCCATTTCAACTCCTCACTTCTGTGCATACAAAAATGTTAAAAATGCCTGAAGCAGAGTTTGCTGCATTCCAGTCAAACTGTTGTTCTCACTTCAATTTAATCACCTTCACATGCATACTTACTGAGTGCCTCTATTCATAAATTGCATTTTAATAATCCACCTAATTGCCTCCTTTTCCCTAAGCAGATAAGCTTTTAAAAAGAAAGAATCTTTGGTATCTACTGCTACTGGCAAAATTCAGCTGAGTTCTGTAGATATTTCTATCACTTCCTGCAAAAGGTGGCTGAAAGAGAGAAAGTGAAAAATTGAATAAGGCCTGAGGAGTCCAAATAAGTGTTACTGCAAATGAAGCAAGACACAAAGCTCTATCAACTTGACTTTGTACACTTTTTAAAGTATGGAAAAACTTGCCTATAAAATAAATATTAGATTAAAATATTTACTACAATTGAAAAAGAGTTGGATTAGGAAAGGAAAGCTAAGCAAATTATCTAAGGAATTCTGTAAGATTCATTTCTATACTGGGTCTGCACATTTCTACATGGTCTCTGCACAGCAGATTTAACTTGATTGTATTAGAAATTGCTCAGGATAAAAAAAAAAAGGTTTTCTGATTTCATGAAAGGTCACCATTATATCAGATTTTGGATATGAAATCATTGCTTTTGAAGGACGTTATCCAAAAAAACAACCCCCAAACCCAACACACTGTGAAGACCCAGACATCCAGCACCAGCAATCCAGGAATGCTACTCAGACCCATCCCACAGAGTGTTTCTCTTTCCCTTTAAGTGGCATTGTTGTTAGCAGGGAGGATCTGTGCACCAGTCACATGAAAGTTTCTGATCAGCACACTGAGAAGACATGTCCAGTATTACCCACCCCACTTTAGGAATGCTTTAGGTTTAATCCCTACTCCTGGGCCCTAAGCCCCTGCTACTGAAAACAATCCCAGCTCTTCACCAAGAAGTGCCACAAAGAGGTGCAGTAGGCAAAGGTTTACATTCCCATAATGGATCATTTTGTACCTTCAACATCTCCAAGCCCAGAAAATCTTTGGAGATAAAAAACCAAGGCTTTAGTTCTTGAGCTGCACCACACTGCTGTCTTCTCTGGTTTTTGCAAGCCTCAGTGGCTTCTCCACAGCCCTCCCAGGCTCACATGGCTCTGACAGTTCACCTCCTCTCACCTGAGGCTGGGATGCCACAATCAAGCTAGAAGAGAAGAAAAAGGACAAAAATGTTTATGCACTCAGATTTGTATGTGCTGTGCAACAGGAAATCCTCAGAACCATATTCTAAGAAAAATATACCAACTGTGATACTATGTGTGATTACAGATAATTCCTAATAACTATTAGAGACATGGTACTTACACCATGACTGCATCAGGTAAGCTTTATTTTGGTTAAGGTAGAGAACAAGTTCCAAAAGCAGAGGGCAAAAGCTTCTCCTCACTGACTGATGTGTTTCTACACATGCACAGATTTGCTCTTCTCTTCACAAATATCACTGTATTATCCAGACAAAACCCTTCTAGCATACATTCATCAGTAAGAGTCCAGGAAGAACATATCAATATGCCAAACCAGAATTTACAAAACACAGGGAACAAAGCACATTTTCTAGGGGCTCAGAAACTACAGAATCCAATGGTACAATTTATAATGTTCTTCATCCTGATGCCAGAGCCAATTTTCTTTGGTGCAAAATCCAGTGCACTGAAAATTCTGAAAGCATCCAAGTCCATGCAGTGAAAATACAACACCTGTGAAGGGTTTCTAATGGACATGGTGAAGTCCTTTCACCTTTTTTTGGCCGCCTTTTTAAGTAGATTCAGCAAGGTCATAATTTTTGTTTCACTTTCACCAACTCATAGAATTCTAGACTCAAAACTGCCTAAGGTGAAAGGACTGATCTAAGAGTTTTATTTAACAGGGAAGAAAAAAATAATAAGAAAGAAGAAATCAATACATTCCAGAGTAATTTTTTTATTTTTCTGAAGAAAGCTTTCAATATGCCATGCCGAAGTCTGCAAAGTGGGTTAAGTTTTTATTGACAGAATGACATCTTAAATAACACTCTCCACAATGTCCAGTTCTTTAGTAAGAGGTGACTTCTTCTAAGATTTCCTTCAAAGTACAGTGTAAAGAATTTGCCCATTTACAATCCAGAAGCAACCACAGAAATCCTGTTACTAGGCTTAGGTCCTGCCCTTTTTTAAGTTTAACCAAAAAGAAAATATGCTCAGAAAAGCATTAAAATATGTTTAAATCCAGACAAGTGAAATAACAGTAACATTAAAACCATTTGTTAAAATCTTTCCAGAAAAAGGGGCAGAAGAGATGGCTTCAAAACAACCTTTAGAAGTGAGATGTCAACACAGTGTTTCAACACAACCATAATCCACGTGCAGAGAACACAGGAGAGACCCATGAACCCAAAGTAGCAGCCAAAGCAAGTATCTTGTTTGCTCCAGTTCAGAAGACATGTTTCATGTGCTTGATTCCATATGTTTTGAAGAAAACCATGATGATCAATGCCCACAGTCCTAAAATAAATCCTCCAGGTGGATGCCAGTCCTTTTGTTTTGGTTTCTGGAAAAAAAGAAAAAAACAAAAAGGAAAAAAAAAAATTGGTTTTTCGATCTCTCAATAAGTGCACTGTGTTTATCAACTGCAAAAATATAATCCTTGCAGTAGAACAATACCAATAAGCTGTATTTCTTCCTGAAGTAGAAGCATCTTTGTGATGGATGGGGAGGCTAATGGGAGGCAAGTTGCCACTCAAGCAGGGAGGGTAAGTACCACAAAAAGGCCACTGGAACTGTGCCTGAGACACCACTTTGCCTGTGTGTATTGGTATCGTGGGACATGTTCCAACTCATTTGTTTTGACAGATTTTCTTGTATTTGGTCTCATGTTAATACAAGAGAAGATTTCTTTAAGTATGAAAAACAGCTCCTACAAGTGAAAAGAGAGTGTTGTTTTTCCACTACCTGTTTTCTACAGCTGCTTTTGTACTCAGAATTATGTGAATAAACTGATATCTGACCACATAATAAGTGAAGACTCATCATTACAGCAATATCATAAAACAAAATAGGATTGTTTTCAACGTCAATCACATTTCCCAGGGGCGTCATTGAGTCTAACTGCCTTTCCCTAATGTAGAAATATATTCTGCAATTCAAACTTTTGTCCCCTTTCAACAAATTTTTCATCTTCAGTAAAAAGCCATTCACTGCAATTGAAGGCCTTTTCTGTATCCCACATAGCAGCTAGACAATGTAAAACTTGTCTGTCTTCTTCCTTCACTTACTAAACCAAAAATTCAGATACTCCACAGCCAGAGAGAAATGGATTGTAGAAGGTAAGAGCTGCCATGTACCCCAAGATCTGTCTCTGGGGCTAAAAATAAGGTGAATGCAAAATTTTAGTTAATACAAAAATACCAGAATTATAGTATTTAGAAGTATAACAGTCCCTCAGGCCTGTGCCTGCTCTTGCCCTCAGCAGGTCCGTTTTACAGATCTCCCAGGCAGACAGGGATGATTTACTATTACGATAATAAATACTGAAGCGCTTGCTGAGATTTTTATTCCTCCCTTGCTGAAAGATTTGCACCATTTTGTCCTTGCGCAGAATGAGACACAAGGGGCACAGACCATTTTGGTTTTGTTGCATTTAAGTCAAATTTAAAATTCTCTTTCTGCCAAGTGAATAACTGTTACAGAAGATGTTGCTGTTTTAATTTCAGCATCAATCCAGACAGAGAAGCTTGTTGTTCTCTGCTAAATGTACCAGGGAGGCTGGTGAACTTTAATGAAAGAAGGAACAGTTTGCAGTGTCTGTTCTTTCAAAACAGCTTTCCTATCAACACAAAAACAATGTCTGTTGACTGCTCAGCTCCCACTTTATAAACCACACATTCTTAGCTTTAGGATTTTTCTGTAAGTGCTGCAATTTCTGCTGTGCCTGCAATTAGAAAGTAGAACAAATAGTCGTATCACCTGAGACACCCAAAGAACTTGGCAGCCTGAAATATTAATGATTTTACTCTGATACAGGAATCACAAAACCAGCATTATAATTTACATCAACCACAACAAAGCCAAAGATGTGAGCAGAGCAGGTGTCTCAGTATGCAAAGCACTGAGCTCCCTGAGCAGCACTCGTCAGCTGCAGCGTGTGCTGTTGGTGATCTGCCACCTCGCTGATAGTCACAACTGCACATCTCCACAAAAACATCTCTGAAAATCAACTCTGCCTGCTCAAAAGGCTGCCAGCACACCTCGCTTCTGAGAGTAACAGCACATGACACTTCTCCACACAAAGGGACTTTCTTGTTTAAATCTCCCTAATTAACCTGTAACTTCGTATGCATATTGCAGTGCCTGTTCCATCAATCTCTTTGTACTATCAATCTTCCCCTTCTTGGATCTCAGACAAGTATCTTACCACAAAGTGGCACCTGACCCTTCAAGACAAATGACTTCAATTTGCAGCCAGTGACACTAAAAGCCTCTCTTTCCTATTTTGTATAGAACACGTAATTTAATTTCTTTAAAGAATTTATATGAATAAATATTTATAAGGTGATCTATGAGTATGGTTTTACATTTTGTCATGTCTTGTACTGATGTCTCCATGGAATTGTGCAAGGGAAGAGAGGCCAGTGCGGCCGTGGCTCCGCACTGGGAAATCGGGGACATATATACAGTCACTTTAAAGTCAGGGGATGCAATGTTAAAATGTAAAGGATTAAAACCATGAAGGCATGACGAAAATTATATGAGGCTGTACAAGAGCTACATACTCAGTAATCCCAAAAATAAATTATCCTAATAAGAAAGATTTACAGACACAGAAACTGAAATATACATGTAAGTATTGTACCACAATAAAAGGGCAAAAATATTCAACTCTGTTGAATATCTGTAAGTCAATATCTCTAAATGGTTAATTGAGCACAAAATCATACTGAAATAGGCCAGTATTTTCCATGAGGATATCAAAACCTTATGAATATCTAAAATAGGATTACACAGATTCACATTGAAATCCACAAAGTATACCTGCAAGAGCTGAAATACCTAATTTCGTTTAAATTAACTTGCTCATAGATTCCCAAGAGAGTTCCTCACTAAATTAAAAAAATAGTTAGTTGTCAAACTAACAAGTTCATCTTTCTAAAATCCTAACAAATACAACACAGAAAGCATCAATAACAAAACTCTGGCTAGGCGGGCACATCAGCTCAGCAGCAAGGAGTGCTGGAGCTCCTTTACAAAAAGCTGCTTTGGGCACCTGTGCACGGCCCCATCTGCAGGGGACATGGAGCCACTGCTCCCGTGCCTGTGCCAGCCAGCTGTGCTTGTCACATGGGCTGGCAGGGCCCTTCCAGCTGTGCCCCTGCCAGCGCAGCGCCAACAACTCCTTCCCTGGCAGCGCCGGGCTCCGGAGCCAGCGGGCACCGCCCCAGCTGTCACGGATGGGATATGGGGTATGGGGTATGGGGTAAGGGATATGGATATGGGGTATGGGGTATGGATATGGGGTATGGGATATGGGGTAAGGGATATGGGATATGGAGTATGGGGTATGGGATATGGGGTAAGGGATATGGGGTATGGGATATGGGGTATGGGATATGGGGTATGGGATATGGGGTATGGGGTATGGGGTATGGGATATGGGGTATGGGATATGGGGTATGGGATATGGGGTATGGGGTAAGGGATATGGGGTAAGGGATATGGGGTAAGGGATATGGGGTAAGGGATATGGGGTAAGGGATATGGGGTAAGGGATATGGGGTAAGGGATATGGGATATGGGATATGGGATATGGAATATGGGATATGGGATATGGAATATGGGATATGGGGTATGGGATATGGGGTATGGGATATGGGGTATGGGATATGGGGTATGGGATATGGGGTATGGGGTATGGGGTATGGGGTATGGAGTATGGGGTATGGGGTATGGATATGGGGTATGGGGTATGGGATACGGGGTATGGGATACGGGGTATGGGATACGGGGTATGGGATGGGATGGATGCCCTCCCAGAAACACACGAGTGCCTCACCCATACTGCTGCAGAAGCTGCTGTGGCTGTTTTGTGTAGGTAAAAGGGGAAGAGTCACAGAGATTTCTCCTAATGGGAAAGACTATTATAAGTAAGAAAGAATTCACTTTAACAGCAAATTAAAATACTTTTTAGACCTACTTTCTGGAAAAAGAAATTCTGGCTTTTCTAAACCTTTCTATGCTGATACCAGTTCTGTGGCCACAAGCCTAGATAAAGTATCTCTTTATATCAATTTTGGGATTGATAAGATAGCATTAATGTAAGTCAATTTTTTCACAGATTCTGAAAAAAAGTCAGTAGTTTTCCTATGACTATTGCCTAGTTCAGAGTCTTATTTCAGCAGATTTCTGTGAGATTCAGGCAATTTTTACACGTCAGGCATTTTCTTACTTGCAAGAAAATGCTAAGTGGACCAAAACCATGTTAACTTTCGTAGTATTTTGATCTGCAATTTATTATCAATCACTACTACGTTTCAAATGGATGTGACAATGTGTACTACAGACTGGTTGCACTACCTACAGGTTACACAAAACTTGTTCATATTCGGGACTACTCTGGAGGAGCAGAAGCAACTTATCACTCAAGTTATTCTGAATTTCATAGTGATACCCAGCAATAGGAACTGCCTCTGTAACTGACATATTTAGGTACCGCGATTCACACAGCACAATCCCATTGCAAACACCTCGTTATTCCCACAATAATAGCAGTAATGCATAGGTGAAATGCACATCCAGAATGGTACACTCTGTCATGAACAAATACATTTAGCAGCTTAAGGACTAGTCATTATGGAATTGCTGGAGATTCCAAATTAAAAAGACAGGTAGCTAAGCAACAGCAAGCTTCCTCCTGTGAACAGTTTTTTGCTGTACACTCTCTAGTTCTGGTAGACTCATTATCCTGTGAAACCTAAAAACAGTTAACAGAGAGTTGCTCCAAGTACTGTAATTAAGGAGAAGATAAAACAGTGTATTTTCAAACTGGATGGGTCTATAGGGACCTGAATGGAAAGGATCCAAGACTTTCAATGAAGGTGTTTCATAAAACATGCAATACGTGTTACTCCAATTAAAATGAGCTTTATGGAAAAAATTATTTTGAAAAGCTGAAGTGGTAATTAGAGGAAGAACGGTTTAATTTAAAAATGTTACATCACAACAGAAATAAGATTTAAAACATCACATACTTTACATTTCACGTGGACAACACTGTCTAAACTTATCTACAAGGATAAATTCAAGTGTTTTCCACAGTGGAAGACTGTCGGATTATAACATCCAACAGTCTTCCAACAGAACTCTGTCTTAATGTTCTCAATGAGCCCAAAAATATTGGTACAGTAAGCTTTGGGTTAAACTCACAATCCACATCTGAATAGCTACAGCAAAGAAAGCCAAGCAAACAGACAGGAACTAAGTAATTACCAAATGAAACAGGGATACACAAATTCTTCAATCTCCTTTTCCAAAGAGGGCTTTAAGAAAGGGCGCAAACACTCAGAAATGAACGCCACATATTCCTTGTTGCAGGGGATATTCTCCCTAACCTGAGGCAGATGGTGTGTGTTTGCAGCAGGAGTGCAAAATATCCCTGTGTAGCTGCACAAAAAGAACACATCAGAAGCAATAGGTGCCAGTGAGTCCATTAAAGTGGCAGCTATTGGATTTCAAATTAATCCCTGCTTAATTCTCACTGCACTTTCAGCACTGAGTGTCCTAGACCCAGTTTTGGCCTATTTATTGCAGCACACGTGGTATAAAACATCCCAGGGCTCTGGGGCTGCCTGGCAGACAGCAGGAGCTACAGCCAGGAGAGAGGTTCTGCACATCCTCTGAGAGCTTTTCCACCTCCCCTAGTCCTGGGGGCCAGCAAGCAGGGAAGTGAAACACACTTGTCTGTGCAGTGCATACACTCACTGGAGTGAATTTCAGGTATTTTGGGGGGTGAATTTCCAAATTTTCTTTTTGGTCATTCTCCATTTAAATGAATGTTTCTTTTTCTTCCAGTGCATACCAAAGGTTTTCTTTCTTGTTCCTCAAGCTACCAAATTTTATGTGAGGCTCTGTTGTAAAGGCCAATATAGAAACCTGAAAAAAAAGATTCATGTCTCAAAACAGATCTTTGAAATTCAAGGTGAACCTCAAATCCAAAACTGGAACAATCCACTGGCTTCTCACCTCAGAAAACTGATCTCAAACTGAATGAAAATTCCTGAGAAAAGCTAAATTCTGCCATACAGTGCACTGTGCCAAGAGCACACTATGTATTTCCTAGAGGCACTCCAACAACTCAGGTTTACTTGCAATTTGGAATTTCAAACTGGGTAATCCTTTCAAGTCTTACGATAAAGCACACAACAAAGTTTATTTTCAGAATGAATTTATATGTATCACAAGCAAATCACAGCATAAAGTATGTCCTCAAAGCTTTCAGTGGAAGTCTGCACTTCTGTTTTGTCAGGTACCATTTGGATTTTGGGGTCCTCACAGGGGAGTGGGGGAAATCATAGAACTCTAGCTACCAAGTAATAGTTTAATCCTTTCTGTGCCCACAGCAAGATTACAGTCATAAGAGAACTCCAGCATCAGTGGTGCCTGTTAATCTGCAAAACAATTTAAAGTACTTTTGTCTAATCTCCTGGTTTGTATTTATTAACCACACTGCCATGATTACTGATATCTCCAATATTAATAAAATAATGAAGGAAGTTCATTCATCAACAACAAAAACTCACAAAAGGTACTGGAAGAAACAGCAGCTAAACTAAATTAACATCAATACCAACAACTGCATTTTAACATTTACTTTGTATAATCATTGTAATAGGAACAATACTGTTATGATAGCTTTACTTTTTCATTTCCTTCTAGAATTCATAATCTAGATAGGCTTTTTTAAAATGAGCTTCTACTTATTACTGCCTACTTTCAGATTTATCTCTTAGCATTTCACAGCACTGTAAAGTGCTTTTAGTGGTTTAACAATTATTCCCTAATCTTCCAACCTGTGATACAATACATAATATACAACTTCTAATCAAAAGGAGCCTTGCCAGCACCTGGGAGCCAGGGCAGTTGAATTCCCAGACAAGTCAGTGCTCAGCTGAGTGATGCCCACCCAGCAAACACAACAGGGACTGCACCAGGGGGACTCCAACTGCAGCTGTGTGGTTTGCTGCACCCAGAAAGAACACACAGAGACCATTCCAGAAAGAACACACAGAGACCATTCCAGAAAGAACACACAGAGACCATTCCTACCTGTCCTCAACAGCCTGGAACAGGGCTGAGCTCTCACCTGCTCTGCTAGCACTGAGCTACATACTGGGAATTCACAAATGCTTTAGAGAGGAGATGAGAAAAGTCAGATTAGGTTGTATTTAGAAAAAAAAAGAGCAACTGCCTCTATTTAAGGTATGCTAAGCAAATTGTTCTTTATATTTTAATCAAATTCATACCCGTATATGAAGCCATGATCATGATTTTCCACAAAAGGCCACCTAAGTCAACAGCAAATATATGAGTTACATTTGCAAATACAAAGGTTCACACCAACTGAAGCATGCAAAAATACCAGATGAGCAGCTTAATTAAGTAGGCTTGGTATTCAAAACTCAGTTACTGCTACTTAGAAAAGCATGTTCCTTTTTTAATACATTTCTATTTAATTAATTTAAACAAGAGGAGGATTATAAGCAAAAACAAGACTAAGGGCAAGAATTCAGTGCTCAATGTCACACCACAAATGGAAAGATAAACTCCTTGAGGTCCTTACAATGGAGGGAGTCAGAAAATGACAAAAACACACACTGGTGAGGCAGACCTCAGCAGAGAGAAAGCTCCAAAAATCATCAGATATAAAAGCAAGTCCCTGCCACTGAAACTCTGGGTTAAGCAGATAGAGACAGCAGAGAAAAAAGGAGGCAAAGGCTTCTAGAGGGACAAGGATATTTTGTGTTCACAGAAATACCGTGGTGAAAATAGGGCCACGGTATTCTCAGAGTGTAGGAGAACGGATCGCAAGCAACCTCACCCCGATGAGCTGCACTGTAACAGCCATGCCCCCAACAGCTCACAGCTATGTCCAACAAGGATGGGTGTTACAAGAGTGGGTTACCTGCTAGGAGGAAGAGCCTGCTGGCTGTGCTGTGAGGGGGAAGGGCCAGGCAGTTGTGCAAGAGACAGGAAGGAGTGGGGTGGTCTGTGCCAAGAAACAAGTGAAGTGTCCCATCCGCCTCTAACACGAGGTCTGCAGCCACATCAGAGCACTGAGTCTTTCCAAGAGCATGCACTGCTCACCTTCCCCTGGGAAAAGATTATCTCAGTCTTCTACTGTGCAGATCTTGTTCACACAAATTCAACATTGCACTGCCAGGGCACATGCACTCATGGGCTCCCACCTGTTTCACCTGGGATCATTACTCCAAGTAGCAGCCTCATCCAGCCCAGCCTTTCTGAGGAGCAAAGGCCTCCTACTTCCTCCTAGGAACTCTGACTTGGATTTCCCTTAGCATCTCTCTGAACCACTGAAGGTAAGTCCACTCAAATGCTTTTAAATCAATTTTTCTAAGGAAGGTTTTACCCCAAATCTTATAAAATTAATTGTATGCCTAGAACTTCCGTGATGAAGCGTCATTCTGAGTATTCACATTCAAATTTTTTTTTTATGTTTATATAGAGAAACCTGATGTTAATAAATTATTATGCTGTTTCTTTCAAAATAGTAGCGATGGTTCCAATCACACTTCTGTGTCTGCACGTCCCGTAAGTATCAATTCATTTACTGCCAGGTGACAGGCTGTATTAACAACAGCTGTTAGACTGCATTAGTTCTCATACTGAGTATGCCACATTGAGTACAAGATCTAATCAAATATTTCAACAGCTACATTTGAAATCCTTATATACATAGTTTTTAATGTCCATTTCTCAAATCTCTACAGCTATAATTTAAAATGTTCTCCATTACCCTGAGCTCTGTGCTGCATTATATGCATGTGCAGTAAAGCTCCACATTTTCTAGCTCCAGCTTGCACAACTTCAAACAGCATTACAAAAGGCAGGCATGACAAAATGAATGGAGAGAAAAGCAGGGCTGAGGCAAAAGATGCCTTCACACTTATAAGAGCAAGATCAAGTATAGCTGTACTTTCACTGCATTTCATTTTGATATTCAGTGACAAACCAGTGAGCAACAGCTGGTGACAGACCAGTTTGTTCCCCACCACCAACCAGCTCTTAACGGTGATTCTGTACTCAGTATTTTGTACTCATAAGCCAAACAAGTGTTCTTACCCAAGCTTATATTGTATGTACTCTCTTACAGGAAAAGGAGAAAGACATGTTCTGAAATATCAACCCAATGCTTTGGGGTACTTTAGCTGTTATAGAAAACAAATCATAAAACAGGGACACAGCAGTCACACAGGCACTTATTTAGTGGCTGCACATAATTACACCTCCACAAAAAAGCCATTTCTGTTACACTTGGTATGTCAAAGGACAAGGAGTCCCAGAGAGCAGATTCATTCTTGCACAGTTTTTGTAGGCATTAAGAAAGAATAGCAGATTTATGGTATCATAAATAATCACTGTTCCCACGTGACATTTGCATGACACAGCTCATCAGTCAAATACTATGTGGGGCTGACAAAGAGCATCTTCCCTGAAGAATGAATGAGTGCAGCCGAGGACACACCCTCCCAACACCCTCCCACACCACCACATGTGACACGTACACAATCAACAGCTTCCAAACAGGTCTTTAAAAAGGATGAAACCACATATGGTTTTATCTAGGGGCAAACCAGTTGCAGCTTTCCTGCCTCCATCTACACTAACCACAGGTTACTGCTCTATTGTCCTGCTGTCATTCAGTCCCCTCTAAGCACCACTCATCACTCATTTCTCAGCCGTGTATTTGTAGGTGGGCTCTCATGTTAAGCACTCCTGAAAAGAATGAAATCACTGGCTAATTCAAAGGAACACCCACCATTACAGAAAGAATCACTAGCACAAGGTTCAATCACAACCTCATGCAAAGAATTTGCACAGGAACCACGATGCAGGATGCTGTCTTGACTGTCCAACAGTGTAAACACAACTGCTCCATTAGCAGAGTCTTCATTCATTTACCCCTTCCATTCATTCTCCAAATAGAAATGATTTCATCAAATTTCAGCCCTCTGAATTATTTAGGGAAACAATTCTAGACAGAGCACTAGAGAGCAGCCTGCCAATATCTCTGTCTGTGGCCATTCATCAGTCCTGTCAAGAGCTCGTGAGTTACATTTCTGTGCTCCTCACAGCACGCTACTGAAGAGTAAACAAAACATAATTAACTTAACACAAAAAAATCACCAATAACACCTAGGATTACATGGTTAAGTGGGATAAATGTGTGAATATATCTGGAGCTAACAGTGCCTTACCCTGAGGAAAAGTGTTCAGAAAGGTATTTGCTGTCACAGCACCACAAAATATATCAAGATTGATAACATTTATATTTTTCCTTATCAATGTGAGCTTATTGGTAACACCTGCTTTTTATGCTGCATAAGCTCAGAAGAAATACAGTGGATAGAAGGAAAAAATCTAACAAAACTCCTACTGCTAATTCTACTACTCACTGGAATACCATTGAAATAAACACTGTCTATCAGGGAAGCTTTCATATGTAAACAATAAAAAAGTAATGATTAATAAGCACTGTACAAGGTTATGTGAGAAATGAAAATGTTACACAACAGTGAACAGACACCAGAAAATGGAATTAAATCTTGCATCTTGGACAATGTACTATAAAATACTTCAGTAATGTGTTTGATACAGGAAGGTCCCCATCCAGCATATATTTAGTGATAGGTAACACAAACTGGGTGAAAAATTTAGTCTTACACTCCAATTAAACACACACCAATACTGTGCAACATCAAGCAATACAATAAGAATAAAGACTACTAAATACATTTCCCTTTGCCTAAAGACCTTACAGCATCCTCTCCTTTCCTCTACCCAACACACATCCATGCTCACACCTGACTGTGTTATTCCTGCCTTTTATTCCAGGGACACAAACACCAGCCATCAGAAAGCAGAGATCTCAGGTAACAGCCACAGTGGCTCCTCTCCAGGCTCATCTCACCAAAAGTGCAGCACCAACACTTTCAGTCAGGCAATTCCCAAACACAGCTTTGGGGAGAGAAGGGCTCAGGAACAATCAGACCCCTCCAAGGTTTGTGTGAGGAGACACTGCAAGTGGGATGGACAGAAGCCATTCAGCAGCACCAGAGAAGTGCTGAAGCAGAATGTGCCTCACTCCTGCAATACAGCAAATCTCTGTCCTTTCACAGTTTCTACTGCACACAAAACCAGAAAAAATCTGGCCAAACAAGCTGGGTGTCATTTGGGGATGCCAAAGGCAGCATTTTCATAGCCCAAACAAGTTTCTGCAGAAAAATCAATTGCAAGCTAGGAAAGGGGCCCTTTCTCTGCATATAAAAACCAGTGTCTCACTAACCAATGATCACTATGGAGCATTTCTTACTTTACATTTGCCAATAAATCTCATTCCAAATGCAAAGCCTGGTCCAAAGACTTCTCCTATGGAACATCAAAGCTGATCACCAAAATAAAAGTAACTCTGGAACAGTACTCCTGCTGTTAATACTGTATCTAATAAAAGAAAAAGATACTTGATTTACCATTAAAAGGATTTGATAAATCAGTCTTCTGTTACCTAAGGAAGTCCTAAAATTTATTCTAGGTCAACAATAAATTTTGAATTACTACACCACAGCAGTTTATTGGTTGTTCTGATACAGACAAGATTTACATTTTTTTAATTTAAGAAAGATTAAAAAAATAAATGTAGCAGTAGCTCTTCATTCCACAATATCTTCAGCTTTTACTATACATTAAAAGACAATGAATAAAGTAATCTCTGTTAAATGCAGACTTATAGTGCTACTGTTCACAATAATAATAATAATAGTAATAAACATTATAGTCTCTACAACCCCATCATTCTAGTGCTAGGAATTATGTCTTCTCACTAAGGTTTTCGTGGCTTAATTGTCTTCATGTAATATTGATATCTGGTACTTGGATGTAATTAAGAATAGGGGAACCATTCTTAGAGTACTATTCCAATCCATTAGGTAAATTTTCTCACTATGATATGAAAATTTTCATCTACTTAATTAGCACACCTACTTCTTCCATGCCTAAGTGCACCTAAGCTGTGTTTTATGATGGCCCAAGGAAAGGAAAAAGAAACCACAACACATCAATTATGCTTCCACTCAGTTGTACAACTATTTTAAAATGTGTGAACAGTTAAGACAAAATTGAAAAATTACCATAATAGGCTTTTGACACTTCCCCGCTTAAGCAAAAATTAATTCTAACTCCCTGTTTTTATGCAAAGCCTTTATAATTTCTCTAATCTCAAGTTCCCACGAGAGAGAACACAATTCTTTCAAGTACAAGTATGTGAGGCTTGGCATCTTCTCTTTTTAGTTATGCAGTTTATTTGATGGAAGTCTAAACTGCTAAGCCTCCCTTTGTGCTTAATATAAGCCATCCTCAGTGGAAATACAAGTTAATTTAAGTAAAATGAAGTTTTAGGAAGGATGCATTCTCTTGCACAGAAAGCCTCACTAAATCAAAGCTTTTTTAAATGCAGCATCTGTTTCCTGAATTGCTCTAGAACCTGTAATAAAATAAACTAAAAAGAAGAAAAATTTTTAAAAGGTACTTTTACATATACAACATCATACACATAAAAACAGACAAATGGAGCAGCTTACCTCTCATTTCACTGTGTTTTGCAGCCTCACCTTGTATTGTACATGAAGACACTCTTGCAACACAATGAATTAGCATGTTTCAAGCATCGTCTGTTTTATTAATGGTCAGTAATATTAAAACCTTCTGCTTGTGCATCAGCTATATTGTATTGCTGGGACACACTGCCATACACACTAAGCTCTGTGGACCACATCCTAAACTCACAGCTATTCCACAGCACTGCTTAGCCCTGAAACACATCTGAAGTATTTGTACATCACATACTTTGCTTCAGCAAAAGTCAGGGGTCTATTCTGATGCCTACAAACCTATTAAGGTCACAGACAGCTTGTGCAGTTCTTTAGTCTGTTCCCATGAGAGGCAGAGGTATATTATTTGCATACCATTATGTACTGAAAAACCTATTCAGTTATCCCCATTGGAGACAACTCACCTCACTGCCCTAAATAGCATTCACTTTTCCAATATTTGAAGGAACAGCAAGTAAATGGGACCCAGTGAAGACAAATCCAAAAAGACTCAGAATATCTAAGCATTTTGACTTATAAATAACAAATGTGAATGAATGCAGACCAATATATCACATAAAAATATCATGGAAGCAAGGAATGATGAAAAAAGTTAATTATATGCTTAAGAGAGAACTAAAATGTTGAGAGTGAAAATGGCTGAAGAGATCATTTTAGGAAAAAAGCTGACATTAGCCAAGCTTATTATGACCACAAAGGAGAGCAAAGAGTCTCAAAGCACAGAACTCACTTAAAAATAGCCTCCTTACATTTGCAGTGACAGCAGTGGTTCTAGTATCATCTGCCCAAAACAAAGGCAGACAGCTATTGATATTTTACCTATAGCAGGGTGCAGCAGTTCACATGGTGTCAGTAACTGAGACCCATGGGACCTGTACATGTTGGTCCTTCAGTACCAGCTGCAGTACTCTACACTACAGTGAATATCTGCTGGAATCACAAATATGTTCTTACATGCCCTAATTGTGCTGCTCAGTTTTATTTCCCCCATAATTACAGTGTTTTGAATAAACATCTCCCAGCCTCTGCTCAAGCCCTTTTTCTACTTATCCTTCCTGATGCCAATAGAGCCACAAAGAAGGGAGAATACAAATAAAGTATTTGTGTGCTTTGTGCAGAAAGTCAGAAGAGATTAACATAATGGTCCTTTGCAGCCTTAGTCTGCAAATCAGAACCTCTTGCTGTTAACCTTGGTTTGCTTTTTGCCAACCTGCTATGTGAAGTTTACTTCAAGCTCTAAGCATTTCTGAACCTGTCTGTTTCTGTAAAGCTCTGAGCACAGATAAAGCACAATAGAAACAGTAACCATCGCCTTGAAATCACAGTTGTGATCAGGTCGTGAAGAACAACAAAAGGGGATCACGGCACAATCAGTCCCATGCCAAAACAAGGACAGAGAAACATCAATAGTGCATATTGAAAGGCTTGTGCACACAGGATCTTCAAACACATGGCTGCTTCAGCTGACAAGAAGCAAATCAATTTTTCAAATATAAGGAATATAATAATTTTTTGAGTCCATGGCTATACTGTTACTACCGACCCTTGAAATGCAGTTATTTGAAGTTCAGATGAGTAAACCCCAGAGATCTACAGCACTCTATAAAGCCTGTCATGTTACAGTCATTTCCTGAACATCTTCCTTCATTTTACATCTTAAATAGTGCTTATTAAAGGGAAACGGTTACAGGAATTACCTCTTAAAGAAGCTGCAAATCCAGTGCAGCACCTCTAACAATTACAGCTACTATAGAGCCAGGGTATCTTTTCATATATTTTTTAATAGTACATCTGACAATTCTATATGCTGGTGGGTATGAAACTGATGTCTCATAATCCACAAAATGGATGAGGCTACAGTCACATATAAAGCCTCATATTAGCAGTATTCTCAAGGGCAAACTGAGCACTCCCATGATATGCACAAAAGCCTCAAATTTATTTCCATTTTAACTTTCCACAGTAAGAGCTATTTTAACTCTCATCTGCTCATGAGCAATATAAACAAAAACTTTCAGGAATACAAGTACACTTTATCAGTTTTAGCTGATACTACATATCCTAGTTGGCTTTAGAAATTCTGTAGTCACATACCCAGCCAGGATGAAAAATGCCCTTTTTTTTTTTCAATCAGTACTTTGCACCATCGCTGTGCTTAATGAGCACAGGACTCTACCAGCACTGGTGAGAGTGAAGTGTGGCCACTTGAGGGGCAGCCCCTTAAATTGCTCCAAGCTGTCTGTCAAACTGATCTCCCATCCTGTGCCAAAGAAGAATGGAGATAAAATGCCAATCTGTACATGTCAGGGTTTCACAGGCTCAGAAAGAGACCTCTGAAAACTGACAGATCAGAGTTAAAACTTCTTTGTCCAAACTGCAGGATCTGGACAGCCTAAAACAGTCATTTTGAAAACACTGCATCAGTTGCATCCACGCCTGCTACTGCCTCTCTCTGAAGAGGAGACTGGTTTTGAGGGAGAGCACGGCCTGGGGATTACTGTCACCTTGCTGGGAGCCATTTCTGTGAAGAGGGGATAAAGTCACATTCCAAGATGTGACAGCAGAGACTGGATTCTACTGGTGCCCAGAGCTCATAATGTACATATGCATCAAACAGAACATATTGAGAAGTGCTCAATGAACTGTTCTTAATAGTGTGTAAGAGGAAAAGCAGGTCATTCTTTAAAATACATTTTGGTTTCATTTTTTAAAAATGCAAGGAAGGTCCTAAAGTTGCATGTTTTAATGCATAAACAAGGAAGAATAGGTTGAGCATGCATGCAACAGTTCTGGCAAGAAGAAGCTACCAAACACCATCTCAAACATCTCTGGGATGCTGGAACAGGTAAAATTTCCCCTTCTTGGCTTACAGAAAATGTTCAACGTGGTATTTCTACTATGAAACAGTTAAAAACAAGAACCAGACAACTGACTGTTCAGGTTCCTTATGCAAGATACCTTCCAATGCATTTAGTTATTCAATCCATTGTATTCAGCTATAATTGGAAAAAATCTAATACTACATTCAGTTCCCCTGTAATGCTTGGTCAGCAACAATAAGCACTGATGGTTCTTTTCTGGCTCTGCTGAGCAGTGTTGTGTACAGGCAAAGGAAGTGCTCCCCATGCATTAATACTTTGGCACTCCAGCCATACAGAAATGAAGGTCCCCATAATCGCTACTAAATTTTTACGATTTGGGGGGCAGCATTTGAAAGAAAAATAATTCTCAGATACTTATCTTTATTCTGTCTTGAAGATTAAGAAGAGATTCAATGTAATATTTCAACATCAAAGAGATTAACCAGCAGAACTTCCCCTGTGGTAACAGTAAAATAATGGTCCTGGATAGGCAGAGAGTGATCACCCACAAGAGTTGTTTAAAGGGAAGATGGAAGAGAAGAGACTGTTTTATGACATCTCTGCTTCCAAGAGGGAAGATCATGGTCAGATGAAAAACACAACACAACAGAAGCAGCAGGGTCTTGTCAGTAAAACCAAATTATCAGTAATTTATGCTAACTCCACATCATGGTATTCTGTGATTGGAAAAAACTAATGAGAAAAACACCAGGAAATTTTAAAAATTACATTGTCTCTATTTTACATAAATACTTTATGCTGCACTCAGATATGCTGTATTTCAGGAATGTTATGAAGTTTCATGTGGCTAATGAGCTATGTAATTTGTGAAGAGGAAGAGAGACAACCTTACTGTTTGTGTCGACTACTGGATTACATCTGAGTACCATTCCTGTCTCTGCAGTAGTTCCCTAGACAAAAAAAAGCCTGAAAAATCTCTGGTTTAATGATTTGCCAGTAAAAGATCTGTACCATCTATAACCAAGTCAATATTGTGTTTGGTGATTTCTTGCAGTGAGTCAGAGAAACAGGGAACTGTGCCATTCTTAATACATTACATGACTCATACACATAGCAAGATTCTGCACCTCAACTTTTTGAATCAATCTTAGTATTAGAAGAAATCTTAGGGAGTGAACTTCAAAGCACCTATGTGCACCAAGGTGTTGGCAGGAATACCTCTGCTGCTCTATGACATATTTGGTTTGGTTGGCAAAAGTGTGCAGTAATAGCTTTTTTTCTTCTGATCCTTTTGAGCACCAAGTTCTCTACTAAATAACATTCAATTTAAAGAAAGCTCAAAAGATTTAAATAATTCCTAACTTATGCAGCAGTAAGAAAAATTAAGTCTATATACTGTTTACAATTTAGGCAAAACCCAAGTTCTTACATGCTGGATGACATCCAGTCATGATTCCACTTGGGACCACTTCCATTATAGTTATAAAATCACCTCTAGGTTAAACAATTCACAAACCTATGTTTAATACAGAGAAGAAATGGAAAAACCCCAAACATAGCAGACACATTAAATTCTAAGTCCAATACATCCCATGTGCCCTAGATGAAGAAAGGTTCAGCAGAAGTGATACAGCACACCCAGGTTTAGCTCTACACAGAATGCCTGAGCCCCAAAAACCACTTCAGGTGAGCTGGTGAGGAAGAGCACACAACACATTTCCATGATGTGCATCAGAAACAGCTTTTCTCACCTGTAGTCTGGACCAGACAGGTGAGAGCCCTGGCAGGACAGGCTGCTGCTCTCCAGACACTCCAAAATGGCCACAAGAAGGGACCATGGTAAGGGGACAACATTTGTCTTCAGCACGCTGCTCAGCACTGCAGCAGCAAAGCCTGACCAGGCAGGTGTCCTAGGGCAGGCTGACACATCACAAGGCTTTTTGGTGGGAAGCCAAGTGATGTGTTTTGTTAAAATAAAACTGGACTCTGAAGTCAGTGCACTTTTTAATATTTGGTATGAAAAATTCAATTTTCAATCATCCTGACAAAATCCATTTTTGACAAAGAAAAGCATCCCTGCCTGAGCAGACCTGGGTCTGTGCTAGCAGGTGCAGCAAACCTGGACCTTTTGGTGAAAGGTTGTATTTTATCTCTGACATCATTCAGCTGAATACCATGACCAGGGCTCTAAAAAGCAAGCTATGCTTCAAAGTTATTTTCAAACACAGCTACATGAATGGATTTTCAAAGAATGTATAAATAGCTGTTTCTAAAACTTTGCACATCAAACCTGAGACATCTAAGTATTACAAGTTGGTTTTGAACCTCTTAGCCTGTAAAGACACAGTAAAATGCAAGTATCACTTATCAAAGTACTTTAAAATTTTTAATAAATTAATATTCATAAACAAAACCTACTGTCTGCATCAAAAATAAAAATAAAAATCTGGGTTACTGTTGTGCTATTAAACACCTTGCCTACTTAGCCAAAGTTCTGAACACTAATGGCTTTATAAAACATTTCTAGGAACAAAGACTCCACCATCAGGACAGAAGCAGACTGGGAGTGAGGGGAACTCCTGAACTGTAGAAACTGCCAAGCAGCAGCTACAAGGCAATGGGCAAGGAGCTGGTGTGATCCCTGAATTTTCAAGTTGTGTTTTCAGGACTGTCTCACCGTGTGATGGGTTCCTTTTCATATTGAACGTTTCACACAGATTGTAAGCCACATAAAACCATTTTAATGTTTGTGAAAATATTTTAAGTCTGAGAGCTAAAATTGTTGTGTTATAGATAATAAAAAAATACTTCAAAAAATCTATACAACATAGTATGTTCTATTTTCTTAATACTGTTTCAACAATTTCTGGCAAATGCTGCTGAAGAAAACCTCTGTCAATTAAATCAGCATGAAACCAGAATAACATCAACAAATGCAATAAACTAACCACCCTCTTCAACGTGAGAACGAGGCCCTGAGAATCAACAAAAAATTGATCTTCAAAGCAAAAGGATTTTATCTGGGGGAAGGGTGGGGTGGATCATAGCTGCAAACTTGTTACAGAAGCACAGAAATGATGGAAACAAAGTCCTTCCTGCAAGAATTACTGCACAACTGCAACCCTGCAGGATCCTTTGATGGCTGTGCATCCATCAGCCATCAGGCTGTGCATTTTTAACTCTGGAGATCCCCCTCCCATCATCTTTCATGAATTTCCTGTTTAATTTCCCTATGGTGACTGCAGCCAACACCCTCAGAGCAGCTCCCCCTCGCTCCCCAAGGCTGGGGTGCCTCACCAGACCCTGGAACAGAGACATCTCCTCCAAGGGTCAGCACAGCTTCCCAGCCAGCTCCTGCAATTACTGAAGGCATTTGCCACTGAGCCTTCTCATGGAGAGGCAACACAAAAGCACAGCTTAAAACTTCTACAAACCAAACTAACTTATATCTCCAAAAGGAAACTCTATCTAATTTAATTGGATATTGCATGTAACAGTCCCACCATGAAAAAATATTTAAGGAACTCCTTATTTTTAAGTAAATCTGCAACTGTAAACCATGTCAGATTTCAAGTAAATTGTGCAATTTCCACTACAGGCTGTGAGTCACTTTCCTGAAATATCATCCTGGTTTAACAGCATGTTCATTTATCTGCTTAATGGTTTGAAATGGACTAAAATAAGTATGCAAGTTGATTGTGGTCTGAATTTGCTGTTTCATTTTGTTTTCAATTATAACACCATCAGGAGATCTGGTGTTTATCTGCTGAAATGTGTCTTTCATCAATAAAACATTCTTCCATCAGTAAGACACCTATAACAATTTAAGTCTCTTCAATATCCTAAATCCTGGTTAGGCCAAATATGTTAACACACAGTGACAGTCCAAGCACAAGCACTGGCACTGAAGTTAGGTACTTTTATTAAAATGATTTGCTGAACTGCAAGACCAGCAGTGAATATCATTTATGATAAATGGAAACAATCTTCTCAAATGCAGTTTGCCCTGTTCTTCCACCAGACCTGTTTTGAGTAAAGACAAGTGCAGAATTAAAATAATCACTCCTTTTTCCCCTCTTTCTAGTTTGGGTTTAGGTTTGGGGTTTTTTTTGGCCTTATTCTAAGTAGCATAAACTTACTGTAAGTAGCAGCATTGTATGCATGGCTGTACAGAGAGAATCTCATTAAAAAGGTTGTCCATGTGGGCATTACTCTGAAAGTTCTACTTTTACAAGTTTATATTAATGACTGCATTTCTTTACCAAGCACTAGAGGCTTTTTATTTCAGTTAAAAGCACAAGGAGTATTTTTGTAGTGTTCAGGAGAATAAATTTATCCAATTTTGAAGTTGGACAGCAGTAGTGGCTATGTTGGCTAAAAAGTATAATTAAAATATACTTTATACATTATACTAATTTAGGATACCTGTCCACCACTGTGAAACTTTAATGCATATTTATGCTATAAGTACACAGCACTGATGCTGTTATGTATGTCTAGAGTATGTATGTATCCATGTGGATACAGCATCATAACACCACAAATTCTATTCACTGTTTTCACTCGTCACTTTTTAGTTTCTTATCATTTCCCTCTTTATTCTTAGAGCAAAAAAAATCCTTTTTCATATAAACAAGGGCACTGCACAACTCGTCCCAGTTGTGCCAGGTCCCTCAGAAGGGTCCAAGGGGTTCTGTGCCGAGCTAATTCAGCACGATGCTGGTGCAGTGATGCTCAGCTGGTGGCGGGCTCAGCCAGGGCATCAGCCTCACACACACCAGGGCACGGTGCCAAGCTCCCTGTCCCCACAGCTAAACAAGGGCCCTTTCTCTGGCTTCTCTGCATCCAAGACATTCCCAGTTCTGTTGGGTCTGTTCTGCTGCCTCGTGCAGACCCCAGCTCTGTACCACTGGCAAGTTCAGCAAACAGATAAAAGCACATGAACCCAGCTTTTTGCCTTTCCACAGCACAATACCCTACTGCAGTGTAACACACAGCGGCCAAATGAACACTGTGGTTATTACCCACCTAATGCTGTAAAAATATTGCTATGACATTTGGTCTGCTCCACCATTTTAAAGGTTAATTCTGTTTCCTATTTGAGCTTTTCCTCTAGGTGAGCCATTCCATGCACTTTCTATTTACTGATTCCAAACAACCCCCAAACTGTTTCATTGCTCACTCTCACTGTTAAGAACATATTGACTGGCTGCCTGCTCTGCTGTTTAATTCATTTATGCTGAGAGTCAGGCATGAAGACAGAATTTTAAATGTGACATTTGCAGGCTGTTGGGTCATTTGAAGCTCTGACAACACCAGGGAGTTCCTGACATACAAACTGGTCCTGATTTCCAATCTTCCATGTTCTGAACACATCAGAAATTCTTCCCAAAGGTGCAGATTTCAGCCAAAAGTTTTAAAATCCCTTGTGTTTACAACTTGCAGGAAAGGCTTGTACACTTTAAGGTTTTAAAATAAAGCTTATGTTTCCTTTAAGGTAAAACCAGCACTGCCTGCAGCATGAGATTCAATGCTTTAAGACACTTATTGACAAAGGTATTTGGAAAGATCTATGACAATAATTAATACACAAAAAGTTGTTTACAAAATTCTATTAAGGGACTTAGTGGACTTTTATTTGCTCCTGTTGATCTTGAAGCATTTAAAAACAGCTGAGTCAGAAAACACAGCTTTATCTAACACTGCCTATCTGGCTTAGTGCTACTCTGACCACTACAAGTCCCAGTTTTCAGTCTGGAAATTCTCCTTCTCTCAAGCCAGTGAATGGACTGCACCATTTTGTCTCCCAACATGAACTGTCATTATCTTCCCCACATTTCAGGTCAATTTTTCAGAGCATACTTGATTACCTGGAAGATTCCATACAGCCAAGATACCATTAGGAAATCAGTAATACGACCTGTTTAGTCCTGACTTAAGAAAACTGTAATTACTTATCCCTGAAGCGGGACTCACATCTATAAAATTCAACAATTATTTCTTTTATTTTGAGAAAGTTCCAAATGACTGCAACAGAATAGGTCATTTAGCCTTCCTTTAAGGCATCCCCAAGATGGGGGATGCTAAGTCTCCCCAGCCATGTTTGACACAATTTATGTATGCTGTTTGGCCATAAGCTTTTCCACACAACACGCAGAGCCCTCTGCGGCTGACAGCAAAGAATGAGGAGAGACTTGAATGCAGACTGGGAACCTGATCTAGCCAGCAGGATGGATTGAAAACCAGGCCTTGAACTCTGAGAAAAGAGCAAGAAGGAAATATAGAATCTTCTGCACAGAAAAGATCTTTTCTTCCTCCTTGCCATGAATTGGGGGAGACATGTTACAATAAAAACTTTAATTTCAGCTTGTATGTCCACATCATCCCTCATTTGTTTAGTTAAATCAATAGCACAGTATTGCATTTAAATAAAGACAAAGTTAGAAGGCACAATCTAGGAAAAATAGAAACCTTTTTTTAATTGTGCAAAACAAAAAGCAAACACAAAAACCCTGTTCAAAGCAGAAAGTATGATGATACTGCTAGAGTTAGAAATAAAAAGGGTGCTAATTCAGAATTGTATTAGGAGGAAAGATTGTTTTCCCTGCTCAACTCACCATGACAATTATTCCACGAGAATGACTCCATACTTTGGCTGCTTTTTCAGGAAGGGGAATATGATTTAGGTCAAGATGCAAATTCAGAGAAATTAATGGATTTTTTTTCTTTTCCATCAGCAGACACACAACAACTTTAACAAGTAGCTCTGAAGTGTTAACCACGTCATACAGCAAGCATCTTTTTGTTGCCATGTTCAGAATGAGACTTTTATAATTTAATAGTTGTCATCTGAACAAGAGCATCTTGTTTATACATACTTCCAGCATGAGGACATTAATTCCGTGTGACCTAGAAAAGCAGTTTAAGTATTACAGATGTTCTTTATTTTCAAAGGAATTTCTAAAACAGAGAGACTTACCTGGTGTATTATCTGAGCTACAGGAAGTTGTTCAGCATATTTTAGTGGCTCTGTTGCCAACTCCTCCTCTGGAGACCTAGGAAGAAAATAAGTTCATGTTTGTCAAAGTTAGTACAATGTTTACCAAATTAAATTAATGAAATTAAGCATTTCAGGATACTGTTTTGCTTAAGGATGAAGAAAAAGTGCATTTTACAACAATAATGGAATGTATTTCTTATAAAGTTGAGTGAATGAAGAAATTTATAGTAAACAGAAATGTTCATTATATTGTGCATTTTTTTCCCTGACATAAAGCACAAATTTAGCAGCAGAAACCTAAGAACACCTTTAAATTTCATTTTAGGTGAAAAACGGCTGGTGAAAGATGAATTGAAATTCCTATGGAAAAAAGTCTCATGCATTTACAGAGCAGATTCAGCACTGTTAACAGTAAAGCTTCTTCACTCAATCCTCCCAACATAATTCAAATTTCAAATATGGCCATCTCAAAAGGCAGGAGGGATTATTCACTATTTCCCATTTTTGCTTCAAGTGCAGAGCAGTGTTTAGATGTGGCAGAAGTTCAATACCACAAATATTCATGCATTTGCCAGTACAGCAGTGTGTAGTCCTGGTTACCAAAAAGCCAAAAAGCTACTGTGGAAAAAAAACACAGAGTGAATACTTCACAAAGAATATACATCCTAACCCTTTAAACTTTGAATAAACTGTGGTTGTGGCTGAAAAATTGGAATTCCTAAGCAGTGTCTTAAAAGAATATTTACATGATAGTAGATTAATATGAAAGCATGTTTTAAACCCTTCAACCATGCTGCTTTCATCTACTGGAACTGCACAGCATGTGCTACATTTTCAAAGTATCACTCAAGTTTTTCATCAGCCATTCCTCTATTTTTCTGAAGAGTTCTGAATATAAAAATTCGAACATTATGATAAGAAGTGAAGGGGGAAAAAAGAACCTGACAAAAACAAGACCCTTCTCTAAGATGATGTAGAATTATTTTCAGACAAAAAACTATGGCCAAGACATTACTTTTCAGGCTCACACCTTATACCTATTCTAGTCAAAAAGGATCCATACCTGCTGGGTTAATTGACCTGCAGACCACCTGCCAGGTAAGAGTCAGAAACTCCAGGCTTAGTGTCTGCACTGGGAGTCAACAGGCTGTGGAAGAGAGGACAAAGTGCACCTCTCTTCCCTTCCCCACTACTGAATTTCTGTTGTGGTTTGAAAGAATTTAAGCTCAAATAAGAGTATGAATATCCAGAAATTTGTAATGAACAGAGTATGAAAGTCTTACTGTATAAGAAATTTAAAAGCAGAGAACAAAAGAAACACAGCAATATTTCAAAGATCATAGTGACAGCCTGCCCAGAACCGTTTAATGTGCTTAAGACAAATTAAATAAGCAGGCTCTGAACTGCTGGAGCTGCTCTACAGAGCTCATTTACCGATATGGTTTTTAGAGTTTTTGGATTACTATGACAATGATGAATTTATACTTTTAACATGAAATACACTGCTGTTGTAGTCCAGTGCAACCATCAGAGCTTAGAGGGGGCTCAGCAACTCCAGCATAGAGAGCAGAAGGAATCTTTCCACTCAGTTCCTCCCTACTTTCTGTCATTGGTCCTGATGGGCAAACACAACACCGTCAGTGTGAATTGGAGATTACTTCTGTTCTGCTGGGAGCCTGTTAGCTGACACAACACCTCGATTTATGGATACCAGCTGCCTAAGCCCATTCTTTAGTCATAGTTCTAGATATGAAACAACTGTACACACAACACAATATTCATCAGTATCTTGAGTGCTTATCTCTACAGTTTTTACAGGGACACTGTGAATCTGGGGAAATAAAAAAAAGAGTTTCTCAATTCCCAAAATTAAAGACTTGCTGCAAAAAAAAAAAAAAAAAAAAAAGCTTGTCTGTCTGTTGTGTCAAGGACCTTGTACATTTGGCCGTTTTTCTGTCTAGATGGAATCAGCATTCCCTTGCATTGCCAAACACACTCCTTGTCAACTGCAAGAAAAAAAGACTTTCCTTCAAATTACAAAGGATTAAAAAAGATAAAGAAAAATTATCAAGATAATTTTAAGCCTTAGGAAGCTTAACTAAAAAAAAAAGAGGAAGGGGAGAGTAGTATAAACACGCATTTTGAAGTAATTAGATTTAAATTGAAATTACGCTGATAGGAGCCTTTCAACATCAAGAAAGACATTTTATTTTTTTTCTAATTTACTTTCTGAAAAAAAAAACCAAGTCACTTGAACTACACTATATTTCACATGTAAATGAATTATAAGATATGGATTAGGTAGGTGGACATTTTAATGTATTTAAATAAACATCTACATTTATATGCCAACATTCTAAAATGTTTACACACACACACAAGTGTTTTGGAAGAGAAGTTCAGAACTGTTTTCTCAAATTTTCTGCTGTAATGTCATGGACTCTTTGTATATGTGTTTAGTGATGTACTAACTGTCAAGTCTACAAAAGACTTTTGATTCTTCTCTCCTGCAGATAAGCCTAAAATCCCCTGCAAGTGGGAACAAAGGGTGTGTTTTAACCAGTCATTTCTGTAAGAACAGAGACAGCTCAGGGCCGGTAAGATCAAACCCCATGATACAGCCCACAAATGGCTGAATTCTCTCCCCCAGAGCAGGGGCTTCATCCCCAACTGGCTGCTCCAGGCAGGTGCCAAGCCTTGAAGCACTCACAGACATTCTCCCAGCTGGGGTGAGCCACACTGGTGACAGGGGCCCCAGTGACAGTGACACTGACGTGGCTGCAGGACAGGATGGAGCCTGGCTCACAAGCACAGCTGCAGCCTCACCCTGTCTTTGAGGAAGTCAGCTTGGTTACCTTGCCATGGATCAAAGAAAACCCATCAGGGCAGTCTGTACCCAGGAGAAAGAAACCTGCTGCAAAACCGCTCCTTCATTTTAGCCCTAGGAATAGCAGCCCACCAGCACTCCCAGACTGGCAGAATGACCTGCAAAAGGCAGTCCTCTTCAGAAGAGCAAAAGGGATAGAAAGGCCTAGGGGGGAGAAACAGGTCAACACAGAAGAGGGTGTTCTACTTCCTCCTCTTTTGCAGGGTGGAGGAGGAGAACACATCAGGATAAAGATCATCTCCAATACAATTCTTCTGACCTTGTATCTCCCTTTCACAGAGGGACACAAGCAAATTGGTTACTCTTTCCAGAGATAGTTTCCAGATGTCTGGGGATGCATTCCCTTTTGCTCAGAACTAGTTATGTCAGGAAAAAAATCCAAATACAAAAACCATCTCAGCTGATGGAATTTGTGCTCAAATCACATGTGGCAATTTGAGGCTGTAATTTCACTAAATTAGTTGGCCTCACTGTGTTTAGTTCATTCATATTTGACACTTAAACCTTTACAAAATTAAGGACTAATTTGTTGTAATACAGTTTTCTTTGTATGTTTAATTTCTTTCAAAACAATTATATTACAGAAACAAAGGTAGTTTTTCATGAATTAATTTTCCAGTAAGAAACAATCCTTTCTGTCTCAATTGAGCATGACAGCAGAGTGCTGCCAAGTGGCAAAGCAAGCTAACACAGTGGCATATCAGCATATACAGCATCATGCCTGACAGCTGGTAATGCAAAGCATAAGGAGATCTTGATTTTCAGGGAGAAGAGTAGAAAGAATTGTAAAATCAGAAGAGAAGTGGGAAGCAGTAAGAGATAGCAGAAAAGGAGGATCTTGAAAAATTCAATTTAAAAGCTATTTTTATACTGCCACTGAGACTGTTCTTAGATGAAGGAAACTGAGCATGAAACAGAAACTGTGGAAAGTGAATCTAAATCCAGTGTCAAGATATTTGGTGAAATATCTTATTTGCTATTTATATTTGTACGCTCGCTCTTAAGGGAGACAGTCAACGCGGGCTAAAGAAAAATAAATTCCGAGTATGAGGAGGTGGCACATTCTCCCACAAGTGCAAACCCAGCCCATGGTCTTCTACACAGAATAGCTGCAGTGGCTTTAGGGCAGAGATGTATTTTATCTTATGCAAGTATTACAAAAATACAGGGGGGGGAAAAAGTACAACCTGTGATGACTAACCGGTTTGTTCATGGCAGAAACAGGCTGTTAAGACATTTAAGGGACAGAAAAGTCTAGGTAACATAAAACCTGGCTCTCTGGGTTAACATAAACATTCACTAATACAACAGGCAGCAGGACTAAAGCTAGTATTTCTTCCTTCTTATATGTTCTCTAGACTTGATGGCTCAGAAAGGTCACAGAATTTCACACCTATGACCCATGTACAGGTAATACTGCATCTCTTTTGAAATTCCTGTTCTTTGATGGTAAGTCCTAATAAGGAACCAACTCTTTTGGAAGCTATCCAAACTGGAAGTCAGAATGTGAACAGAGACAAAAATGCACGAGAAGCAGGGGTTTGGGGATCACCATCTTTCTTTTCTGCAGACACAATTTGTACTACTCAAGTGCTGCCTGGCTTGTTTGAGACATGACTTCTGAATAACGTGAAGGAAAATGCTGGAATGGGCTGTGCCGCTTGTAGAAGCAGCTCTGAGCAGAAACATCGTGACTGCTTGGACAGTCAGCACGAGCCCAAGGGATGCAAATAACACAGCAGTGCCTAAACCTGATAGTCAAGACTGAAAGGCTGAAATTATTAATCTAAACCTGTGTATAGCACTGATAGCTTTATTGACTGCAAATACAGGAACACACTTGCATCTGGCAATAAAAAAGAAAACAAAATACCAGAGCTTTATGCACCACATCAGAAAAAGTTATTAGCTTTCCTATTAAAGAGAGGCTGAAATGGGCTATGTCGGGTTTGAGTGAATAGTTTTTAAAATTGGCCATTGAGAAATTTATCTACCATATCCATAGTACAGAAGATTAAGAATTAGACCTTGGATTGATGCCAGGTACTTGATCTATCTGTTAAATCCTAACTTCATACATATTTAACAATTGGGTATGTTTAAACAACAGAAGCACTAAGATACATGGAAAACACCAGTGGTTGAAAAGGTGAGATCATGCTTAACTCTGCTCTTCTCTCAAGAGTGTGGTTTTCTCATCTTTATAAGAGAATGCCAGATTTGTCTACATGAATGTTTACCACATGGATAGTCACAAAGAAGAGAAGCTAATACCTGAGAGCATTATAATTCCAGGGAACTTCCTCACAACGTCTCCTTCCTGGCACAGTTTTTTAGTTAAAAGGATCAAAACTCAGCGTACATTTTGTTGCTGCAAAGCTCAGTGTGGATGTCTCCCTCTAAAGACCTAAAATGCAAACAGCTTCCCTCACTACCCTAGTCCTGGGCTTTGGAAGGCTGGGCAGCTGGAGGCTGACCTTGGGGGACCTGGCAGGGCTGTCTCACAACACTGACACTCATCTGCACCCTTCACTGCTGCGCACTCTGAACACCTTTGGATGGGAAAACCACTGCTGCACATCCAAAGATGAGGAGAGGAGGGAGCTGTGGTGGAAATGTACAGACATCTCACAGGCACAGCCAAGATTCTCTTCCACAAATGCTGTAACTTCCACTCAGTAATGCTTGCAGATGGCAGACTATCAAAGCTTCAAAGGAAGATTGCACAAAAATGAACAATAGAATATAAAGATAAAGAAAAAAATAAATTGACAGTGAAAATATCTTTGATGTGATGAAAAACTAAATCAGTGTTAGACAAGATCAGTTTTATAATTTTTTGAAGAAGGATGCTACTGACTTGCATTGTGAAGTAAAATTAACCACTTCAGCTTGCTGGCCTTTACAGAGAGATATTCCTGTGGAAAAAAGTAGCAAAACATCTTGCAGTTCAGAAATGCAAAATACTTTCTGTAATCTGCTCATTTCTTTTCAAATAAATGTGAAAGATTTTGACCCAAACTAGTCACATAGACTTATTCCTGGAGTTTAAGAAATACCTGAAGTCTGTGAATACACAGCACTTTCTCTTGGACCTGATCACAAAAAGGTCTGCTGGTGTTCCCAGAGTCTGCCAGACACACTGAGTTAATAAACTGAATAAAAATTGACTGCAACAAATGTTTCCTCTTTCTGAGATCCACACAATTTCTTATGTGAAGAATTTGAGGTGATTAACCTTTGTCAAGCCACATATTCTTAGCCATCTTAAGATCCTAAAAAGAGGTAATAGAAATCTATAGTGTGTTTTAACACAGGCTGCCCAATATTGTCTCTCTTCCTCTTTTCTAGCCAATGACTTTTGTAAAAAAACGTTGCTGAAGGGATTCTCTGCTCTGCCTGCTCCTATTTTTATTCTGAGGCAAGACAGAGGGAAGGAATTAAAAAGAATATTAGCTTAAGTAAGCAGAACTGACTTTCCTGCTACTGGAAACCACATGACCTATAGGGCTTCATTTTGTTATCTCAACTATTCCACATTTTAGGTAAATTAGAAAATCTCTTTTGAATTAATTTAAAACTTCCACATGATGATGCTGCTGAAGCACAAAATGCTAATCAAAAGTTGGAGATAAAAAGACTCACTAAGTCTCTCCTCTATCACTGAAAATCACCATTTGAGTCCACAGCTAAAAGTAGGTGCTCATGGCTTAATGCTAATTCATTCTCACAACAGGCAGGCTTTGTGGGGGAAAAAAAAGAGTGCAAGTGTCAAATTTCCCAAACTTAGGCCATGTTTATAAAGCCAAGTCCAGCAATATCAGAGGAGCTTCTACTGACGCTTCAAACCAGTCAAAAGAGAACACTGCCCACCTCACTGAGCAAATGTTTGATCCAGTTTGAAGTGTGTATGTGTTGTCCTTAAGAACCAGGACTGCAGATTTGCCCCTTGAATCCATTCCCTCCAAATTGCACGGGAAATGTTTCCAAGAGTGGTTAAAAACCACACAGGTTATTAATTATCACTCTGTGTCTGGAAACCTATGACTGAATTTCACAGTAATCTCAAAGAACGAAGTCCAAATCCTCCCATGCCACCACATCACACATCCAGTTTAAATACTGCAACCAGCACATGTTGCAATTATACTTTCAGCTGGATACAGCAGCACACTTGTTCATTTTTCACAACTGAAAGTTTATCCACAAGTGCCCAATCTTTATGTAGGCCAATTCAACACCACCTGCCAGTGCACTGCAAGTCAGGAAAATCAGTAGGAAGATGTTTTTAAATCAAAGAATTAACATAGGAATGTGCCAGGATATCAGTTCTATTATTTAGTTGCCACAATTACTCTTAATAGCAAAGCTGATCTTGTGTTTAATGCTACTGTTCCTTCCTGCACCTATTCAAACTAAACAATGTGTCTGTATTGGTTTGTACTGTTACACTTTTCAGCAAGCACCTTCTAAAAGCCCCATAATACACATATTTTAAGTCCCAATATTTCTACACCTACAGTATTTCTACTTTTTCAGTTCAAATCACATAATGTACTATCCAGCTATAATTTCTCATGAGACTGCTTACAAATCTGTCAAAATAGCATTGTTCTCTGCCTCTTCTCTGCCCAAAACCACCCTCAAGACCTTTTCCCTTACCTCCTTCATTTCAAGCTTCCCATTTTGCCTTTTTGACCCTTTACTCCAGTCCATCAAGGGAGTAACCACAGAGAATTACAGAAGTCTTGTTTCTAAGGTACTTTCAGAGACCATCCAGTTCAGCCTCCCAACATGAGGTCAGGTCAGCCACAGCTTTGCCCACCTGAATCCTCACAACCCCCACAACCTCTCTGTGCTAACTCACCCCTCTTTGCAAACATTTCTTCTCATGCACGACCTGAACCTCCCAAGCCACAACCTACAGCCAATGCCTCTTGCTGCCACAAGGAGAGTTCACTTTAACCACCTCTGTGACTACATTCCAAACAGTTGCAGCCTGCTATAACATTTCTGCCTTTTAAGGGCAAGCAAGCCCAAATCTCTCAACCAGCTCTCTCACAGGATGTGTGCCCTCAGCCCTGACCATCTTGGCAATTCAAAATCTTTACTGAAGGGGAAGGCCAAACACCAGACGCAGTTTCAGGCAGGGCTTCAGCAGTATCAGAGAGAAGTGATAACAGTATTGCTCAATCTGCTGATCAGACTCCTCCTCGTGGAGCTCAGAAGGCAGCTTGTCCCATTTATTGATGGTGATGGCACTGGTGCCTATCAGCACCTCCAGGTCCCTTACAGCCGGGCTGCTGATCCTCCTGACAGATCCCAGCCCCTGTGGATAGGATGTTACCAGGGAAGGCACCAACTGCACTTCTATCTACAAGTGGATAAAGGAGCATACACTGGTACCAGTAATAGAGCCAGATTTTCTTGAAACATGCTATACCCTAGGTGCTCAGAAAATTAATAATAAAAATTACAGTTCTGGGATTTTGAGAAATGGTTTACTGTGCAATCATGTCTCTCCTGAATAGTAGATGTTGCTTTTGATCTTTTTTGCTACAACATGATCAGTAACACATTTCCATAATGCAGACAACCAAGATACACCAAGAATTGCAGAACACTATACTACAAAATTTAATCAACTGTTTCCCCCTTTTTCACCAGTGCTGTTCTTCTCTGTAGCCAACTCTAAGGGTTTTAAGGCCACAGCAGACAGAACTGAGTGATACTCCAGTCAGCCATCACTAAATGCTTTATTCTCCTGTCAATCCATGCACCTATGTAACAATATATTGCTAACCACTTTAGAAGGGCTTTGCCTCATAGAAAGCTGCATAGAATGTATGTAGCTCTTAAGCTTTTTATCAGTCTTTTTATCATCTCTGGGACCATGATTTTCTTTTATTTATAGATGACTTGTGCCCTACTTTTGTCTGCATTCTGGTTTGTTTGTTCTTGTTAATGGCAGATGAAACCTCCAGTTCAAATACAAACACTCAGACATTATATTCTCTGAGGCCAAGGTACTGCAGGTTACTGAATCTGCTGATGTTGAACAAAGAATCTATTAATGTTTGATCCCTTAAAGCAGTCATTCTTTTTCTTCATATTAGTATTTTATGGTCTGCCTTTCGGTCCTCACTTATTTCACAGTATTAGAGCCAAAAAGGACTTGTCTCCTGTCCACCACCGACTACTGTATACTAACCAGAGTATTCTATATAAAGTTCAATACTTTACCAACTTTATAGCCTTTAAGTCCATACAATTTAAGTAGAACAAAAGCAGAAGCAGCAAATCATACTTATCCTGGGTCAAGCACATGGCATGCCACTTGCCAGCCTCCCAACAGGCACACAAACTTGGGAACTCCCCTGCCTATCCAGGCAAGCCACTAGGTGTGAGACCTGAGGGACAGGAAGAGGGACTCTCTGCCCTTGTATTCGATGCAGTGCTGTACTCACTCCAGTATCTGTCAGCTATACCTACACAAGACATGTATCTGGATTTGCAAGTTATTCCTAGCTGCAAAGCCAAGCAATAGGCTGGAGAAGCCAAACTTCAAATATTCACAGGTGGTTTCTAATCCAAATACTTGACACAAAATCTGGCATCTCAGACACCTGCCAAGTCCAGATTTCTGATTACCTCACCCCTCTTGCTGGGAAGGGACAGATGCAGTAGCTCAGAGCGTGCCACAGGCTATCAGAGCCCTTTCTCTCTGCACTCTCCCAGGGACAAGAAGAGAGTTCCTGCTAGAGCAGGAAGACAAACAGCTCTGAGGGTTACAGGCATGTCCCTCTCATTTCTTTATTCTCAGTTATCTTAAATTCTCTGTACAGATTTATTTGTCTTACTGCAAGAGTAAAGAGATAAAACCATTTTAGTAGGGAATATTTATTTACAAAGTTTGCTTTTATTTACATATCAATTCTGCAGCATGGTAAATGCCAAGCAACATTTAAGCAATCATCAAAGACCTTTTTTATAATGCAATAAAGCAAAATCTACTTCTATGAAATGAAAGTTCCTAAAAAATTAATTAGCACATTTTTCAACAACACCTATATGGGTTGGACCCAGCTGACAGTAAAAATATGTTAGTAGAACTATTACACTAACAAAAATGTCTAATGAAGACTAGTATTAAATAGTTATTTTTGAAAATGGAACTTAAACTTTTAAAATTAAACCTTCAGTATTCACTCATGCCCGAACCTAAGCTAACCATGACTTTCTAAGACTGCCTTACGACAGTGGAGTACATACAACAAACGGCTTCACCTGGCTTTACTTTCAATAATAAAACAGAAAAAAATAGCAAGTTCACTCTTTTGTCAGAGGATTATTCCACGCTGGTTCTTTTTAAACAAATACACAAAAATTATTTAAAATGTCAACTAAGATTGGAGGCCTAGTATTTTTACCCTAATCTCAGTCTTTATCTCATTCTTATGGTCTGTTCTTCCATTATTTATAAGTCATTTCTGCAAACGTTTATCATCTACAGGACATTGCATCAGTAAATCTGAATGTTAAACGTATATTATCAGTAGATACCAGCACCAACAGGCTGTGTGAAACAGAAAAGATCACAATGCCAATCTGTCACTCAGTTTTTAGAATTTCAGCCTCTCAGTGCATCTTGCATAGAAGAACAAACTCTCCAGTCTTTCACAATCCCAAACATATATGTGTATATGTATATATGTGTGTGTGTGTGTGTGTGTGCGTGCGCGCTGCTGCTGTGCGTGTAGACACGTATGCATAAAAGGCAACTTTGAAACTAAGGCAAAATTAAAAGTTCATTTAGCAGAGATAATGAAGCCAGATTTCTCTTCTGACACCTTCAGATGGAATAAGTAACAGAGAAACAATGGAACAACTCCAATTACACAGTAATATGCTTAAGAAAAAAACCTCCATAAATTAGGAGAAGCACAAAGCAAGCAAGAGCCAAAAGATTTCGTTCTAAAGAATTTTACATGCTACATTATCAAATATATGAAATCTAGTAAAGAGTTTACATTCTGTCTTGTACCTTTTAACTTCATGTTTTACCTGTTTCATGGAAAACAATCTTCCTTTTTAAATTACTCATTTTCTCTCATATTTTCATGAATGCTCAATGTACCTGTCACCAAAACTGTGACACAAAATGAACACCATGGTGTAAGGTGTGCATATGCAGATGTTCATTGCTCAGCTACAGTGGATCCTCACTCATAAGTGCACTCCCATACACTACTACAATGTAAGTAACCAAAACCATTGGCACCGGATTTTTGTACAGCAGGAATATCAAAGTATTTTAAGAATCCTTTCTACTTGCATCACCATATAGTTCAACTCTGGGTTTGCAGTTAGTAATAGCCAAAAATGCATGATGGCAATTGAGTACGCTGGTGCTCTGCCCAAGGAAACTAAGGAAAAAAATATTTTCTTTCTGCATTTTAAGTCTGGTATCTCTGTTGCAATTTCTCTATGTGCACTCTGGAAAGGCTATAGAGTACAACAGAATCTTACTGCAAAACTCAAAGTATGTGTTGACTGTTTGCAGTTCGTGCATATATTCTTTATGGCTGCTGGTCAACTGAGATTTCATGGACATGAGCTTTTTATACCTTAATGTCTTACTTCCTAGAAAAAGAAACTCAGCAAAAAACCCAAAAAAAACCCCAATCAAAACACCAACCCCAAACCCTGCATTTGTCAACACTGGGATGAATGCGGCAAACGCACCCATGCCCGTTTTGGTAAATACACGGCACAGTAACACACTGAACTTTCACTAGAGAGCTGCTCAGTGACTGCAGCTCTGTCTCATCCCAGAGTCCTGCACTGCAAGGCGATGATGCAGTACTGAGCGATGCGCTGTGCTCCCGGAGCGGGCGCGGGCCGGCACGGACACCAGGGCAGGCGGCAGCAGGAAAGGCACCCACTGACTGCACTGCAGCACCTGCAGCACCCACTGACTGCACTGCAGCACCCACTGACTGCACTGCAGCACCTGCCCTTCGCACCGCTGCCTTCCTGCAAGAGCTGCAGCCTGCAGTCTACAGGGAAGCCATACAAACTCTGCTAAAACACGATTATGGACAAGAACATGACAGTGCTGATGGCTCTCCACAGGTAGAAATTCCTGGGGTCTTCCACTTATCTCAAGAATGTGCGATTTCTTGTTATTCAAAAACTTTTGCTACTGATCTTATGGCTATAAAAATATGTTGACCATGTATGGGCCACTGCATCTTCAGTAAAACCACCGTTGCACAAGAGGTGTTTTCAGCAGAGAGTGGAGGATATTGAAAGGTTACACAGACAATATAAGACAATGGCATAGCCAAGCACAACATGAACTGGTAAGGTTATATTACAGCCACCTCAGGAGTACAATGAAAAAGTGAAATGAAGGTCTGGAGTTTAATTTTGTGGTTTTCTGTTTGTTTGTTTTTAAATAAAACATAACAGAACTACTGATCTCTGACATACACATTAACCCTTACAGACTAATCATATACATGGTATGTCATAATTATTTTCTACTGGAACCTTATTCACTCCACTGTAAATTGACAGTACCTTACTGTAACTTACTGTTTGAAATCTTTTCTTTGAACAAACAAACAGTTTTGACTGTATGTACACCATAGAGCTATAAAGGTAAGCAAACCCAAAGGGAATATAGGATAAATTGTGTAGGGTAAACTGCAACAAGAGAGATCCTGAGCAGGAATACTCTGAGTAGATGCCAAGCTTGGAAATGCCTCAGTCAGCTCGTAGGAAGACTGTTATGTGGAAAAGACCAGTATAAGACAGCATTAAATATTAAATTTTAATAACTATTGAACAAAACCACAAATGAAAAAAAACCAAGTAAACAATCAAATAATATATTTTAATTTGGTGAAAGACACCCTTTCCACAAGTTTATTCATCTGGAGAGAAGTATTTTGCAAGGTGGTTTATTTACTTGCACCACCTAGTGGGGTTTATTTTCATCTACCAAAATAGTCAGAGGTCAGTCAGTTGTGTTCCTACCTTATGATGTTAGTGACAGACTGCATTTTCTCACAATATAATGTTTCAAGCCTCCACAACCCGCTAACAGCACTACACTGCTAAGTTTCCACATGTCTATAAAAACACAGCACAACAAATGCAAGACAATAATACCTATTTCACTTGTATTGAGTTCTGCAGGAACTTAACAGAGATGTCACAGAAAACTGTTTGATGAAGCGGTGTTTATGAGTTTCAAATTCAAAGTACACGTCAACAGTACCTTGTCAGAGCATACCATACATTAACTCCAGAGGCTGAACACATTGCTAGGTGCTAGCAAGGTCACACACTGAGATTTGGAAGACTTCTGCAGGACTTTTGAATCAAACCCCTGAAAGAGGCAGGCACACAGTGCAAAGGGTTCTGCCTGCAGGAATGAGGGCTCATCAGACAGCAGCAACCACTTGGGACATAGCCCAGGTGCAGCAGAGCAAGCACCTCCACTCCCTCCATCCTGGCTCCAGGATGTTCCACCACAGTCTGTGCTCATTACCTGGCTGCTTTATAATCCTCTGCCCGGCACAAAACTACTACATGAAGTCCAGCCACACTGGCAAAATTTATCAGGTCCAACCCCAACCTGATAATAGACAAGAATTAATGAAATATGCCATGTAAGGCTTGTATTGAAACACTAAAATGATCTTGTCCAGAATGCATCCTTTTCCTGGTTCTTCCTAGGGAAGAACTCACATACTGGAGTAAGCAGTCTGCTGCATTTGATCTGGAGCAGAAGCCATGCTATAAAGGCACTACAGAACGTTTTTAGATGAGGAAACTAAACAAGAGATCAGTGCAAATGTGCCTCTAGATCTTACATGTGAATTTTGCAGAGAAAGGACCTTAAGCTTTTACAGAAATTCACACCACCTTTCTTTCTTACCAAATTCATAATTTCACGATTTCAACTTAATCAGTTTCAGTTCTCACTTCCATACAAATGTGAATTTGTAACTCTGACAACAGCAGGGGAGAAAAAACGCTCTACCCACTTTACAATATGGAACTCATCACAAATGTTTCATTTGGATGCACAGGAAGACTTTGGGGAATGATGAGAGACTTTTTACCCTTCTATAAACTTCCACATGAGACCAGAGGAGAGGAAAACACTTTTGTTTCATAGTGGTTTATAAAATAACCAAAATCTGTTTGTTCAGAAACAATTCCTTTTTTTCCAAAAGAAACAGATGCCAGTAAGAACTGGTGTGACATGCACACAAAGCCCCAGGCTACAGCTCTGTCTAGGACAGTTAAGTACCATCTCCTACTACACAGAGTCATCTTCTAACAATGGGAGAGGATGACTCTGCTGCAGCCAAGCACACAACAACATAGCCTTTGAAGAGAAGGCAAGAATTGAATCAGACTGTATTATAAAGAAAGGATAAAGTGTTTCTTGTTCTCCTTTTTATACTCAAACTTTTAGATTGTTTCAATCCTCATGTAAAGCAGCTTTCAGGACAGAATATTGAAGTGATTTTTTTCATAGTTTTCTTATTTGGTTACAGTTCCTACATGGGCCATTTTGCTCTATGAGGACTAAGATCAAATTTAAGACAACAGCTATGTAGTAACTAGGAAAGAAAAGATGCCTGCCATTTTATCCCATGGACATTTGATGCTCACCCACATAAAATCTAATCCTGCAAACTATGAAGCAATATATAGGCAAAACACCAGACTTCTTACCCAATACCAATGCACTGCAGAATGCTGACTCCATTCAGAAAGACAAAAACGACAAAAGAAGTATGAAAGCTCAGCCTTTAAGTTAATCACTGATACCAGAATGTAGGTTCAGATACAAAGGCACAGGTGACAGACTGTACCTGTTAATTTAAGTAAAGGTTCTATGAATGGGCAGCTCACACCCCTAAACTTATCAATGTAGCTGTCTCCTGAAATTTTTGTCCTTGAATTTTAAAGTTGCCTTTGCTGCTCCTGTCCTGAAGGACAGTGCTAAGTGATCATGAAGAACTCACAGTAGGTCACTGTGGAACCACATTTATTAATAGGACTTTTGGTCATGTCTGTACCATAAAGAACATTTTCAGAGCCGACTCTTCTGCACAGATTGAGACTGCAGTTGCTCAGAAAACCATTTGCAGAGGAAAAAATGAGGTAAGAAAAAAACCCCAACAAACAGCAACTCATAAAACTTTCAATCATTTTTAACCAAATTCATAAAAGTATCTCCTTAATAGGGTCTAATGGGAGCTAAACACTAAAACTTTATCAACAGTGGTCCTGTTTTTAAATAAAGACAAGCTACTGCTTATCAGGGATTTCTGAGATAAAAGCTGAGCAGTAATCATATTTGCCTTAAATTTAGTTTTTATTTTTAATGCTTTATGAAATGGCCCTCATATTTTCTGTTACATTTCTGCTCTTTTTACTCAGCTATTTTCTAAAGCACTGGTGGTTGCTATGGTAACTTTGGCTTTTTTCCCCTCAATGTTCATGCAGGTTTTCATCAAACCCAATGACTTTTTTTTTAATCTTATCTGCTCTGTAACAATAGTTCTTTGACTAAGGTGCAGGATACTGTACCAGATGAGAATCCTGGTATTTCACAAGAGCAAAGGAAAAAATGGCAAGTTTTGCTAAATTCTGAAAACTAGCAATTAAAGCGGGAGTTTTCAGGGGGTTGGTTTGTTTGTTTTTAAATGTCTGAGTACATTTCTTTCTTCTTATAATCTGCATATTGTGCAGGTGAAAGATAAAGCCAATTTTTAAAAATAGCAATGCTTGAAGAACAGAAGACTTTGTGTGGAAACTTTTTTGAAAGAAAAGTAATTACTGTTGTTTCACACAGACTAAGAAGTACACAACTAAACTAAATGAGAACTGTGTTATTTACTGCATTTCCACTACGGATTAGCATCAGTCCAAATCTTCCTGTCACAGAAAAAAATACTTCTGGGCACTTTAATCCACTATTTCTTAAGATCAGCACACAGTCTGTTACCAAGTTAATCTGTAACCTACAGGAAACAAACTGCACATGCCAACAAACAGATGACATACATGCAAAGGTTTGAGCCATTTCCAAACACTCTTCCCTAAGATTCTAGTTTAAATCTATTTTTCCAAGAATATTTAAGTTTAGGGCAAAATTTTTCAATGTGGATTTGGTCTTAAAGGTTTGCTTTCCCTTGTTGCACTCTTGATATTTTCTACAGGACAAGGTTATCTTTTTCTGCTCCAGACAGGAATGACCCTTCAGGAGAACTTACCACCTTACTCACCAAAAGTAACACACAGCCATTCAATCAGACTAAGCTAATTAAATGACACAACATTAAATGAACATACAGAACTGAACATTCAAAAAAATAAATCCACACCAAACTTTTGGCAAGAAAGAGATTAACTACTTCACTCACTAAACAAGGTCCAAAAGTAGCACCACTGGACTGAAGTTTTACTCGAAGAGAATTACCTGAATCTGGCCTCTGACTTTTAATGTTTACAGGGCTGTGCTGGAGACAGTTTGATCCAGTTCAGCAGAGTGGGCTACTGAAATAACCCTTGCTAAAATTAATTACATTTAATGGTGTCATTTTCTTAAGCAGTATCAAAAACATGAGCAAAACCAAAAAGGCTTTACAAGCTAAGAAAATTACTGCTCCACAGAATTCAACTCCGAAAATTATTTTGTATTACTTTCTTTGGGGATGGGTTGCATTCAATATCCTTTGCCTCAACAGTTATAATTCATCTTTTTGTCTTTTATTATGGCTATGGAAATTTGCCTTAATTTCAGGTTATATAATCAGAAGCTTTTTTTTTTTTAATTTGACTAGATGACTATCATGCAGATTGCTCTTATTTCTGATTATATTGATTTCCTGATTCCCTCCTCTCCTAGTAACTTTTTTCAATTCCATATGTAAGAAGCCTGCCTAAAAATTACACTTCTATTTTACAAGGACAGGTGAAAATAAATAATCTACAATTTGCTTCACTTCATTTCAGCAATTTTCTATTCAAATTTCTGGTGAAGTTAGCTTTATTACATAATTATTCTTTTTACAATTCTAATTACATTTAACAAAATAATCTGATTACTAGATGAGCACAGTAGGCATAAAAGGCATTAATACATTAATTATTCCCTGTTTCAATTTGCATTACCCTAGTTTTACTGAGACTTCAGTTTGTTACCATGTGCAGGTTGCATATTCATTTGGCACATTAAAGATGGTTGGATTTCCTCAGTAGGTGGGATCTCCTTTCCAATGATATTTGTACCAGCCACATTTTTTACAGCTTTCTCTTATGCTCACAGCAAGATACAGGCAATAGTCACACAGCAATTAGGTCTCTTCCATAGCTGCATTTTATGATATAATTACCAAGATGTAAAATGAGCTTCCCCTCCCCCCACTTTTTCTTTCCAGTCTCAATGTATCTCATAATGGACTTCTTTTTACATCCAGAGAAAGCAGAAAGAAACAGTTAGAAACCGGTTAGAAACAATTACCTAGGCTATCTAAAACCAACTAAGTACCTCCTCGGTGATGTATGACCATAAATAAATACCACATCAAACTACTAATCACTATTATTCTAAGACATCTCTTGCATCTATAATTTTCACCCATAAAACTCACATAAATGTACACAAAATTCAATGCAGTGATAATGATAATCTTCTAAGAACTGCACTGTAATTTTAAATGTTTTATATTTACTATTATCTGAATTTAAGAACAGTCATAATACGGCAGAGAATTACGAACTGGTTGATGCATACTCTCCCATAGTGTTAAAGAAATAATTATGTTTGCACAAAACCTCAATAGTGCAATATAATAAGAATTTTGTGACCAGAATGGAATCCCTCTGTTTGCAGAATATGTACAGCTACATATAAAAACGACTTTTTTTTCTCCCACACTCCACCACCAACTGGAAATGTGCCCTCATCCATAACCTTTCCACAGCTTCCAGTGTTGCTGGAAGCATCCCCAAGAATGACAACTGGAGAATCTGTTTTCATGACACAGCTGCTCGTTAGTAACTGAACAGACACATCACATCAATGCAACCATTATTACTATAAAATATTTAGAGTGACTGAATCTATGGCATGAGAACTCTCCCTGCCACAGCTAGCTAATATTTTCTCTTGTCCTTCCTAAATTACTTTATAAACCCACAGATTAATAAAGAGCCTAATATTTTTCAGTAGTGCCATTAGATTTGCAAACCACATAGAAATATTCTGATTTAAGGACAATTTTCTATCTAACCACATTTTTTGTGTGCACAGTTTCCAGTTTTAAAACATTACAGCAGAGTGCAGATTTATCCATTTTACAGATATGCCATATATTTTTATGGAGACATCCATAAGCATCTAATAAGACAGAAGTCAGCTCAGAATATTTTGTAATAAAGTACCTGTTAGTAAAAACTATATCAGAGGGAAACCACACACAAAGGAAAAAGGAACTAGGGCACTCTATTTGACAGCTGAGGAAAAAACAGAGGTTACGTCCTCTATGGCTGAGATTTAGAGCAGTTTCACTTAGTGGCTGTTCTGCTCCAATTCCCCAGCTAAAATTTAGACCTACAGCAAGAAGTCTTCATTCCTATTTTATTCTAGCAGGAAGTCATGGTTCAGACTCTTAAGTAACCAACAGAAAAAAAAAAATACTAGCCAGTGGGGAACTATGAAGCTTAAATATTATGTTACAGTTAAATTGAGATAAACCTAGGAGCAACTACAGGGTTCACTATATCCTCCCAAACTAAAAAGTTATAAATTCTAAACTATTCAGAGGTGTAACTTTTGTCCTACTATTTCAAACACAAAAATACTACTGAAATTTTAGAGCATATCTATGGTAACTTGTCTCACTTGCAAATAACACAGGATCAAGAATCATCTAGGAATACAAGTAACCCTTTCTGACTTTTAGCTCACTCAAATTATTTAATACAATTATAATACTATATGCACTATCCCACCTGCCAAGTTTAAATAACTTTTGTGGAACAAGAGGAAAAACATATTCTTATCTACTCCTTTCACACAGTTTACACTTAGGTACACTTTCTGATGGCATGGAAGATCTAACCATTCCTATCCTTCAGAGCACTGTGCTCCTTGGGAGGAAATTCAGATAGATAATCTGCAAGCCAGATTTGGCCCCAGTTTTGGAAAGCTTCTGCCAGCAGAACTGTGGCCCTGGGCTGTAGTTCCAGGAAGGCAGCCACGGGGAGAACATCTCGGCACCAAGCAGCCCCAGCCTCCCATCCCTCTGCGAGCCCAGGCGGGGTCTGAGCAAACTGCACAGCGAGCAGTGCCATTCAGCCAAACAGCCCAGCCACAGCCCAGCTCTGCCCCTCTGCCACAGAGCCCTCAGAGAGGAGCACACAGAGCATCTGCTCTCTCCCTGCAGGGCATCTCCCTCCCCTCCCAGCGAGGCAGCAGATCTGCCATGACAGCAGAGTGCAAGGGCAAGAGGCGAGCAGAGCGCCCGGGAACCTCTGAGGCACAGCCACAGCGTCTGGGAGATGCAGTTCAGTGCCTGCTCTGACAGCCACTTTGGCTTTCCTAAGCAGGATAAATGCACCCAGCTTTGGCTTAAGAACACTCAGTGTCCCAGGACAGCAAACCCACTTTCAGTAATGGTTAACTTGATGAGGGTACTCGGATTCCTGAAGTTAAACGTGAATTCAAACGTTTTTCAAAGTACAAGAGGTAACCCACTTCTACCAAGTACCTTCCACACATTCTGAATCTGTATGAATCCAAGCATCTGTCATTTATCACTGACTGCTGAAAACCCAACAGTCTAATGAACATTTTTAAGTATTGAGATACAAAACATAGAAAGAATGAAAGCATAACAACAATTTAAAGATTATCATCTGTTGAAGATTAATCCAAAAGATTAACAGAGCTTTTCTTTATCCTTCAATCAGTGTCTAAAATTATACAAATATACCAGTATTATTCAGTCTCTTCCTCTGCATCTGGTCCTTACAAAATTGATTTTTTTGGTATGTTTTTCATATAGCAATTACACAGAGAATTACACAGAAAGTAACACTGTAAACTTAAAAATCCAGCAACAGAAGGCAGGAGGAAGGTGCAATATTTTTAATTGTTTCCGTTTCTGATAAACCTTTCCCTTACTAGTGGAGTAAACTAGTATATCACCTACACTTCAGCAACTTCTTTTAACAAGTAGGAAGAGAAATTTAAAATGGCTATCATATAATTCAAGGAATTTATGCTAAAGCAACTTGGAATACCAATGCTCAACAATTATTCTTCCCTACAGGAAAGGAGATTCTAGCTTCCATTGTGGTCTTTCCTTCTCTTGGAACTAGTGGACTGAACTATTCTTGTCTCAACACTTGGCTGGGGTGGAAAGAAGACACATTCTCCCTCTCCAAACTTGCTTCTAAATTCTCATTCCTGCCTGTCACCAAAATGCTGCTCAGGTAATGCAGTGCTCTCACTAATTTCCTATCGTATGTACAAAGTGAAAGGGGAATTCCCTAAACAATCTCATGGTTTCAAGCTACATATTTTGGGAGCCCACTGATTTGAACCATTCCTGCATCCGTAAGAAATATATATATATTTTGGTTATATTAAAAACCAGTAATTTCAGTTTGCCATAAATACTGGTGCTACATTATATGAATATGAACACATCTTCACACTTAAACACAGATTAGCAACTCCCAGCTCATTTTGTGAAAGAGAAATCCTGCCTGTCTTTATGATCCAAATTAGCTCTGATCTCTAGACAGATGACTAAGAGGGCTTCAACAGCTTCAGTTCTTTTTCAATATCTTATAAACTTGTGCTCAATTTAACTGGCAGAGCAGAGTTTGGCTGTCACCATTCTGTAGAAGCTGAGCATCCAGAGTTGCCATTCCAGGAATCTCCAAATGGTAAACTGGAGCCAAACTAATTAAGTGTACTAGGATTCAAAAGATACAACATATCCAACCCTGAACAGGTATTCCTTCAGCCCCCTAGGTATCCTGCTTTCATCCTTTCTTTTCTTGTTCTACTTCAGGGAATACAGAAGACTTTATTGTGCTTCATTATTTCTTGTTTGTTTCTCCTGCTATTTACCAATAACAAACTCTTCATGCAATCAGTCTTCTGCCTACAAAAATGCTGAATAAATCCCATTTTGCAGTAAATTCTTTATTTACAGTATTACTGTCTTTTACTGAAATATCTTTCTCATCTCAAAGTTAATATTTTGCCATTCTACAAATTTTATAAAATAATCTTAACAGTAGCTTAGGCACTTCAGTAAATGTATTCAGCATCTGTTTCTATAGATTTCTGATACTCTTGACCAAACACATAAAACAATCTCATTTTATAAAGTAATACTAAACAGTGCTCAGCAAGCCATCTGTAAATCCAGTGCTTTATGTGATCAGAATCACCTTCTGTAATCACCTCTAGTTTTCTTTCCTTTGATACAATTGTGACTTTCCTGCTCCCCTGATACCAGAAATTTGCACTGGTCTATTCAAAGACCTAGCTGGATGGAAAAGAGATGCCTGGCAATAATGCAATGCTTTTTTTGAAGTTCAGCTCTTCTTTCACAACTTAAATTTCACTTCTTTGCTACAGAACTAGGTCTCAGTGTGCCCACTGAGCAGCATAACCTCCCTGAGCATAGCAGAGCCTTCAGAAACAAGCAGGGACACATCTCAATCTTCCAGACCATCGTGCAGCTCACCAAAACCAACAACTGGGCTTCAGGGACTTGCATTTCACTAATCAATGTAAGAGCTCTATGATGAGAGTTTTGGTCCAGCAAATGCCTGACTTGAGAAAGGTCCCTCCTATTGAGAGGGCTGGAAGGCGTAGACCAAGATCAGTTTATGGTCTTTTAACCATTGTTATGTAAGTACCTTGCAAAGGTACTTACTTCCCTCCACAGCCCCTTTCCCTCCACAGCTTTGGACAAGATGTGGGTTTTCAGAGGCAGAAATTTCTGACCATCCAGAAGGTCATCCCTCAGATGCTCAAAAAAATCACCAAAGAAAGTGCGAGTCAAGAGCTATAGTTTTGAAACAAAACCTTTTTTTAATTACCAAAAAACCCCCCAATATCTGTCAAAATGCATGGTCAAAAATCCTTTTGAAGGAACAAAAAATAAATTGTTCAAAGCTGCTTTTTAAAATACCTTGCTAAATAGGGACTGTAATTACCAAGCACAGCACTTTAATGGATTTAAAATCTTCTTAACACAATTTATACTTGCAGTTCCTTTTGATATTGTCAGTCATCCTTATTTATTTTATACCAACATTACACTAGTGAGATTGTGACCTCCTATGTAATTTTTCCTTCTACAGTTATCATACTAATTTCCATTGTATTACCTTGAAAAGTTCCTTTACACTAGCAGGTATAGGAGCGTGAGTATATATGTCTATGAATATATATGACCTATGGGTATATTGACCTATCTTTATGCAAGCAAAGAAACCCCAAATATATTTTATAAATAAAATACTTTAAAATACTTTAGGAAATCCAGCAATAATATTTAACAGCAAGTATTGGCTCACCCATCTTCTTTGATTACTTGTAGGCTATTAAAAAGCACACAGATTAAAAAATCCAAACTAACCACTAGAACAGAATAAAACTGCAAGACATTAGAGGAAAATACAGAACGTGTGTAACTGATTAGTGTTCTTCATGGGAAAAATTATGAAACCCATCTGAAGATTGTGGTCTTAGAAGTAACAGCTTCTTATTCCCACTGGGAATTCAACTCTGATGTGTAGAGACCTGCTAAATTCTGAGGGCTTTTTTCTAGTTTTACATTACTCTGAAACTGAAATATGTTACATCTCTATCAGGTTGGGACAGCAGGCAAATAAGATAAAAAGCCTCCAATTATCCCATTGAATTTCCAACGAAAAGGACCAAGCAGAACTCCCCGTTTCCACGCCCGCCTGATTCCGAAGGGATTCCGCAGAGCGGGCCGTGGGGTGGGCACGGTGAGGCCCCCCGGTCCTGGTCCCAGCCCCGGTTACGGTCACTGTCCCTGTCCCGGTCCTGGTCCCAGCCCTGGTCATGGTTACAGCCACTGTCCCAGCCCCGGTTACGGTCACGGTCCCGGTCCCGGCCCAGGGCAGTCACTGTCCCAGCCCCGGTCCCGGTTACGGTCACTGTCCCGGTTACAGTCACGGTCCCTGTCCCGGTCCCGGTTATGATCACGGTCACGGTCACGGTCCCTGTCCCGGTCCCGGTTATGATCACGGTCACGGTCCCTGTCCCGGTCCCGGTTATGATCACGATCACGGTCACGGTCCCTGTCCCGGTCCCGGTCCCAGCCCCGCCCGCCGCGCTCCCGCTCCGGCGCGATGGCGCCACCTGCCGGCGCCGGCCGGGAGCGGCCGCGGGTGCGCCCGGCGCCGCTCGCCCCGCGGAGCGCGGGACCCCCCGCCAGGAGCCGGGACCCTCCCGGCAACGGGAGCCGGCAGAATGAGTCCTAAAAGTGAATATGAAACGTGAAAGAACTCCACATTTGTGGCACCTGGTACAGACTGAACGGGGACCGTGGAACAAACCCGGACATTCTTATTTAAGGAAAGCCCACTGAGCTGAGCAGCAACTACTTGCCAAATAAACAAATTACCTATTGGTTCATAAAGTGGATTCCCCAAGGCTTCAGGACCACGCAACTGCAGCTTTAATTATTAAGAACATCAAATTAAAAATTGGTGGTAGAAAAGAAGAAAGGACAGGAAAGAGACACCAATACCCACACACAAAATAGATTGAGGGAACATTAGCTGGTAATATTCTGCAAATGAACCCATTACTCATAATTAGCCTGTTACAAGCATCCCTCCTAACACAAGTGACCAATTTATTTATTTTTAGGAAAACAGTCACTGCCAGTAGTGAAGAATCACAATTCTTCATAACAGAAGCATTAAATACAAAGCCTAATTCTCAAAAGCAATGAAATTAGGATGGTTTTATACAATGCTGTCTTTAATTTGCTTCTTACTACCCTCAAGGGAAATATTCATCCCAATTTTTACCAACACTTTCTGCTGATACAGGTCTTTTCCTCATGACAAGAACTGAAAAGGAGAAAGTGTTCCAACTGGCTGTAGAGTTACAATCCAAGTTTGAAAGACACACTCCTAATTTATTGGATTTTCCTAAACCTGCAGGACTCCTCCTCCAAAGAAGCAGGATTTTTTCTACTCCTTAATGCTGACTTTTTGCACTTGCACGGGGATTTAGACAAAACATAACCATCTGAAGCCTCAGAACCCCTAGACCGTCAGATTTTCTGCTAAAATTGGCAGCTACAGATCCTGTCAGGACTGAGGGCAGCTGCAGAACAAGCCCTTTGAAGTGAACACAGCTTAGACTGAACCAGCTATGAAGAAAGGAAATAGCAGAGGAACCTTCTCTTTATTTTTTAAAGCTTTTACTCGCAAATATTCACCTACCACTACGTGGATAGAAAGAAAGCCTCTTCTCTTGGTTAATTAGTAGTTGTTCTCTGTATGAGTCTCAGCCCAAGCCAGAGGAAACTTCAAAGGCCTCACTCATCAAATGTCACGGCACGAGCTCCACGTGAGGCTGCCAGTTCTGATCTGGTTGCACAGCTACGGCTCACGCTGGGCCTGGGAGCGGATCTGTACAACCAAGTAATTGCTAAGCAATTGTGTAACAAAAGAACAAACTTCTATTGAAAAGATTTGGCAAAGTCACAGCAGTGGGCAAGATGAGAACTTGAACAGTCTGCCAGCAGTACAATCCTGCTACGTGTTCATGCCTCACATGACAGCATCTTTACCCATAATCTGTGTAATCAGTGGTTTACCTCTTTTGTTCATTTGAGTGGTTTACCTCTTTTGTTCATTTGGCTCTTAATGTCCTTATCTGCACCTGTGACACCTGCAGCTTTAAAACAAGAAAATCAGATCTAACACAGACTACTTAAGACTATGTCAGAGCTGAGGGCCAGATTTCATTTTCTGGTTATGCTCTGTAACACAAACTTTCTGTAGCATTCTAATGCCACCAGTATGTAAAAGGAGAAGAAAAGGTATCAAGCTAACATTGAGGGAAGAGTAAAACACAGCACATTATTCATAAAGGAATGAAGCCTCGAGATGTCATCAAATATTAAACCAATAACATCTTCACACTCAGTAACCAATGTAATATAAATTATGATGTACTAGTAGTAGATATTTGTGATCTATCAGATACCTCTTGGTCAATAAATCTTACAAACTCTTAAGGGCCCAAATTCAACTCTCTATAACTTTCCTCTGCTTCATCAGGGCTTTTAAAACAATGTTGGGCATAGACAAGATTAGTGATTAGTCATAACTATTTTGGAAGGATTATTTCACTTTTAAAAAGCTGGGTTGAGTTTTCTACCAGTGAAACAAAAAAAGAATAAACCAGGCTGTCATAGTCCCATCCTTCCCCAGCTGTTTTTCCTCACTGTTTCAACAGCCACTGCATTCCCAAAAGGCACAGAATGAACTGACATTGAGAGGGTTAAGAATAAGCACGCATAATTCTTTCATTCATGAGTCATTCTTACATTATTTTGGGACAATCAATGTTAGCACCTATTCAAAAATCATGTAATTTGTGTTCTCACAAATTTTGTGTTATGAACATTACACACACCTCAGAAACAGGTGTGTGTAATGTTCATAACATTCTTTTAAAAAAACTGAGTAACTAGTTCCTGTAGATCAGATGCTCCAAAACTGCATTTTTAAAAGGCATTAACATTTTCATTTAATAAATTCACTTGAAGCTGTAATTTGCTGTAATTCTTAAATTTGTTGTAGCTAAACAGCTGTCATGCCAAGATGTACTGACCTCAGAATTCTGCTTAAGGAATTTATTAAGCACTCCACATCACTGTCTGTTAGAGCTATACTACAATTTTTCAGTACTTTTTTAACCAATTCCATACTTTCTCCTCCATTAAAAACATATTGTCTATAAACTCTTTCCAAATGGTAACAAGACACTGAGAACTTAAGTACTTTTTTAGAAAATTGTATAAAGGAGAACTAGTAAAGCAGACATTAAACCAGCATGCCCCCACCCCTTCCAATTTCACAGACTTAAGTGGATTGCCATGATAATGTAATACAGCTTTCATTAAATATCAGAACATTTCACAAGGATAATATTCCTCTCTGTGCATGAATGCCCATTTCTCAACATGCTTCCATGTGTGCAGTGCAGTAGCATCAGGCACCAAAAATCTCTCCATTACTGACACCAAACTAACACACACAAAAAAAGCTCAAAAATCCAGTCATTTCCTGTTTCAGAATGACAAAGTCCTTCAAAATCTATTACTTCTTTCAATTGTCCACAAATTAGAAACCCACATAGGTGTGTTTTCATCATGGTTTTTGACTAGCAATGTCAAATGTCTTTTACTTGCCAAGAGCTTTTTTATTCTTCAGTGAAAAAAACAATTTAATTCCACTAAGTACTGTTCTATACTAAGGAATCACTAAACTAGCTAAAGATTTATATGGTATGTACTAATGCATACAACCCAGATATAAATACAATATGAAAGTAAAAGATGAAATACACTAAACCTTGCAGGATATTTACAATGACAAGGACCAGAGTTACTGTTACCTTGAAAATAAATAAAACTGCTATCCGCTGGCTTGAACAACAGTAAACAACAAGGCAGACAAGTATTTACATAAATTTATGTGTTGAAAAGTATTTAGTCCCTGACATAACACAATATTTCAATCCTTTGCTTCCCCCTCCTACAGGGCAGTATCATCAAGCACAAAAGACGCAACAGAAATGGAAGTACAATGCTAAATAAACCCTACAGAACAAGCACATCTTCCTTTACATCTTCCCAATAGGTGGCAACAGAATCCCAAAAATACAAAGAAGTTTATACTTCTTTCTTCATCCACAAAGTAATGGAAGCCCTGTTACGACTTCAATCAATGAACGAGCACCAGTAATTTTAATCAAATGAATCACTGCATCTCAGGAACAGAAATTCTCAGGACAGAATAATGTCAAAGGCCAGAGAATTCAGAGAAATGAAACAAAGCATTTATTAAAAAGCTAATTGTTATCAAGCACCTAACCTGATGGGTTATACTCAGTGCTTATCTGGGAGGGGCAAATTACCACAAGCAGGAATTGCAGTAACAAAATATTTGAGCACTAAAGAAGAAACGTTAAGGAAGAAAGAAAATTCTAAACTACTTCTGTTGCTGTTGACACCCATACCTTGGCCTTAAGCAGCATTTATTTACAAGGGTCAGGAAATGAGCAGGCACTTCTAAACAAAGTTTTCAGCTGACAAATTTGTGCCAGTAGGAGGTCCACATTAACTCCCTGATTCCTTGTAAGAAATGACAGGAAGTCAGAGTTCTTTTTCCTTGGCAGTTAAACAACTGCTTTGCTTTTGTGGCCCAAAGCTATAGAAATCAGGTGTAAATAATGCCCACTCACTTGCTTTCCGGGCCAGCCACATCCCGGTCCAAGGCAAGCGTCTCTGCGGTGATCTCCACCTTCCTGACGCTGCCGAAGAAGTCTGTGATCAGAACGTTCTGAGGGTCCCGCTGGAACAGGTCCGTCCGGTGCCCAGGGGTGGAAACACACAAGCTTTTTGGACAGACCTGAAACTGGAAACCAGATGGACAATCACATTCTGTCCCTCATTCAACACTCTCTACATACACCTTCCAGAATGAAATTACTATTATAAGAAAGATAAATAAGACATATAACCAGTACAAGCGCCACAGCTGAAAAAAATGGTTGAAAAAAGATATTAAAATGCATACACATCTTGATTAAGCATTTCTGAAAACCTTTTTCCTTACAATAATGCCACTGGAGTTTAAAAATGCTCCTCTGAAAGCCAACCATCAATTACATTGAACTGATAAATGCACAAATATATTGCTGAATATAGATGCAGCATGCTGCTATAACCTTCCAGAAGTTACAAGTGGGCATAAATTCTTCATATTTACCAAAAGGAGGCAGGCAAAATTAAACCAGCTTTGATAAGTTGCTACATTGAAGGCTTCATAAAGAAGCAAAAATTTACATTTTGATCAGGAAAAAAAAAATCCAACAGTCTCATTTCTAATTTATAGCCTACAAATTAATGCATAGCATCTTCAAATACCAAAAGTGCTTTATTTACATTAAGTTCACAAACATTTTGTGACACCTACAAACCTTATTATTTATTTTATCCATGTATTTTGTCTACATATCAGGTCCCCTATATCCCACACACGCTGCAGCACCTGAAACACGAAACCAGCACTAACAAAAGCAGAAGGAACAGTGACAGATTTGTTGTAGCATTTAGAACACCTGGCAAGACAGGATGTCTATGAAGTAACAGGTTTGTTATGTACCCAGCAGACACTGAAGGCAATACAAATGCATGTTGGACACAAAGCTGTTTTGCACAAGTCCTACCACACTTGCCACAACACCGAGCCCGAGCCCAAGCCTGTAAGCACATGGAATTAGGCTGCTTGTCCAGGGACACCTCAGCTCACTTTCACCTTCACCTGAAGCAGACAAGCACACATATACGCTCAGCTCTTATTTTAAAGATTCCCAACTCTCTTGTTGGCTGCTATCACACAGCTGCTAAAGAAAAGATGGGGCAAATCATCCCCTTGTTATCCTCCCTGTGGTGAAAATGAACTAGACTCATCAGCATCATGCTTCCCACATAAAAGCCATTTGTTAATGCACACACAAACTTGCTACAGTTCTCATTTTCACCAAAACACTATCAATTTTCTCCAGCTTTGCTCCAACTAAGGACAGAAACATAAAAACTAAGTCTCTGAACTAAACTATAAAAAGTAAGCATTTATTTTAATCCCACTATTTGAAGCATAAATTTATGCTTCAAGTTATACAAGTAAGTCTCTTGCCTCTCTCTCTTTGGACAGTATGAATGTCCTAAAAAACTGCATCAGCACTGAAAGTGGGAAACTGATACTGCACCCAACTAATTCTAACCTGTCCTGCAACAGTCTACTACCACCATATATTGATATGAATTTGAACAAAAATATGAAGTGGCAGTGAGAAGAAAACTTCAGTGTTAAAAACCTACCCAACCACTACCACGCTGTGAAAGGACTGCAAACCAATTCCATCACAGCAGACTAACACTAATAACCAAGGTCTTCTGACAAGAAAAGGAAAAGGCAAACACTGGCTAAGTTAAGCACACTTTTTCCTACATTGAATTTTCCAAATTTTTAAAATTCTTTTTTCAAACAGAGCTAAAGAACTCCCTCAATTTTGTTATCTTAACTTTTCTAACAATTTAGCTATCTTATGATAAATGACACCTCACTTAGAAATTTATTTGAATCTTATTTTAAATGTTCAAATGTACAACATTACAATGTACAAATTTCAATGTAGTCTTTCTTTTCAGGTAATTGTGATCAAACCTATAGTCAGTCATTTGCACAGCTTTATGCTATCCCTTAGCAACACAGATGGAGCAGGTGGGGAGTAGGTGGAGTGGATTATGAAAAATGATGTATCATTCTTTGCAGGAATGCAATATCCAAATCCTAGGTGCATGTGAAGAGAAGCTGTTTCAAGAGTGGTTAGAGAAAAGTAAAGAGGTAACAGGATAGAAGTGGTGCAACAAATACAGAGTACTAAAAAAGAGAAGACATTAGACATATCAGAAGATCAAACAACTGAAGATCATTTAATTTTAAAGCTAGGTAGTGAGCAATATAAGTCACCCTGATCTTGGAAAGCATTAATTTAAACTTTAAAAATCCGAGTTGCAGAGTTGGATAGAGTACCTCCAGTGCCAGAGTACCTCCTGCAACTGCTGGCAAAAAAAACAGGTTTGTATCTTTACCATGGACTAACCATATGTCATTTTGGAACACTTAGATGAAGCCTTGAAAAGCACCAACCCAAAGTCAAGTGGTCATATTTGTTGAAATGTGTGCAGATTACCACTCAGTACCTGATCACACCACGGTCTGTGTTGGAAGAGACCCTAAAGATCACCTAGTTCCACTTTCCTACCAAGGGCAGGGACACTTCCCACTAACCCAGGCCTTGAAGTCCCATCCAACCTGGCCTTGAACAGGTTATCACAAATCACAATCTACTTGTGTCCCTTCTCTTCCACTGCCCGGGCATCAATCAGCAGATCAATGCATGATAAGATGACTTACATGATGTAAGGAATTCACCAGCATGAAAACTTCCCTCAGCTCTTCCTGAATATTTGCCATAACAACATGGTTAGGTATCTTCTCTGAAGAGCTCAAAAAGTAACTGGCAAGCTAACAAACTTCTACACTTTTCACAATAATCAGATTAACATCCTCCTGGCCAGCTCACCTATATCACTTCCCAGAGAGTGTCTTAGACAGTAGAAAGCACTGTTCCTTTTTATTACTTTTTATTATTAACACAAATTAATTTTCTGGTTCACAGTGAAATTTGAATGAACAGGCTAGTCAAAGATACTTAATCAATAAAGACATATTTTTCTTTATCAAGATTTATTTTAGACTTACCTGTATCCCAAAATTAGAAGATATTATATTATAGGACAGAATTTCATTCCCATAGAAATAAGAACCTCAAGTCTTAGCCAATGAATTAATTCTGTAACAACATTAAAATCTGCCAAGTGTGGGTTGTTTAGAGAGAATTCTTGCACACATGTAGCAGCCAGGCTAACACCATCCTCTGTAGACAGAGGGTGGCATAAAACTTTTGAGCAGCTGCTCCTTTTACAGAAATGAATCTATGACAATGTGTTCTGTAAGTGGTGGCTCTTAAGATTACTGATGTGGCACAGCAGGATTTACAGCTACAAGATACCAAAGTATAACCCATGACTACAAAGAAACTAGCATTGGAACAGGTATAAAGGGTTAATAGAGCAAATAAAATGTGATTATTTTTTATGTCATCTCACCAATGTATACATCTCATTGCTAGAGAGGCATTTTCATAAATTTCGTCATATGTAACCTGGTTGGATTCTTTTTTTCCTTCTGCTTCATACCTGAAATCTACAGTAACGTTTGCCTCAGCTATAATTAAGTCCAAACACTGATGGATTTGTACTTATCTTGCTCTGGAATCTAAGCAGATATAGAGATAAATTAGTGTCTGCAGGCATTTGTGAATGCACTGTTGGAATTTTAACTGTTTAATCACCTTTACAAAACAACATCAATGCCTGCTTTTCCACATCTGCAAAGTGTCTGTTATCCTGGTTTCAGAAGCTTCCTGCTAAAATATTTCACATGTAAATGCTTCATTCTATTGATATGAATATTTAATGAATACTTTATTATTTTTTTCAGATAAAATACAAAATCTGGCTAATTTTGGTTATTTTTTTCTGGAGCCAGCAAAGCACTTCCATATGAGGACAATCCTCGAAGTGTTACACAACTACATTTAACAACAGCAAAAAAACCCTCTCTGCAAAGCTGCTTCCGAGAGAAACAGCAGGAGCATAAAAAGCATTTGAAGAACCCTACAGACAAAATAGATTAGTTTTGGAGCTATTAAAGTCATTAGCATATTCGTGAATGTTGAGTATTCTACTTACTAGGTCATTCATATTTGTCTGACTGGCTGGATGGATTTCTTCCAAGAACTCTAACACATAGAAGGTGTATCTGTCCATCAGATGAACGCCAATCCCCAGGTCAGGCTGATGCTTTAAAAACAACACACAGCAGTTATTGGGCATTTGCAGGACAGAACTCAGCATTCAGCAGAAGGAACAGAATGTAACAGCATATTGCAAAAGTTAAGCTTAATTTTTTTTGTTCTTAGGCAAATTATGCAAAGAAAATGGCTAGCTGTGAAGAAACCTACTGCTGATAGGCTGAACAATGCAGTTTATCTATAAACTGTATCCTTGTAATAGCTATGTTGCCCAAAAGGCAGGGAACCCCTTTTTAATAGTCCAGCATGGATCTGTGGACTTTGAAAACAGGGCTGGGAGGGCCAGTGTATCTTACAGCAGTGCATGGGTTCAAGTAATCCTGACCAGCTGCTTTTGGTCTGGCTGGGATCTCTCCTATGGCCCCTTCTGGGATCTCTCCTATGGCTCTCAGCTGCAATTCAGCGGGGATATAATTACAGGTGAAGGTTAGCATTTTGTTTTATATCAAGTATAGATTGAATATTCCTCACACCCATCTCTCAGCAGTCTTCCCATAAGATTCCTTGCCATCCTTAGACAATGCATAAACTGGCCAGCAAGCACAGAAATCCATCATTAGCCTGGTTCTTTGGGACAGCACACAAAAACCAGCAGGAACAGTACACTTACAAGTTTTGTCAAACCCCCACAAAATACCTTATCCATTCAGCAATTAGAATAAGGGAAATCATCAGTTAAAAGTCAGCAGGAATTGTGCTTCTAATTCAGGCATTCTGAAAGCTGTTTTCAGGATCATGTAAATCTACTTACTGATAAAGAATCTTCTCCTACTTGGCTGCTAGCCAAGGCCATTATATTGGGTGAATAAAATCGTTCATACATGGATGCTCCTTGACAAGTATCAATAATAAACAACAATTCATTGTACCTGAAAGAAAGAAAACAGCCTCCTTACCCATTTCTACTTAAACACCATATACATACTTTGCTTTTTAGTTACCAGGGCAGCTGCTCAGAACCTAAGGAACAGGAGCTCACCCTGATCGGTTTTAGGATGTGAGTTTGCCCAAAGCAATACTTTAAGCAGCTCTAACTGCAGGAAGCTAAAAGTAAAAACTAAAACTCTGCTTTCCGAATGCAAACTCTCAGGCAATTTTATGGACAAACAACAGTATCACTACTGCAGATATGCAAAGCCTACCAGTAAGACACACTTAAGAGTATGCTCAGGATATTCAATATTCAATGTCTACATAATGCTTATTTCTTACCTCCTTTTCTGCCACATTTGTTCAAAGGCATCAGCAAGTTCTACATTTGTGATTTCTTCAGAATCCTGAAATTTCAGGAAGCCATTTCCACCATGGCCTGATAAAAATCAGAAGAAAGGCAAGATTGTGGGTTAAAAGAAGATATACAGCCGTGTTAATAATTGTTCTAAAACAAGGTAAACACAATTCTCTTTCTACAGAGACAATCCAACAAAGCAAAATATCAGTACAGTAAAAAAAATACACATCCACCATTTCAATTGGAAACTATGCTGGCTTCATACTGCTTTACAAGCATTTTTTTCTTAATTAGAATGACATGCTAAAACCAGAAAAAAAATATTTTGGTTAATCCTTTTGTGCACTTGGACTACTGATGCTTTCAACAAACCCATCCAACTGAGCAAGAATCAATAGATTGTACACAGAAACCTGCAATTACCTGTCATATATATTAAAATATTGCTTCTGTCATCAGAAAGAAGACGTTTAGATCGTGGTGTGCTTGGTGGGATTCTTCCCGTTAAAACACGCAAGAAATTTTCCACAGTAACCTATGAATAGAAGCATAAAGTCATTTTCTAAAGATAAAAATATTGATCAGCCAAAGGCTGGGTTACAGAAATTAAATAATGGAACACTAAAATATGCAGTGTATCTAACCAAACATAGTATGGTGTGGTATAAACTGCACACACTTTTTCTGTGTAAGGTTTTACTTCAGGTTAAGAATCATGTGGTACCTTTTACTTCACTCCATTAAATCAGCCTGTTGCTTAATTATATCCAATAAATCTACCACCATTATAATTTTTAAATACATTTACATTGATCTAAAAACCTGTCAGCATAAAGCTTCATTGTGCCAAAGCTGCTCCTGTACTCACAAAATGCTCCAACATTAGTGTCTGTTACCATGGAAAAACAAAAGTTTCAATTCCTTCTGCAACTCAGGAAAGAAAAAACAAGATCAATTCAGTTACATAAGTCTGAGTGATCAGATAAGATCTAAGTGGTAACTGCAAGACATCCTATAAAACACCACCTCCTTTTTAAGTACATGTGCACAGCTCAAATGCCAGCAACAAATCCATACCCAGGAAAAAATATGATAAAAAGAATGTAGCTCTACTCCAGTTCTGTGTCTTCACTTATTTGTATAAAACTTCAGAGAAATAAAACATCTACTATATACTTAAGTACAATCCAATAAACCTCTAGCAATAATTCTATAGCACTGTTGAACCAAGAAACTGGTGTGTAATTTTGTCTCAACTGGTAAAGACACTGCCTGGTATGGAGTATTACATGAAAAGAAAGGTGACAGAATGCAGATTTTATACAGTAATCACTTTGCAGTAATGATTAAGTTATGGCTTTTGTTTTATTTTAGGAGCATATGCTTAAGATTAGGAATTGAACTACATCTATCTAATAAACAATTCACTTGCACTCAAAAATTTTCACAGTAATTTTTGTGTTGCAAAGATGATACTCTGAGCAGTCATTTCCAGAGAAATTTCAGTAATGTGATTCTATTCCATTATTTAAAATAGATACACTAAACATGATTCTAGTATAATGAACTTCAAATAGAAACTCAAATATCAAGGAAGGGAGGGGTATGTATTTCATCAGCTGATAATAAAAGCCCAGCCCAAAACCAGTAATTTGAACAGAAATACTTCCTCAGACTTCCTCAGAATTCTTGAATATATCTTTAAACTAACACTAAAAAATAAAGACTCAGTGTTTTAATTAAAGCACAGTTACCTCATAGCTTCTGTAATCCACTTCCACATCATCTCCATAGACATTTAGCTCCATGTTTTTATGACTAAACACAGTAGCAGGTTTGGGATTTCTGGGATTACACGCCATATCATCTGCCAGCATCAAGACAATGTGACTGTAAAAAATAATTTAAAAAAATTCAGACATTCTTCTTTCATATAACAGCCAAACAGAAATTAGAACAACACTCTTCAACAATTACAACAATAGCTTGGATCTTTAAAAAGATTCCTGGAATTGCAAGTGAAACTTTGCATAGTTATACCCTATTTCCTTATGAGCATCCTCAGTATCATGAAGATGTCACACACAGAAATGGAGCTGGCTGTCATTTATCCACAGGACTAAGTCAGGCCAAAGAGGAGCAGGAGAGTATTTGACATCAGCAACTTTAGTACACAGGCTTGCCTGGACCTAGGGGGCCAGAGCTCTTAATAAAATAATTCAGAGATTTTTAAAGGACACTAAAAACAACCAACTCCAAGAATTATGATAAGTGTTTATTTTTTGGATGTGATTTTGAGATTTGTTGGGAATTTTTGTTTTGGTTTTTTTTGTCCTATTTTGAAAGAAACACTTTCTTTGCAGCAAAGAAAGAAAAAAACATAAAGTAAGTTTGCCCAAGGGAAAACATGTTCAAATCCACATTAAAATTGCTGTAAAGGCTAAATAAACAGGCTCCCTCTTGCTCTCTCTTCAGGTCTTCCTCAATGTCCTGAAGAGTATTCTTGTCTGTAGTCTAAAGCATTGCTGGCTTTTTGAGATTAATTCCAGATCTTTGGATATGGATAAGCAATGGATCTTGCTACTGAACACAGAAATCTCAGTCACACCATAGTTCTTGCAGTATTTCTAAAACTCACATTCATTTTGACTTTAATGGTAAAGACAGATGGATGCAAAGAAGATGAAAGTTCTCAGGTAAGGACTGGTGACAGAATTTCTGAGGAAGTGCCAAGGGCACCTGTGCTTCAAAGGCTGCACAGGGAGAGGACAGCTGCTCCTGAATGACATCCCCAAGAGCAAAAGGCATCTTTCTGTGCCTTTCAGCCCACAGCACTTCTGCAGTGCATTTCCTTGGATTTATAACCCCAAAATGCATCTAAAAATTGAGTTTCAAAATCCACTCTTTCAAAAATCAGAAAGCCACTCTTTTTTTTCTTTTTAATATAATAAACACAGGGAACAGGATGTTACTGTCCGTGTATTCGTAGTTGAGTGGGAGTTAACTGGGGACTCCAAGTGTGCAGTTTTGGACTAGGACAAAAATTGGCATACTAATTCAATCCATCAGAATATGCATTTTGCAGTGATGAAGCAGGCCACACTTCTTCAGGCAGACATGCTGAAGAAACTTCCAGTCGTCTAAACTACCATTAGAAACCAGGACCACAAGGAATTCTATAGGAGCCTATGATACATATAGTTTGTTACAATGGATGATGGTACCTTAAATTCACCTTCTGATAGAAGTGAATTACATGCTGAAACAGCTGGAAGGAGCTGTGCCAACACTGCTAGAACTTCCAGCAGGAACACAAAGATACCTGCCTATTCCCATTGTCAAAGAAGAGATACTGTTCTAACCCTTGTCCTATTGCTAGGGAAACACAACTTGTACAGACAAAAAATTGGTTTCTCAAAAAAAATCATGCAAAATAGATTTTTTAAAGGCAACTGTCAATATATAGGAGTTGCTCCTATAGTTCAAAGCCTTTAAAGACTCAATGTAGTTACAGATGTGGAAGTCTTACATGTTAGTACAGTCACAATTACCAACATCTCCACACTAAAAGGAAATGAAAGTACAGCAAGACTTACCTCTCACAGTAGTAGTGTCTTTTCTGAGTGCATTTAACAGTTTTCACACTACACTTTCACCAATTTGCTAAGTGGTACATTTTAGTGGTGAGATCTAATTAGCCTGTTCCAAATGGAAATTTTATTATGCAACTTGTTGTTTTTCCTTTGGAACAACACTGCTGCACTTTTCACCACACTGATGTGCTTGCATTCTTCCTTTTTACTTTTATCTTACTTTACTTTTTCCTTTTTAGTTAAACTGGGAAGAAAAATGTATTTCCGTACTGATTCAGATAGCATGAGAACTTTAGTTGCACATTTGCAAGAACTGGATTCACCAAGATTCCCTCACCTATCAGGAATGCCCAGCCTCTTGACACTTCTGTACACTGAAAGAGTATTTGCCACATGACGATAATTAAACCAGAATCGAGATGTACACACCTTGAAACAGAAAAAAAACTCACATTAAATAGTGTAACGATACAAAGTGGCCTGACACATTGCATCAGAAGAACGTGATTACAGGAATATTTAAAAAATAGTAACAATTCAGAAAGAATATAGAAACCCCAAGAAACTCATGATATAAGTTATGCAAATCTTAGTTGTCCCAAAGCAAAAAAACTCTGAAAATAAAAGTGCAAAAAAAAAAGTTCCTAGCATACTGACTAAAGATAAAATTGTCATAAACCCTTACTAAATATAGAAAGTGGTACTTTGGGGAAAAATCCAGCAACAGCAAGTAGATAAGCTAATTTTTTTCATTTGCTTTCTCCTTATCAAATGGAAGAGAGATCAAAGGAAGAGTTCTCATCTCAATAGCAATCCCATTCTGGAAGCATTCTTCCACAAAGGCACAGGTGAAATAATTCATGTAGAAGCCACACACAGGGGAAAATGCACTGAGTACATTTGCATTTATGGAGTCAAAGTAAAAGTAAAGTGAGCTCTAACCAATACAAATACAAATGAATCTGGATACAAATTCTCAGAGTTTAATTTCCACTGTTCTAACAGGCAAGGGGTCAGGGTCAGCCATCCCTTTACTTACACACTCCTTAAATCAGGTTCTGATTCAGACATTCCAAAAGCTTCTAGAAGAGGTGGCTTTAAAACCACAAAAACAGTGATGCAGGAAAAAGCATTTAGATAGTTTTTTGCTTTTCCAGTTCTAAATGTAGAGCTGTAAGTCACACTACAGAGCATCTCTTTCTCTGCTCTTTCCATAATATGAACTGAGTTGTAGCTTAAGTAATAATAAAATTCAGCCCGAAAGGATCCCCTTGTGTATCTATTACCCTGTCAGTTAGGAAATCCAAAAACCCCACGGAAATCAGTCCATGAGGACATTTGCCTTTCAGCAAGACTTAATGCTCTGAAAACAAGCTGTGTCCAATTTAGCTGGGACATTTCAAGGTACTATCACCTGCCCCCTGCCTCCAGTACCTCCCTTCAAACACAGTGGAAGTGTCTAAGCTTTAAATATAGTTATCCACGCTGCAGCACATTAATTCAAGCTATTGATGAGGTGGGACAGCAGTTTGATCCCAGCTTTGAAGTGCCTGACAGCCATAACCTCTCCCTGGTTTGCTGCTTAAAAATTAGTAGCAACTGTTACAAAACTCAACGATGAACCACTGTGAAAATAAAACCAGCAGAAAATCTGTTCAGCACAGACAGTCAAGGTCCTTGGACCTAATTTTCCACCTTCTTTTTAGGTTTTTATGGGTACAAAATAAAAGCATCTATTTGTTAATAGTATTAAAATAATATGTTATGTTTTAATAGTTTCAAGTTTATATATTGTAGAATATAGAAATTATTCCTACAATTTGTTACTGTTAACTTTCCTTTTATATTGCTCAGTTTTAGTATCTGGAAAACAAACAGCTGCTACTGAGTAATTACAATAGTGTTCTGAAACAAATTAGTCATTAAGACCTGAATTGTGATTCAGAACCAATTGTGCAGCATGATTCAAAGCTAATAAAAGTTACATGGCAAAGAAAAAAGAGAAAAAAACAGTCGATCTAAACACTGTATTGCCTCAACTGATTTTATTCCCAGTCTGTTATCACAAGTTAACAGATTGAATAAGAACAAAAATGAGATACAAATTCTATCTTTCTGCTCAAGGAGACCAGACTTCCCTGGTATCAGAATTACACCTTTTTTTCAATATGCAGTATGCTAATTGAACTACTTTAATGCTTCTGGAATTTTTGTTTTATGAATCCTGCCATGTAGCTAGACATACTGAGTGCTTGAAATTCTGTCATATTGAAAAGATAATTTCATTATAGCGTAATAAATTTGCAGGTACAATTTCAAATTTATTTATTTCCAAATGTTTGTGTTTCCATTTCTTTCAAATGAGCACAACTCTTGAATGACTGTTTCAATTGCAGCTCCTGATGAAGAACTGTCAACATTATTGGAGGAAAACAACCTGGACCATGCTTACCAAAACTGCCCAGTTATTTGTATGTCCACTTCTAAAAAACTGCTCTGCTTGATCCTGAAAGATGAAAAAAAATTTAGATTTTTTCAGCAATAAGAAAGAAATGACCATTCATAGTTTTGTTAATTCCACAATAGTGTTCAATGCACATGTTTACCACACATTAATACTGAAATAGACCTTAGAAAAGCTAGAAGAGAGGTGTTTTTCTTAACATTTGCACATTTCATGTTAACTGCTCCAAATCTTTCCCTGAAACTTGCTACAGAATAAAGAGGAACTATTAGTCACTTGCACCTTAGTTAAAAAAAGCCCACACACCTCTACTCCAAAGGACACTCCAAGAACAAAATGATGTGATTTATTGACCTACAGTTTCATCCTTAATGAGAAAAGAGGCTAGGATTCAATTCAATTCAATTTTCAAAAGCAGGTAAGAGCATCTGTAGTTCGAACCCACTTTAAATCTAAGGTGGTTACACTAATCTTCCAAAATCAGGATCTATGACAGCAACCTTCTGTATAATCTGTGTTCTCCATAGTTTCCACTTTCCTTTGCAGATAAGAGAGAGCATAAATCAGGACACAACAAGGACCTAAGACTTCACAGAGGTAAGGGATTGAGTCTGTCATGGGGCAACAACCCAAATCTGCTGACTCTTAAATCAGACTCTACTAACGCTGAGGGGTTCTGGGATGATGCTCGTGGTCTTACACAAAACACACAGTAACAGAAATAGTGTTGTACTTCAAGCAGCAAACAACCTGCTGTTTAATTAGTCATCCAGAGATTATAAGAATATTTCTATTGTTCAAGGTGCGGGGGTTGTTTGGTCCTAGTTGTAATTAATTTCAAGCATAACAACTTGTTAACGCAGAATTCAAAACCGAACAACACTCCAGATGTAGCGTGGGCACAGTGCATTAAGCTAATTGCTGAAACATGAAATTACTCCCACCTGACAAACGCACTGGCACCTGCCGTGTGCAAGCGGGCACCGGGCCGGGGAGCCCGGGCCGCTCCTCCGCCCTGGGAGCGCCCGCACCCGGCCCGGGGCACCCGAACGGGGCCCGCCGGGTACGGCAAGGGGCATCAGCCACCCAGTACAAGTTACACTGCGTGGCCAGGGAGAAACTGAATTCCAGAAAGTCCGGGGGCTTGTAACTTTCAGCAGTCTGAAGAAGGCACCGCGGTTCCGCCCATGGGGCAGCGCCGGCAGGCTCCGCCCGCCGGGAGGCAGCGCTGGGGACCGCGGCTCAGTATCGGTGCCCGTCGTACCGCCAGGGCCCCTCCTGCGTGCCGCCAGCGCCTCCGGACAGCTCCGCGGGCAGCCCACGGGCGCGCTCCCTGCCCGCCGAGGGGCGGCGATGGGGACGCCGGCAGCCCCGAGCCCCAGGCGCCGCCAGCCCGCCCGCTCGCTCTCAGGCCCCGCCGCGGCTCCCCCAGCCCCGTACCTGGAGGCCGCCGGGCAGCGCTGCGCCGCAGCAGCCCAGCAGCAGCAGCAGCGCGGCGGCGGCGCGGGCCCGGGAGGCGCCGGGCACGGCAGCCGCCATCTCTGCCCGCCTCCTGCGCGGGCCCGGCCGCCGCTGCTGCCGGAAGGGGGGCGGCGGCCTTGCGCAAGTTCCGCGGGGCGGGAGCGCCGCCGGCCCGGGCCCGGGGCCGTGCCCTGCCCGATGCCGCCCGCTCGGCGCCTCGGGAGCGGTGCCGCTGCTGTGAGCGCGCCGGGCTTTGGTCACGCACTGAGCTCTCTCGGCCTCCACGGCTCTGCAGAGCCCGCTCCAGCCCGGGTTGGCCGGGCAGAGGCGGTAATGGCAGCCGGTCTGGCGTTGCCTCGGGCACGCGAGTTCGCCGTGGCTCCGTCGTGAGCCGGGGCTGGAAAACACCGGCCGCGCATCTCGCCTTCGGCTCGGTTGGCTCCTGCGAGTGTCACAGCAGCCGTTCCTCTCAGCCGCCTTCCAAGAATTCTGTGAAATCCTAGGCTCTAAGAGGGCAGGGCATGGCGAACTGTGAGCCGAGGCTGTCATCAGGTCTTGGTGGCCGCAGGGCTACCTTGGAGAGTGGAAGGGACGGCTCGGGAGAGGGACCACCTTTGGCACGGGAGGGAGTGGGATCTAAAGGTAGACTTTTTTTCTTTTCCATGAAGCTTTGCCGGTAGTGCCTGCATCCATCAGAGCTGATGCATCATCAAATTTTTATTTCAATGTATTGAATCACTTGGTACGACTCCTTTATTTCCACTGTCTCATCTTGTCACTGCTTTGTTCAATTGCCTGATGCCTTCCATTAGTGAAGATGCAGAATCTGCCCTGAACCATGGAAGCTATTTCTTGCTCCATGTACTTGTCACCAGTAATGACTTTCTCAGACAGGAGCACATTTCCATGTATTGATGTTTGAATTTCAATAGCATCACGTTTGCTGTTTTAAAGCATCACTGGTTTTCTTGACAAAAATAATCACCTGTTATTGGATGGTACTTACTCCTTTCAGAATACCATAGCCACCAGCTCCTGTTGTGCCTCAACCCTTCTCCTGTGTGAGCTTATTGTGAACCTACTGAGAAGTGCTATGGTTGTCAATGTCTGTTGGTGCCTGCTTGTAAGCTGCACTGTTTGTCTTCTTCTTCCAGAAAGCCAAATTAATTTAGGGCCAAACTTAAGCTTTTTTCTTGCCCCTTCAAATTCTTCCACTTAGGTCTCTTGATCATTCTCAGATGTGGTCACGATGCATCAGTAATTCTAAAGGATAGACAAGGATAATACTAAAGGATCTCTCCAAGCATGTATTCATGCAGTTTGGTAAACTGATGAGTTGATTTCATGTGCCTCAGCTCAGATAGCACACCTCATTGCCTTTCTGCTCCCCTGTGGAGTTGGCCAGAAAACATGTGACAGAATGTCTGAGCCTGTGCCTGAACTTCTTTCAGTTAAGCGTACTTCCTTGCTCTTTGCATTTATTACAAATATTCATCCTTTGGCAACATGCACCTTTTCACACAGAAATAATGTCAGCAGCTGTATCTTGATGATGCATCTTTGAACCAGATCTTGATGTTTGTACCAGGTGAAAAGTTATGTCAAATATGGCCAAAAGGTGACTTTTGGCTTATCAAGAAACATTCCTAACATGAGAAGTACTGAACGTCTCTTCTGTGAATAAAATTTAAAATCATCCTGTTTGCTTACAAACTCCTAAACCTCCTGAAATTTGTATTAGAGGTGACTGTAACTTTTTCATTCTCTGGAATGCTAGACTTTATAGTTTTAATAGCATTCTTTAAAGGTCACTGTGTATGATTTGCTACTTAAGGAAATAAATTGGAAAAGTGGCAAAACCCTCGTGTGGTATTGGAATGATATAAACACAGGTTAAGAACCATAGCAAATTTTCCTTATGTAAAGATCACTTGTATTTCTCGTGGTTACATGGAGTTGGGTTTGCAGTCACCAGGAAGGCTCAGCTGGCTCCTGATACAAAAGCATAGCTGCAAACTCCCAGTTCTTGTGTCCCCTGGTGTCACCTGCAGTGTGTGAGCAGTGTTTGGATCAGCCACAGCCATACTGCAGGGGCTGCTCTTTGATTGTAGGTGTTCAGGTCCTGTTGCTGCCTTTCCATCCCAGGGCAAGCTGAGTTAAGGTAAGCTCATTTGCTCAAACTCTTTGGAATATTCCAAAAGAATGGCCATTATTCTCTCTGATTAATATTCTGTGTAACACAGTACATCACCTTCTTAGGTCTGTCTCTGGTTTGCCTTCTGAATTCCCTGAGTCTCTTTTCTAATGGATCTAATTCTCCTTCTGGCTTTTATTTCTTTACAGGCTCAATCTTTCTGGGCTTTAGTATTCATCAGACACGTATGAGTGTGCCAGTGCTTCAGGCATTATTCCTGGAGGTGGTATCACTTCTCTTTTTTATCTCCAGTAAGACAGTACCAACAGCTTCATCCTCATTTTTTTCATCTTTATTCCCTTAGGCAGCTCTCAGTACATACTTAGATACTTCCATGCCTGTTCAGGATTTTTTTTTTTTGTCTAGAAGTAAAGCTCTATGCTATCTGCTTCTGTTTCTTCATTCTGCTTTGTTTCTATTCTAGTAACAGTACTTTTCATGCTCTGAGAGTCTTTGCCACAATGTGTCTTCTACCTCATGGTAATTAGAAAGGACACCAAATGTGTATTCCAAACTTATTTGTAATTAAAACAATTGTTCATAAAGCTGCTGTAACTGCAGCTGGTATTCACATTGCTGCACATCTTGGTGCCCTTCCAGATTCTTTCCTCTTCCAGCAGGTTGCTCAGGCCCTAATCCTCTAATCTATACCCTCTAGAAATTGCTCTTTATGAACCATCTGTCAGCTTGTTCCTGTCCAGCATGGAGCAAACAAGCCTTGCCTTCCACTGAGGAGGAGCAGAAATCCCAAATGTAACCCCAAAAGCTCCTAAAACAGGAATTTATGATAGTAGAGTTCACCTGACACTTTCTAATCATGAAATTGGATACTGAAAATACCAATTAAATATCCATAATTTTGTTGGCCTTAACCTTGATTGTATTACCTATTTGTATCCTAGTGTGTGTCTTCCTTCTTCTATACTCTTGATCACTGTTCTGTATCTGCTTTCCTGCTTGTTTTAGACTTGTATGTACTGTGTGATAATTGTCTACTGTGTAAGAGAAAAAAATCTATCTTTGCCTGTATTTGTTGTGCTTCCAAAAGAAAAATTAAAAGAAAATCTTGCAATGACATAAGTCAACAAGAGCGATTCTTAAGGAATCATCAGTAATATAGCTGAACTCTACTATCCCACTTAAAAATGCAGAGTTATTGCTTTCTTCCCTTTGACTGTCATAACAATAGATTTTAAAAATGCCAAAACAAGTCTACTGTAGTTTGGTATCTCAGCTGATAAAATGGCAACAGTAATTAAATTATTGATTGATCTCACTGGGTTTGGGTTTTTTCCCCCTTCTGTTAATGGAAGGCTGGCTTGACTACAGAATGTTCGTACTTTGAAAAGATTTACAATAGCAAATTAATACTGATAAAAAATAGGCAAAATTCATATAGTGAGAGTAATAGATACAGAACTTCCAAAGGAAAATTATTTGAAAGAAGCCTTGTTTCTAATTTTACTGAGCTGAAACAGTTGTACTCAAGGGTGTTTGTCAATAGATTCTCTTTGTACTCTGGCTGAACACAGTAGACTGTACATTTCTGTTCAACCATAGCTTCAAGGGGCTGAACTCCACATTGGAATCAAATGAGACAGTGTTTGTTACTGTTATTTACAAAGTGGGATTATAGAAATAATGTTTTACAGGCCTTCTGAGGTCAGAATAGAACATAGGCAAAAACCTTGAAGCCTACAATGAAATTCATTGACATTTGTTCTTAATGAATTAACCATCTACCTTGTCATCAGTTCTCTTCTGTCATTAATGATGTAAATATTACCAGGCATCACATTTCCGTACTGTTGAATTGTGAAATAAACCAGTATTTCATCTTCAGAACACATGAAGTTACCAACCACTCCAACAGTTTTTTCTGTTGGTAAAAAATGGGTAAAATATGAGAAAAGAAAACATGAAAACAGGGGCAGCCTATTGAGATAGTTAATTAGGTCACATTTAGTCTTTGTCCACCAGTATTTTTCTCAGTAGAAAAAGCTGAAAATATTTTCTCAAGTCATTATTAAAAGAGCAAGATCAGGAAAAAGACAGCAGTAAACCTCCCCAATGTATTATTTATTTAAAACATTATTTAAAATTACCCTCCCCATTGTATTTTTTCATTGGTATTTCAAAAGGATTCATTCTCAAATAGAAAATTCATGGGCTTCTTAATTAGAAACAAGATAAGAATCTTAATTAAAGTGCCCTAAATACAGCTAAATTTAGAACCAGTTTTACCTTTGACTTCAAGTAGTGAATAGAACACTGTGTTTTAGAATTCTTAAGAAGCCATCACTTCTATCTCACTGCCAGTTCTGACATCTGTGTGATAAATCTCTCCTGTGCTGAACACACCAAGTACCTGAGTGTCTCAGCAACTCCTCCCTGTAGGGATTGAACTGAAGTGGCCTCAGCTCTGCTGGTTAAATTAACTCAAATAAAGGGCAGTGTTGCTGATAGACTCATTTTAGCTCCCAAACCAATACTTAAAGCTATTGTGTGTACTCAAACTGGTCTTCAGCCTGCAATCTAAATACAACCTTTTGTCTTTCAAGTAATTGTCTTATTTGCAAGCAAGGGGTTTTGTATTCCATAGAGGAATTCCATTCCACTCATCAGCTGTATGAGAAAACCAACAAAACATTTGAAAAAAAGGCTGAATGCACATCAGCTTTATCTGGAAAAAGTTAGTATTATGAAAATCTTATTAGAAATAAGATATACAGTGAACCCTGAGTCAACTTTATAAAAGGTTACTCATAGTCCAAGTACAATAACATTGATTAACGTTAAACATTTGTACAGTGACTAAAACTGAATCCAGTATATTGCCAGGAAAGGTTATGCAGATCAATGTATGATGGGTACTGAAATGTCATTAAACCTGATCAGAGGAAGAGTGACTTGAGAAGCAAAATTTAAGACAAATCCAAAATTAGGCCGTTAAGGAATTTAAAGAAATATTCTCAATGAAAAGAATAACAATATTTTAAAATGCAAATATACATTGTTGTTGTTGTTCTTCTTAATGTTTATCCACGAGATTTGGGGAAGAGCAGATTGAAACAACCCAACAAATTTTTAGACAAAACCTTACTTGTAGTTTTAGGAGCAGCTGCTCAAGAGTGGATCAGCAAACCTTAATAATTTCTTGGTCTACTCAAAGTGTGTAAAGCAGAGAGATCATTTTCTTCTCTCTTTAGCTTCATTTATCAGGATTGTGTAAAAGCAGCTGTGGATCAGGTGGAAAGTGCTCATGCTGAACTAAGCATAAAGTATCCTTCAATAAACTACAAATGCAAGTCCATGCTCTTGGAAATTAAAAGTATCTGTCTCTGTGAGCTCATTTACCAGAAACTCTTCCCAAGTACAAATGCCAGAATGACTTCATAAATTGAAATCATATTGCTTGGCAGCCAGATTTTGCTATGATTTATAAAAATGAAGTCTTTTTGAAATTTCTTTCTGCACAGGTCAGTAAAAGGCCTTTTCACCATGACAGTGCTGGCACTCAAAGCAAGGTGGAATTTTACTTTTAAAATTAAATGAGCTATTACTAAGCAGAAAGTCTGGAAAAAACCCAACATATTCAGCAAGAAAGTAAATCAGTGACTTGTCAACCCAACAAATACTTCCTTTTTTAAAAGCCAAATTGTGTGGCCTAAGTTAATGATGATATTGTGCAAACTGAGAACTGCTCACACAAGAATGCATTGTTGTGAAAGCTATGAAAGTTTTTCTATATTGTTTTGCAACTCATGAATGAAGAATTCAAGCTCCTCATTTTTACCTGTCTTTTATCTTTGTGCTATGGAGTGTATCCTGATGAGATTTTTCTAACTGAAAGAGCAAATCAAGAAAAAGACCTAGTGATAATTGGAATTACCAATACATGAATATGTGCCTGTCATTTCTCTGTATCTGTCCTGTGACCTCAACTAGTTGTTTTTGCTGCTAAATATCTGTATTACATGAAAATGTAAAAGCTACATCTACTGCAGTTAATGACCTTTTACATTTTAAGGCAGGCATTTGAATTTACATGTTCATTCAAGGTGATTGATTTTTACATGGAGAAAAGACACCCCTCAGTCAATCAGTTTCAATTAATCAGTGCCTTAATGGATGCATTTGCAAAAGTATTATCTCAGCAAAAATCACCTTCTTGCACTTGAACTCTTAGTTATCAAGGATTTCCTTAAACAAAATTTCTCTCATTATAATATTATGTAAATGCTTAAAAACCCCTTTGCATTTTAGCTGCATGTGCATATTAAATATATATCTCAAAAAACAATAATACGTCTCTTTACCAGGTACAGAAATGTAAGGATTCCAGATCTAAGTTTCACAAACAGAACAAATTAAGACTATTCCTTTTAGAATAGTTACATAAAAATTAGTATATGAGGTCAAAGGTACATAACTTTCCTTGCTGCTTAGCATTAGAATAAAGATGATAATCATTTGACATTGTTAAATGTAAAAATAATTACTGCTATTTAGCTGTAAAGCACCTCTTACAGAAAGATCTCAAGGCAGTCGGTGTTAATTTCATGTCATCTCAAACCTGGATACTTCAAACACTATTCAAAAACTTGGAGTGTTGCTAATTTGTATTCATTTTTGCTTTCATCTGATTCTGTTTGCCTGCATATTTCCACAGGATTAGGAAAACAGTTTAATTTTTAAAATTGCTATATATTACCATGTTGTAAGAGGCATTTTTAATCCAGATTCTTTTCCACGGATTGATTTTTGTCACATAGGAGACTGAACATATTTTGCCTTCTTTATATCCTCATCTAGGAACCAGAAGAGTATGAACTATCTTTTCCATTTCCTTCAGTAATTCTGTGTCTAGTTATGATGGTCTAAAATTGCCATTTTTGTTTTTAAATCCTTTTGTGAAATAAATTATTCTTCATTTATTATGCTATTTATCACCTGGGAATTCTTGAGACAAAATATATTTTCTCTCTCGTAGGAGATCCTCATATGTTCATAAATCAAAAATTTATTTTGGAAAAGAAGTATGTCTGTGTGTATATTGGTAATATTGAATGGTAAAAACAGGATATTTTTTCCAGAAATTGCTCATATTTCAGTAAAAGAAGTCAGCTAGGGAAGCTGTACATTCTACCTCTGCAGGTCATGTTTCACTTTTCCCTAGCCCAGAGGCTGATAGAGTAAGGTTCCAGTAGAAAGCCAGTAATCAATAATTTTCAATCAATGTATATAGAAAAATGTCAGCTACACTACAGGGTAATTCAAAAACTATTTCCAAAACTGATTTAGGGGTGATTTAGCTGTATATTGTAAAGAAAGGGGTAATTTAAGGGTTCTTCAAATATTCAACTCTTGTCCAAATAATACCAACTCAGCTGTAAGCCAATGTCCACTTTGTCAAATACATAAGAGTTAGAATAGGTTTGGTTATTTTTTTTAATTCCTGAACTTTTTTTAATAAATTAGAAAAGCACAGCCACTGAGTTTCTCACTTGTACATTTTATATGTCATTTTATAGTAACCTGCCTCTGCTGCTAAGGAGTTCACATAGGAGCAGAACTTTGCCAGTCCTCCTGAAAGCAGTGATCCTTAATTAACTTCTGCTGAACCCTGCCTTGTGTCATGACTCCATCATCCAGCCAAGGTGGATTTGCTCTCCAGAGCACAATTGCCTAATCTCTAACAAGGTGTTTGTAAGGCAGAGCCTGCAGTTCAACAACTATTTCATTTCATTGGGTTGCATGACAAGAAAAAGAAAGGTCTTGGTGGTTCAACAAGTGCTGAAGATCATGAGTAATTTCCAGTGTTATAAACTACATGGTGTTAGGTTCTATCAAATACTAAGTTAGACTCTTTTCTTCCATTTAGCCAAAAGTTTTCACCCCATGGCATGTTGAACCTGAGTTCGTGTTCAACCCTCACATGATAGTTCCATCAACAGTTATCTTTGCTAATAAGCCATCTGGCAGGGTGTCAGCTTCTATGGGAAACAGGTGTTTGATCCAATTCTCATTTGTTATACTGTCAAGAAAGCATTCACTGAAGTTGGTGACTAAATTCAGGCGGTGTTCTTGTATGTCAGCAGAAAGGCAGGATGAATTTCAAATTAACATTAAAACATTTCTATGGTTAAAACATTTGCCAGTTTCTCTCACGTCTCTCAACTTAGCCTATTGTATTTTCAGGTGCAATTTCGTTATCTTGCCTACATTCTATGTTCTGATTTGTATCTAACTATTACATAACGTGCATATTTTAATCTCTAGATACTGCATTCTATTCATTGCAATGCAAGAACGAGAAGTTAAAGGGATGAGTTCAAGAACATTAGATCATTAAAAAATGACTTAGGCGAAATTAAAATCCTCCCCCCCACCCAAAATGTGTTTCTTACAGTAGAATTCAGTTGTGAGCCAATACCTGCCAAAGTTACAGCCTTTCTGTGTCTAGAAAAGAGAGTTTGGACAGTCATTCCTCACTTTATTATGGAATATAAAATTCAAAGAGAGCTTTAGCTCTAGAAAAACTAACAAGGAGAAGTAAACACCAGTGACTTACCAACATTTTGACAGCTGCTGCTCTGTGCTGAATACTGGATACACACTGAATATGAAAATAGGAAACTTTTTTTACCAGAATACTATAGTTATCACCATGGCCACTTTTGAAAACAGAACATGCCAACATTATTCCATTATGAATCTTAATTATAAAAAATTGTGATGTCATGAAAGAAGACTCTTTTTTTCCTTAAGATTTATTTTATTCTTTGGAATACATGTACCAACCATGTACCTGACAAAAATTAATGCTCCTCATTTTTGAGTAGTGAAAAAAAAAATCTGCACTTATAAATGCCTTTCATACAAGAAAATAGCCCATCCAGGAATCCTTCTTGACCCTAGGTAAGAACAAATTAAATCAAATGAAATTACACTTTTTTGCCTTTGACTTAACATCACAATGTTTTAAGCCATTGTAAAGATATAAGCATCAAAAAATGTTGAAGTTTTCTCAGTGTGAGCAATTCCTGAAATCATTATGTGACTTTTCTAAGCCCTTCATACAGGAAGTTGGTATTACTTGCAATTCATTTAGCTAAAAAAGAAATAGTCAAGATGCTTATCTTTTCAAGAGCTATACTTTGTGCAAGATGATTTTCAAGTAGGGAAGATTTTCACTCTATGACTGAATAACAAGTTATAGAAATAATGTTGTATGGCACTAGTCCATTTACCCACTGAAATAAAACCCAAATGCCAAGTAGCAGGAACTTGTATTGTCTAACAATCTTGAGCTCCACAGTATTCCCAGGATGAGGTAACTGTGCTTGAATTTTTTCTATTCCCACAACCACCACCCACAAGTCATTATTCAGTTCAAGTCTGTTTTATTGACTGAATTTTGCTGTGTTTTTTTGTGTTTTGTTTTGGTGTTTTTTTCCTACAGCTACACAAATTCCCTTAGCTCATAAAGAATAAACTAGATGAACAGAAATTATTAACAGGGGACAATGCATAGATTAGAACCTTAAAATCTGTGGTTGGATCCTTAGGACTTTATTGGACAAAAACCACACCACATTTGTAAGTTTTTGAAAAATCAGTATCCACGGATTTGGAGTATTTAATAATCAGTTACTGAAAAATAGTAATTTTATTTATAAACAAATCCTCCCAAAGAGAGCAATTTCTGCAACATTGTGGAGAGAGGGGGAGATTCAGTCTAAATGACATAAAATATAAGCAAAACATCAAGAGGCTGTAATGGATCACACAGAAGGTCTGTTTAAGTGCTCAATCTGTGTTCTCCCCAATAGTGAACCACTTTCTTAGGGACAAGGAAAACCTCTAGAGGACCTCCTGCTTTTCATCTCTCAGGGATTTAAGGACTTTCTGAGGTAATAACCTTGAATTTAGTAAGTTACATAATGCTGTACAATATCCTCATATTAACTAATTATTATAAGCCAAATCAAGGTTAAAAACTTAAATACAAAAATATGCATTATAATTGGGGATTATTTAAGAAATGTTAACAAGACAGAAAAAAAAGCAGCAATTTGCCTTGAAGATAAAGATATGTAAGAATAAGAAAAACTTCTATTGCAAATACTAGAAGCTGCAAGAAATATATGTGACAGATTTAAGAACTGCTAAAAAATGAGAAGGGAAACAAAATGACATAAAAGCCAATAGTCAGAGGGGTGCAATGGCATTTAAAAGAGCAGCTTTTCTGAAGAAAGAAGGAAAACAATCCTTACAACATTTGTGCAACATGCTTTCATAGATTTACCAAAAGGGATTGAAAGACTTCCCTACATATTTCAGTTCTGTATATAAATTATCAGATGATGTAACTATACCATAGCATGATAATGAAACATTCTCCATTAGAACTGTAGTCAAGTAAGTTTTATAAATAGCAGTTACTAAAAATAACATGGATAAGTTGTATCAGAGTTTTAAAACAGCTGGAAAGGGCAGGAAAGGGAAAAACTGGAAAGGGGCTCTAAGAACTCTTGAAACACTTACATTCTGGGAATATCTAGACCAGTACTTTCTAAGGGTGGTGGCATAGGGAATTATAGCCCTGGTCATATAACATGGAAGTTAGTGAAAAACATAATTGGTAAGAACATACTGGAATATAGCTTATATGAAATTTAATTAATGCCTGACAATGCCAACTTCTGAAAAAAAAGATCATCTCAGATCTATGCACAAATACTTGTTCAAGAAGGTTCCTTTTGGCTGATGAAGAAAAAAAAGGGCTGATCTGATGCCATTTACTCACTGCTGCAAGATATTTTCTTTAGGAAACCTGAATGAATCAAAATCAATGTGTATATATATTTAATGATTAACTGACTGGCCTCAAAAGTGAAGTGTGAATGGGAAATACTAAGTGAGTTTCTGTTTTGGTCCCATAGGAACTGTTTTGGCCATGTGCTGTATAATATTTGCAGTGATTACCAAAACCAAAGAAAATCTCTGGTACCAGTGGCAGGGAACAAGACTGGGGCAGTGGGATCTCCCAGAGGGGACAGCTCACTGGCACTGAGCATGCTGATTTCTTGGTAAACTGGGTGCAAGCAAATATAGGAAGTCATACATCAAAGAATAAAGTGCAGGTGTTGATGCTCCAGCAGAGGAGCCTGGAGAGAAAACAGTGGAAAGCAAGAGCTGCTGGGAATCTGCCAGGTACCCAGCTCAGGGTGAGCTCTGTTGCAACACCACAGCAGGGCACAAATTCAGTCTGTCAGTGGGAAAACAACAGAATGAGGGCACTGAGGGTGTCACAGGCAGGCTGGAAGAGCAGAACAATGTGTCCTGTTTGATGCCTCTACATCCCACTCAAGATGCATATAGATAAATTGGACAGTTCAGGGAAAGGTCACAAGAATGATTATTTAGCTATTTCATTTATCATAACAAATATGGGCTTGATCATAGCATTTCTTTGAAATGTTTTTTTTCTCAGCAGATTGAAATATGCATCCTCAAACTTTTAAGTGGTATGATCTTCTTTCTTCCCTCCCTCTATTCATCTTGGTGTCCTCAAAATTTACATAAAATGTTAATTCTGGGACTTACCAAAATCTAGATCCGGAAATCAGATTTTTCTTGGTTGATTTTTTCACTACTTTTCAATTAGTGATACACTTCCCTTAAGTAACATGTTCAGGTACCAGTAGAAAAGAGAAAAATATCTATCAGAGTAGAAAAGAAAAAATGGTGTATCAGAGTAGAAAAGAAAGGCAGGAAGAACATCAGGTTTAAAAAAAAAACAGTTAATGCTGTAGCAAAAGGGTTCAGAAAGGGATTTCTCCTAAAAATTAAAATACCATTTGAGCAATCATGGATTATATTATACCACACTAAATGCAATATGGGGCTGCAAGTAAGTTCCAAATTTACATTAAAATGCATACCATTTCTGGATCAGAAGCATATCATTCAGCATGTTCTATTAAAAAGGCTGCACATAATTGGTTTACTTACAGAATCTACAAATTCAAGCTGTCCGCATATCAGCCTGTATTAATTCAAGGATGTTGGTTCTGATTTAATAAAGATGTCTAGCAGAGCAGCAACTGGTGTGACAGATCCAGCCACTAGTGCTTGAACAGGCACTAGACACAAAAAAAAAATGTTTATAAAATACTGGGGTATTCTGAAGTGATTTTTGAAAACACAGAACCTAATTATGGTTTGACTGAAGGCTATGGGTGTTGTATAATTGGTTTAACCAAGAAGAATAGAAGGCCCAGAACACCACATCCCAGCTGATCCCTGAAAATACTGATTCATCTTAGTGCAGCTTCATGTGGCTTCTGGAGGAAAAAAAAAGAATGAGAATGGAATCTGCCTGACAGTATAAGATCCATAAGAAGATTTCTAGATCAACTTTCAGAAATGTTATCATTTTGATAGCAAATTTTTGTTCTTTTTATTGTATCTTCTTGCCCTCCAGAAAAGGTAGGAAATAACCAAAGTGATCCTTGTGCCCCACCCAGTACCCTAAAAAGCTGCCTGCACCTTCAGGAATGGGCAGTGCCCTGAAGCTCAAATGAATTCCCATTCCTTTGAGCATTTTTACATCCTGTGTTATTTTCTAAGGCGGTAAGACCACTTCACTCCCACCTGCACTCTTGATCAGACACTTACCCAACAAAGAGCTCACCTTCCAACGGCTCCCTTTATGTTACCTGCACAACAAATAACCCAGCTTTTTGTGCCCCTTTGGCTCATCTCTGCTTAATCCTTCACTACCAATGTTCTTCAGAGCCTTTGAGAAACTTCCACCTGCGACCCTGCTTCAATAAGGGGATTCTTCTGACAGCAAACACATAAAACATTGCTTCTAGAAAGAGGAACTGTATTATTAGATCCAAAAATGTCCTTTCCAGATACATTTCACACCTTCAGTCTGATAGATTTCCTAAATGGCTGTATTTGTTCTGAGGTGGTAATTTCTGCAACACAGAATTTGATTTTGTGCAACAAAACAACATTTTGAACAATAGTGAAGATGTGCATAATAATAATGCAATATTTTATAGCAGGAGTGTTATTTCTGTTATTTTATTTTCTGTTAGCATTGTCTAACTGAGCAAAATGCCTTGAAGCCTACAGTAAAAAAAAACAAAAAAACAAGTAGGACAAGACTTTACACAAACATATTTCACATTCCTGAGGAAGACGCTATGGAAAGCATATGAAAGGAAATATTTTTCTCTTGCCAAACCGGGACATTGGATGAGATACTAATTTACCCATAAATGTTGAGTATATTAAAATGTATATTCTGAAAGCCTATAAATGGAATTTATCCAAGACAATGATAATACAGATGAATTTTTTGTTGTATCAAGAAACAAATAAAAAAAATTACAACCGCAAAATGCCAAAACCACAGCTCTGTGTTCCTAAATAGAATGCCATCTTCTATTAGCCCTCCTTAGCAAAGACCTTATTTTAAAAAGATATCTATTTAATTTAATTCCATCTTCCTTTTGTCAACCTTCATTTAAGGTAATTTAAAAGCAATTATGTCTCATATCTTTTTATTAGGACATTGGAGCCTACTCATTTTACTCAATAAAAATTAAGGCAATGTGCTTTTCAATGAATTTACATTTGGATGGATTAAAATTTTAGCAGAAGAAAGTAGGGTTAAAATCACATCCAGATTTTATGGGAGGATGAGAAAACTGCAGATTAAACTCTTCAGCAATGACCAAAGTCTTACTTGAACATATGGGAAGTGTCAATTCAGTGATTCCAACTTCTTTAAGTAGACACCAGTGGATTGATAGAAACTGGAGCTGGAAAGGCTCTTAAGCCAAACTGCAGAGGCACTCCAAGTGTGGTTTTCCAGTAGCTTTGCACTGAAACACGTTTGCCCAGAGAGTTGTGTGTGCCCCAATCCTGTAAGTGTCCAAGGCCAGGTTGGATGGGGCCCTGAGCAGCCTGATCTCTTGAGTGGCACCCCTGCCCACAGCAGGGGGTGAGAATGAGATGATCTTAAAGGCCCCTTCCAACCCAAACCATTCTATGATTATATGGGCCACCCATCAGTCAGGTGCTGTGAAGGGATGTCAGTTGCTGCCCTTTACGTGGTAGTTGCTGGGAATATTTGGATGACTTGGAAAACCAAACAGTCCAATTTGTGATTAGGAGTTCATGGGACTCCCTTCTGGGCAGAATTTAGCAACTCATGGAATGAACAAGGACTGGAAGCTTCTCTGGGAGAGAAAAAAAAAAGCTGCATAAAAAGCTTGAGGCTGGGCTGAGGAAAGCAAGGGCAGTTCAACTACAGAAACAGCAAAACAAGGAACATGGCTGCAGCTGAGAGAGAGAAGCTTGTCAAACTGATATTGATCCACAGATCATTTACAATGGGGAGAAGCTTCTTAAAAGACACCTGAGAAGATCTATCCATTTTCCTATCTGTCTCAAAAAGAGGGATGTACATACAGAAAGCAGTTGTTCAGGGTTGTTTATAAGCTTGCAGTTATGTAACCTATTTGTGTTAGGGTGTGCCTCAGCACAACTACAAGTCTATTCTGTTAGAAAAGATAATGAAGTTAAAAACTATTTGGCAAATCAGACATTATATAGGACACCTCAGCAACCCAAATATGCTACTCTGACTTCCAGCATGTCACAGAGTTACCACAGAAGCTACCCCCTACTTAACATTCCCAGAGTACATCTAGAATAATGCACCTGGTTTTGGGATCCCCAGTAGAAGAGAGATGTTAACCAACTGAAATGAATTTGATCCCTGTACGGGCCATTCACTTACACTTTGGACTCAATATATTCTGTGATTCTGAGTTGAGTGGACAGCCACAAAGATGGTTAAGGGATGGAGAGCACTTGTTCTTGAAGATGAGCAGAGGGAGCTGGGCTTGTTCAGCCTTGTGGCAGGCTTAGAGGTACATAATAGCAGCTCTCCAAGGCTGGACAGGAGACCATCATGAAAATAGAGCCGGGCTCTTCACAATGGTGGGCAAGGAACAAAATGAGACATGGGAGGTGATAACTGAATAGAAGAAAACCCTTCTTCATGTCGAGGCCAGACAAGCATGGGCTGCCCAGAAAGGCTCTGCAGTTGCCACCCTTGGAAGGTTTTGCAAGATGAGACTGAATAAAGCCCAGGGCAACCCGGTCTGACCTCAAGAGCTGTCCTTGCCTCGAGCAGAAGGCTAGACCAGAGATCATTTCAGATCTCTTCCTGTGACTCGCCGATCACAGATGCTCATGACTGATCGTAGTTCGTGGCTTTTTGCCAGCCCAAAGTGTATGAAACGTCTCGCTCCTCGAGACGCCCGAACACCGTGCCAAGGGCAGGGACCGCGTTACAGCGGGAGGCTTCCAGCACCCCTGCGCTCCCCCGGTGCCCAGCCCTTCGCGCCGCCGCTCCCCGCGCAGCCGGGGGAGCGGGTCCGCTCGCTGCCGGGGCAGCCTGCCCGCGGCTCGGCGCCAGGCACAGCCCCTCACCGCCTCCGCTCGGCGCCTCACCGCAGGCACCCCCCGAAACTTTCCCCGGCAGCCTGCGCACGCTCTCGCTCCCCGCCGGGGGAAAACGTGCTCTCTCTCGCTCCCTCCGAGCAGAGGGCACGGGGAGGCGGGCGGCTGCCTCCCTCCTGCCTCCCTCCGCCTGCGGAAGCCTCGCAGAGGCTCCCGCATTGCACCGCCGCGCCGAGCCGAGCGCGGGGCTCGGGCTGCCCACCCGCCCCGCCGGCGCCCCCGGCCCCGGCTGGCGGAATGAGCGCCGGCGAGGCGAAGGAGTATCTGGCCCGCAGGGAGATCCCGCAGCTTTTCGAGGTAGGCGAGGCGCAGGGGGGAGGCGATTCCGCCCCGTCGGGGGATGCTCCGCGCTGGGACCCGGCGGCGGGCAGGGCTGAAGGTGGCTAGAAGGACGGAGCAGGCGGAGGCTCGCGTAGCTTGCGCGGGCAGCGGCGCCGCGGAGCGCCGCCCGCCAGCCCGGGCCGGGTGGGCGCTGGCGGCGCGGGGCCGGGGCAGCGCTGCCCGCCGCCCCCCGCGGAGCCCCCGCGGCCGCGCCCCTCCGCCCGCCGCGGCCGCCCGCCCTCCGCCACCGGCGGGGAGCGAACTTGGGCGTCCGCAGGGCAAAGAAGCGCCGAGGAATGCGGGCGAGGGGCATCTGTCATCGGTCGGGGGAACAAAAGAGCCGCAAATGTTTAGTGAGGTGTTGTTCAGCTCCCTTCAAGTTACCTGCTGCTAATGGCTGATAATTACTTCTCTGTACAATGTGGATTTTTTTCCCTCCCGGATCAGACATCCTGTCATCTGCATATAACATACACAAATATGTATTTTGCCTTGTCTGTACTGAATCTGTATGTTTTTCTATATTTTTGAAAATTGCAGGACACGGCGAATGCTAATGTTTTAATTACACACAATGTGGATGGTTTAACAACAGATGCAGACAAAACTGGTTTTCTGTTGAGGCTCAAAGCTTGAGCTAGTAATTTTAAAAAATGGGCGCATATCTTCTGCAAAAATACACTGTTAGTTGCTGTGATCAGTTCAGTACTATAGTAAGGGCAGAGGTTCATAGAAATTGTATCTTATTTTATAAGCTCAAATGTGTGTAAATACCAGTTACTGTATAAACTGTAGATAATAACTGATCAAATCCTGAATTGGAGCTATTTATGTTTACTGTTAATACCAACTATGACCCTCTAGTGTATTCACACAAAAATTAGAAAAAGCAAAAAGAACAGAAATCATCCTGAAAGACATGCATTGTTAAGGGAAGGTTGGATGCAGCAGTCTCGTGCAGAGGTGAGATGATGACTTATGTATCACTTTGTCAAGGAGATGTGTCAGAAGAGGACCTGGCAGTTTTTCTTTCACACCCCCCCACCAATGCTCATGAGTAAAATAAGTGAAGAATTAATACTGTAGAAAGGGGATGTCTAATGGCTTGAAATCTGTGATCAATTAAATCAGAAAGCACCTATGAATTTTGGGGTTGTGGGGTATTTTTCCCAATACAGATCAAGGTGATATTTGAATATTTCTTGTGATTTTTAAAAGTCCTCTTTTCATTGCTTGTGTGTTGACAAGAATATGGATGAGATGCTTGTGGGTGCAGTGGTCTTTAAGGAAAAGATACATTTTAGTGATGTCAAAGACTACAAAGGATATGTAAATTTTGGGGCTCTCTAGCTTGTACATTGGTCTGTGTATACTTGCCCGTGACAGTTCTAAGAAAAATACAGAGGAATTTTTTGGTATTTTTGGGTTTTATTTTAGTGCAAAGAGACACTATAAAGACATAGCCATGAGCTTCCTTTCCTAGTAATTTTTATGACATTGGCAAACCAAAATAATTTGATTTTTTGCAGGCCTCACTTTTACGCATTGAATTGCAAGAGAGAGTCTGAATATCAAGGGATGTGGTGTTTCTGTGTGCAAAGTAAAAGACGAAGTAAAGGTGCTTGGTTTTCCCTGGCATCTATCATTATAGTCTGTATTTCTGATCTTACATTTCAGAGTCTGTTGAATGGATTAATGTGTTACAAACCCGATGACCCAATTGAATATTTGGAAAGCTGTTTGCAGAAAGTAAAAGAGCTTGGAGGGCCAGAAAAAGTGAAATGGGACACTTTTGTCAGCCCAGAAAAGAAGACCCTGCCTCCACTCAATGGAGGACAATCCCGGAGGTCTTTTTTCAGGAATGGTAATGTATAAATTTTAAAATTATTCTATTTCTTCAACTGTATGTGGTTTTGCATCCACTACCAAATTATTTTATCTATACTTCTGTAGCTGATTATGCCTCATTCTGATTATCTGTAGGCAAAGGAGTCAAGAATTCTGTTTCCTTCCTTTTTGGCACTTGTTTTTCTCTTGCCGTAATGGATGCTAGGCAGGAGAGGAAATTGTGATCACTTTCCAGCCAAATGATGGATGTTTGCTGAGTAAATGTTTAACGCATCAGTGGAGGGATTTCTTGTATCCTACCGAAAACATTTGCAAAGATGGGGCCAATATGACACAGTGAACTTGGCTTGTGTTTTCAGTTGGTCCTTATGGACGACATACACACCAACTTCAGTGCAGTTACATCACGTGTTTTTCTAGTTTACATTGGAGCCGTATGCTAATTCACTAAATAAAATATAAATTATAAATTCTTAGAAAAAAGTGCATCTCATAAAATCTAAGCAGATGTCATACCAATACCTGTAATTATTTTATTTGTAATGTTAACAAAGAGTAATTAGCTCGTCTTTCAGTTGCCATAGTTATTTTTCCTTGCCATCCAACATTTCATGAAGATAATCAGCAAGAATACTGTCTCTATCTCTGTGTACAACACGTATCACTAAAAGAGTCCTGCTTAATAGTAGAGGTTATCTGCACAATATAAAGGTTTTCTTCTTAAAGGCCCCTGCTGAACTCTGGGTGCTATGGGAGATGTTCATAAAAAACCTGATGTGCTTGAAAACATACACCAGAGAAATCTGCCTCTGAGTCGTTGTGATTTAATATATCAGTTAATTAGAGGCCAAAAATATTTAATATAGCAACAGCAAACACAATGTACAATTATGAGATATTTATACTTTATGTATGATACTTACTTAATCTGTGTACAAAACAGATTTTGAGTTTTCTGCTTATTTCCACAATTCCCAGTTTATCTTACTATTTTACAGTGATGCCTGATAACTCCAACTTCCCCTACCGACGCTACGACCGACTGCCTCCGATCCAACAGTTTTCCATAGAAAGTGACACTGACCTTTCTGAAACTGCTGAGCTAATTGAGGAGTACGATGTCTTTGACCCTGCAAGACCTCGACCAAAAATTATCCTTGTCATTGGTATGAAGGCAGTCATTTTGACAAGATTTTATCACTGCTGCTTTGCCTTTTGATTTGTACTGCAAATACATTGAATGCTTATATTAATTTAAATACATTTTTTCCATCTGCTGTAGCAAGTGGTGTAGGCCAATCAGGAATGTGAAATTGTTAGTGCTGGACATGGCATTCCAACTGTAAGAATTTTAGGGGTCGCAGCAAGCACCTGCACTCGTGTTCTGTAAACTGGATGCCTCAGCAGCTGGAGAGCTCATGATTTGCTTATAAGCACATCTGCCAGTTTGATTTCATCTTATCTAGACCTGGTTTATGCATTTCAAGGCAGCAGCACCATGTGAATCAAAGTGCTCTTCCAAAACAAGCTTGGGATTGAACTAAGACACTCAGATATACTCAAAGCTGTTCACAAAAATGGGGTATTTTAAAATGTTGTGTAAACCAGCTCAAAAAGGTGATAGAGAACTGTTGTCCTCTCTACTTAGACCCTTGTCAAATGATTGGTATGTCCAGTTGGAGTGACGCTGTCACTAGTTCATTGCATTGGTAAATTAACCCTCAGGTTCATTTGGCGAATGAGTCCTGTTCCAGCTTCACAGAGAGTCAGCACTCAGTTCACATTAGTTAATTGTGCTCTCTCCCAAAGTTCTCTCTTGTGAGCTGTTTAGTGTTCTTTCTAAGCAGCTCATACTTTCCAGCCTCAGACAAGCATAGGTTATTTAAAAATAGCTGCAGGTTAAGTGTAAATCATTATTTTTTCCTGTTTGAATTCAAGTCCTTTGCATCAGTTTCCTTCTCAGCTAGGTAGTTGTCTTTAGAAATGTTACCCCAGGCCTAATTATCTGAGTCTCTGGATGGCTGCAAGAGTTACAGCACAGGTGCCCAGTGATGGAGAATTACATTTTTAGTGTGTAAAGCTTTATTCATAATAAAGAGACATACTGCTTCCATAACAGAGAATATATGTAGTATAATAAAAGGGAACAGAAATGTCTTCTCTGTACTACAGAGTGGAAACTCTAGGAACAGCATGTCCTCTAGGCTCTGCATCCAGCAGCTCTCAGAAACAAGATATTGGAATAGATTGGAAACAGAAGATCAGACATTTTTTTAAGTATCTGTGGTATGCCAAAGCAATTGCTCAAGGCGTTGAATTTTCTTAATCTTTTGTTTCAGGATTACAGATTTCAACATGCAAATCTCTCTATGTATTGCTGAAATGTGAAGATTGCAATTAGGTGGAGAAATAACACATACCTTTCTTTCATCTTAATTAATTAGCTACCCTTCCTTTTGATAAAGGAGAATAACTGGCTCCTTTTCAATGACCACAGAAGGCTCTTAATGCATTGAAATCTATGTAGCTCAATTGCAGTAGAGTGATGAATGAAGGTTTGATTTAAGTGAGATAAAGAGAGATTGGCTTTCACCTCTGGAACTGAGTGCGGATGTATTTGAAGTGAAATCCTTGAACACCAGCGTGCAGTGAACAGACCATGGATTTTACAGAGCTTTTCTTTTCTCCCATTTATATAGGGAACGTTGTAAACATTCCACAAAGGCTATTTCAGGTTTATATTCCCACTGAGTTTCTCTGAATCTATTACAGTGTGATCTGATAGAAGCGCAATACTCTATGTAGCTTAGCAGCTATTGTCCATTTTTGTACAGTATCAAGACAATTTCTCCCAAATTCCGCTTTCTATTGGGAAAGCACATAAAAACACATGTTGGAAAGAGTAACTGAATAAAAGAGAAAAAACCCCAAAACTATGCTGTTCATTTGAGGAGATATTGCACACAAAAAATGTGTTGCATATTTTCAGTTTGCATATAATGCCAACAAAAAAAAATTCACTGAAGTAATGTATTTCTGTCTAATTAGAGATAACTAATCATCCTGCCTTGCTCAGGTGGTGCTGGTCCCAGACACTGTCAGGGACAGAAATGAAGTTAAAGACCTGTCTTAAAGACCTGTCTTCTCCTTCGAATAGTCGGTGAACTTTTCTTTATTAATGCATTAGCCCAAGATCTTTTTAATGCTTCCATAAAGGTTTTTACAACTTCTTTGCTTTATGAAATCTATCATCCTTATAATGAACCAGGTAGCTCCAGGGCTGAAGAGAACTCACTTATAAAGGTGAGGGCTTTGTTCTTTTTCTGGGTTTGTGGAAGAAACCTCTGGTGAAAGATAAAGCTATAAAGCTACTATATGAGGATATGAGGATATGACTGGATTTTAGAAAAATCAGATGGAACCAACCAGGAGGGCACTAATTTGAAACAATGGAAATATTAAGTTTCTAAGGCATTATAACTCTAGTAAATGAGATTGTATTTAAAAATGTGCTTCCTAACATACTTTTAAAAAACAAATTTGTACTGTTAATATAGCTTGAATTTAGAGATCTTAAAATATTAATTATCTGGTGTCATTAGCACCTTAGTTGAGTATGTTTTTAATTTCTTCAATATATTACTTAATATTAAAAGAATACACCTTCCTTTTGAGATCAAAGTGTAAGGGCTAGATCAAATAAAATGCTGTCAGCAGGCAGCTGCCTATTGATTTGTTAAATTTAGTCCACAGTCAGATTTTAAAGTAAGAAGTATTTTCAGAAATTTTATTATTAGTTGAATTAATTCTGAATTTACAACAATATATGCAAATTTGAAATAATAAGCAAAATTAGATAAAAACAATTGCTTTAATAACACTTTTTGGGCACACAAATCTTTACTTGAAACCTGTTAGGAAACATAATTTTAGATGCAACAAGCGTTCCCTAGTCTAGACATCTCCTAGAAATATGTAAAATAATAATACTTTCCTTGAGTAACCAATCTCAGAGTAAGTAAAAAGAACAAAAAACAAAAGGGATTTGATTTTTTTTTTCTTGTAAACAGTTTGTCAGTGTGATTTATCAAAGAGTTAAGAATGAATATATCGTATGATAAATTATGATCTGCTGTGGGAAGTAATTTTGTCCTATCACTTTTCCCTTATTTTGTTACCTGAATGTTTCCCCTCAGATTGTAAACAGATAATACCATCTTCATATAATGCGTTTGGATTGATTTGGATTATGTGTTTGGGATGTGTTTGGATTGATAAAAACAAAATGTGTTGGAAGTTTATTAATATTAAACCAAACACTTTATTAGCTATCTTCTGATTGCAATTCAGATTGAAAGAACACAAGTGCTGAGCTACACTTTTTTTTTGTTTTGTTTTATTTTTTGGTTTCTCTTTACTGGCAAAGCAAAGCTCTCCCTAACAGAAGAGTGAACTCTATCTACTTGTTTCAAACATGTTCTTTTCAGCTATTTTATACTATTACAGACTGATCTGTGTTGGAACACGAGCACTATTTTCCTTGTTTCCGATTTTTAAATTTTCTGCGTATTACCTATGTTTTGCATTTTTATTGTTGCTGGGTGCAACATAGTCTGTTTCAAACTTGTAAGGTTCAGTGAAATGCATTTTTCATGGGAAAGGCTGAGCATGAAAGGGAGCAGGGGGAACTGGAGCAGAAGTGCTTTATAGTCACTTCAGTGGAGATGATTCCTACTGTATCAGATGCTTGTGTACCTACAGAAGGGGAACATTCTTTATTGTAACAAAGAGGATAGATAGCTAAGCTGTCTATGAAAGAGAGAGTCCAAGCTGAAAAACTAAGCCCACCTAGATCATCTGGAATTACTGAGATGGAAGAATAGCTGCAGAACCTCAGTAGCTGTAGTCTGCTGAAAGAAGAGAGAAACTTATGTCTTTTTACAACAGAAACACCAAGTGAACTGAATGAGAGAAAAAGATTTTTCAGTTGTGATATTGCTGTATAAGATACAGTTTTTCTTTAATTTTTTTATATGTGTGTTTTATAAACATCTCTAGCTGTGTTGTCTAGTTGGATGTTACAGATAAATGCTTGTAGAAACATTATTTAAACTAAGTGGATAATGATAAAACTGTTTTTTTTCCTCCGGGGCATAACTAAGCTTTGGGCAGGGTATGGGAACATGATAACAACAGGCACAATTCTCTGTGCACTCTTGAAATAGCTCCTGGTCTTTGTTCCAAAGGGCAGGTGCAGCATCAGCATCACAGCATTGGGGCACAGAGAGCTCCAAGTGACTGCTGGTGACACTGAAAGCTGTGTGACAATGATATTGGGGTACAGCTTGGAGTCTGGTTACAGAGAGTGCCCTACGCATACGTGTACCAAGACTGTAAAGATTACCCTGCAACCAGAGCTATATTGATTATAAAAATTCTTAAAAGCTGCTTATGGAAATAATACAGATAATATAAAAACAGTTACATGATTACTAACAAGAAGCTCAGTGTATTCAGATTAACTTTCATTGCATTGCTGTATTTTTTAAATTCAAAAAAAATGTATATTTTTAATAAATCTTGATTCTTTTTCTGTTTAAATTAAACAATGTTGTCACAAGGAATCCCCCAAACTATAGCTATTTAGGATTGGTAATTATTATCAAAAACATTTGGTTTTGGTTTGCTTTGTTATACTCTTCAGTATGATACATTTTTCTACACATAAATATTTATTTTTATGAAAACAATTTCTTAGTTTTAAATATTGGATTCCAGATTCCTTGCTCATCACAACATGTTCTTTTAGTTCAGACATGTTCTGATTGTTTTACATGCATTCTTGCTGCTGCTGTCCAGGTCACCTTCCCTGCAGCTTTCTCTGCTATGTAATGTAGCTGTTTTAAGTGATTTTGATACCCTTTCAGCCTGGGCTGTGTATATTGAAGGGTCTCTTTATTCTTCAAGTTGTCTAGCAAGCTGAACCTAATTTCTTCTCTGTCAGATGCTTCAAGCATCAATACCAAAAGCTGGTATTGCATGGTTCAATAAAAGTCCTTATACCAAATCACTATGGAAACATCTCAGATGATTATTTAATATTTTTTTTATTTTAAAATAAGGAAACCTCAGAAGCTCTTGCAAGCATATTTAGGAGCAGATTTTATTAGTTCCATTTCATGACTAGTTCCTTGATTTAATTGGCTTATTTAACCAAGTATGATTCTTTCTGACATGAACGCACTTAAGACTATCTGGCTTTATCTCTGGATTCATAGAGTTTAAGAAGGGAATAGTTCATTTGTCTGCTTCTCTACTGTGGATCAAGAAAAGCTCCATTCCAGGAATAGCTTTAGAATGAGGTCAACCTCAGAGAGGACTTAGTTTTATTTTGCAAGTGGATTTGAATTCTTTTTTAAAATTTCACTTTGCAAACTGTTATGCTTATGATCCAGTAGATGAAACACATGGTTGGTAACAGGTCATGCCATTGTGAGATTTACTCTAATAATGCTTGGAAAATTGGTGCCAATAGCAAAGATTTCACCTGTGATTGGGTACTTTTGATGAAAGGTTAATTTAATGTTTTGCTTATGATTCACACTAGGTGGCCCGGGAAGTGGTAAAGGGACACAGAGTCTGAAAATAGCAGAACGTTATGGATTTAACTACATATCAGTTGGTGAACTGTTAAGGAAGAAAATCCACAGCACAAGCAGCAATAGAAAATGGAGCCTGATTGCCAAAATAATTACTACTGGAGAACTGGCTCCTCAGGTACAGTGTCTCCTATGTTCATATTTACTTTCAAGGGTTAATACATCTTGTAGTAATGCGCACCATCAAGAACACTTCCTTTACGATATTAAATAACTAACTTATTTTCTCTGTGAAAGGAAACAACCATAACTGAGATAAAGCAGAGATTAATGCAGATCCCTGATGAAGAGGGGATAGTGATTGATGGATTTCCCAGAGACGTTGCCCAGGCAATCTCCTTTGAGGACCAAGTAAGAGATTGTTTTTATTCTTAAAATATCTTACACATCTCTACAACTGCTAAGTTTGTTGAAATAATTGGTCAGATTCCAAGAAAAAGCATTGCTCTTGAAATCTTTGGAAGTACATAATTACAGGTTGACAAAAGATTTATGTTATATTATGTCCTGTTGTCTAAAGACAGACTATTTTGTAAAAAGACAATGTGATAATACAACCAAGAATCCAAGCCTCTTGTCTTGTAATGAAAGTCCTCTCAAGATGAAGAAGAAAAACACATGAAATCTAACAGTGAATATTTTCTGTACCTTAATGATTTAGGAAGTGGGAAAATATTATATTTCCATATCTATTTGTTCAACATAATCTCCATTTAGAGAAACACACTTAAAGCACTGCATGTCTGCACAGTGCTTTAAGTGTCAAGTTTATTACAGGGCATTGAAATGATGAATTAAAAAAAACAGAAAGCGTGCTTTTTTAAAGAAAATAAGGTCATTGTGGTCATTTTAAACTACAATTCCAAGGTTTAGTCAGCTAAAACTGTATTCCTGAGTACTACTGACATGTTGTTTTCACATGTGTATTTTAAACTAATCTAAAAATACTTTAATTCAGTGGAAAAACAAACAGCTGATGTCATTTTCTGATCAAGTGCTGCTAACATAACAGTTATGGTCACAAGAAGAGGTTACAGTTTCAGAGCTAAATTCTTAGAGTTCCTACATGCAGAATGTTTCAGTCTTGCACAATTACTGGTCTACTGCTGTTTCTGTACTTAGAATTCTTAGTGGCATTACCAAGGCAGAAGTAACAAAACAAAGCCGCTAATGAGGCATTTCATTAATGTGCTTTATAAGGTATTATTCTGGGCAAAATTTAGAAAACTGAATTGAGGAAATTAAAGGAAACAGACAAAATAGTTATTACAGGAAATAACAGTGACTGCCAGCTCTATCTCCTTATAATTAACAAAAGGGAAGATTGACTATTTTAGAAGTTAAACAGCAGAAATGTAGACTTAATGATCATTTCCTTGTGTCATTTTTTTTGTCCAGTGTGACAGTGTAAAAAGCATTTCTTGGTGGTATAATTTTTTGCTGATGTTATTTTTGATGAAAGAATGGGGGATATGAAACTGGAGGAAGTGACAGGAATTAAGTTATCCTAGGCTCAGATTAAGGAAAGGAAAACCAGTTAAATAACACTTGATTATAGTCACAGAGAGTTCCTTCATTCTCAGCCAATTGGGATTTGTAAATCAGACCCCTCAAGGCCTGATTCTACCTGAAAGAGAAACCACTAAGTCTTTCAAAAAATCCAGGAGCAATTCATATAGAGACACCTTTCAATCTTACCTGTTCTTAAAAAAATACAGGAAAGAAAGAATTCCAGGCCTTTTATAGGAGCATAGGCTGTCTGTGCAGACTCCCCCATTTTCATCTTCCTTTGCAATTGACCTGTAATATGAACATATGTGAGGCCATGGAAATAAATAAAAAGCTATACATATTTCAACATTTAATCCTATATCAACATCTCCAGTGAGATAAATTCAGTGCTTTATCTTGGATTTATATTTTAAAGAAATAAAATATACTCTTTAAAATTCTCTGTTTAGTAAGCCCTGATGCTATACACCTTGGTAGGAAGGTTTTGTGTTAAGGAAAAGGGACTGTCAGCAGTTATGGTACTGATCATCCTTCACAGGCTCACAGTCACCCATGGCACGTCAGGTAATTTACATGAAGAATGCAAACATTTTCCAGGCACTCAGAGGTTCCTCAATAGGAAGTGCAATTGAGTTGTGGAGAATTCAGTAATTAACTGTTGTGATAATTTGTCTAGGTCTGCAATTAGAGATAGCAGGGGGTTTTCCGCAGCTGAGAAATGTTGCAGCTTTCTTTCTAGCACCGTGTAGAAGAGAATTGTTCTTATTAGCCAAAAGTGACAAAGTGGGAAATAATTAGTTGAAATTTCAGCAAAGAAAGTTTTGATTTACTAGTAAGACAATTTTAATTAGATCTCCTAAGAAATGGAACATCCTTTGAAGAAAATGGTGAAATCCCACAAAATGCAAATTGCCACATTCTTACAAAGACATTCCTCGTAGAATGCTGAGATCTGTTCGTAAGAAGGTTTGAAAAAGAATTAATTCTTATTGCTATCACTAGCTTTGTCATCAGCAAATACTTATTCCTACAGATGGTTCCTTTGAGACCTTTATGTCTGAAATGCTTATGTACCTGAAAACAGCAGAAAAATTTATGTGACACATATGAATTCTTTACCATTGTTTACACAAACTCCAAGAATATAGGTAGTAATACCAAAAATGAATGGTGGGGGGTAGCAGAAAAGGAAAAGGACAACTGAGGCGCCTGGTTTCTCTTGAAAGTACATGTAAAATTTAACTCTGCTGTGTTTGTGGTCGTCTTTAATGTAACAAATAATTTATGCTAAATTATTTCCTTCCGTCTTATGGCTCACAGAGCTGTTAATAAAACTTGACACTGGGCGTTCATAATCTCTTCATTTTGTGGAAAAATCAAATAGATACATATATGTGAGCTGTAGTTACAGTTCCTGTCCTGCATAACGTTCTGTTATAGAAATGCACATGATAACAACTGCTTGTTAAACTTCGCTTGCAATTGCTCTTGGTACTACCAGCACATTTTTATCCCTTTGACTAATCCAGAAGCTGAACTTTTCTCTGGGAAAAAAATGTTATTTTTAGTAAACTACTCAAAGCAAACCAACTTATGCTAACATTCCCATACATAGGTATAGCTAAAAGATGATGATTTCTTCCTTATTATGTTGCCAGACTCTCATGTGGACAGTAAGTTCTCAACATGTTGCTAGGCAGAATTGTATTAAAACACGTTGCATCTCAGTGACTAAAGTGCCTAAAATAAAGCAATGTTTCATTTGCAGCACACACAGTATTTCTCTTTCTGCTCAGATCTAGAAACCAGAAGTAACAAACACTGCTTCCATGCAGTAATGTCGGTCTGGAATAAGTGCATTAGAAAGCACTTTACACATCAGAGGAATTTTGTATTTGAATTTAAGCTTTTCTCCCCTTCTTTTCTATTGAGTTTTGTTAATAACACTGTTCTTGTCATCCATGTTTTTTGAGCAGCAAAGTTTTTAAGATGGCATCAGTGATGCTTTCAGAGTTTCAGCGCTGCTCAGCAGCCAGCAGCACATTGGCCATTCTGGTCACTTACACCAGCTCCATTTCTTAATGCTCAGCTACTCCTTGCAGCCTTCCTGCAGCCTGGAAGAACTCAGCCTTGAGCACTGCAGCATTCTTTGAGTTTATCTCAGTTTTCTTTGAACTTTTTAGCCAAGTTGAAGTAAGTCCTGTATTTTTCTCTTTGAAAACTGAGTTTAATAACTAAATTCCTCTTGTTGGAAGTCTGGGATTGTTGCCAAGTCCTGACCCTCTCATTTCTTATTTCCAAAGAGCAGAGTTGATACTGCCAATACTTTTGATAGGGGTACTTTTAATAAAGCTGTGAAGGTCTAAGCAGTCACAGTTGTAGGGAAAAAATGAAAACATGAATTTTAATGTCTTAAAACCAAGCAGGACTTCCATTTTACTTATTTCTTTTAAATATATGATAATTTCTATATATTTCTCAGTTTGAACTCCTTCTGCATAGATTTAATACTGATGTATTTAGGTTTTCAGTTTGAGCCTAGGCATAGAGCTGTCCTAAACCACAAATTTCATAGGCATCCATGATCTCTGCTGAGTGTAAATAGCAGAAAGGTGTTTAGGTTTCAAGGACATGCTTGAAAATGCCAAGGAGAAAATGGTTTATTTAGCATTAACCTGTCACCTGCAGTCCCAGCATGCTGAAGCATGTTAAATATCTTCCTGTCCTGCAATTCTGCAATAAAATGCCTCTGACATTCTACTCCAATGGCTTGTGAAGAAATTGGAGTTTGACTTTCTGTGTAATCTCTCACGTGGTTTTTATCCTTCCCAGGAGAAACAATTGACTGTATTTTACAGTTAATTTCAATTATTGCTTTGGTTTGTTTCTTCCCATTACTTCCAGTCACTCATATGTAACTTCCTTCTTTGTTAGCGTCAATAGAGTAAGTACAGATGTAGTTTGCTTAAAATATACTCACTGTAATTTTTGTTAATAGTGAAATAAATTTAGAACAGGTATTAGAATCAATGGATGTTCATTAATGAATGTAATTCAATTGCTTGATAAAAGAGAAAATCTATTTTTTTAGAAATTATTTTTAAAAATATGTTTTGTCTTATATGGCCAAGGTGACAAGACTATATTTGAGTAAAATCTTAATTTAAATAATAAATAGAGGCAATAAATTTTATCCAATTCTTTGTTTAAAATGCTCTTAGGAATATTCATAAATGCATATACCTCCAATGAATAACTACTCATCTTGGCTGTAATCTGAGTTAATTTTTAAGTCTCAGGTATATTCCTTAGGAAAATTATTATGAGAATAATTGTGATAAAGTAGAACTAACTGTGTAGGTGGCACAATATAACATGGTGAGAAATGCCTGGGTACATTCAGAGGCTGAGGAGAGCAGTCCTGTCCCTCCAAGGCTGACACTTAGACCTCCAGGCAGAAGCAATGCCTTCAGTGCCCTCCAGGTTTGACACAGGTCTGTGTGGCAGCTGCCTGAGGGTCTGACTGCCAAGTTCCAGCTCTGCAAAAAGCTTCTCCTGCTGTTCCTGGCCAAGAGTGTGGCCTCCAGAGCAACCAGGGAGGTGGATGCAACCTTGTTGAGAAGCTTCTTAAGGGGAAAGGACCTTCTAAAGGGGAAAGGACCATTTTTTGCAATAGGTTTTTGTTCTGGTAAAGATATTTTTTCTGTACCATGGCAAATGTGTTTTCTTTATTTCTTCTCCCCCTAAACTTCTATCTCCCTTCTCCCTGATCTCTACTTCACTGATCCAGGTATAATCCCCTACTGAATATGTACCCAGAGATCTGTGTGAGGAGCAGTCTGCTTTGCTGTGGTTTCTTTGTTCACGGTCTTTTCCCTGTGAATGTTACACTGCTCTCTTTAAGCCAAGCCTGACCAGGAGGCCTGTGGAATGGTCTTGCCATTCTCCTCTTCTCCCCTGGAAGCTGGAGCACTCTCCAGAGAAAGACAAGCAGTGGTTCAATTTTCTGCTGGGTAAGCAACCCTAGGCCTTGGGTTTCCAGATTTTCTGGGCAAGGGCTCTTCTCTGCCAGTCAGAGTGGACAAAGGAGAGCTCATCCATTGCTGGTCCTCAGGACAGGACCTATGCTCTGAGTTCAGAGTGGATGGAGGTGCCTGCTGAGCAGTTCTGAAGCAGAGGTCTGCTTCAGAGTCCTTTCTTAGTATCGCTAGCATTTCTGTTAACAGATAGGGATTTTTATTAGTTAGCTGCCTGACGCAGGTGAAAAGCTAAATCACTTGTTCCCAAAGACACCAGTCTGCCTAATTACATGCTCTAGGCAATTTGCTAGAATTTTATTTTCTGGGCAGTATGAATATGGTTCAAAAGAAGCTACCAGAAACAGATTCTATCAGCAGGATTCATTATTTGACAACACGACTCATGATTTTGCATTTCTAAACCAAGAAAAAACTATGCAAACAGTCTAATAACCCAGCAAAGATGGAACTATAAAAAGCAAATAAGTAATTACGAGGGAGAGCACACATACAGAGGACATAAACCAGCTTGCTAGTAACCTTTACCAACAAGAAAAAAAATGCACTGTTAAATTAATAGCAATTGTTCATGAGCTGTCAGTTTTCTCAGGAGTATCTAGTAGAACATACCAGGAATTAAGAAACAGAGCATTTTCATCTTTTGCCTAACAAGGAATAATGAGAGAGAGCGTAATCATCTAATTTCTAGCAAACAACCACACTATTCTCACTAACAAGAGGAGATGTAGAAAATATCCCTGGAGAAAAGAGAGCATCTTTCCACTTATACTGCTTAATGTCAATAACACCATCAACTTGCATAGAATTACTCTCAATTTACTCCTGGTTCCAGTTTAGGAAGGAGATTCAGACTCAAAGAGAGTAGGATTTACTTACTAGTAAATATGATTCTAAAAAATGAGAGGATGTACCCACCAGTTTTATTCTGAGTTTATGCCATATGCTCTTCATCTCATTTAAAATGAATAACCAGAAACCTGTCTGTTCCCATAGGCAAAGATTTTCCCTTCAGCTGAGTTCCAGTTAGTAAGTAGTCAAATTCCCTTCCCTGAGCCCCACAGTGCTACCTCACATGCATTCCTGGACATGAATAAAGCCCTCTGCTTTGAGCACAGGATGTGTGTACTGGGGGAAATCAGCATGATGGAATCCAGCTGTCTATGTTGGTTCTGTACAACTTTTCTACAAGCTGAGTCTCAGAACAAAACTTATTCCCTAGCCATAACACTCAAAAATAGTTGTGAGTTTGAAAAATGGGTTTATTTTCAAGTGAGTCATAAAAACTCTTCTCTTTTGTTAGAAAAAAAAGCAATTTATACTCATATTTACATAGGAGAATAGGTATGTTTCTGGAGAAGTAATCCCAGATGTCCATATATTCATTGCAGCTAGAAGTGTTTATAAGCATGTCTTGCGGGCAAATACAGTTGAGGTAAGTGGAAGCAAAGTGGTTCATGAAAACAGGTGTGAAATATCAATAGCGTTTCAAGGGTGTATCCTGAAGGTTGTAAATGCATGTAGGAGAAATAATAACATTATTCTATTAGATCTGTATGTCTGTGCATACAGGACAAATGTTACCCTTTTGTGCATCTTGTGTTTCTTACATGGTTTTCAACTACTTCCTGATGATAAAGATGCATATTCTGCAGGTAAAAGCTGAATTCATAGAGACATCTTGTAATCAGATTCTGTTTTGATTTCCTACCTCAAATATGCTTGAATTACTTTTTTTTACACTTCAAAAAATCTTTTTGACAATACTTCATTTGAAACTGGGTTTCTTGAACTGCGAATTTTAAAGCATTGTTTTCATTGACATTTTATTTCTGTGAGTGAAGTGTATTTCAGATTAAAAACCCACAGTGTCAGAAAAAAGGTAATCTTAGTACCTGTGATAGTGTCTTTTGTGTTATTGCTGTTGTAAAAAAATAGAGAACAGTACTCAAATTCTGTAGAGAACTTTCAGTTTTCAAAAGCTAAAGGAGATAATTAAACCTAATTAATTAATTTTCCAAGTCATACCTTGTTATTATCCTCATTACAATTAAAAAAAAAAAAAAAGAAAGAAATTAAGCCCAGGGTGCCCAGGGTGCGTTTTCCTGTTTTCTTAAACAGTTAAGTGACTTCTGCAGCCAGTGCAGTTTGTGGGAACTAAAAGTAAAAGCAGACGAGAACTTGCACACCTGATGGAGACCTGTGGCACTTGGATCCTTCCCTTCCTGTGGGAAGTTTCTTTAGAGAACTGAGATTGATTGTGGTAACCTGCACTCATGTTTGTGTGAGACAGGAGACCCTCTTCCTTCAGGGCTGATAATTTCATGAGTGGTCTCTTTCTCTTAGGCACTCTCTGTAAGATTTGATGCTGTATGTGAAGTCTTGTGGTGCACAAAAGCTCCAGCCCTGCACTTGGGGAGGTCTGGTACGACTTCACAGCCTGAGCAGGTGCTGTCCTGAGGTGCTGAGCATTGAGAGTGAGGCCAGCTATGGCTTGGAACATCTGAAGATTTCTTACCATCTTCCTGCCACTGTTATTAGGATACACAGAATTGGAAGTACTAAATAAAACTACTCACTTGTATAAACTCCTTTTGTCCTCCACTTTACTAGATCCCTGATTGCCAGTTGTAATTTCTGAATCCCATAATCCCTAATGTATGTTAGGAAGCTTCAATCAGCTGGATATCCACACAGGGACTTGAGATGTCTCTGTGCTCAGTCTGCTGCAAGGTACATCAGCCATTCCCTTTCATCAGACAGCATTCCATGACTAACAGGCTTTGAAATCTGTAGCGTTTTCTTTCAGAACCTATCTGTGTCATAATTTGGGTTTTTTTAGTAATGTATGCTTTTTGAATTTCTAAATTCCTCATTATTTTTCTATTACTAGTGAAGCAACCTTAATTTAACCAAGCTACTTTTAATAATGTCCATAATACATGAAAATCTAACACAGAAACTTACTTGCATAGTGTTTTATGTGAATAATTATGTGCCTTAAAGCTATTCTGTGGTAGTAAAATTAACTTTCATAATTAATTCATTCCATGAACAGAATAACTCTGTTTGCAATAGTCTGAAAAAGGAAGAGAAAGTTACTCTGGTTTTGTTGACATTGAGGTACATGTGATAGAAGTAGAAGAGAGCTTCTTTCCCACTGAAAGTTATTTTTAAAAAACAGGTTATAAGGTTAATTGTTTCAAAATCTAATAGATACTCATAAATAATTACCTGAACTATTATCTTTGTAGTTTGTGTGCTCATGTCTCCAATCATCTACAATGTGTGTAAAAAATAATTTGATTTTCTTTTAAATCCTATTTAATTTTCTGTAATGATAAAGAGGCCACCATCTTTCTTGCTAGTGCTGCTTTTCAGATTGTCCTTTACTGTTTGAATATGGCTCTGCTTTGTCACCACTTTCTGCTTCCTCATATCCATATGCTACTCTGTCAGCGACCTCGTTTGTGAAGGCCAAAAACCACCACCTCAGGCTGGAGAAGTTGCATTGGTTTCTTTTGACTTCCTAAGAACCTTTTTGTACTCAGCCTGATAGTAAAAATGGCCAGACCATACTTCATGTTGTATTCTCTCAAATGACAGAAACCCAGCTTAGGTGGGATTTTTTTTTTAAACTTAATTACTAGTTTTCCAGAATGTCCACATAGGAAGTTTTGACTATTCAGCCTAGAAATATGGTTGTCTTGATGCAATTTAACATCCTTGGGTAGAGACACCTAGATAGAGAGAGCATTCAGAATATTAATTGGTTCGTTCTGGCCCTCAATAACAATATATTATAACAACTATATAATTAAGTTATAACATAATGATATAAAGATAACATAAAGATATAAATCAGTTATTATTTACACCGTAGTAGTTAGAATACATGTAGATGTTTTTGGGATACTTGTGTATAGCTCAAATTTGACTTTCAAATTTACATTGCATCAAGCTGAACAGAGATACAATTATTCTGCAGATAGAAAACATAATGAGAAAAATGTCTGTTTAACAGTCTTGAGCATCCACCATTGTTTGCATTGTAACTAGATTATGTCTTTTCTGGAATAGGAAGCCACTGGTTTTTAGTTAAAATTAAAGTATGAACTTTTTTGTTCGGGTAAGTAAAAACATCAGAAATAACTTTGTGCTTGTATATGAAAAAAAATAAATCCTTTCTAATCTGTAACCAGATAAAAACTTGAACTGTTTGTTTTCATCTTAAATGCTTCTTACAGAGAATTCTAATATGTTTTAAAAGACAGCACTGAGCTAGTGAAAATTTTAAGGAAAGGTACATGTCTTTGCAGCAACCAGATGGAGGAAAGAACAAAATGAAATATTATGAATGAAGTTTATATACATTTATAGCCACATTGTAAAAATCCTTCAGATTCAGGTGTCTGAATGACTTTTGGGTGAGAGGAAACAGTCTCAGGTTTCACCAGGGCAGGCTTAGATTGATTATTAGGAAAAATAGCTTTTTGGAAAGGACTGTCAAGCATTGGAACAGGGAAATGATTGAGTCACCATCCTTGGAAGTATTTAACAGATGTGTGGAGATTTCTGTGGATCAGTGGAGGTTTCTGTTTTTTTCACCAGAGGTACTAAGCGGCAGTGACCTCCAAAGATTGCCTGTGAACATTTAGCTGTATTCCTAAGAAAGTGGGTCTATCACTGCTTTTCCTCCATCAAGTACCAGAGCTATTTCTTCTTTATATGTTTGATTGATAGCGTCTTATAAAGAAGTTTTAACTGGGAAAGAGCTAGAGTTCAAAATTTTTTCTTCATCTCATTGCTACAAGGCTTTACTTCCTGAACCACAGTGGAGGGATGGGTGTGACACATACCAGTGCTCACCACACAGACAGAAAAGGATAGGGGAAATTAAAACACCTCTGTCTCAAGGGCACTGAACCTCTTGAAAAGTGCACTAAAGCTTTAGAGAGATTTAGAGAAATAGAGAAAGTGTTATAAGAAACTGTGGCTCTTGGAACAGGTCTCTTTTCACCTGATCCTAACCATCAGTTAGCTTCACAGTGGCTGCTGGATTTTAAATACCACCTTTCTTAAAGAGTTTCCAGGTGGAAACGATGCATCCATTTTCCTGCAGAGTATGAAATATCTATATTTTGCTCTTTCAAAAAAAATTTAGGTAGGGGAGCCTTCTGCTAATGCAAATGATGAATGTAGCCTAGAGAAGGTTTTTGCTGCAAAGTAAAATTTTTTCATTAAACTTTTTCCTTACATATCAGGTGAAACAAGCTGACTAACTTCCACATAACAAGCCACTCCTTAAGCCTACAAACTTCCCATTAAAAAAAAAAACTACAGAAAATTAATGACATCAAGTTCCAACTTACTCAAATGTAACATATCTGAGCCTCACATAATAATGGAATTACCGAGTCCTCTAGTGCTGGATAATCAACTTAATCAGACTTGTTGAATTGCTCTTTCCACAGATCTGTACCCCAGATTTGGTGGTGTTTCTGGCATGTTCCAGTCAAAGGCTGAAAGAAAGGTTACTGAAGCGTGCTGAGCAGCAGGGGAGACCTGATGATAACCTGAAAGCCACTCAAAGAAGACTAATGAATTTCAAGCAGAATGCAATCCCACTGGTTAAATATTTCCAGGAAAAAGGGCTGATTATCACAGTAAGTCCTTTAGTATATATCTCTGAAACCTTAATTGTTGTGGCTGTACTTGGCTTCTTGTACCTTTTGCTTTAAGACAGGCCAGATGAGTCTAATTCAGTTTAAAGTTAAAAGCATGCCTACTTAAGTGATTAATGGAGACAATTAATTCATTGACAACAGTTGAATTATTGACGTGTTCTAAGTTACAGGCTGTGTCTGGTTGTAATAACACACACAACTTGGTACCACATGTGGTATGAGAGCACAGATGGCATGTTTCTTTTCCTTTGAAACCCTAAGTAGTTCACATTGCTATGTGCTTCTCACAGCAAATGTGACTAATTCTGTGTGCTGGTCAGACTCATGACCGGTTAAAACATCTTTAATTGCAAAGTCATCAATTAATATTAATAGCCTTAATTATGTGCTTCAGCATCATTCTGAATTTCAAGCTGAAAATTCCAGGAAATTATTACATTAGCTTCTCCAGAGAGTATGTGTTCCGGGTTAAGCATTTTGATTAACTTGGTTTTCAAGGATGAGAGAACTAAGATTCTTGCAAGTTTTTCTTTATTGTTGAGGAAGGGTGTATTTTTTTGATGCTCCTGTAGCTTTTACAAGTGCTCCTATGGAATGTGTTTCTAGCTCTTCAGGAAATATGTGCCTTTGTGCATAAAGCATGTGGGGCATCAGGATAGAACTGCATGTCTGTGATGGGACCTGTAAAACAGAAGATTTTGTTCTTATGGAGGTTTTGTCTACTTTTTAACTCTGTTTCTTGAGAGTCCTGAAGATAATTTAAATTGCAGTGTTTCCCTTAGATATCCTCTTTTCTTTTTTGAAGAAAGCAGATGTTTGTGACGGGTATGGAAGCGACAACATGGCATATGAAGATTAAATTATTACAGCACAAAGGAAACAGCATATACAGAAAACATTGCACTTATTCATGCTATTTCCCTAGAGAAGGAGAAAGAAAGAAAATAACATTTATTCTGCTGCTAATAATGCTGAACCTGGGAAGACACTGAAATACTATGCAGATAAGAGCAGTGTAAGAACTAGAACAGCATAAAATAGAATTACAGTAGCCTAATTCCCAGAGGAGTGAATCCTTGAGGCAAGGTCAGACAAGGTCAACACTGACTAGAAGGAAATAAAAAGATTTACATTTTTCTTAAATCCCTACCTGCGCCTTGTCACTGCTATTTAAAGCTGTAAATCTCAGACACTTCTAGTCAGCATCATGATTCTGCTCAGGGGAGAGAAGCAGGACCATTTGTCTTACGGAGTGTTATAATTTTAGAATCACAACTCATATTTTATACATCTACTTAATAAATATGTTGTTCTTCATCAATAACAAACCAAAAAAGAAAAGAAAAATTCACTAAAATATAACTAAATTTTATTAATAACCAGGCATTATATATAAAATTATAATCTACTGTTAGACACTTTATAAGCAAGAAATAAAAATCTAAATTCCCAAAGAAGATTCATTTTCATGCTCCGACAGTTATTTCATACTGCTTTTAACATACTTTGGTTAATAGAATTAGGAGCCACATTCTTCATTTCAGCTCTTACTAGTTAGGTTCCTTTGGTGTAAGTGTTCCCCTTCATCCATTTTTTCACTTGATCTGTGATAATTTGCTACAGCACCCAGGTTGTACTTGTTTGGTGCTCTGTATGCCTTATGTTCTCAGCCTCTGCCTGATGTACCTGCTCTCACAGTTTGATCCTGATTTCTGTTTTTAAGGAGAGAACTGAGGCCCCCACCTACGATGCTTCTAAGAAATAGGGAAATACAACTCTGTCCTTTCTGAAAAACTCCCTCTTTGGAATAATGATATGTAAAGTTCATTATAATTAACAGAAGTAAATATGTGATATTTTCATGAATACACAGTCTGTGTTTAAAATTCATTTTAACAATCTGTCAGTAATCTAACAAATCAGAACCTGACTTAACTCAAATTTAAATTCAGAAGTTACCAAGACTATAACAACACAATATTGGACAGGGAGTATGTAAATAGATGCATATGCTACTATTTACTGTTTCAGGAACTTTTAACAAATGTTAAAACATTATGTATTGTTTACCTAGACAGTAACTGCACACAAATTACCTGGTGGTGTTGGGGAGATATTAGTTTGATTAATTTGTAAGAGGGAGAATATGTAGGTACATAGGTGACCCTAATGTTTAGCAGCGAACTTCAATTCTGGACAGAGATTTCCAACTCTCCAATTTATGTGGACTGTAATCCACTATAGATAATGTAGTTCTTGGAGAGGAGATCACTGGGTTACAAAAATCTTTTGGTCAACAGTTATTAAAACTGCTCTCAGAGAGCTTAGCTGTTCTTTGTAGAACATATCTCTTGGTCTAGACAGAAAAAACTTTATGGAGCTCATCGTCGTACCAAGAGAAGTTTCTCTTACAGGAGGCGGGATTTGGTCCAGTCTGCCTTACTGACAGTGAATCTACATAATCTTAGAGCAGCAATGTCAGCCTTGTTACATTAATAAGTCTGTGTGCATTTAAGGGGAAAAAATAAAAGACTGGCTGTAGTGAGACAAAAATACTAAACATTAAAAGAAAACTCTGGTCCTTATTTAAACAGCCAGAACAAGATGGCATCCCATGGCATCCATGCAATGTGGACTTCTCTGATATCGTCATTGTTCCACTTGTCCTTTTAGGGAATTTACCACGCTTATGAAAACATTAAAATGACATTCAGATTAGTCAGAGAAGTAAAGAGAACCCAGAAAAAGTGGCTGAAGCTGGAAATGGATTTTGAGCACAAATTTAGAAGTTAAACAGTTGAGGGTGAGGGAACTAGCTGTCTGCCCTCATAAGCATCAAACAAGCCTAATGGCTGTCAACTGTCACAGAAAAAATCCCCATGGAACTGTGTTATATAAATTTTTTTCACTTGCTTTGGTAAAAAAAGGAGTTGTACTATAGAACTTGCACATTGACATGAACTTTATCTAAAGGCTGTGACTTATCAAAATGCTGCTGAAGATATAGTTTATTTCTAAAGTTTCTCTGTTATCATACAGCTGTCCAACTTGAGATGTTGGTTTGGGCTTTTTATTTGTTTGCTTCTGAATGCTGATTCCAAAGACTTGCACTTACTCATTCTTCATTTAATTTTAAGCCCATCCCTAGAGAAATGTGAGTCCTGCAGTCCTTTAAGAAGCTCCCAAGGTCTATTCAAATCTCACTGATAGCAAACTCTTATGAAAGGCTTCATAGGAACTCTCACCCTGCTCTCCAGGTCCTAATGGCAGCCTCTGCCAGGCATGTCTCCCAAACCAGAATCCAGCTCAGAGAATCTTCTCCTCAGTGGAGGAACATGAATCTGGTTTGGCAGAGCACAGGACAAGTAGATGCCTTTGTTTTCTCGGTGACGATATTTGCGCGCATCCGTTCAGTTTTTGCATTAAACAATTGTTAAATAGAAATTTTTAAAAATCCCACTCCTCCTTCCCTGAAGTGCTGCTAGGAATAGGGACTGTTAGCCACCACCTCCCCCGCATGCTCTCACCTCCCTCCTGCAGGCTCAGAATCTCATTTACGTGCCATCTGATGCCTGGATCTTGCATCCTCGGCTGCAAAGTGATACAGACTTGGCAGGAATGGTTTCCCTCAAATGTAGCCTCATTGGTATCTGAGCATGGCCTTTCTCCCTACAGGCCAGAGATGGGAATTTGAACCTGCTTTGTTTTCTGAGGATACTGAGCTGAGATTTCCTATTAATTGTCCCAATGCCAACAAAATATTTTCAGAAGTCTCTCAGTATTTTAAAAAATACAGCAGCCATAAGCACAGTCTTTAATTAAAATTTTCTACATGTTTTTAACCTGACTACTACATAGAATCTTCAGAGTGCTTCTGGCTTCTTGGGCATGACCAATGGACATGCAAAGAGGAGCCCAGACAGTCTGGAGTATCTGGAGCAAACTTTAAATGTTTTAGGACCTTTTCAAATAAAACAAGGAATGTAGGCAGCTGTTTGGGGGAACCTTGAGACCAGAGGATTTGTTTGAGATTCAGGAGTCTCCTTCTGTTTTACTGTATGGTAAATCTTTATCTAGCTCCATGAATGTATATGGCTATATAATAATTTTCAAATTCATGTGGAGGGAAAATTAGAGCTGGGATGGGAAATAAGGACTATCACATATTCATCTTTTGGTGATTCAAAGCAGTGAAAGGAAAGTTGAAACCTAAAACAAGTAACCAGAGCTTTGCAGTCACAGAAAGTCACTGAAAATTAAGGGTTTTTGTGTCGCTTCTATATTTGACAGCTCTTCTGCAGAAAAATTGGGCTAAGAGCAAGAACCTGGAGCTGTTTCCTGTAAAACTGCTGAACTAGAGATCAAGTTTCCCCTGTTCTAATCACTGCTAGGTTTTACATGGCATCTCAACACTATTTATATGCTACTGTTTTGTCAGATTTTGAAGAACATACAAAGAAGGTCCATATATGAATTTTATCTAGAAATGAGTGTAAACAAACTGTTTGTAAATATATGCACATTTTATATGGGAATCATAGATGAGTAATTTGTGCATATATAGAAGCATGTGCACCATAAACACTTCCAAGTTTCAAAATATTTTCAGTCTCCCATGTTATGATTTATGTCAACAAGTATATCAGACATACCAATGTCTGCCAGAGAATGACCAAGGATGGAGACTTGCCATCTGTGTACATAGAAGCATGCAGAGAAACCTTGAGGGTAGAAATTCTTTGCTGAGGTGAATAGTATCAGGGCAATACTGTGTTCTCTTCTAACTTTGGAAGTATGATAATTTAAACAGCAATCAGCTTTTTGAAACCTGCCCTGCCTTTTGTATATCCAGTGACTTGAATGAAGCAGATGACTTTGAAAAAAAAAGAAAAAAACTTTGACCAGTCTGGTTATAGAATTAGGCAGTGATGAGTGCATGGGCCAAGCTGATTTAGGAACTCCAGAAAGAGAGAGGGAATGTTGGTTTTGACAGCCATACTATCCCAGATTTTATCCATTTCTGGCACTGTGAAAGCTGATACATGTTTAAAATTACCAGACTATTTTTTTACAGATCTGAAACTAAAACTGAGATAAGTAATTAAGCCAAGTTATCATGCAGAGGAATGAACTGTAGGAGATGTTTAAAATAACATGTCCTAAATATTCTTCAAGTTATTTTAAACAGTTCATCTTAAGGTAATTAAGCTGTGTCCTTTGGGTGAATAGCAGCTTCTCATTTCGTTCTTGTAGTTAAAGTGATGCTTAAAGAAGATTAATTTTTCTTATTTAGATGAGATATATTAAGAAACTAGATTGGAAAAAATATCTCTTCTCTGAGAAGACCTTTTGTATTGAATCAGGAATATTTATCATGCATAAGCAAATTTTCCTATCCTGAACCACAGCTGATTCTGTGAACATCCAACTGAAAAACCAAAGCTGCATTTCAGCCCTGCATTGCTGTAAAAAATAAAAAATCAATTTCTTACCCAAAGTTCCATTAGTGATTTCCAGCTCGAATTGCCACCAGTGGATTTTCCCACTGGTGAAAAGTTCACAGTCAGTGGCTTCATAATTTTATGACAAAACCACTTTGTTGTCATTTGGTGGAGAAAATTTGCATATTAACTCATGAAAGTTGCTACTTCAGTAGAATTAAGACAGTCTTTCAGCTCTCACACTCATAGTCCTATAAAAATGTTACTACATCTGATAGCTTGTGCTCTACAGTCCCAGTGTTTAACATCCTTATTTTCTTAATCTATCATTGCTTACAGCATCTAAGTTGCTACCCTTAGCTGTTGTTAGCTATTTCTATTTCCTTATGCAAGTGGCAACTGAATGTTTTTTCTGCCATACTATTCTCAGCTTTGATTCAAAGGGCAAAATGAGACTGAGTGAACTGGCCTCTAGTAATCCAATGTAGTAACATTCTGGGATTATTTGAGCATTTGCTTCTGTTCCTTCTTTCCTGTAGATGGACCCTGAAAGAGAGGGGAAACCTAAAATGTTCTTATTTTTTAATGTGTCTTAAAGATTCATGCATTCAGATTTGTGAATGTTCAGGTATTGTAATGACGGAAGCCACTTAAGTGTCAAAATTGTCCGCAGAAAGTCTGATGCTTTTAACATTATGGGCTTACTCTGGTATTCTGGAGTCTTATTGAGGCTTATCAGGGTTAGCTGCAGCTACAGTGTTAGTGGAGAACTGAGAAAGCTGCAAAGTTACTCATCCGTTGTGTGACTCAGGGTACACACTGCACTAGACAGCACGGAAGTGAGAACTACAGCCTTCCCCTAGGGCATTTTCCCCCATTGCAGAGTATCCTTTTGAGCATTTCTGATAGCTGTTTGGAGGACTTTTTATTTTTTCTAATGCAGCTAAGGAATATCTACCAAGCAGTGCTTTGAAGAACTGTATGAAATGCTTGCTAATTAGGAAAACACCACTATTGTGTCAACTCAGCATTTCACTGAAGTAATATATCCTTGCTCCTTACATTCACTAATACTTACACATCAGAAAACCACTAATATGGCTATTTTATGTTTCTTTTAACTGTGGTACATCATCTAGTGTTAGCATGAACATCTTTGCACAGCATCCCTTTTTACCATGTAGACATAACCTAAAATCCTTGGCAGAGACTCTCTTGTGAATCCTGTGTGGTTTGTCTTTGCTATAACTATATATGCTTCTGTATCCTTCGGCTCAGTTATCATCTTTCCTACTTCCAGGGTTAGCACTAGAATGTATCTTTCCATCTTATATAGTACTGCAGTTTGTTTCATTAATGGCCAGTGAATACAACTATCTGTTTACTTTGTTGGCACCATATCACATTCTGCAATTCAGTAATCTACTTAAATAATACAACAGGAAAAGAAGCCTCACAAGACATAACTATAACACTGAAGTCAAAATTATTGTCACTCCTTCCTGTGAAGGAAGAACTGTTGTCCCCATTCTCAACTGTTCATCTCTTTTTGTGCCAACAGTCAGTCAAACCAGTCACAGTAAAAGAAATGAAGAATTAATGCACAAAATGTAACATCTTTTCACTGTAACTTGCTACAATCGGTTATTTATATCTGGGATTGTTCATAAATATGCCACCCCTTGATCAGTCTTGCTAAAAAGAAAATTGCCAAAACTACATTGTTTTTAGGCAAATCTCAACATTTTTTCATTACGTTCTCTACTGAATTTTTCCTCCTGTCTTTAATCAGAATGTCAAATTGAAGCTCCACATTCATGTTTCAGTACCAGTACTTCAAAATTCTCTGCTTTGTATAGCATGCCAGGTCTCATCTTTTCTTGTATTATACCATCTATTGTATTTTGGTAACACTATAGTTTTTCTAATGCCAAGGTCATCTCCCTCTCTTACCACTGCAAGATGCCAATTAGGCAATTTGAAAATATACTTTCCTAGTTTCCTGCCATGTCCTGCCTTCTGGGCTTTTTTTTGGTCTGCTTTATTGAAAATAACAGACTTCTTTGTAAATGCAGAGTCCTTACTAAAAGGGAACCTAGAATGTGGGCAATACAGCTCTTAGTCAAGTTGCTTATTAAATGTATTGGTCCCTAAGATATCGGAAAAAAATATCCAGCAATCCTCTTTGTGTCGGCACCTACTGCAAGAATTTCACCAGATAGATTCTACATAATACAGATTCACATTACCCCAAGGCAGGTAATTTCTGTTTCTTTTGCAAGAACATTCTCTCTGCTCCCTGTCAGGCTCTGTGTTGCCTCAGCCTGCTGTATGGCCATTACAGGTTTTGTGGGTACTTTAGCTTTCATCTCTGACCCTGTTCATGGGGTGCAAGACACAAATGAGCTCAGTTCCAGTACTGTGAACAAAGGGTTTTCTTCATTTATGCATTTCATGTTCCCTCATATCTCTTGATCTTTAGAAAGAGGGTCAGGAGCCATGTGAATTCTGAAATGAGCTTGGTTTTAAGGACTATTCATTATATCCTTGAACTACAGCCAGGAGACCACTCCTCAGAAAAATCAGTAAATGTAGTAGGGTAAGTGTAATAGAGAATAAGTTAAACAAATCTGGGTATTCTCTCATAGGTTAGGTCATCACTTGGCAACAGAAACCATGTCAGTGTTTCTTGGAAAGATGCCTCTGCTGAAACCCTGAGCTTAACAACCACTCATGTTAGTGGGAACTTTTGAAACAATTTATTTCATAGCTTTTTGTTAAGGCTGTACAACAGTTTGTTATACCCCCAGTCTGATAACATAGCTTGTAAGTATTAATTTTTCTTTTTAGGGTTAAAGGTTACAGTTAATCTTTCTACATTGAGAAAATTTCAAACAAAAATGCATGATTCCCTTTTTCCCCATGAATTACACAAGCATGGGGACCTTTGCCAGTTGGTTTAAAAAAAGTGCCTTGGAAAAAGATTGACTAGAAGATAACTGATATTTGCCATATGAAACAAGGCCTAAATCTAACCTTTTTTGAGTATATGATTTGGCTTGAGGATGAAAAAGGACAAATAAAAAAGTCTTAAGCACGAATAGAAGCTTGTGAGAACTTCTTCGCTGGAGTATGGATGAGAACAAGCTCATAGAGATTGTCTCACCCTTCTCCAGTGCCTATTTCTGTGTGTACAGGAGCTGTGCTGCCCTGAGAGGAGGGTGTGCAGGGAACCTACTGGAAATGAAATACAGGGAAGTACCAAGGGTCTCATTACACGAGGCAGAAGAGTGTTGAGCTAAATTAGCTGGTATGCAACAGCAAGTGCTTGCAGAGCCAGCAGCTAATGGGCTCTCTGCAGACTCCTAATTCCCACACTGGAGGGAGGAGGAGGCCAGCAACCTCCTCAAATCCACTGAAGGGCTTTTAAAGACACGGGGGCTATTCTGTTCACTGTAGAAGGGTCTGCAAGATCTTTTGTTTTATGAAGTATTTGTATTTAGTCAGTTCCCCATCTCCCATGGCATAATTTCAATAGAGAGTAATCTTTACAAATAATTAGGATCTGCCTCCAAATTATTTTTCTTCTATTTTAGTAGAGAATACTCTTAAAACTAATAGAATCAAATAAGAGATGACAGTTCTCTGGAAGTTTGGACACTGACTTCCCAAAGCTTCCGGGAACTAGAACACTATAGTACAAACTATAGGAGATTTTGTTTCCTTTGTCGCAATAATGGCTGTATGAAACAGTCAGTGTTTGAATTACAGTTTTAGAAAACTAATTTTAAGAACTAGCATATCTGAACTGTATTGAAAATTCTCTAAATCTTGTTGTTGGTTCTATAAATTATCACAAGTCCACTTTTAGATGGAATGAGTTTTGATACTTCCTGCTTAACATTTGTCATGCCTATTGGAGAAGATGGTGACCCTTAGAGTGAAAAAAATAATTTGGTAAACCTTTGATATAATACTCTGTGAGAGTTACAAGAGCTGATAAGATTTAGGATATGCAAAAGGAGGGAATTGGAATTGTATTAGTGATTACTAATTAGGAGATTTTCGGTGGGAACCCATTTAAATATTTTTTTGTTAAAACATATTTTTACTGTCAGATTATCCAAGTAATTTTATTCAAAATTAAAGCAAAATAAGTTATAGAAAGAGAAAGGAACATTCAAAATATTTAGTTTTCTATCTCCCTACAGCTTAAACCATGTGGGAGAATAGGTGCATAAAATCCCCCCAATCCCTTTCATATGCAAAAAAAAAAAAAAGTGATGTATTCACACTGTCTTTTTTCACTTTAAGTAGTTTCCCTGCAAAAGTAAACAAATCTTCAATTCCTTTACTGTGTTCTATTTAATTAGAATTGTAAACAGAAAAAAAGTGCAGTGGAAGATATCTTTAAGCCTTCATAAATGAAGGCTTAAAGATATCCAAGTAATCAAAGCTAAACATCAAAAATCTGAGTAATAAATTTGTTCTATCCCTACAAATTGCTTTTAGAACTTCTTACATTTGCTGAATATATTAACACAAAAGACTAAGTTCCTGTTTTCCAAGGTCTGTAAGTGCCAGGGTCCAGAGCCTATGCCATTCACTTTGGATCACATGAAAGGTTTTAGTAATATTTTTATCAGTAGTAAAATTTGAATAATAAAGGCAAGCATAAATCACACATTCGTTATCTTAAGGTAAATTAAAAACAACATATGGTTGCTAAATCTTCTAAATAGCTACTATTTCTAGTCACTGTTTGAGTCCCAGACATTACTACAACACTGGGGAAGGTTGACAGAGGCAGACCTTCTGTGTACTTTTAGCTGGTTTATATTACAAACACTTTAAATGCACTCAATTTTGTAATTTGTTGCCCATGTTTTGCTGGGGTCCCAGTCGAAATTGCAGTCACTATGCAGCTGCAAGATTGAGCTTATTCTGCCAAAGCAATCAAGGGTTAAAACAGTCAGAACCACCCATACAAGCACAAGGCAACAAATGGAAACTGGAAGCTTCACAGATATTTCTTTTACCAGGTCACATTGAAAACAGCCAAACAACCTCAGTGTGAGGAACAGCACCATGTGTCTCACCCAACAGAAAACCAGAGAAGTGGTGAAGGAGCTGCCGTGATGGAGAGCAGTAGCCAAAACTATTTTAATACAGACAAAATCCCCAATTATAAAATAATTACTGTTCAGTAAATGTAAACTGATGGATTCTGGTTTAGAATATCAAAAGCTCTAATTTTCTGCATATATTGAAGAAAAAGTCAGTTATAGCAGTTTTTGTAGATAATGTTTTATGAATACTCAGTATAGGTTGCTTAGCTTGCTTTTGCAATAAATTATTTATACTTTAACAATGTATTAATACTAACTATGGTATTATACCCCAAGTGTTGGAGTTTCAGGCATTCTGTAAAGCACTTAGCTCAAACAAACAGCCAGAAAGAAAGTTGTGAAATTTTAATAAAAGAAAGCTTACAGAGGCTTCATTTTGATCTTTCTTGGGTCTTTGTTTTCATCTTTCTCCTGCAACACACATTATTGTCACATAACATGCATTTCTTTTCCACATCCCTATCCCTTCTCAGATTTAATTTTTATAGTGAGGGTGATTTTTCTAATTTTTGCTTTCCAGTTTTCTGACCAACATATTGGCCATTCTCTGTGCCAAGACATTTCTTGGGCATTTATCGTGCTTTTTAAAATAAATTAATTTTATTAGTTAGGGCTTCCCTAAAATATATTTCATTTAATAGCCCCTGGGAAGAAATATTGTCAAAAGCTTTAAAAAAGTTAAACAAATTATGTCAATCAGTTCCACTTCATCCACGTGTTTTATGATATTTAAAAAATGCTTTCAGCCTACATAATCATGTGGGATTTTGTCCTACATTTGTTTCCAAAAAATACATGCTAGATGCAAGAATGTCATATTCCGTGATGACTAAAGCAATCGTTTCTGTCAGTGTCTCCTTAGCTTGCCAGCTTTCATTTATAAATCAAGTAGTCTCCTTTTTGCTCTGAAACAACATGCTCCAATAATTTAGATGTCAAAACAGAACTTTCTGGTACAGAAATTAAAATAGCAGTGGCTCACTTCTTGCTGCAGGAAACAAACTCAAATCCTTCCTGCAGCAGCACAATTGGAAGTTGGCTTTATGAGCCATCCTGAACTCAGACTGACATCTGCTGAATATTATCCTTTTTGATAGGAGTCCTACCTCTACAGATAGATAATTTATTTCATGAAAATTTAGTACTTTTTAGCTTGAGATGACCAAGGGAGTGCTTATTATCAAGGATTCCAGTGTCATTTATGAAGTTTATTAATATAGAGACCCCCAGTGGAAATGCTGCTTATTCTGGGTCAGAATTTAGTTAATACACAGGAACTGTGTAACTGAGAATTAAAATTTATTTTTGTCTTCCAAGGAAAATAGAAAAGTCAACAATTTTCAAACATTCCAGTTCTTACAGTGTGAATTTCCATTTTAAAAAGCTACAACTATGGCAGATGAAACTATTTGTCTTGCTAAAGTCCTAGATGACTAAAAATGTCACATTATTTCTTGACTTAAATACAGATTTTGCATATGAAACACCCACATCATCCAGTGTTTAAGCCTATGGTTTACCTTATACTTGTTCTTGCAGCTGAGTCATTAGTCCTCGTGCTTGAGTAACTGGCTCAATTTGCAGCTGAAGTTAACTCAGGGCATTTTTTGGTAAGGTTTCAGATGGTAGCATTCATCCTTAGAAAATTGTGATGATACATAGGCAAAAATTACATTTTTGGTAATAATTATTATCAAGTCATCTAAAAAGACCAGACAACAACACTTTAGTATTTTGCTTTCAAAATCTCTTCCAAAACCGCCAACAAGAGAAATACTATTGATCTTGGAAGGGAAATATTTGGCTATATTTGGCAGCAGCATCAGTGCTTTTCTTTGAAATTAATTGCAAACTGTCAATAGAAGAAAATAGTATTTATAGGAAGAAATGTCTTTTATTTCTGATTTTTTCTGAATTTTTTTTGTTTTCTTATTTGAGTTACAGCTGTTGCTCATTGGACCTTTTGGGGAAGCCAGTGTCACTGTACATTTATTCAGGGTGCCTGTCTGTGATTTGTACATGCTGTGGGAGCTGATGCTAGAAAATTATTTGGTTTTGTTTTAATTCTAGATCTTTCTGTAATGTCCCTGGGCTTTATAAAGCAAAGTGACAATTACAGCTTTTATTGACTGAGCTTCATGCCACTTGTTTGTACCTCTCTGCCCTTTGTCTACATTTCAAAATACTGAATTTTACATTACTGCTTCATTGTTGCAGCATCACTGAGCTCGGGTAAATAAGAAAGGCAAGCTAAGGCACAGAGGGCTGTTAAAGCTGTGTGAGGATTTGGACAGCTTCGAGTCATACCTGACTCTCTAATCAGTAATGTCTTTCCCCTTCCTTTGGGGTTAGGTGCATTAAAGTAAAAAATCAAACAATTTATTCTAGACCCAGTGGAGCTAGAGAGTAAAATGATTTCTCCCTCAGGCTGAATGTTTTCCTGGGTTCTACAGGAACAGAGTAAAAATTAATTCATGGAGCATCTCCTAACTCAGACCATAATTAAGTTTTCCATTCAAGCTCTTCAGAAGTGATCTGTCTGCATGCTCAACACCACTGCTCTGTTTCTTTGTAATATCATTTGCCTCTTTAAAAGCAATTTCCTTTAAAAAGTAAATGCATAGTGAAAATAACTCCAACAGTGGAATGTATATTTTTTAAAATAAGGACAAGTGTTTGTACTTCCAAGGTAGAAAAGATCTCTATGTGTTTGTATACTAAAGCATTTCTTTGATTTCAATTAATCTTCAAAAATAGTTAACATAGTCGACTTTACTGTAGAAGCTGCTGAACAGATGTAATACATATCAGGGTGAAAGTTTTCAATGATTTCCAAAGTGAATATGCACACAGAGTTTATATGCAGAGATGCTGGCTATATTTATAGCTTGAAAAGTTCCTACTAGAAGTAACTTCTCTGTAAAGTCAGATAACCCAGAGCAAACACATGCAAATCATGTCCTTTTAAATGCTGTGTGAGATAATGCATGTGCTGCCTAATTTGGTTCTGATACCTGATGATTTCCAAGATAAATATAATATTTACAGTAGGGGTCATGGTAGTATAGAGAAATGGCTGAAACCTTTTGAATTGTTTGTTACTGACTATGTTAAACTGACTTCAGGTTAACAGAGTTAGAGATACAAATATGGTGGAGGATAATGCCTACTGGAAGCTCAGAGTCCCTCTAAGGAATGGAGAACATGATGCAAAAATGATTGTGTTAATAAAAGAGCAATACATTTGCTTTCCACATAATAGTCACCAGTCTTCCAGATAAATATCCATATCGAGGAAAAAAAAATTAACCAACCAGTGCTCTTGAATATGTGCACAGGCAGAAAGGCTTTGCATCTTAGTGTTATGAAAAATGTAAATGTTCCAAACCCACTCTGTGGCACCATCAGCTTCCCTATTAAACAAGCAATTGCTTCGTCCTCTCCAGTCCATTAATTTTCTGTTACCTTGCCACCAAATTATTGATTTCTCCCCTCATCCCCAATCACATCCAACTCTCCTGCAGTTTGTCTGCTTTCTGCTCTACAAGGGCCTGTAATTGCACCGTGTCTTTCCCATCATCTCTTGACACCACAGAGCCCGAGGCACTCATTATTATCAGCTGAAAACTGCTGTAAGTCAGGGTGTTGCTCAAATGATCACAGCATAAAGACAGAAGTTCTCCCTCTGTCTACCTATCAAAAGCTATTACTTCACATAAATGTACAAAGACAGGCTATTACTTCTGCTACTGTTGTTTCTTCAGGTGAGAGTTACCATTTCCTTGCTGTTGCTCTGTTCAATATTCCAAGTATGGAAGCTGGCTTAGGAGTTTTACTGTGAGGGGAGGGAAACTGCCACAACACCTCCCCACCTGTGTGCCATGGCACTAAGTTGCTGAGTTTAGCTTGAAATTAGAGAAAATCACTTTAAGAACAAAAAAAAAAACCAAAAACCAAAATCCAAGCCTGTATTTTGTAGTAATTTCATTGTTTATGGACTGCCAAACTAATAGAAAGGAGACTGTGAATAGAAAAATAGAAAAAAATACAAAATTAGTGGCTTTGAATAGCACCTATTTTGAATACATGAGTCTGGGATACAGAAAAGGTACGAGCAGTTGCTGCAGAACTGTCAGCTCCACTCAGGGCTGGAGAACATTTACCCTCATGCTTGTTTACAAGTAGCACTGACAGCAGTAGATCCTTAGATACAAGTTGAACTTGAGAAACTAATGATACACGTATGAGGACTCTACAATTATTTATAAATCCTCTTTGAAACTCCTGTGGAAAAAAAAAAAGGTGCTTATTTTAGATAACCCTTTTCCTTAGGATTGTAATAATGGTGTCGATATCTCCAGTTCAGTTTTGTTCTAAATTTCTGTCTGATACTAATTTGTGACCTCTGCTAATTGCAGAATATTTTAAAAATCATTGGTAAGATCTAGTGTAATTTCAGTTGTAGGTTTTTTGTGTATGTGGTAAAATATACTATAAAAATTAATCCGAGATTTCTGAGTATTTGACTGTAAAGAATGAACATATTGGAAATAGAAGATGGATTAGAGAGAAATATCTCTTCCCTATGTCCTCATCCTGCCATTTTGTGGTGTTTTGAAAGTTTTTTTTGTTTTGTTTAAGTGGATCACTAAAAATACTTTATAATAGCATTCTATTATACTATTTATTATATAATATATTATATGATACTATTTATAGTATTATAATAGTTCCCCGAACTCCCAGTCTGCACATTCCAGCTTCATTTCAGTGCCTCTGCTTATTGGTTTTTCTATACAAGTCTTCAACAAATTTTTCTCACCCCACATCCCAATGGTTATTATACTACCTTATATATTTTTCCTCACATGTTTCTTTGCTGTTTTCCCATGTTGCTGGTGTTTTTCTTTTGATTTTTCCACTCCATCTAGAAGTAACTGCACAAGTCAATTGTAATCATTAAGAGAAGCAAACTAGGGATGGAACAGCAATAATGCAGGAATTTCTGTGTGGGTGTCCAAAAATGGTAAAGCAGCACCTATCCCTCAACAGTGTGTCTCACTTCACCTTTTAGTATTACCAAGGGTAAAATAGAACCAGTTCTTATTTGTTTTCAGTCCTTCAGGAGCTAATCCCTGCCTAAATCAGGATGAATAATAACAGTATGTTATCTTCCCATTTGTAGCTGCTGAAAATCATTATAACTTCCTCAATCTTATAACTCTCCTTATTTTACTGGGATTGCCAACTTTTCAACCAAAAATACCAACACTTAAGGGACAGTGGTGCAATCTGGCTTCTACACTGGATACCTCTTAAAGCGTGGGAAAACCATGGTACAAGAAGCCATGTTCTCTTTTCTGCAGATAAACCTTTTCTTTTATTTAATAAGAAATTGTTCCTCACTGCAGGTGATAATAGATGGGTAACTTTTCCACTCCCTAAACAACAATTCTGTTTCACCTCCATGGACCTGGTTAATGGATTATTGAAGCCCAAAGTGACAGCTTTGGCTATGTAGAGCAATACTGCAGACTTCCCTGAATTAGATCCTAGTTTAATTTTATTAATATATTTCTTTTTAGGAATAATCTAAAATATTCAAGTAATGGGGAATCCATTGCAAATTGTGATAAATTAGGCAGTAAAGACAGTGATTACAGAATAAATTTTGCTGTTTGCTTCCATTCTGAATTTGTCTCACTTGCTCTTCATTCTTGCATCTTACAGTTTTGTCTTCTGGATATAAAAACTTCTAAAATTTTTCTTCCCCATAGAAAAGAACAGGAAAAAGATCATTGTTATAGCCTGTCTGGAAGCCCCTTCAGTTTACCAGCTGTGGATACTGGCACTGCATCGAGCATCCAGGAGCTTTCACCCCAGTGCCAAACACCACAATGTTACGTTATGTTTAATTTGGACATGGCTTATTTTCTTTTCATTGACATCTATCCTGTCCTAAAATAGAGGAAATTTTCATCTACTGTTGTAGATGTTATTTAACTGTTATTTAACTACAAGTTTGCTTGTGGTTTTTTTATGCTTTCTCCATTTCTAACTTTATTTCCAGCTGCACAAACAAGAATTTCCTGCAAGTCTTACTAGCTTTCCTGTACTCCAGTTTGAAAGGCTAGTGGATCTCCCCCTATTTTGGGAATGTTTTAGTTAAATTACCTGCAAAAACCAGCAGTTTCATTGGAAGTGAAACAGCCCTGAAGGGGCAGTGCCAGGCTGAGTGACCCCCTCACCCAAAATTCTAGTTAACTGCAGTTTCCTTGATGTTTGTCCCCTGACAGATGTGAGGAAAAAATTCTGCACTTTTTCTTTAACTCAATACATGGTACTACCAAACCTCCATTTATCATCATGGACCAGTGAGATTTGCAATTTTCAATAACTCAGACAATTTTTCTGTGGAGCTCCTTCTGTTGGCTGGGATTTGCTGGGTGCTTATTTAGAAACAATAATAATTTTCTCTCTGCCAGCAGCAACAACCACCTGCATTTCCTAAGGCTATTATTTACAATACAGAAGATCTAGAAAATATTTTTCATCATTTTTATATAACACCATGCCAGTGACAGGCTCTGCAATTCAACAATGCTCATGTGAAAATGAGATAAGTTTTTCAGATAATTCATCATTAAGGCAGTCATCGTTTACTTAAAAAAAATGAAACCAAGTACAACCCCCCAATATACTTGAGGAAGGTTTGTGAAACCTTTCAGAGATTTTGATTGGTTTCCAAATGGGATGCTCTTATCCACTGAGGTCCTCCCTAATCTTTTCCTGCCCCAATGAAACAGAGACAGCATAGAACAAAAACACTACTAGTGCCTCATGGAGGGACATGCCATAAAGTAAGGTCAGACCTCAAACCCCTTTGGCCTCACAGGGAAGAAACACTTTCCTTCTTCTTGCATCACTGGTAAAGAGTATAACAATGCAGACAACAATACAGTTAATGTTTAATAAAGTTACACTTTATAAAACATAAGGCTTGACTATAATTAAACTGAGACATTCCTTAAGATACCCCTAGATGACTTAGTTGCAAAGAGCTATGTATTGAAGCAAGTAGGGATTTGTTTTCAGTAAGGAAAGCAACCTATGGATTTAGACAGGTTCCGCTAAGAATACAAGTTTTACTGCTGTTTGTTCTGTGTGACTATGGTTGTTTGAGTAATGTTTATCTTTTATTCAAGTCTCCACTAATTACCAAAGGATTTAATTTTAAAATATTTAGCATTTCAGTGAAGTACAGAACTCACAAGATTACTTAGTTTCTTTCAAAAATAATTTTTCCATGGAAGCTACCTTGCCTTCCTGTGGCTCAGGGTATTACAATTCTCATTTTGTGAGGGGAATACTGAATCTATGTGCAAGCTTCAAATAATTGGTTTTCTTTGGGTGACAATTTAAGCTTTCATTACAAAGCCCAGACTTTTCAGAATGCTGAAGCACAGCTGGTGTTCTTTGAATAGGAAAGTTGGTGTTTCAAATTCTTGGAACCTTTAGAACATTTTGAGATTGAGCATGTGTTTTGTCGTGGTGAACTGGATTATTCAGAGGAATGCTATTAATGAGAAAGCAAGTCTGTTGTCTCTTCAAGTGTGGTGGGACCTACACAATAATGATCAGACACAACCTGATTACAATTTACTGGGTTTTATGCATACACATACCCACAAAGATGATATATGTCTTCCCTAGCATGTATTAGGAGCACTCTTTTCCTATCAACAAGGACATTCCAAAACTGCTCCTTGTGTATTGGTAATAAATTGCCCAAAAGTTTTATTTTATTAACAGTTGTTATATTAACAGCTTTATTTAAGACCTATTCATCCACAAGTCTTGGTTTTGACACAAGTTAAGGTGCAATCCCTCTAATACGTAAACACAAACAAATTCCTGCTTTAGATTATTTTTTTTTTAAAATTGCTTTGAGTTATGGCAAGCACTAAATGGCGGAAGAATTTCTCAGGATGATAAATGTCTGCCCAGACAGATGGTGACTGCTGCAGGATGAACTTCTGAGTGGCCTTCAGGTCAGACCCTCAAACTCCATTTCTAGAACCAGTCAGAAACCTCCTTATATTGATATTTATAGTAGGCTCATCCATCTGATTATGTGATGATCTAAATAAATAAAAATTCATAAATACAATAAGGAAAAACACAAACCTACTGTCAAACATGTCGCTGCAGCAGAACTTCCCCCCTGCCACCATCACCTGGCCTTAAAAAGAAACCTGTCAGACAGAGCCTAGAAGAAACTTTACAAAATTAAAGTCAAAATTAAAATGATTCATACCTAAAGCAATGGACTGCACACATTAAGATAGAAAGGTTCCTATCAGGAAGGCTTGGGGTGAGAAGTCACAGTACATGTTGATGTTCAGCCAAGTCGTAAGCAGTGCCTGACTGCCAACTTTTTTCTTTTTTTTCAGTTTGACGCAGACAGAGATGAAGAAGAAGTGTTCTCTGACATAAGTTCTGCAGTTGACAATAAACTATTTGCAAACAAAGAGACTGCAGCAGGTGAGTTAATGTAAGATTTAAAGAACCATATTTATTGTACTGAATTTGACAATGGGATGCGTCTTTCATGTTCTTCAAGTTTGGATGTAGGTACTGTAGCTGTCTTGACCGACCTCAAACATTTGCGCAATCAGGAACAAAAAATCTCTTTATATTTGGAAACTTCATATAGCTTATCCAACAACTTGTTTATCTACAAGTTAACATTGAAATACTGTGGCAAGTCCACTAAGCTATACTATTAATACAAAAATCATATAAGCTTTCAATTTCAGTTGTCAGCTCTTTCAGTTCCAGTGACACCTTGGTGTTCACCAGAAAAACAGTCCTGTGAGATTAATGATCATACTTCCTCCCTAATAATTGGTGTGTGAATATAAGTCAAGTGTTTGGGGATTTTATTTATTTGTTTATTTATTATTTATGCTTACTGAGGCTTGAATATCTTCAAAGTAAAGCCTTTGAGATACAAAGGACTGCAAAAGAATTCAAGCTAAAAATCAAAGCACTGAAAATCCTTAACATCTATCTGAAATGCTTTTCTTGAGGGCAGCAGAGGAATGTTCCTTGGTAACTTCACAACTTCTTCCTTTTCCAATGGCATCCTTGGCTGTTTTTCAAATCACCTACTAGAGTTACGTATGTAGATGATGTCATAAATATCTTCTGAACCAGCACACAAAAAGAAATTTTGGATAATGTTCTAAATGAGATAAAGATGAAGTACCAAGGTGGGAAGGGCGAGGGCAGTGAATACAAGGGGAGCTGGGGTTGGGAAGGATGATGAGAATTATAAGAAGTGCATCAGCTAAAAAGCCCACAGGATTCTAGTGGTCACCCTTGAGATAAGAGGCACAAGAATTAAGATGACTTTCTTTCTCTTTTAGGTGGCACATTTATTTCTTTTGTGCTTAGCCTTATTCATAGAGGCAACAGGTTGATCCCAAACCTAAAATGGCATTCCCACTGTACAACATTGTGTTGATAATTGCCTCTGGATTCCCTAACTAATTTAAATTCTGGACAGGAGGAAGAGGAAAGAAGTGTCATAAAGGTGCAAGCTCTGACAAACAGCTTGACAAGAGCTAAGCAATTTGCACAAACTATTTGTGATTCTGGATGAGTTCCAGTTAGTTCCTCGAAAGTCTGATCTGTTTAATAAATCCCTCACCAAAATAATTGGATAGCCATGAGCAGATGCCATGCCACATTCACCTAATAAGTGTCTACTTTGAACACTGATAATAATAAGGAGATTTAAGGGTTCTGTAAGGGTTTCTATGAGATCAGGTGTTTATTTTCCAGAGGTTGCAATTCCAGCATGTCTTGATCTCACTTCTTGTCTTCTAATCTTATTAGTTATATTGCAGCATACTGTAGTTCCTTGTAGCAAACATAAACATAGTATTTCCAATATTTTCATGCCTCCACATCAATCTAATTAGTTATATTAATTGTAAAATCCAGTTGTAATCAACTTTGTAACAATATGTACCAAAAGAAAACAACTAAAATGTTTATGGATGAAAATACAATTTTCTCATTGTTGCCTTCTACAACATATTAAGACCGTTGCCAAGAGCAACAACCTGTCATGAAACTCAACAGCGTAAGGTTGCAATAAAATTTGCATTAGAAGCATCTTACTGAGAGGAAAATTAAAATGTAATCATTCTAATGCTAATCAGTGCTTCAACAAATTATTTCTATAATATTCCACTTGAAATTTATCTTCTAAGCATTTGTCTTGCCCAAATGCTTATATGCAACATGTATTAATTGAGTTATTAGATGGTGCTTCAGAGCATGTTCCATAACATAAAAAGACATTTTTTATTTTATTGAGTTTAAACATGTTATTAAGAGAAGCAGTATGTTTCATGGGCTAGGCTTAGATTGCTTTTATGACAGTCAGTGCTGAACTGTGTGAATACTATCATTGTTAAAATATGAGTATGGGCATATTTGAGCCAATGAACCATACTGAATAGAATTGCTAGCAGGATTCAAAATAAGTAATGCATTTAAGCAAAGATTGGAAATTCATTAGCTAATTTGCTAAACATAAATGGTCCAAGGAGCAGACTTAATTAATTTGCATGATGGGTCATAGTTACCTTGTGATGGGAAGTGAAGTCAACTGCAGATAAATTTAGACAGATCAGTACAGTCTATTTTCATTGTATAAATGAATTTAGTGAACTCTGAAAAAGCAATGCTTGACATTTGCATTCATGACAACTTAAGGATGAGCACATTTTCAGAGAAAGGGCCATGTACCCAGGCTTAAAACACTGAAATGTTTTATAGGACCAGAGACTTTACAGCCATGATTCCCTGGGCTTTTGGGTGCATCTCTGTGGTAGGAATTACACACCTGCCTGTAACAGCCACGCTCCCTCAGCTTTCCGTGATCAATATTGGGCAATTCAGTTTAGGAGCAACAAACATTATGTAAAATACAGCATAAAACATAAAGTACAGCCTCACGGTGAAGGAAGTGACTGAGCACAGCCGTGCACCCCTCTGGTGCAGGGGTATCACTGTCCCTGACTGTCACACTTGGCAGGGGTAGCACCTGTCAGCACATCTTTGTGCCTGTGCAGCCACCTTTAATTAACCTTGTCCCTCTGTGCTGTGTCACTGGATCCTCTTGGATTCCTCACAAGACAAGTTTTTTATGAAAGATGCCTTCAGTGTCAAGAGACAAAGCATGGCAAAAAAAGAGAGTGCATTCTAGCTCTCTGCTTTTTTGTATTTCAGCCTGTTCCTCCCCAGAGACCTGATGATTCAGGTAATGGGGATTTAATAAAAACTTTCAACTGCTTTATTTTTTAATTGTGCAGTACTGCACCTAATAAAATCCTCTCTTTTTTCCTCTAAGGAAAACACAGGGCACATGAAAGTGACCAGGTGTCCCTTGCCTTAACTTTATTCATGCAATCAAGGAAATATATTTTAAGCCCTAAGGGTACCTTTTCAGATCACATGCTGGCAAGTTATTTCTCCATGGCAGTCGAACTTTCATGGGTTTCTTAAATTTTTAACTTGAGTTTCCCCCTTTTGCAATTGATAAAGTTAGTCAGATCCCTTCCTAAATGTTCACATAACCACAGGAAGGCTCCAAGTTAACCAAGAGCTTATTTGAGCCAAGAGATTATTTGGTGGAATGGGACACCCTTTTGAAGGAATTAAGACAAATCAGACTTTCCTCCTAAGACACAAGTATGAATTGTTTCTATAGCCTAGTTCTCATGGCACCAACTTAGCAAAAGAAAAACAATGCAACTTGCTCAGAAAAGGCAATAAAACTTATTTATGATCAACTGTTTTGTTGTCAGACATGAGATGTGCAGCCTGCAGTCTCATTGAAAGTAGCAGGGCATGTTTGCTTCCAAGCACTTTAACCTGTCCTTGTCTTTTCCTTAAGATGACATTGTGCATTTCACCTTTGATAGATAAACGTTGCCACAGGTTTTATGTAAAATGTTGCTGATTTAAACTCATGTTTAGAAAACCTGAGCTGAGTTTTGAATTATGCACTTTCCAAGGGTCTTCTTTTGGCTTTAGCTTTGTCTGGAGATCTGCCTAGAGCAGGATTCCTGACTGCCAGTACCTTGCCAAGGGGCTCCCCGGTGTGCCTCTGCTGCCTGCCTGCAAGCCACAGTTAATGAGCTCATTGTTCTCCCTTGCAAGGCCTGTTTTAGGAAGATTTAGTCCAACCTTAGCAAAATACTCTCCCTCCAACAACAAACTGAGCTGGAGCATAGCAAACAACTCATGCTGCACCAGGGATATCGCAAGAACTCTGATATGTCCCTTAATTACTTTATCTTGTCTTGGGAGTAGCCATTTGCTTCAATTCATTTCTCATGGGTTTGTCTTTAGGCAATTTGAGAAGGGTAAAGAAGTCTGAGCATTGTTCAGTGATAAATGGTTATGGGGTTTGTTAGTTTTCATTAAACCATGAAAGAAAAGACTGATTTTCAATTTTTCTTGAATTTACCCTGGGAAGAAGCTATGTTTTTCCAAGGACACCAGTATTCTAATTCAAGGGAAAAAGGCTTTAAGATGCTTGACCATATTAAAATTGTATAACCATTATGGCTTTTATCACTTAAGATACATTATGCATGAGTATTCATTTTCAGCCTGACCTTTACATTTAAGTTTGCAGCACCATATTTCATACTAATGTTTCTAGCTAAGAATATGTACTGCTCTTGGTAGTTAAGTGACAGTTAATCAAGTGCCTTTAATAAAGTGCCAACAAGTGCCTTTAGTAGTGATTGATGTGTCAGAGTAGGCCAGTGCCAGTGACAACTGAGACTTAGTTAAATTATATTATCAACAATGACACAGTGTTAAGAGTGAGATGTCAGCTGTGTAAGATAAATCAAAAAATTAAGATTCTTTCAGCAGCTGGAAATCTATTTCCTTGCATGTATTTTTTAGAGAAAGGTATTTTCAAAAGACCATGAAGTGTACATGCCAGAGAGCATGCTGTGTGTGTACATGTGACACTGCCATACCAGGAGTATGATTCCTTTCTGTAACTTCTCTGTAGCAATCTGAAAAACTATACATGAGCATTGGGGGTGGGGGCAGGGGAGTGAGGAACCAAAACAAAAGCGCCATCAGATGGTAGATGCAGGTCTTTCCCAGGTATCTCTTATGTAGCCCAGAAAGTCAAATTGAAGATTAATTTGGCAGTTATTGTGATAAGGATTGCGAACTAAGACACCCTGGAATCATCATTTGTACCATGCAGTTACAGTTTTTGGTCATCATGATGTCCAGCTCCTCTCCTCTATTCTCTCTGTCTGGGATATTTACTTCACCACCCACATACAGATTATTACTATGCAAACTTCTAAAGCAAACAAACCCAGATAATATATAAATGCATCTGGCACAAATTGAACTGCAAAATCTGTTATTGATAGTGCTTGTTACAGCAAGCCACCCATACAAACAACTCTAATGGTGAGAAAACAACTCCAGGTCAGCAATAGGCTTAAAACTATGTACCCTCAGTGCCAGTGCTTGCAGGAACATCATACCGGGCAGAGACACCTGTAACCCAGGAAGGAGGGGGTTGTTTTCTTCATCAGTGATCTTGTTTCACTAAGGACATGAGGAGACAAACGAAAACACAGCTGACACTTCCCCTAGTGTTACCTGCTGCTCCCCACATGAAGTGAGTGGTTGGACTCATCTGTGGCCAGCTGGTTATAATTTTTACATTTCTGTGTATCATTACAGTGTTTTTGTTCTCATTTTACTAATGCTGTGAAAGTGACTTCTATAGTCTCATGCCAATTGACAGTTTTATGTGTTTAGAATATGTGCAGTATTTGGTTTAGAGCTGCACCATCTGGAGGACTCAGGAGACCATTTCCATCTTTATTGCCCAGGACTGAGATAATCTGAATGGGGTGACAGTGCCAGGATATGATGACCATGTTACAGCCTTTCTATGTTTATATAGAATCATTATTGGTGCTTCATTCTCCCATTGTGGTTTAGCAATGACTCCTTCCCTACATGACTTAAAATATCAAGCTCAGTTTCTGTTGTCCTTCACCTTCAGCAGTTCAGCTGAAGCTAAACTTTAGCTTCAGCTGAACTGCTGAAGGTGAAGCTCAGCCAGGTCAAGGCTTCTCAGCAATTGGATTTTGTCATCCCAAGTGCAAGAGACTGCCTTCTTCCTGGTCCTGCCACCGGAAGATGACAAGGAGAAGGGGCAGAGCCACACAGACTCCTTGGGAAGGGGTAGAAGAGGATGGAAATGGAGACAGTTGCTGCTGGAAGTGTGCTGCTTTGGTCCCCTATCAACACCACTCAAGGCCCCTTATCTGCTAATCAGAAATTAGTATTTCCTTTATCTTTCTTAAACTGGTTTGTATTCTCCCTTGAGTGTGGAAATTTAAAATTGCAAGTCATGGTATGCAGAACACCCTGCCCAATAAATATGCAATCAATCTAAAACAATTCACCATTTAGCACAGCCCTTCCTTATTAAGATCTGCAGTAGCTTTTATGGATGTTTTGAAGGCTTTGCTAATGTAATACCATTCACCTGGACACTCCAGCAAACCTGAATGGTTGGTTCCTTGGATCACAGTTTTGCACAGATACAGACATTTGGAAATACTACAGTGTTCCACCACATAAAGTGAAAGTTTTCAATCCATTTCTGAATTCTAATTTTCTTTTCTTTTTTAGGGCCAAATGAACTTGATTGCAGTCTGATTATGGATTCTGGAGATGCTGTTTATACAGAATTTGACTTTGAAGACCAGGTAATTTTCTGTATATATGGCTTCTCTCTAGACAGTTTTCTAGTTTATGTATATACTGTGCTATAAAATTTGCCTAAACAAGGTGATGGCACTTAAAGGATAGAGCAAATGGATTCTTAAGTGCAACATAAGTAAATTCATGATACGCAGATGTTGCTTCTGGTTAGGAAAAAAGAATTAATATTATTGTAGTAATAAGAGGCTGCATCCTCCATTACTGTGCATTGATGAGTTTCCTCCATAAATTTAAAAACGTTGACAAATGTGACAACTAGAATTGCTAAAATGCACAGTAAATCTGCTATATATTTAAGAAGAAGTAAAACTTTTCAAAAGACCATTATGAAATTATAAGAAGTGTGAAATATGACTACAGCCAAATCAAACGTTCTCCCTATGAAGAAATGTTTTTAAGAATAAAAAACAACAAAACCTTACAGTATGTTGAAATCAGCCTTTCTACTGATCCTGTCCAATCCACATCTACAAAGTAAATTTTGTTAAGAGTTTTCTTTGTATATAGGAAGAATCCTGAGTGGGGGGGAAATTATGTATATCTTTCCCCTATAATTTTCACATTCACACTGGCAAGGTCACATCTGGAATACTGTTCAGTTCTGGATTTAGGAATACATCATATGGATATGCTTAAAAGAATCTAGCAAAGGTCCACTAAGATAATTAAGGGACTGGGCCATCTCTCTTACAAGGAAAGGCTGAGAGACTTGAGTGTTCAGTCTGGAAAAGAAAAGGCTCTGGGGCACCTCATCAAAGTGGACAGAAGTCTGAAGGGACGATGCAGAGAAAATGGTCCCAGGCATTTTCTGGTGCCCAGTGACTGGACAAGAAGCAATGGGCAGAAACTGAAGCATGGGAGGTTCCTCAGGCTTGGGTGCTGTACTAAGGATAAGGGTTGCGTGCTTGTTACTGTGCTGTGGATGAGCATTAAAAGAATTACATAGAATTAAAAAAAAAAAAAAAAGCCATCTATCACACCATACTTAAGGGTGGTGGTTTTGTATGTTTTGCTTCCTGTCTTCCACTTTTGAATGACTCTGCTTGTATTTTCTTCATGAATACCACAAACGTCTCTCTAGATTTGTAAGCAGCTTGGCACAGAATGCTAATTTGTGTTTCTGTTGTCATTCAACAAAATGCAGTTGCAAATGTTCTCACCTCTTTTCTCATTACTTGCAAAAGATATCTTTTCTTGTGACATTTCAAAGCTAGTGACAAAATGAGGGCCAACAAAACTGAATTTTCATTATGATTGGATCATTCACTGGTTTTCTTTCACAGTATGCAATGCAACGCTTTATCCTCACCTGCAAAATTTTGTATGTTCTAGCTCCATTCATTTATTTTAATTTTTAGATCCTTTTGGCTCAGTTACTTCAGCTTGGCTGTTTTTCAAGGAGGCAGCTTGCCTCTGTCTTCACATCCCTTTTTAAATCCCATTCTTTCATAAACCCTTCTTAAAATGTTCTCTGCCCAGGAAACTTCTAAACTTCCCATTATCTTTGCCTGTACTACACTTTATTATTTAGGGGTTTAGGCCTATAAAGCAGAATCTATATTTATATTATGTTTGGCTATTTTCATGATAAATTTTGCATTTTAATGACATTTAAAATAGGTTCTTTTGGAAGGGTACACACACTAAAGAAATTATACTCTTGGTTCATAATGTTTACATAATATTCACAAGTTTTATAGTTACAAAATAAAATTAACAGAAACATGAAAAATATACTGATATAATAATTTCAAACTATATAGTTCACTGATGATACATTACACCATCCATAAAAGCCCTGCAGGTTTGAATGCATGTGATTCTCACATGAGACTGAACAAGACTATGATGGGACCTTACTGTTTTTATCAATGGCAAATATTCCTTCTGCCAGATGTTGCAGTTAGCTTTTCTCATTATTTTGCTAAACTAACACATCACCACTCTGACAAGAGTGCAATACTGTTAACAAAGAAGAAGAAGTGAAGGTAAAACAGTGCTAAAAGCCCATCAGTCAGGGACAGCTATATAAATATGAAGTGGCTGACACCAACTGACTTCACCTGCAAGTTGGTATCTTGATTTTTTTTGCAACATTTAAAAAATAAATATTTCTATTACTAATAAATAAATGTACACACAGTTTATATGAAATGCCTTGTACAAATATAAAGAAAATATAAAGGAGAAAGCAATTGCAACCAATTTGAAATTATGGAAGCAAGTATTATATACAGGAGCAAAAAAGGGAGTGGAGATTACCATGAAGTCATAATACCACCTAGCTGCCTGGTTTGAAAAACAAAACGACAAATTACTCTCAGGATGGAAAGATCAATAACTAAATTCAGGAGTGAGGAACTGCTCACATTCAAAACTTGAGCTCATTTTGACTGTGGCAGTGATTTAATCCTCCAGTGATTTACCACATGCTGTTTACGAATTGTGTGAAGCATCAACAACCTTTACTCAGAGAATCTCAAGTGGAAAAAGAATGTGTGTCTGGATACAAATGTGTCATGCAGTGATGTTATTGCATAGGAAATCTGTCATGAGAATGTGGGGGATAAGAAGGCTGGTTTCCAAGCAACCTTGCACAGCTGAGCTGCTAAAAATGGCTGAATTTTAGGGGAACATCTTGGTAGCCACTGAACAAGGGGAATTGGCGGTCACACAGAAGACAAAGCCACAGCTGGCAATGGGTGCCTTGGTGCAGCTGAAATGGAGTTACACAGATACTTTTGCATTTTCTCGTTCTTGGAATGAGCCAGGAAAATCTCCAGTGTAAATGAAACCAAAAAAGATGTACATTAGTTCTTCCAGAATAATGTCTCCTACTGGTAAGCAGGAGCAAGGAGATCTAGTGGTGTGGTTCCAGGCACTGATGGAGTCCTTGGCTCATGTAGGAGTGCCAAGTGCTTCCAGAAACACCTGATACCTCTCATTGAAACAGTGCAAAGCAACACTAGTCCAAATTAAGATCTGGCTTTTCTGGAAGAGTATGCAGGGGAAATTGATTTAAAAAAACTTCAGAGAAAGCTTGAGCTTTGAATTTACATTTTATAAATGATCATTCCATTAAATTTATGCAACTAAATTAAAAGTAAGCTGATTGTTTTCTACTAGCTATGCAAGAAGACTTCAAGAACTAGAACACTTATAATCACAAAGTCCCCACAGCTCTGAAAGGCAGGAAGAAAATACCTTTAAAAAAAAAAATTAAAACCCCATTTTTTTCTCCAAATCATTAATAACTATTTTTCTGTTTTTTGTCTCAGATCTGTGAGATCCTGTCTTATAAAAGGAATAACAGAATTTTTTAGAATTACTTAGAAATATATTTTCCTGAAAAATAGAAATAAAAAAATAAATGAAGCAGTACCTCTCATTGAGAATGACTTATGGAAGAACCAGCCAAGGTTTCATGTCTTAGCAATCTCTACAGCCTTTTCTGGAATAATGATTACAGTATTCATGACTTGATTGGATAACAGAAAAGCAAAGTAATGTGGTTAGTTTCAGATATTTTAACCCATATTAAGACTTCAAGAATATATTTTGGGCCAGGCATTTTTGAGTGCTGCAACTTTAAAAAGTATTCTCAATTTGCGGAACTTGCTGTTGTGACTAGTGTCTGGTTTAATGAGGATCGTTCTTTGCTGCTGGAATACTCTCAAGTGTTTTTAATGCTCACTGTGTTCATTTATACTTGCCATTCAATTTCTCAACTTTGCCAGAGAGACTACCAATATAATGCCCACTTGTTTCTAGCGATCAGAAAGTTTTTATTTTTAACAATTGGATTTTTAATTAGAAACCTACCATTTGGCTTATTTCAAGTGCATTCAGGCCAAAAGGGAGTACTGAAGAATTGGCATCAGTGAATCCTATCAAAGACTTCCAGAAGAAAAGATCATCCAATTATTTTCTCGTGAAAACAAGCCTTTCAGGAGAACTTTAACTAGCCTGAGGAATATTTAGAGTAATTAAAGAAAAAGTTAAACCACACTGTCAGGCAACTGGAGAATGGATACAATCCTGTACAAGTGCTTACAGAGCTTTAGAATTTGGGAAATATGAAAATCAGGTCAACTTTCAGATAAATCCTCAAAAATATATTTAGCCTCTAGTAATATTTGGAACAGGAGGTCACAAATTTCATAGAATGGTTTGGGTTGGAAGGGATATTAAAGATCATTTAGTTCCAGCTTCCCTGCCACGGGCAGGAACACCTTTCACTAGGCCAAGTTGCTCAGAGACTGACTCAGCCTGGCCTTGAATGCTTCCAGAGATGAGACATCCACAGTTTCTGTGGACAACCTGTTCCAGTGCCTCACCACCCTCACAGCTAGAAAATATGGAAACTCATTTTTGTGCATTTCAGGGAGTTACCAGTTCATAACTGAGAGATTTCCATGACCTTGCAGTGTCATACTGCATTTACTTATGCAATTAGATAAATGCAATTGTGCGAAGAAGAGATTGCCTTCCCCCCCGCCCCCCAAAATGTATCAAAGACCTAGGAAAGGTAGATGTAAAAAAAAAAAAGGTTTTCTGTTCAGTAATGACAAGCAATCAACTCAATGAAATAAATTGAATAACCCAATCTTTGCTGCAAGTTCAGAATGTTTTATAATTAGAAATATGACAGCTCACTTGAAAAATACACAAGCAAAACCAAAATCAAGTGGAGGAAAAAAGCTCTGAAAGACACTTACTCATTCTAACAAGAGGAAACAGCCTCTCAATTAGAAGTTTTGCCATGTAGTCACAATTCATTCTACAGCTCAGTGTAGTTTCCTGTCCAAAGCACTGAGGAATCCAGGCTTTAGGAGAGCAGGAGGAACGCTTTTAGTGAACTGATGCAAAACAGACTCCATTGCTACCAAGACTATAATATTATTTCCAGCCTCACTGATTAGCATAGCTTTAAACTTAAATATTCAAGAGACATAATGAAAGTTCCTGAGAGTCTTTTCAATGCAGAGGCAGAACACAAATATTAATAAAACTGATGGGCAAGAGCAAAGGGAAAGCCTCATTTAACTAAAGCTCTGTGGATTAAACCAAAGACCATTTTCTTCCATTTACTGTGTTTCCTATCAGTTGTCACTTTGTTTTGACTCCCTTTTCCCTACTCTGAAGATTCAGTCCAAGTAATTTATTTAACCCTTCAGACATAATACTTTGAGCTTAGCATTACAATACTACAGAGAGCAAACTGCACACCTTCATTAGCAGGAGAAATTTTCATTCAGACTTCTAAAGGTACCTTTCAAAATCAGATAAACATTAATTAAATTCTTCAATGAGTAAGATTAGAATGTCATATATTAATCATGTGCTTTCTTTTTACTTGAGAACCTAAGGAGCTTCTGGTGTAACAGCAGTCTTATTCATATATGCTGTGCAGCATTAAACATTACAGGTCTTAGTAAAATGACCAAGAGTAACCAGGAGCCATTTGGGCTTTTAATGCTGAACTTTTCTGCAGTGTCTATTTCTCTTTTGCTGATAGAAAGTGGTATCAATTTGAATTACAGATTCTGGTTATACAGGGAAACTGATTAAAACAGGAATATGGGATAGAAAAGAAAATGAGAGGATAGTCAGAGAATGGTTGTAAAACTCCATTCTCTCAACACTTGTTTTTTGTCAAAGGTGGAGTCCAATCTAGTTTAAGGATATCTGCAAAAAGGCAAAATGAATAAGCATCCAAAGACATGAAAGAGCTGGAAAGGCAGGCCTAACTACAGAGAAAAGATGTTTAATAGAAATGTACTGAAGTCAGTGAACAATCTGTTCAGTTCACGTTGCCATGGAAACTATCCTATTAAATGCTTTTTAAAAAAAACAGTTCTAGAAACAAAGTACTACAGTTTGCCTTACAAAATGTTTCCTGAATAAGCTCAAACCATGTGTATTTTGGTGCTTTGAAATAATTTTGTAAACGCAAAGAATTTTTTTCTGTTTCAAAGTCACCATTGTACACTGTAATAAAGGCATGTGTTGGAAAGTCTCCTGCTTTGTTTCCCCCATGCAAACTATGGCATAATGGGCAAAAAACAACTGATGAGTCTACCTGCACTTTCTTCTCTGAAATGCCAGAAGCAGTTGTTTGCTTCTTTTTCATGGATGTTATTTGAACTTACTTTCTGGTGATAGTTATATTAGGGGAGGCTAGACTGCCAAGGTTAGTTGAAGTCTTTGCTTTCCAATTCTTTTCTAATTTTGAACCCAAGGTTGCTGCCTGCAGCTCTGGTGGGCAGTACAGGGGCATAAGGATTCACTTAAAATGATGGTGAGCTCAAGTGAGTTACTGGAGATTTAAACAGCAGTGACAACATTTTTCTTCAAGAGGCGCTGCATTTATGCTTCACTGAATAATTCTGCAGCAAATTATGAAGTCCTTCTCTGGGGCTTGTGGAAGTGTCTGTAGTAAAAGCATTACAATTTACAATTTACAGCATTTCACCATCATTGCTGTAGGCAGTAGCAGTAGGATACTGCACCTTCTTTCCTCACACCAGCTTGCCCTTCCCCTGGCAAAGTGAGGCTTATGCCTTCATGAACAAAATATAACTTCACACCTAAATTTATGAGTTCTACCTTTACAGTCCAGAGAACTTGCAAAATTCTTGGGGAATATCAGGTATCCCACACAGTTGATGCAAATAGGATCCACAGCAGAACTTTTCCTCTTCTACCAAAAGTCGATAAAGAAATGTAAAGGTGTATTTTAAACCTGCTCTGCCTCCTATATTTAGAGGCCTTCCCCAGGGCTGTGGATTGGTGCTGTTCATGTAGCCCAGCATCCCTAAAGACAGCTACCAAAATCCTTTCTTGAAAACGCTTGTAGTAAAAATTCCTATATTTTAAAATACTGCAGAAGGAAGTGCCTTTTTATTTCTTTTATATTTCTTAATCACTGTCAAAGTACATCCTATATATTTTTACATCCACAGTGATTGCAAAGATGCTGTTTTACTCTATGGGATACAAAACTGCTCTTAAAATCACTTATTCGTATTGTATCAAAGCAGAAAAGTGGCTTCTCTGGGTACACTGGAAAATAAATTTAAAAATCCCCTATGTATTTTCAGAAAGCCATATGTTTCCTACTTGGTTTTTTACTCCTTATGTATCCCAGGATTGTGCAGTCAATGTTAGTCATTTTGGGCTTAAATACCAGTCATAAAGAGTGAAAAGTGGCCTAGTTTTAGAACTCATTCACAGCAGTGCATCTCAAATCAGTGGACTGTTTCTTCAGATAGTTCAATTCCTTCTTAACACAGAAGTCCTTTAGAAATACTGCAGAAGTTGAAAGTTACAGAAATGCCTAATAATAGATAAATAGATGCTATAGTAAACCTTGAATATCCTTGTGAAATGTTAAGCAGAGAAAGCCTTTGAGAGGCAAAATTTCAGCGCAACTGTCAATTTTTATCTGAATAGCAGCAAATCATAGGATCTGAGGTCACACACTGGGTTTGGGGATTTATTTGCAATTACTCTATTCTTGTCCTTCTCCATGCCAAGATCTTTTTCTTTTTGAAAACTGAGTTGAGACAGGCTTGCAGAAAAGCCTTTCTCATCTTAAGTTTAAAAAACCCCAAAAAAGCCCAAAATGCGCATACATTAAAAAAAACCCCAAACCAAACCATTAACAACAAAAAACCCATATGACTGAATTTCACCTTTCAGAAGACAGCTCTCAGGGAAGAGAGGTTCTACATATAGTGCTGAGGTGTCTGATGTGAGGGACCCGTTCAGTAGGAATTTGTACCAAGCAGCATAAATGCTCCACATAGACAAGAATAATTAGAATAATTTAAGGAGTGATGGTGATTTACAGAAAACAAGAATACCAAAGGAAAAATAGTGATAACTTCCAGAAAGAATTTTGTAGGCACTGGGAGCTTTCTATAAATACAGACCTAACTGAAAACTGACTGAATACTATATGTCATAGAACTATTTTAAAGTCAGTGATAGCTAGAAACTATGTATAGATAATATAGTTACTGAATGTCTCTAATGTCTTTAAAACACAAATATATTTAAAAATCAAGCTCCACTTCTTCTTCAAGTTACATATAATGCTGACCCCTCTAGTTCAGCCTTTTAAATCAAATTAATATTAAAATTGGAAAAGAGGTATTGGGTTTACCAGAACACTCTTACAGCGCTGTGATCATGCAAACTGCTGTTACCCTCTTGGAAGGGGTGTTTTGGTTGCACACCTTGATGCCCTTAAGAGGTAATTTCTTTGAAATTTTTTCCAGTGTCTGGAAATCAATATGAAACTAAATGGATTTTGCTTTCACTTTCATGCTTAGTAATCATATGCATTTTTGTAATTATAAATATGTACAGAAGTTAACAACAACTAAATCCCCCCAGACTATAGCACACAGATTCTGGCTTTTTTCTCTCTAAACTACCTACAGATATTCTTCTTGATGTTCTTGAAGAACACGAATACAAAATCTGAAAAATACCCAACCAGATTTAAAAGCTAGATAATTTGATCTTGGCTCACGACTGTTAAAAATAAGTTAATCTCTAACTAACAGGTATAAATTTTTTTTTTTTTTTTTTTTTTTGGAACTGATAACAAGTTTTGTTTTAAAATAATCACAGAATCACAGAATGGGGAAGGCGGGAAGAGGGACTGCAGTGGGTCATCTGGTCCAACCTCCCTCAAGGAGGGTCAGCCCACAGCCCATGGCACAGGATGGCCCTTGAATATCTCCAGTGAGGGAGACTCCAGAACCTCACTGGGCAATCTGTGTCAGTGCTTGGTCACTTGCACAGTCAAGTTCTTCCTCTTGTTTAGGTGGAACTTCTGTGCATCAGTTTCTGCCTGTTGCCTCTTGTCCGATTGCTCAGTGCCACTGAGCAGAGCCTGGTCCATCCTCTGACACCTCCCTTCAGATACTGACTGATATTGATTAGGTCCCTTCTCAGCCTTCTCAAGGCTGACCATGCCCAGCTCCCTCAGCCTGTCCTCACAAGAGATAATGGCACAGAGTTTTGTCTTTGCTAGGAACCTGAAATTAAATGGGAATCACAGTCATCTCATCTGTCAGAATTTTGTAGATGCTATTGTCAACACTGATGTTTTTGCAGTTGTATACATTCTGAACAAGCAAAAATCACCTCTAAAACATTAGCTCTATACCCTCATCTTAATTTCTTTAGTCATTTTTAACATAAGCAACTCCACTCTGCTGAGCAGTATGAGCTATATAAGAAAATTTGACTTTCAATGGAGAAAAAAAGCCTTGAAGTGTGAGGGTATTCCTACTGTGTCTTACCTTATTTATTAATTCTGGAGCAGAGGAGGTCAGAGCACAGCCACCTCTGCTTTACAGAGGCATAGTTTAGCACTCAGCTTGCAGAAAGCAGCTCAGGCTTGATTCAAAAATTGATTTGAAGTATAAATCAAATTTAATGGTATGGCTCATAAAATCCATACCCAGGGAGCACTGCCCTTGCATAAAACCAGCAGAGAAACATGTAATTTTTATTTGTTCAAATAATTTGTGTCTGAAACATTCCTTGGAATATTTACATTCTCAAATTCAAGCTTGAAAATTGAGCATAATTTTAAGCAGCAGTCACGCTGTATTTTAAATTCAGTCTCATTCTACTGCCTCTTTTCTACTCTGTCTGTGATTGTTTATCATCTTTGGTAAATTTGGAGGAGAAGCTCTGGTTATATCTGTTAGAAATCTGAGCAGCACTCCAGGTGGGGTCTTATGAGGTCAGGGCAGAGGGGTGGAATCTGCTCTCTCAGCCTGCTGCCCTGGACTCAGTTGGCTTTGATGCAGCCCTGGGCACAGTTGGCTTTGTGGGCTGCAAATGCACATTGATGGATCATGTGGAGCTTCTCATCCACCAATGACTCCAAGTCCTTTTTCCCAGGACTGCACTGGATTCATTCTCCACCCAGCCTGTAACTGTGCTTGAGATTGCCCTGATGCAGAAGCAGTACCTTGTACTCGGCCCTGAGCTTCATTAGGATCACATGGCCCCACCTCTCAAGCATGTCCAGGTTCCTCTGGCTGCCATCCCTTCCCTCGAGCACAGCTTGGTGTCATTGGCAAACTTGCTGAGGGTGCACTTGGTCCCACTGTCCATGTCACCACCAAAAGATGTTAAACAACACCAGTCCCCATTCTCAACCCTGAGGAACTCCACTCATTATATGGGATAGTGAATCATCTCAAGGTATCTTGGGTTCTCTGTGCTCGTGTTTAGCAACTGCAACAGCACTAACAGCATTTCTGTGACACTGTAAACCATATCTCAACACAGATTAAAACTGAGAGCTTAGAGAGATATTATTAAGATAAGCAGATATAAGAAGAAATAAGAAGAAATGTAAACTATGTAGATAACCATTTCAATTTGTCAATTGCTTAATTAACAGGAGGAGGATCAGTCAAGTTTTTCTGGTTATGAGAGCACAGGAGGTGAGTTTCTTTTTCAGTGTCAATTGCCATTTAATTTTGAAACCTTTGATTTCCTGTTATTTAAATAGTTACTTAGAAAGTAAAGTGAATTCAGGTGATTTATATTGTGAACTTTATGCCTCAAGGGATTTTTATCATGTGAATTCTTTTGAATGAAATTTAAAGTTTGTAAAAGACATTTCTATACTCTTTTGGCCAATGGATCCAAAATTATTAGAAAATATTAGTGTTAATCAGCATCAAATCTCATAGGTGTTTTCAGAAATTTGCATTACGAAAGTCTCTTTGGAAAGCACGAAGTGCTAAGAGTCTAAGAGGAATGAAAGGATAAAGCAAAACTTTTCATGGCTAATGATTTTTTTTGTAATAAGAGATTTACACACCACAGAATAAACCCCAAAATTTTATAAGGTGTCTTGTATGTGATTAACAAAATCAGATGCGTGTCTTGTAAGTGATTACCTCAAAGGCATAATAAAATTTCAGCAGGCTCACATGGTGAAAGATCACCTTCTGTACGGTATAATCAGTGCAGTGGCTGGGACTCAGACCAGAAGGAATTGCTTTTTCAAAAGATACACTTTCAGTTAAAGACAAAGCTTAATACACACCGTAGATTTGGTGAGTGTATTGCCTGGATTTCAGCTAAGATGGTTACTATTTGGCTGAATTTGGGGCTCAGTGGAATTTAGAACTCCATTTCAGAGAGTATAAAATGTAAATGGGAGGTGGACAAGATTCTATAGCAAGTATAATATAATATGCTCAGTAGAAACTGCAGTGGCTGAGGAGGCATTACATCACATTATTACATCAAGATGAATCTGTTTCTCTCTTCTTTCCTTTCTTTTTTTAAAGAACTGATGTGTATTGCAAGGTCTATTTTCAGGTAAAATGTCTTTATCATATCTGCAATGACAACTATGAAACTGAGAGATTAATAGGCTTGTGGATAATAACTCCTTTTGGAATGGAGAAAGTATATTTTTTATAGCAGAAAGTAAATCTAGTAAAATCAGATCCCCTTGCATGAGTGTTATACAATTTGGTGTGGTAAGTAGCTGGCATTAAAATTAGTAGCTCTTGCCACTAAAGAATTTTTATTTTCATTTTAGACTTTTCAGAAGATCTAAGGAAATCAAACATCATTTTTGTTGTCGGTAAGTAGGATTCCTAATTTAACTGCTACACTTGAATATTCCTGTGTTATTTAGCTTTGATTATGTTATTTTTTTATTTAACAAAATAGATTGGCTGAGAATATTTATTCTACAATGTTGGTTTGGTCTTTTGAAAGGGAGTTAGGATTTAATAATATGTAATTAACTTGGGTCTAACCATACTATCAACAGTTGTGTAAAGCTCAGAGCAGGCAGCTCCTTTGATGTGAACATGTTCAAAATAACCTTTGTTCTTTTGCAGTTACAGTTGAGTTGTGTGACTTCCCACACCAAAGCTGCCTCACCAGCACTAATTAAAATTTTACTAAATTGGATTGTAACTCAGAAGTTTAAGATATGGCTGAAAAATACCTAGTCTCTTCCCTTCTTTTTTGTGCGGCAACTTCTGTTAAATACAGGTTTTAATTCTGCATGTGTTCAGCATTGTGTTAAAAGCTAACAGGCTGCTCACCAGGCATGATCCTTAGCACTGAAGCTCTGCAGGTTCAGGGTTTACTTTATATTGCTTTTGGAAATCCACAGAGTAAAAGCACTATGTTAATGCCTTTTATCACATGAATGTGAGTAATATAATTAGTATAAACTTGGAGCAGTCTTTTAAAACAAATTATAACCAGAAGATTGATCTTAAAGCTTGGTACTAATTACTTGGAAAGAATAATTGCTTTTGTATTGAGCAGTTTTTAGAACTACTTTACAATCCAGAGCAGGAACACACATTTCCAAGGACCTAAGGACAGATACCAGAACATGGGGGATTTTACATAAAACTAAATCAATTTGTGCATTGTTTTTCTGGGGGGAGGGGCGAGAACTTCCAAAATTAATAATAAGATAATAAGTGAATGGAAGTTTCATTCAGAACTCAGGAAGTATCAAAAAAAATTCCAATAGCTGCAGGCTGAGGGAGGTGATCCTTCCTCCCTATTCAGCACTGCTGTGGATGCATCTGGAGTACTGTGTCCAGTCTGGGCTCCCAGTACAAGAAAGATAATGATTTACTGGAGTGAGTGTGGTGCAGGACCACAAAGATGTTTGAGGAATAGGAGCATCTTTCATTTGAGGAGAGGCTGAGAGAACTGTGACTCTTCAGCCTGGAGAAGAGAAGGCTCCAGAGGATATTACCATTAAGTATAAATAATTACCTGATGGGAGGGAATGAAGATGAGGGAGCCTGAATCTTCTCAGTAGTGCCCAGTGACAGGACAAGAGAAAAGGGGACGCCTTAAAATGCATTCAGTTTCACCTAAACACAAAAACCACTTTTTCACTATGAGGGTAGTCAAACACTGGAACATGTTGCCCAGAAACTGTAGAGTCTCCATGCTTACAGATGTTCAAACCCCAACCTGACAGAGTTCAGATCAACCTGCTGTAGCTGATCCCAGTGTAACACAATTGTTGACTAAATGATTCTAAGAACCTCCTTGCAACCTAAAAGATTCTAGTAAAAGAATGTTCTCATGTTGCAATTTTATCTCATGCTCTCTTATGCCAAATACAAGTTGACTCAATTTATTGCAACTCAATTTTTATGTGTTTGAAAAAGTAAAATGAGGTTACTGAAGAGTCCACTGGAGACTTTTTCTTAAGGGAAGGGTGCATAAAACCTAATTTTCAGTCTTTAAGCAAACTGTAATCTATGCTTACTGAAGCACACCTTCCTGCTAGTCACTACAGTGAAAAATTTTAATTCTCTCTGTCTCACATATCTTATTGAAACCAAAAACATTTGGGTTTGTACAACAGATTTTTAAGAAAAAGAGAGAGAGCACATGAGGAATTCTTCCTCTGAAATTATCCATGGCAAAGCATATTCTTCATTTGCCTCTGGGAATATTTTTATTTTACAAGGAATGATTTTAAACTTTCATTTATAATTTTTTATAGGACATCCAGTAGCCATCTTGCAGCTTAAAATTGAAAAGACACTTTTTCCTAGCTATTCCTGCTCTGATTTTCTAGTAAATGCTTTCTGGGTGCAGAGATAAATTGTGCCCTAATGAAAACACAGTTTTCTATGCTAAAAAGATTATTATGAAAAGTTTTACTGAGTCCAAACGTGGGTTATTTTTTAAAAAATTATCTAAAATGATTTATGCTTTTCCCAAAATATCTCCATCTCCACCCCCCATCCTTGTACACCTGAAAAAGTTTCTTAAAGTCTTATGAGAAGAGTGAGAGGTTTTTTGTGGGTTTGTTGGAGTTTTTTGAACAAAATGAGAGCCCCATGGTTGCTCATTTGTCTGCAAAATCTTGCCTTTATTCCACTTGGGTAGTGAAAGTAAATAGTATTCCCAGAGACAGATTTCCTGCAGCAGCTCAGTTGGAGTGGCCACAAGCTCTTTTGCCTTGAGTCCTTTTCAGGCAGGTAAATCTGCAGAGATCACCTGTTGATCCACAGTCACTCCAGCTTTAGCTTTATACACACTACCCACATGCACATGTTTGTGCAGGCAGGAAGTGTCAGTCAAGAGCTGAAACTGATCATTGTGAATGGTACAACAGTGAAAGAAAAATATGAAGAAATTTCACAGGGGCAGAACAGAACTGTTGGGATGGGGAGAAGTAAAAAAAGTCCTGATTGTCAGTGATTAAAAGTGCTCTGCTGCAGTGAGCAGTGCTAGAGATGTTCAGCCCACGATCCCTTGACTAGAGAGGGAGCAGAGAAGTTGGGTCAGAGCAGGCTGCTGTAGGATACTGGAATGAGATAAACTGTCTTGGGCCCAGGTGTCATTAAGGATGTTGACTCATTACATAGGTGTGTATTATTTCATGAGGAAATAATAAGATGCTTATAAAGGTGTTTTGAAGCTAGAATTTTAAACATGCATGTTTGAAGAAGTTTACAAACAAATCAAAATGAATGCACCATCTGCCATACCTGACAAACAGAGATACTGTTTATGACAAAGGGAAAGAAACAGGCAGTTCCCTCTCCCACTAATTACACTTGAAAATTTTCCAAAAAGGAAAAGAAAAAGAAATCATCTAATTAGCAAAAGTTTACATTAGAGCTAATGTAGGAATTAATTGGAATAACAGTCAAGTTGGATTAATTAAGCAACAATGTCGATGTTCTATCCATATCGTAAAGCAGAGAGAGAGTACCAGCAAGTAAAAAATACAGGAGATAACAGCAGGATAAGAAAAAAGGAAAAACAAAGATAAATTTTGCCAGCAAAGTAAAAATCAAGAGAAAAAAAATATAAAGAGGCACAAAGATAAAATTGGGTGATGCTCTAATAAATATTCAAAACTTAAGTAATTATTGCCAGTTGTGAAAAGACAAACAAAAAAACCAAACAAAAAAACCTGTGTCATCAATTTTAACCACAGTGAATGATTAACAATCTTCTAACTCTTAACTACTGCAATAATCCATATTGCATCCACAGAAGTGTCATACATAGCACAGTTTCTGGGAGCATTACACCTCCCTGGCCTCTGCAGGAGCTTCACAAAACAGTTGGCTTCGGTTGAGGCTGGAAGTAAAACCGGAGGTTTCAGGAATCTTTCTGCGCTTTGGATCAGAAACAAACTCCCTGCTGACTTGTAAATGAGGTGCTTAAAGCTTTGCTAATGTAACCACTCTCCCCTACAGAATCTTTGTTATATTCTTGCTGATGATCTAAAGCTGGTAATTGCTTAAACTCAGTGTAAGAAAGACCCCTGAAGATATTCTCACCACTTACACCTAGAAGTAGGCATTATCAGCTGCAGACAGTATCTTCTTGTACACACACCAAAATTCAATAAGGAAATATATCACAAAACTCAAACTCGTCATTTGTCCAATGTATGTCAGACCTTAAATGACATACCCTAATTCAATTTATCATTAATGTAGGCCTGCTTTGAGTATAAGGTTTAACTAGATGAGGTCCCTTCCAATGTAAATTATGCTACAATACCTGTACTGCAGCTCCTTCTGCAATCAGAAAAGCATAGAATGAGCAGTACTGATAATTAAACCCCCAGTCAGTCCAAGCTAACTGTGGATGCTGTGCAAGGCTGATTTCCCTGACTTCCCTGGAAATAAACTTCACATTTTATTTAAGAAGGATGAAAACTCAGTGATGTCCCAGGACATTGCATCACACTGCCAACATGCACAACATGTTTTCTAATGAAAATAATTTCTCAGAAAAAAGAAATACAAAGAAAGTGTTGAGGGCTTTTTTTTGTTGTTGATGTTAAATAACAGTACAATTCATGTATGGTTTCACTTAGACTGAAATAATTTGTGAACAGCAGATGAGGTGCTATTGAAAAGCCTTCAAATACCATATTCTGAAGTTAAGGCTTATTTTTACTTGTATATAAAATCCATGTAGCATTGGTAAAACTGCCAAACTGATCAAGTAATCCAAAATTTTTGCTTGAATTTAGGGATAGACTGACTGGGATTATTTTGGTTTCAATTCAGACTTCTGAGGCTCCCTTGTGCTGCTAGATTTCCCCTGTAGGCACTTCTCCCTGATACAGGGATGATGCTCATTATGATATCAAGGTCTTGAAATTGAAAAATTTTAATATAAATAGTGGGACTGTCTTGTAAATCCTACTGCTGGCTTTTTATATAAATGCTCATGATATTTTGGTATATGATAAATTTGTAAGATTTAAAATAGAGGCATCTCAGTCTGTCTGCTTGACACTTTTGCTCTACCAGTATCTCCGACAGCAAAGCTGGTCCATGCACTGCTCATATTGCTTGTTCGTGGCCCTGCTCACTCGCAGCAGCAGTCCCAGCTCCCTCTGTCATCATTAATTCATCTGCTGGTGACATTGTGCTCTAGGTCAGAGCTGTACATTTCAGCCACATGCCCAGGCTCCTTGGCCTTCCCACTCTGGGAGGAGAGCTGAGACCTTTGGTCCAGGGCTGGCTGCAGCTGGACACCCAGAAGTGCTGCTTGGGCAATTGGCTGTTACCACACCCACTGAGACCATTCTTTTTCTCTCCTTGAAGGACTCCCTGTCCTGCATTTCTGCAGCCAGTAATTAAAAAAGTAACCACCTAAGTCAGCAGTGCTGCCAGAAAATTATTTACCATGAGATCCCCTCTCACAGGCCGATGAATCAACATAGTGGAAGGGAATATTGCTCTAAGGGATTGCATAGACCTTTTAATCTGGCCTTGTCTGCAGAAAAGCAATATAGAGAACTGCATGTAATTTCTGTGTTAGTACTCTGGTTCCACATTCTTGCTTACCATTTGTATCAAAAAGCACAAAGGGACACTCAAAGAGTTGTGTTTCCAAGAATAACCTCACTGATTAATACAATGTTCTTAATTTCTTTACCTGCAATTTTTGGATTTTTATTAAGTTGCCAAATGAGCTTTAAAGCAAGGTCCACTGCACTGAGCAATACTAGGAAAATACAAAAGCATGCTGATATTGAAGAACTGCTGGTAGTTCTATATTGTCCTACAGGTCATATCACACTCTTGATTCCTCTGGCTGTTTTCTAGGCTTTAGCTTTTTCTCTTCATGTCATATATAGAAATCAGAAGACAACATGATTAATCTCAATAACAAGTTATCATGAACCTACACTTTTTTTTCCCAAGTATACGTAGGCAGATCACAAGATGACAGCATACAGAAAAAATAACAGTGTGCACAAAGAATCTTACGCCTTCACAATAAAAGTGGGGATATATTTTTCTACTAACAGTTGAGCCATTGGGAGAACTTGATTACCTTTTTCAATGCCTCAAATATTTTCCATATGAAAAACAGCATTTCCATATGTAACAAGTTGCAGCGAAGTCTAAGCTGAAAAAAATCTTTTTGCTACCCTTTGTCATGTTTCATATACAGCTGTTATTCCAGATAAACTTTCTTCATATTGTTTTTCTCTTTAGAAAAATTAATAGATTTAAGACTATCCACTAAAAGAACAGGTACAATTTTTGTAGCACTACAAGTTCACTGGGAGCTTCATGGCTGCAGGATTAATTTGCTGTTAAAGCTGCTTATGTAGCAGTGTTTTAAGTATATAATCTGAGCAAGAAGGCAACACCTAATTAGTAGGAAAATGCACTTTCACATCTTTTCCCACCAGAATAGCTCTATTTCAGTCACATTAAGGAACTTCAGAGGGAGACAAAATAATACTTTCATTTCAGACACGTAAATTAATACTGGTGTAAAGGCCAAGTTGTGCTCAGCCCTCAATGCTGAACTTCCTGGGGATTCAGTCTCTTCTCAGATCATGCCAAGCAAGAACTGTGGTCTCATTCACGGATAAGAAAGCACAAGACTTGATAAAGTGGGTTGTTTGCATTTGTCAAGCAGTGGGATGCTCTGCTACTCATGAGATGAATCTAAATTAATACCAGTAGCCATAAAAACTACCATTTTTAGGACATAACTTAATCAAATATGTTTTTTACTCTTTAAAGAGCTCAGCATGTTAATCTCTGCTTTGTTTGAACTCTTCTGTAAAAAAAATGGCCATTTTAATTAATGTTTTGGAGGAACACTATGTATGTAAGTATGGTGTATGCCCTGCATATTGTGCCACTCTGACAGTGCTCCCTTTTAAAATACTAACACACAAAGGTATTAGAAGCACATCAAATTTTCTGAATATTTACCTGCTAAAAAACCAAAAAAGGCCTTGTATTGTTATTTCTAAAAAGAGATGTAGTTAATTTTGCGTATGAGGAGAAATAATGAAACTTCTCATTGGGGTCTGCATTTAGAAGAGAAACAGTGACATAAGAAAAAGAATACAATAATCTTCACAGCTGGGTTTTTTTAAAACTGCATATATATATATACACCAAATAAATAGGATTAAATTACTGCACTGTTAGCATATTCAAGGCCAGGAGACAAAATGTGTAAACAAACTTACTGATCTAAAAAAACCCCCAAACAGGCCAGAAATACTATTAATTGCCACTCTGATATTTAAGGGATTCATTACTAGTAATTTGCCTGTAATTTTGTTACATCTGTTTCTTTATAGCCACTCCTATTTTTTCCTTGTTTTCTTTCAACTAGTGTTTTTAGAAAACAATGATGTTCTTCATATTTTGGCAACAGAAAAACAAGATGCAACTCACATTGGCCAGAAGATAAGCCTGCAACAAAGATAGTCCTAGAAAAACTGTAGCATAGGTGTGATTCTCACGCCAAAGGCTGGTTATTCTCCTTGTGAAGCTGAAGTAAAAGATTGCACAGCACAGAACACAAACCCCTCCCTTTGATGCTACTCCTTTATGACCCAATTTTTAGTCTCAGCTACAGTACTGTAATTTCTCTGAAAATTATATGCTCAGAGCAATTATTTCTTACATGGAAAGCAAAAGTTAGAAGAAAGTTCAAGTGAGGCAAGAGACGGTGCTAAATTTGCTCTATTGTGAACGTGTTATTCCTATATTTGTTTGTGGAAAGACAAGGAAACAGGAAAGCCACATATTTTCTAACATCTTGTGCACAGAGCAGAGCTGGGTAGCCCTCCCTGCAAGTCCCAGCCATTGATAAATAACACAGGTCACCTGCTGAAAAAACTCTACTGAAAAGAGTTTGAGCATTGTCTCCCTCCAAGGCTGCAATTACCTCCTGCTGCAGTAGATCTTCTGAACAGATCCATCAAAGGCTGCAAAATTGCTGCTACACGCAGGGAGTTTTCTGCACAAGCTCCCGGCAGGAATTGGCTTTCCCGCCCGCCATGCCCTGGCACCGCCATGGCGCCTCAGGGCCTCACCTCAGCTGCGCCAGCAGCGCTGAAGCCACCGCCCTGGGACACCTGGCAGGCGGCTTCCAGCAGGTTCCGTGGGCTGTCCCCCTCTCCAGCCGGGTGGGGGTGGCTGCAATGCCTCAGCAGGAGCCTGAAGAGAGAGGCCTTCCATGCCATGGCCTTCGGTGCCTCGGCCTCAGAGCGGAGGGCGAAGCGGCCGCCTGCGCGGAGGAGCTGGGCCAGGCCGCGCCAGCGCCTGCAGAGCGGCACAGGCTGAGCTCTGGGGCTCTGAGCTGGAGCTGCTGGCTGGCCAAAGGAAGCAGGAGGCTGGGGAAGCCATTCCTGCCAGGAGGACACCCCCGCATTCCCTGGTCAGCGCCCTTCCCACAGCTCCGGTGGGCAGGACGGGCCGGCTGCAGGTGGGAGCTCCTCGGCTTTCCCCTCACGGTGGGGCAGGGAACATTACTTGGTTAGGATTTGTTGCAGCTGTCAAACTGAACGGGTACTGGTTGAAATACCCCTTTCCACAGGTTGTTTCATGTTTTTCCATAACATGCTAATGGTGTTTTAGGAACAGGTTCTCCTCTGTGAGAGATTTCACACTGTTGTGACTCCTTCAGCTTCAACATATTTTTGAGTCAGCATTGTAGTTGTATCAGAAGGGATATATATGTAAATTACTTGTTCTACTGCAGATAATTTCTCTAAAAAAAAAAAATTAAAAATTGCAAAACAGTCAGTGACATCAATTTCCTCCCATTTTCTTCATGAGTACAGTTTGAGAATTGGAAGATCTTTGTTCTTTTCTAATTCTAGATATTTTTTCCCTCACATAGGTGGGCCTGACTCTGGCAAAGGTAGCCTATGTGAACAGTTAGCCAAGAAATATGGATTTACTCACCTGTCCACTAGTGACCTTCTCCAAAATGAATTATTGTCATTATCAGAGAGAAGTAAATTGATCAAAGACATTGTGGAATGTGGTGAACCTGTACCTGGCGTGAGTGATGGTTTTATTTGGGGTTCTAATGGTTAAACAAAGGCAGCGGTAGGTATATTGTCTAAAACAGTGAAACACATACTGGAGCTGATGGTTCCCATTTCAGTAAAATTAATCTGTAACCTCAGGGAGACATTTCCTCTTTGCCAAATCCATGTCACTTGTTTCCCTTTTCAGTGCCAGTATTTCTTTATGTTTCACACAGGCAATAAATCAGACATGAAATACAGTGAGACAGATGCATTGCAAAGTGTAAGTGTAAGTACAGGAAACAGAAACTTTATGTCCTTTTTATAGCGTTACATTTCAGATTCAGAGCTGGTCCTCTTGGCAGCTGTTTTAAATTACAGTACCTGCAGCAGTTCCCTGCAGAGCTGGCTGACATCCCAGAGTCGCTGGACTGCAGCTTAATGGAGATTGTGAAGGCAGAGGGTGTTGTTCTCAGCTGGACCTGACTTTCACATGGCAGGTCCACAGTCCCAGCTCTTGGTAGGTCTTCAGCCACTGCAGCTAGGTCAGAGGATGTGTTCCGAAGATACTGGGAAATGTTCCTCAGAGGAAACTAAAAGCTGTGCTCAGGCTTGATTTTGATTGCTTTGCTCTTCAGTGTGTTTGGTCAGATGGGGTCACTTTCCATGTAATATAATTATACCAGTGACATAGCAAAATGCAATCAGATTGAAAAATGCTGCAGCAGTATTCTGGAGTTTCACAGGTATTAACATTTGTTTTGAAACTATGAAATATTCTGACCTGTCTGGATTTGGGAAATCTTGGGTGGATTGCGACATCAGATTTGTGTGGCACATCTGGTCCTGAGAGGATAAAAAGCAGGGTGCCTTGCTACCTGCAGGACAAGAAAAACACCTGCATTCCCAGGACCCACTTACAGCCAAACAGGGCCATTTTCGAGGGTGCAGGACTAAAGTCAGTGCAACAAACAAAGGTATCAATCTTTCTTTTTAATTAACCAACTAATTCCGTCTCTTTCCTATACAGGGTATTGTTCTAGAGCTACTGAAGGAAGCCATGGTTTCCAGGCTAGGGGACACAAAAGGATTCCTGATTGATGGGTATCCCCAAGAGCTGAAAGATGCAGAAGAGTTTGAGAGCAAGGTGACCATACAACTGTAATGCTGTTGTAACTCCTATGATTCTGGTGCTGCTTCAGTCTCTCTCTTCAGCTGATTGCATCAGGGATGTGTAAAAAACCAATCCAGCAGAGCTGTGCCGCTGATCAGTGAAATTTTTGCACCCCATCAGTGTAGCAAATCTAGCTGTTGCCCTTACCTACAAGGAATCTAGAATACAAGAAGAAGTAGAAGCTGATTTTATCTAAATTTAATGTAAACCAGAAACAATTCACATTTTGGGGAAAACATCATTTAAGGACCAGTTTTCTGATTCTAGTGGATAGTGCTGTACTTCTCATGTAAATCTGATGCAGGATCATAACAGTATGTACCCTCACAGTTAATATTTATTACCAGTAAGCCCTCTCTGCTAAAGCTTGCTGTCACTTGCAACAGCCAAACCCAGATCTAATTTTTGTGGTGACTAACAGGTGGCACAGCCATAAAAAGAGCGTTCTGCAAGTGCCTGCGTGGCAGCTCCGAGAGCTCTCGATTTCCTCAGAATGTGCTAAGACCTCGTGAGAAGGCTCAGCCGTGCATTTCTCAGTCTGCAGGAAATACTCTGTCTAAACCTATGAATGAATCTGCCAGGGTTTGGGAGAAAAGAAGTGGTGAATTAGGGATAATAGTTCGTATATGTTACATCATGTTACACTCCAAAAATGTCCTAAACAAGCTTATAAGGTAAAAAGACTTTAATGAATCCCCTGTTTCCTCGCTGAGCCTTTAGCTGCTTTATTTATTTTGTTGATTACCATAAAAGCCTATCAAGATTTAGGCATCAGAAGCCAGACAAAATAATGAGCAATGGGATTTGCCATTGAAGTAATTCACAGAAATGTTGACTTATTAGTCCCTTTAATAAAATGCTTTAGACTATTAAAAAGGTGCTGGAGATTTCTCTCATTTTGTGTCTGAAGAGGAGCTATTTCAGCAGTGCTGTTTCTCTGGCAGACATACATGTTGGTGTCCTGTGGACACTCCTCTGTAGTATGAAGTGGGATTTAGAGATTGGACTGTCCTGCACTGAGGTATTGCAGGCAAGTAAGTCCTAATGCATCCTGTGCTGAAGCAGGGCTCCTTAATTTCCTGAAAGCAGCAAAAGATCCCATAGTCCTGGACTGCATTTGGCATTTGGAGTAAAAGACAAGGACTTCAAGTGACTGTTTTGAATGTAAGTCCCCCCTGTTGTGCCTTGTATCCACTTTCCAGAGGCTGGCTGTGAGCTGCTCAGCTGAAAAAAACTGTGAAGTTTTCTTCAGTGAGTCGTTTTTGAGAGAATGCTTTGCAGTTCTTTCCAAAGGGTGATGAGAAGTTCTTAAATTATAACTGAATAAAAAGAGGTGCGCATCAGGCCTTACTAATTAATGGCAGCAAAGTACAGATGAAAAATGTTACATCTCCATATGATATGTAAAAAGCTTTATAATTGGTAACAAAGACAATTGTTCTATTTAGAAGACATCAAGAATAATGCTTATGTTTCAGAGCTTGACTCATAAACAGAATGAGCTCTGTAGAAACAGCTGATTCTCCAGCCAGTTTTACCAAATTTCCCTCTATGATGCAATTATATTTTTACCCAGCCATAATTCTATAGAAGCACAAAACTCTGTTCCCTCCTCAGTCTTTCTACAAAGTGAAAAAAACATTTTTAAATTATATATTCCACAGCACCAGGTGGGAAGTACCCAGTGAGACAGAGTAAAGACCCAAAACATTAGACTTGTTTGGTATGTATTATTTACACTAAATTGTGTCAGGAAAATAATAATTTTTTTAAAAGTAGCAAAAATTGCTGTAATATCCAATGAGGGCATGAGTTTCACTTTTTGTGGGTTTTAGTTTGGAAGAAAGATATTTCTGTAATGGTTTGAATTCCAGATGGCAATACTGAAACTTCTAAGAAAACCATGTACATTTTTCAAAAGAAAATCAGGCTGAGTGTATCAGGCAAGATGGTATTATCTGATCCTATCAGTCAGTAGACTCCTTCATATCCTCATTGTAAGGTGATGATATGAGTATGGCTGATAGAAGGGATTATTTCCCATTTATTCTATTACAATTTAGAACACACCATGGAATTCCTCATGTAAAACTGGAAGGAAATAACTTCTCACCATCCTAATCCAGTTATACAAAAAGGGCATTTGTTTAAATCATTGATTAGGCCCACATCTTTTTTTTTTTTTAATTCTCTATGTCTCTTGCACTATTAAAACTGCCTTGTTGGCTTTTTTAATCCCCAAACCCAATGCTGCTACAGCTAATAGCATTAATGTTTTCTGTGTGGAAAAAATGGGTAGATAAAAGCCTGCCATTGAACTGTCTGACATAATCCCTTGGCTTCAGCTTCTCTTAGAAAGTCATTAAGGGTAGTAGAAAGGTCAACACAATCCAGACATCCTCAGTCAAATGTAGAAGCCCTGACATGAAATATTTACCTTTAGAATATTTCTTCCTTTGGGGGCTGTCAACAAAGATAACAATGACAATTTCCATATATCAGTCATTTAGACTTTCTTTACTGTAGCCATGGTAAAAATATGATTTTGTAATTGTCACTAGTGTGAAGAGCAGTCATCTTTTTCCAAAAGATTTCTCACTTTTTCCTGAAAAGTGTTTTCCAGATCCCTTCTGGAAAGGGAAGGGATGAGAAAAAGACTGAACGTGTCATTGAAGGATTAAATACACAGCTGCATGGAAAATATTTTTCCCCACTGATCCTGTAACACCTTTATTTTGCTTGAGACAGTGGAATTTATGGCTTTGGACTCAGCCCAGCAGGTTTTACTCGTACAAAATCTTGTGTCAGAGAGTACTGTGCCTGAGCAGGGTGCATGACAGTGCATTCCAAGATTTATGCTAAATGACATACATATTTTTCAGTGTTTCAGGGAAAGAATGATGAGGATTTGTATTTAGAACTTTTGGCTCTCTCCTGAAATGCCACATAGAACATTTTGCTCCTTCTTGCCATTTCTTTTTTTCCCATAATATACTGCAATATACATGATCAAATGTAGAAAGAGACAATTATTTATGACCTTTTCCAGGCCTAAGAATCAAAATAAATAAATCTGTATTTATTTTTATTAGAGTAAAGGACAGACTCTCCCTCATGACTAGTTTGGCACTAGCCAAACAGCATTAAATGACCAGCTTCCCACAGAATTTGGAAATTACTTGCCAATTTGAAAATGCAGAGAAATGTATCACATCCTTCCTTTGCAGCATGGGGAGGAATGGTGTGGGTACACTGCAAACAAGGACATAAAATACTGTGCAACATAAAGTAATTCACAGGATGTATTCCTGTGAATATTTGATGGTGTCCCTGAGCCTGTTGTTACTCATTTCCATCTCAAGTGGGTACACTTTTATGTGAACATTTCCTGCTACTGCTTCTTGAAATACTAAGTTTCCCACTCCCTTTTCACATATTGAACAAAGAAAAGGCTACAAATATAACTGAGTCAAGTATTGCATAAGTCCTGTACTGTTTGCATCAAGCAAATAATGAACTGACACTCTTCAGTCCAAGTAGCCAGAATTTGTCAGATTCTATCTCTTTCTCACTCTGTGTAGAGCAAGGCAAGCACAGCTTTGCTCCTCAGTGCTGGCATCCCTTAGTGCTGCCACAGTGAGGGGTGGTTGTTAATAAGCATCATTTCCCCATAGATAAATACCATTCACTCACAAATTCCTTGGTGACTGTTTTGGTGTTATCCAAACAAAATCTGTTTTGCTGTTTTGCCAGTGCTTTCAATGTTTGCTGTTTTCCTTTGTCTCTAGATTGGGGAACCAAAGCTTGTGCTCTGCCTGGGCTGCTCTGCAGAAACCATGAGCAGTCAGAACACTGACAACACTGAAACCACTGAGGACAGAACTGAAGGCTACTACCAAGCATCAAACCCTCTGATTGCATACTATGAAAGCAAGACACAGTTATGCAAGGTACATACTTGACCTTTTAAATAATATTACCGCTTTTTACTTCAATCATATGAGCAGTATTTGGAAAACACTGACATGTCACCATTTATGAACTGTTCCCACACTTTTCAGTTGTTCTCATTTTACAATTTCCTGGTTTGTTTGCAACTTCTGCAAACTTCTGAGTTCCATAGTACAGTTTGAAAGAATAAAACCACAGATTTATCCTTATTCAGAGAAAATATCCTGAATCAATAACTCATCTGTGTAGAATCTCTTATTTAAATAAATTCTAGAGAGCTTTTCTTTAAGTATTAGCATTTATTACTATATAAGGGCTTTCAGAATTAGGATGAAAGATTATGTTAATCCAAAGCCCTTTAGTAAAATTTTCAAAACTGACAGTGTATATCCTTAAATAAAACAGGCCTTTTGCTGGAATAAATAACATAGTTATATTAATTTCAGTGAATTGCCTCAGTTTACACTTGCTTAGCATGTGATATTTTAAGCATTCTTTTTATTCTATAATCAATACTTCAAGAGAAGCAAGAAAAAGTGCGCTTAGCTGGCACATCTGTAGACTCATTTACATAGGATTTTGGGGTTTTTTTCTTTGTTTCTCTGCTCTGTCATGGCAAACTGTCCCTTAGTTCAGCTACAGAAAGATCTAGTCCTACTGCTCTGTCTTGTCCTAAAAGAGAAAGAATCCAATAATAGTTTCTGGAAGTATTATGGGATCTATTTTTTCTAGGGGCTGTAGCAAACATGAAAATCCCCTGCCCCAAACTTTTCTCCTTTGCAAAGTTCCCAAAAGTGAAATGTGCAGCTAATTTATGCACCAATGTCCTGACCTGAGGACAGGGTAAATGACGCTCAAAGGAAGTGTTCTCAAGGAAGTGATACTCAAAGGAAGAGTTCTGATTTGTGGCCTTTCCTTACCCCAACAGTAAGTGCACATAAGACAAAGTCTAAGTGTCAGAAAAAAGTTCCTGCTTACTTTTCATCTTTAGGCTTACAAAGGATTATGTGGTTTATTTGTTTTTTCTTTGAGACACTGTCTTGCCAAAATTGCAAGGATGTGCTAAGAATTCAGTACAATACACAATACACCAACACAGCACAATGCCAAGGAAAACAGAGCTCTCTGTCTCACTATCCTATTCCAGGGAGCTGTGCCTACCACAGTGTTTCCCTTTTTGAAGCATCAGGGAAGTGACAGCCCCAAAGACAGTGAAACTGCACTTAATACTTTCACACAGACTTTGCAGTCATGGTCTGCCTCATTTCACATGACATGGACTTTCTTTGCCCTTCCTTAGTGCTTCTGCTGCAAGTTCCTGCTCTGTCCCTACGTAGTGGCAAAACATGCAGTCCTTATTTGAAAGCTGGTAGCTCATTAGCTCCTCAAGGAACCTGCCAAATCTGTGGGTCACAGCTGGATATGTGATTTGTACTTGTACCATTAGTTTTGGGGAAGCTGACATTGTTTGCATGTTAGAAAATACCTGTGCTTTGCTTGAACTGTGTCTACACTACTTTTCTTGCAGTGTCTGTACATTGTCTGAACTTGCTTCTGGTGAATGTGGTGTTTACCATATATACATCCATTAAAACTGTTTTAGTGGTGAATATGTTTAGGCCACATGTATTGAAGAAGGTAGAGAGTCAAGGGGAAGTTTGCAATTCCCAGGGCGTGGGGTTAGTTTCTTATTTATAGCCACAGATTTTACACTCAGCCAAGCATTGACATTAGCAGCCACTGGGTGTTCTCTGAATGATGAAAGGAAATTCAGGTGGAAAGCAGAAAAACTGACAATAATAACTTCTGATCAAAGATAACTTCTGACTGCTTTTTTGTTGTTGTTGTTGTTGCAGGCTAGGCTTAAATAGTCATTGGGGTTTTATTAATTTGTAATATCATGCACACAGAAGACTGAGACTTTACCTAGAGGCAGTCTAACAAGTTTAATATTTTTCTTTCCCATTTTAATTAAAATATCACATATTTTCAGTGCTGGGAATTTGTTCATTCCTAAGTGAGTTTATCACTCTCCAACACTGACCAAAGCTGGCTGAAGATGTTAGTGCTGCCATGGAGATGCTGCTGCCTCTATAACTCTGTTTCTGAAAGAACTGTGTATGTGTTTCCTATCCATTTAAATTAATTTACCAATGTTGATTTGAAGACCCCGTAAAATAAATTCTCATCTGTATTCCTAGATTTGTTTCAAATCATCCATGAACCTCCACGTAACTATGATCAGAGTCTAGTGTACTTTTTCTTAGGCAAAGCTGGTGGTATCCAGTAGCTTTAGGGAAGCGATGCCTTCCTGAAGGTGCTGTTTGGTGACCCAGATCAGTCTGTGATCCCAGGATAAGCAATGGCCAAAGCATCTGAAGAGAAGCTGTTTAAGAGAGGAAGAGAACAAGAGCCTTAAAGAGTCTTTGATTCCTGCCTAGGTTTGGTTTTTCAACAGAAGCAGCTCTTCAGTGAAAGGCCCACGTGAGCTTTATGTCCCTTGGGATTGCAGCAATGCACTTTCCTAAGCATGCAGAGGAGTGGGTGTTGAGATTCTAGAGGAATATTGGAGTCTAAATCCTGCTAACTTCCACAAAGATTTGGCATTAACCTTTTCTAGCCAGCTTACTGCAGCGTGTGGCTAAGGACCACTAAATTCTAGCTATTATTTGCATAACTGATCATGTTTTATAGGGCTTGACTGTAGGTCCCATCTCCACCTGGCCACAGAAAAAAAAAAAAAAACCCAGAAATAGACTTGTGTAACAAGACAGTGGGGTTGGCATACTGGTGTAATTTAATTTCTCCAGTTTAAAATCTAAATTTAGGACTGGAATTTCCCACAGAGTGGGAACAGCACATGACAACAGTGGGATGTATTTAACTTGTCCTATCCACTCCAAAGGTTTTCAGTGCTGAAACAGGCTGATTAAATATGCAAATGTAAAATTCAGTCCTGGGCAGATGGCAGCTAAAGGTCTGGTGTGGGAATTAGATGTTGGCTGTGCACTCAGCAGAGGAGGAACTGATCTGTCACACCACATCAAGGTGTGGTTAGAGTGCAGTGTCAAAGGAGCTTCTTACTCTGTGCACTGGAACACAGAGTAAAAAATACTCCATTTGGAACAGGCTTTAAGGCATGGTTGGATGGAGTCTGACAAACACAGTGCAGACAGAGAAACTCAGCTCTGACCTGGCTTCCTCTGCCCTCACTGGGAATTCTCTCCCTGCTTTACTTGCACAGTAGAGACAAAGGTTTGTGGTTGTAACAGCATTCCCACTTGAATCCTCGAGGATTTTATGACTTTCCCCAGCCTGGAGTGATTGTGCATAGGTGCCTTCATAACTAACTAATATGATATGTGGAACTGGAACATTTTTCCATTCTGCTGACCTCTGAACAAGAACAGTGACCTGTTGAAGCTGACATAAGATCAGGACTGTGTTGGAAATTTCCCTTTGGCCAAGATTACCTCTTTGTGTTTCCGCTCAGCAGTGGAGGCTTGAGGCATGCATGGACAGAGGGTGAAGGCTGTGGGTGCAGATGAAACACCTGTGAACCTGACAGGAATAAAGAACAGCAATCCTTCCAGCATGCTGCTGAGATGAAGAACTGTGTACATATTTGCAAGGGAAGATGAACTGACTGAAGAATGAAGGGCAAAGGCGACAGTGTCCTCACTTTTCTGCTGAGGCATTAAGTTTCTAAAATGTGTTTTGGAAGGTAAAGTAGTTGAGACTAACAAGTTAGACATTTTTCTTTTTTAATTCATGTTTTGGTGATTTAATATCCCGTAATTTCTTTTGTAGTCAGTTCCAGAACACCCATCTAAGGAGCTGCAAGTGGCTGCTTTTCAGTAAAGACCCTGTACTGGAGATGCAGGGGCTGAAAGCACTGCTCTCAAAAACACTGCCTGCAAGCTGCCTGGCTCTGCGGGAATTGGGTGCTTCAGATAAATGACATTAAATGAAATGAAACAAAATGCATTATAGTAGCAGTAAGCAGGTAGACACTGTTGGTTTTAAATCTATTTCTCAGTGAGTTCCAAGGCACCTGGACAGAAAAGTGCATCTGAAAATTTAGTAGACACCTACTTGTGTTTTGACATGGCTAAATGTAAATCCCTTTGAATATATGGCTCTCTCTCAACTGAGAAGAAAGGGAGGGGGAAAAAAAGATTGTTTTTAATATCTGACTCATCCTTTAAAGCTTTTTTGAAGTGACAGTATGTAGGAGGGTAGTAAGTAAAAGAGAAAAGCAATGCCTTGGTAGTCAGGCAAGACAGCCCTCATCCTACCTAGCTAACATAAGACACCTGGTAGGTGTCTTACATACAAGTTTCCTATTCAAAGTTAGAGGAAAACGGCATGAGTATAACAAACAAGCCCAGCAGGGCAGAGCAGAGGATTAAGGGTGCCCCAAAACTTTGACTCTTTCAGATCACATGCTATGAAAGCTTAGCCTACAAAATCCAACAGGAGTTAGTTTTTTCTGTGCTTATTTCCTTTCATTATTTTTTTTCTCAGTGCTGTTCTACTATTTCTTTCTAAAATCACTTGCAGTCGGATTTTCCATAACCATTATGAAAGAACATGTGACCATCCACCCTCTCCCAGTCTCCCACTTGTGAGCCTTCCCTTGCTGTTGCCATTCTAAGTGCGTGTGGGGAGGGGCGACCTCCCCCTTTCCAGAAGAGGTAATCAATGGTAATAGTGAGAGCAGTTATGTGGTTTATTTCCATCTTTTGAAAGGTTCTCAGAGACCCATTAACCCTGATAGACAAGGATGTAGGGAACAAAGGAACAAGTGATTCTCTGTTCCCCCCTTGGTGCTTTGTGGTCCATTAGATGAGAAACTGATCTAGAAAGATCCATCAGAAGCATTAGCAGGGGATCATGGATAAAACAGCAGGAAATGCATGTCTAATATGAAAAGGTCTCGGGGCAGTGTGTTTCAGTGGATTTACACAGCTTGACCCATTGCTGTGAGAGCCAGGTGCTGCACAGTCTCTAACTCTCTCTTCTAACACACTCTAGTGACAAAGACATAACTGTTAGTGACAGTGACAACACAGCTGAGCTTGACTGACCTTCCCTAAGAAGCTTCTATCTACTGAGTTCATTCCAGAGTCTGTCCTCAGCCATCTTCTCTACAGACAGTCAGGTTCTTCTCAGTGGCAGTATATGTTTAGAGCTCTAAATTTCAAAACCCAAAACAAAGGTAGATTTGTTGACAGAAAACTTAATTGGTTGATTTTAATGACAAAAGAAGCAATATTGTACTATAGGGATGGTTACTCCAGTAATTTTTCATATGAGCTCATTAAATTTCTCTGTATTTGAAGTTACCAAAAGCCATAGCTGCATTTCAAAACTGTGGAAAACTGTATATGGATCTTGTTTTATGAGAAGTCAGCCTTGAAAACAGGCCTAATTTATGAGGTTTGTTAGAATCTGAGGAAGAGAAATACACAGTTTTTTCTCTGGAGCCGCTGAGAGTGTTTTTGAATTACTGTAGTATTAGATGTGAATTATTGGCACATTAAGTTAGTTTTGTGCCACAATGTTTAGTTAGTTTTATGAATTGGGCCTTTGTTATTTAGGAGGCCAGCATGGGAAGCATTGGGGCTGAGATTTGTCATGCCCATCCATATTTTAGTGCTGCTGTTAGGAAGTCAGTATACCAGCCCATCATAAAGGGTGGCGGTTTCCATGCTTACAGAACTAATTCTTCATCACAACTCCCTAGATCTTGATCTGAGTAGCAGTCCCAGTTCTAAAGAGGTCATCAAAAAGCCAGTGGCAATCAGCTGTGCTGATAAGATTAGATCAGTTAGTGCAGATTTATGAAGTAAAAAGATAATAATAATACATATTAAGATGAGAGCTTTGAAATGGCTCTGTCCTTCACCCTGCATGCAGTATATTTCCTTGGGATAGCCATATGAAAAGAGTTGTCTTGGCAGTTGAGACAGGCCACACAAGGTGTTTTATAACAGCTGAGATAGCAGTTGCTGGTTTTGTTTTAACTGGAGAAGACAGACATGTGGTTCAGAATAGTCCATCACCCCTGTTTTCTCTTTGCCACTAGTAAGTACCCCCCACTTCTAAACACCTCTGGAAGACATTCAGCCCTTGTGGGAGAACTGGCCTTTCTAAGGCATCAGCACGTGCCTGCCTCTGCCTCAGCTCTACAAAATGCAGCAGCAGCAGCAGCAGCGTGAAGGGCAGTGAGGGGGCCAAGGGAGCCGGTCTGGGAGGTGGCCAGGGCGCTGAGCACAGCTCAGCTCACACTGTCACACACCCCTTGCAGGGGGCCCGAGGGGACAGCCCCAGCCAGGCACAGCTGCTAAAGGCTGGCCTGGCTGGGCACCCAGGGCTGGAGCTCTGGCCGAGGGGAGGGGACAGCCCCAGCCAGGCACAGCTGCTAAAGGCTGGCCTGGCTGGGCACCCAGGGCTGGAGCTCTGGCTGGTGGGATGTGCCAGCACTTCCCAGAGGAGCAACTGGGACCGAACTTCACAGCATCTGCGGGCGCCACCAAGAGTGAAAGCCAAGCTCTGGAGAGTGCCGGCAGTCCCTGCTGGAGCTCTGCAAGGAGCAGCTGCTGACTCCCACACAAGACTCAGCACCAAGGCACTCAGATGTACATGGACTGCAGTCAGCTGTACAGGAGCTGGATGCAAGACAACATCCTATCTGAGCAGAATTTCTTGGTCTGTTTAAAAATACATTTATTTGAACATGAAACTCCTTTAATTCTCCTGCAGACCAGAGATAACAGAAAGCATTATGGGCAGGGATGTCCCCTTCAAACACTACAATTGTCTGGCTTTCTAGTCAGCAACTTTGAGATGAAAATGCAGCAGTTCAGAAAAAGATCCTTTCACAAAGTTGTCATGGGTCCATTTAATCTTGTGCAAACTTCATGTCATGCATGCATGAAGACTAAGCATGGAGAAGCACAGAAGAATCTTGCTTTTGTGTAAAGAGCAGATATCTCAGAAGGCATTTGAGAAAAGGAATAATCAGCAGAAGCATCTGTGTGGAGTACACAGCCAGTGTGAAAACTGCTTCTGTCACTGCTGTGAGGGCTGAAGACAGTTCTCAGGTGGCACAGCATGGGATGGACATGAAACTCCTTGCTCAGAACAGCTCAGTTCTGCCTCACGTTTTCCAGGGAACACAGACAAGTGTTACTGGCTGCAAGTGCCATTCCTCTCTGCTGAAATGCAGCTCTCTCATCTTCAGCACAAGAGTGTTAATTCATCTTGTTTTTGTAAAGTACAGTAATGAAAAATAGCTTGGTCAGAAAACTGAATCTTTGGGGTGTTCAAGAAAAAAACTGCTTCAATGAAATTTGAGTTCTTATACCACAAAAGCAGTGCTCTTATAAAAGTTAGGGGCAAAGGATGTCATAAAACCAGAAGCAGTTCACCAAGTTTCCAAATAGAAATGCACTGGAATACATTGATTTGCTAAGTTACTGTGGAGTGGCCAAAAGCAGAGTGCTGTGCAGCCCTTCAGAAGGACCTCGCCAGGTTGGAGTGATGGGCAAGGAGCCCTTGGCAACTGCTCTGCATCAAAGGTGCAACTTTAAAACATGAGTACTTTAAGCTCCCTCACTGGATTGATGTACTTTGCTACAGACAGTTGAGCCTGCAGAACCTTCTTACAGAAATCTGTGGAAACTAAATGAGTAATCTGGTTTCTTAAGCTGCTCCTCTACATTAGAATGCTTCTACCATGAAGCAGAACAACTTTCATTTTATATTAGACCAGTTTTTTGTTGCAGTGTTTAGATTCTGAGATAATTCTTTGTAACTTAATCAAAATTGGTTTTTTTGTGCTTCACAGGTTGATGCAGAAGGAACACAGGAGGATGGTTTCCTGGAAATCTGCAAGACAATTGACTCTTTTCTGAAAAAGGAAGAGGCAGCATTTTTTTCACCAGAAATGCAGTAATGGTGTGTAAGGTGTGTACACTGCCTTGCCCACGTGCACCCCACAGCCATGATTTGCTGGTCAAAGCAGAGCTGCTTCTTTGAGAGGTATCTGGAATTTGTGCACGTGGTGTGTTACTCTAGATGAAATCTTAGTTCTGAAAGTACACTCAACAGAAAGTGGTCTGTATGCTAACCCCGCTCTGAGAACTGTAATTTGTTTTCTTGGGTGTTTGCTCTTCATGGGTTAAAAGCAGCAAGGTGAGCAGCAGCTCTGGTTTTGTATTTCATGGTCACACACATTCCACGGGAAATTGGGGCAGTGCCTGGCCAGCAGGGAGCTCTCCACCCACACCAGTCACTGTCCAGCAGACTGACATTAGGGTTATTGCACACAAATTTCCCATTTATTATAATTTTCTTTTTATTAACAGTATTAGTTTTTGTGGTGTCACTTAGCTTGTTCTTGGGCTTTAGTGCCTGAAACGTGTTCTCTGTAACATGCAGCTCTAAGAGAGCTGGAATTATTCAAGCTACAAGTTAATAACCTTTTCACACATGCCCAGAACACTGTTGCAAGGAGAAAAATTCATTGAAGATACAGCTGAATGTTGTGGAAGTCTGCCAACCCGTTATTGGGAAGCAGGCACCATTTTTGAGACAGTCTTGTCTTCTGCTGGGAATGTTATGATTTTATAACTGACTTCCCAGTTTTGTGAGCTGAGAATGATTATTGTATTGTATAGTTAAATGTGCAATCCAGTACTGATCCACATTAACAGCACTTGTGCTATGGCTGTTAAAATCCATATGTAAAGTTGGTTATGAGCCAGAACATCTCATGTCATCTCTAAATTTCACTTTGGAGGTATTTCAAATGCAAAGTTCAGATCATCATCTGTTGTCTTGTACTGGCATTGCCAAAACTTGGGAAGGTGTGGTGGGGTGGGAAACCAAAAATACAGGAAAATGTCAGGGATTATTTGATTCATATTGCTTGCACCTTTAGTAAGCCATTTATCTGTAATCTGAAAAAAAGTCTGTAAAAGTGCTATCGTATTTCTGTTAACTAAAATATTGTGGAGTTTCTTTGGTAATACTGACAGCTAAATAAAAGCTTGTTTGACATTGCTGTAAAGTAACTGCATCCTCTTACTGGAACTACTGGATGAATTTACAGTGAAAGTGGGTTGCATGATTGCTTGTACTGTCAAAGGTGTACTTTATGCAGCAGATTTGCATTTTTAAAGTTACCTTTCTTGTAATGAAGACATAATACAAATAAAACATGTACAAAAATGAGGAGTAATGATTTCTGTTACAGTATATGTGGGTTTAATCCTTTTCAAAGCACAGTACATGACTTGAAAATATAGCTCAAATCAGCATGCTTACAGAGTATGTCCTTTTTCCAATCAGGGCAGTTTCTTCTCTTTCCTTTTCTTCCTTAGCATGTGCCCTGTAGATGCTAATTCAATTATTTTTTAGGGTCTGTTTTACGTATGTTCTTATCCTTCATATCATGGATGTTCCTTCTTTCCTGGGTCCTTCTATAGCCTACATTTTACCTCTGGTGCTCTAGAAGTGCTTCTCCAGCTGCAGCCAGTGCCATTGAGCAGCAGCAGTGCCTGCAGTACCACGGCAGCTCCCAGGGCAGCTCTGGCCACACCAGCCCTGACGCACCAGCAGCTGCTGCTGCTTCTTTTAAAAAGTAGAACATTCTGCAGTTACCACAAAGTTGCAAATTCATCTGGGTAGGTTTTCTGGAGCATTTTCTATAATATTTAATTACAGTAGAAGTTATAGTGTGGTCTCACACTTGTGCAGGATGGGAACAAAGGCAACAATCAGCTGCTATTTTGTTGGGGTTTTTAAAATCAAATTACAAAAATTATTAACCATACACTTTCAGTTTAATTTTTATTTCTGCTTCTTCTGTCTTTTCTGTGTAAAAAACCAAAAAAATCCCATGCTTGATTTGGTGTTATGTGCATTAGATACCTATTTGCATACGTTCATAATGTATGCAGAAGCAATAGCTGTATATGCATGCATAGGGAAACATTAATATTTATACATATTCAATAAAATAGGACTTATCCAAGACACTCGTGAGTGATTCAGACTTGAAATTATCCTTTGGCTTCCAACCTTGTTCCAAGGATACCGAGATCTTTTGTTCTTTCCAAGTATCCTAAACTGATGACTGAGTATTTTCTCTAATTTAGGTTTCTTATTTTATTCCCCTAATTTTTCAGGATATAAACAGGAAATTAATGTTACCACAGATCCTCTTCCTGATAATACACCTTCACCAACTCTAGTTTCCTATAAAGACCATGAATGATGTGGAAAGCATATTTTTATGGTCTTAAAAGCCTCTCAGAGCAGTATCTTTTCCAATTAAAACTAAAATACATCATGTGAGTTTTGTGTTTTGTTTTTTTAAGGTTTATTAAATTTATCTAAGTATATGAGATACGTGAGATATGCTTACATATGATACTTGCTCAGTGTTTTAGTAACTGTACTGTATTACTTTCTAAATAGATTAAATACCTACATTCTTTTTTCTGAAGCAAAAAATAGCTACACCTAAAGTTACTGCAAAAATACTGACCAATTTATAATTAAAGTTACTAGGTGCAGCTAGCCAATTATCCTTCCTATTGCCATCTTTTGAAGTCAAATTAGTTTGTTTTCTAGCTAATTGCTCTGAGTATTCTAGCTTCAAAGCAACTGGAAGTCTATTACAGTTATAAAATAATCAAGTGTTTCTGAATCACAAGCTATACATTTCAATAAAAAATATATTAAGTAAAATATGTCACAATAATTACAAAGCTTCTCAGACAATGGTATACACTGTACCAAGGCTACTAAAATCTGGATTTTCTGTGGTCTGACAAAGAAGTCTGTGAGTGAGGAAGGAGAGAGCTGGAATGCTAATCCTGCCGGGGCCAGAGCGGGCTGAGCCCCGGGCGGGAGCGGAGAGGCGGCGCTGGGTGACCGATCCAAGTGTCCTGTCCAAACTTTCCATCTTGATTAAAGAGTCAGAACTACACAGAAAGGAAGTCACAGCAAGCATTCTATATATAAACAGACTGTATCCACATAGTTTATTTCTCACAGTTCTCCTGACAATTGAACATTATTTAAGAACATACTGTATACACAGATAAGAAGAAACATACAAAATGTTTTAAATGATGCACAACAAAATCCAGCAGTATAAAAGAATGCATGTGAACCCTTGCTCACTGCTCAGGCTAAATTTAATCACTGTTTAAATAGTAATAAAAATACAATCTTTCATGGATCTTGTGCAGACTACAAAAGAGGAAAAATTATTACCATATATATGATTTATATTAGGCAGTTTTCTTTGATGAGTTGCACTAACAACTCCAAATACAGAGGCAGAAGGCTGTGTATTTTATTTTAAAGGAGTAAATGTTGAGTATTAGAGACTTTACACAGTTACTAGCACTGGCACTTTTCACCATATTTTGTACACATCACATGATCATCTTATATAACATTACATTTAAAAAATATATCTGAGTGACAATTTTATAACATTCACACACCATGAGCTGGTTAAGGAAGCAATGCCACAGTTGCCCCCTGTAGTGCTTCACTGTTGGTAAATAGAGTTCGTTGTGGTTTTAAAAAAAAATTTAAAAATTGAAGGTCAACATGATTAAGCAGCTCCGATTTAATACAGGCCCGTAGCCAACCATTGCCGAGACAGTGAGTATTTTTAGAGTACAGCCTAGAAGCAAACACTGTCATTGGTTAAAACCTTGCCTAAAGAAGTCAGTTACTGTGCTGAAAACTATTTCACAACAAAACTGCAAGCTACTAAACTGTTTTTATATAAATACTTCATCTCCTCTGGATCTCATTATAACCAAGTTCTTCAAAGCCTTTGGAATTTACTCTATCTTTAATGTGTGCTCTCATTTCTGGCTCACCCTTTTGTATGTGTTTCTTTTGTTTTGATTCACCACCTAAAAGTGACTAACGTGGTGAAAGAAAAGTCTCCCAGTGAAACCTTCTGCACACTAGGAATGTTCAGCTGCTGTTCAGTGATCTAGAACCATGACAGCTCAAAGCTGTAGTTTGACAAGTACACCCAGGAAGCTGTCATGCTGTGAGTGACATTTCAGGGAAAGCAGAGTCTTTCCAAAATGTGCACAGAATTAACAATGGTGCCATTGTTATTTTTCAAAGAGGATAGTAAACCCAAGTTGGTAGATCTGCTTCCCATGTCATCTATTTGCTGGAAAGTAGTTTGGGTCAAGATAATTGTAACTGGTGCCCTGGGACATGCAGTAGTCTCTGTCTAAAAATGTCTCTGCTCTGTAAATAGGTTCTAACTGGTGATCTTCCTTATGAATCTCTGTTTCATGCAGACTGCAAGGGAAAGAAAAAGATAACAGTTTAAAAGTCAAATACTTTCCTTATATTTAACTTTCAGAAACAGTGATCATATGAACAGATTCAAACCAAACTGGATAGCAGTTCATTCATAAAGTCTAATTCCCCCCTCTATTTAACTATACCAAATCTATTTGTCCACTGTATTAAAAAAAAATAAAATTAGACATCTAGAATCTGCTTACAAAATACATCTCCCATAAAGAGATGCTAAATTATCTTTCACTTTATCCAACACAGGGTATGTGTCCTGTGCTGGAGCAAAGATTTCCACCCTACATAGCAATTATGCAGCAGAGAGAGTCAATCTAATGACAAACAGCAAGTAGAAGCACAGGCTGCTCACCAGTCAGAACACGAATCACAGAAATCCAGGGACATTTCTTGAGGGCAGTCTTGGCAGTGCCACCGAACCCCCTGGATGGGTTCAATCCCGCAGTTATCACACTGTGGAGCAGATGGAAGAGCACTGAGAGAGCAGCAGCTGGAGGCACTGCCATGATAACAGCGCACACCAATCCACCCCATGGGAATCTCTGTGTGTCCCTGTGCTACCGCCAGCCCCTGCAGCTGAATTCTCCTCACCAGGTGGATAAAGAAGTCCTCATTCTTTAGGAGAGGCCCTCCAGAGCCATGAGGATCCATCAGGCTTTTGCCTTGCTTCCCACTCCCCAAATGCTCCACCTTGGCATCACCCTGCTTGAGAAAAGCAGCCCAGCCCTGCCTGCAGACACTCTTATCCTCAGGTGGCTCCAAAAACTGCTGTGACACAGCTCAAGGACAGCATGCTTCACACAAGCCCAGCCACATGGAATGTCAGCATGGCAGAGGGAAGCAGTAAGACCCGAGCAGCAGAGCTTGTTGGGCTGCTGGAGGTTGCAGATCAGGGCACACTGATGCCCCTTCTAACTCAGGAAATGCAGTAACACATCATGGGTGGGCTGGAACTAAAAGCCAGATGGCCAGGAAGGAAGGGGAATAACATGTTCAGAGAAGGCAACAAAGCTCTGGAACCAAAACTGAGCAAGACAACAAGAACTAATCCCAAGTGCATCCCATGTGGCATGAAGAGAAAAAAAAACAAAGTAAAAACATAACATGAAAGACTAGATGAAAAATTCAGTGGTACAGAAAAGGGGCAGAAATGCAGAAGTATTCAATCAAAAAAAAGAAACCAGGAAAATGGGACTTGTAAGCAAGAAGAGCTTTTCAAAAACCTAAACTACAAAGAGTGCTGCAGAGACAGGACTGAAAAGGAAAAGAGAATGTGGGAAACAAGCCTGTGCTCCCATAGCTCATCCTCTATCTATCAGACCCTGAATGGCTGCCTCAGCATGTGTGAAACCCCCTGGCACAGCAGTGCTCCTGCCACCACTGAAGGCACTCAGGGTTCCAAACACCTCACACAGCTCTGCCACAGCTGCCCCCTCTGTCCACACACGGCTTTCGAGCCAGGGCTGAGAGAGGAGGGACTCAGCATACCAAGAACTGTTCTTTGAAAGTACCAAGTTCAGAATCATGCTACAACTGAAAAACTGGCTCCAATAATCTGAAGTTGAGAACCAAGACAGTGGAAAACCTTGACCTTAGTTTTTGTGCTCCAGCTCCCCTCTGCCCTGTGAAACAGAAATAACACTATGCCTTTCATTTTTTAATGAAGAAAAGAAGTATTTGCAAATTGCTCAGATATATTAGCAGTGAAAGCCATAAAAAGCCCACAAGGGATTCAATAATTCAATATTCAAAGCAGAGGTTGAATAATGTGTAGTAAATGAGGCCAAAGGCTCTGCAGAACCAAAACTGCTCTCAATGGCTGCTTACTAGGTGAGGTCTGTCCAGCCCACAGACTGAATTCCCTGAGGGAAAACAGCCCATAATCACCTGATTTCTCAGCTTACTGAAAGGCATAATACAATCAAAGTCAAATGCAAAGAAACTTTCAAACTTTAAATGCTTGACACTGTGTAATGTCAATTTATGTAGAAAGAGAAGTTAGTTAAAGTCTGGTCTGCCTGATTAAATTTTATGTAGAAAGAAAAGTTAGTTAAAGTCTGGTCTGCCTGATTAAAGCTTCAAATTTTGGGGGTAAGGAAATGCTTATTTAAAAAATCCCCACAAAATGAAACACCAAACATACCATGCCAACTAAAACCAACAAAAATAAGATGCACCTTGGTGGTCTAATAACTTAAATCTGTCAGTATCAGCTGATGAGGCTGTCTTAATTTTACAGTGAATTTGAAATGAACCTTGAACTGTCCTTGCATTCTTATGTAAATGGTATTAGAAAATAAATCCATCTCCATAACACTAAATTAGAAAACTTGTTCCAACAGCTACAGTAAACAATTAGACACAAAATCCCTTGCAAACCAGAAAATAAAACTTCCAGAGTGCCCTTTCTTTCATGCTGCCTATTAATGGTTGTTGCCTGGACAACACATCAGTTTAACTTAATGGTTTTTCTCTTAATTTTACATAAACATTTATATCCTTGCTTCAACTTCTGTCAGTTATCACTTGAGATTGTGAAGTTGCTACAAAACAAAAAAAAATTATTAATCTATTACTCTTATCCAAAATCTCTGTCCCTTCTTTGGCCTCAGGTGGAGGCAAAATTACTCCAAACTCATAATCAGAAAATTACCATTAATAATCACTGTCAAAACAGAATGTAGTGTCAAATGGAATTCTATCATGATTTAACAAGGCTCTAATACAAGCTGTATTTTCATAATGTGGTGAGAAAAAGAGAGCATGTTTATGAATTTCCATATAACATCAGCATTCAGTGAAAGCTGAGCTACCAGAATGAATTATGTGGGCTGTTTTTCTTAAAGAAAATGAGGGAAAACAGACTCAGTGAACAAGAACTAAGGAATCAAACTTGCTATATTCAATGAAATCCTTTCAGAAAATTCAAGCCACATTCTCTTGGAAAACTTCTACATTCCACTGAGTAAGAGAAGAACATCTCTTGCACTCACCTTAAATCCCACGTGCTGCACAAACCCACTTTCTGCATGCATCTGCTGGAGTTTCTGTTTCTTCAATTTTTTAAACTCTAACAGTTCTTTGTATTCGGGTAACTCTCGATATGTTACTGGAATACTCTCTTCATCCTGTTCAAGGTAAAAACAAGCCAGAAATATATTCTTACTGCAGGAACACAGTAACTAGTAAGACATGAATTTGTTCCATAAATCACTACGTATGATTAATAGTGCTCAAGAAAATGATGGCATTTTGCTAAAATACTAGAAAAATATTTTTAAAACCCTAACACCCATATCCAGTATTAAAATCTCACCTTTACTGGTAAGAATAAAATGCAATGAGAAGCACCATGCCATGACTGAAAGAGTAAAATTCACAGTTATCCAACTCCCTTTATCCCTGCACTGTCTCTTAAGAGCTTATAAAAACAGACTGCTAATTTTTCATAAATTCTGAAGCAGTTTGTCTCCCTGCAGGCCAGTGCAGACATCTTTGCCAGAGAGGTACAACAAATAGTTCTCTCTTTTTCAAAGACATGCAAATTCTGTTTTTTCTCACACAGATTCCTTCAACAAAGGTTGAGGATCTGCAATGAAAGGACAGAAGCTCTAATTCTAGTTCAGATGCTCATTTCAAGGTAATGGTTTTACTGTAGCAGGTGTATTTGGTAGATGTCACCTGTTTCCAAAGATGACAAGTCTTTCCTGTTGTAGAGCAGTTTTCACATCCTACAGTGACAGGAACCTTCAGGTAGGGAAAGCAACTACAACTACAAGATAGTGATTAAAATTCTTCTAATGTAGCCTGAATGTGTAATTTCCATTTCTTTTTATGAATCTGTGAAGACTGAAGATTTTGTATTATTTAGTAAGTTTATTAAAGGAAATGAGGGAAAGAGGCTTTACTACATTTCTGAAAGGCCTTATTAATTATTTAATTGCAATTATGAACCTATATAAAAGACTAGACTGCAAACTATCAGAAAAAGTTATGGTTAAATGACACAATTCAGTTGTGTAGTGAATTTTCTTTAATATAAAAAACAGGGATTCACCTTCCACACAAATCTCCAAAGTTTTTCTGAGAAAAACTGCCTGGCACAAAATAACTGTATACTGAATAAAGTATGCTTTAATAGCTCCTTGTGTGGACAATTCATTCTGGAATAGTAAATAGCTGTGTTCTAGAATTATTATAGACTACTCACAAAACTAAGAAATCATAAGTGAAAAGTAATTGAACTCTGTTAGCAATAGGAGGTCTTCACTTGAAAATAACTCGTTTATACCAAAATATAATTTTTCAGGAATAGTTATGACTGGTAATAATCAGGCAATTTTTTTGTCTTTACACAGGAAAAGCATGTGGTAATTCCACTGTGAAATCAAAGAAAACCTTTTTTCCCTGCTACACTGCTTTTCTTCTGCTAAATGACACAATGTATTTTTCTCCAAGACAGTGACTGTCACTAAGAGATCTGACTTTTAAAACTAGAACAGAATCCTGTGCTTTCATTTTGAATATAGTTTACAATCCCTTTTTGCTTCCAAATTGCTATTATTTTGTACTGATTGTGGGGATCTTTTTGGTAACTGAGCTCCCCTGTGTCTTTCTGCCTTATTGAAAGCCAGAACTGGATCTATCTGGAAATGTTACTCTAGTGAAGGAAGAAAAGATTATGCCAAATTAAAACAATGTCACTGTGTGGCACATGACCACTATCATCACTACTATGGTGCCCACATTAATTATGAGTTAGGGCACCATGGCAAAACCAAAATGTTTCAGGAAACTGTTCAGAACAATCAGGAAATATGTATTTAAAACCAATACAGAACCAAAGCATGTTAGCTCAAACCAGCTGCACTGCATTTCTTCTAATATGCATTTTGCTTTTCAGGCCTTTTAGGATTCTTACTGGAATATGCAAAGTTATCAGGAATGGCTGTGGATGAGCTGGAAGACCATTACAGAGAGAACACAGAAAATGAGCATGGATTTAAGACTAGGAAATAGATAAGTAAATGTAATACTTAAGGAAGAGTATGCAGTGCAGGTAAAAAAGTCAGTAAAGAAAATGAATGGACTGATAGTGGGTGGCCTCAATATTTGTGTTATGCAACGAGGTTTTCACACACAAGATGTCACTAGGCTCACACACACACACACAAAAAAAAAATAGAATTAACTAGTCAGGTTCTTCAGTCTAAGGAAAACAGGAGAATCACAGTGATTCACAGCAGCTGTGAAACTTGCCCACCTCCCAAGCAGTAGGATCTAGTCCTTCTACAATTCTCTATGGAAATGGGAGCAACATATGTCTAAATTTCTGTTGTATTATTGCATGGGCTAAATTAGGGAAGTAGTACACTCCATGATGCAGCAATTCACTGGGTTAGGATGTCTACTAGAATTTGCCTCTAAGAATACATAAATATGCTTTGTTGATTGCCAGTTCACTCTGTTAGTTCACACTTTGAAGTGGATTTTACAAAATTCATCATTAATTCAGCAAGCAGAAGATTAAAAAAACCAGTGACGCCAATAGCATGTGAATGTTACCAGGGCTCTTGTAACCTTTCTAAAACACATCTTTAACCAGAATCCCAACTATATCATCTACATGATTTTCAAACCTCATACCAGATCACTTACTAAAAATATGCAACTAGAACTTCTTCGAGATATTTCAGGATAAAACTGTTTATGACTTACAGACTTCCTTCCTGATTTGGTCTAAATTCTTTGCTGTCAGAGGCTGTTATAGTAATGGTGTATTTATAATTCAAAATGGCTCATGAATCTTAGTACAGTTTAATACTTCCTTGGTGATATTTTATGGTGAAGATGCCTTATCAATTAAACACTAAACAAGGTCAGAGTGACAAGACATTCTCTGACTGATAACATGACATACCGATACTTCCTCTTCTGCTGCAGTGTCCATATGGCTGTGAAAACTGCATCTGTCATCATCTTCATCCATATAAACTGGAGGTTCATGAGATGTCATGAAAGTTGAAGGTTTGAAAAGATGTTTATTTAAAGGATGTTGCCGTCTACTTGATGACTACAGTGAAAAAATGGTATATTTTTAAAAACATTCCTTGGCTATTATTTAAATAATCCTCATTGATAAAACTTTGCCTGGAATTTGTTCTTTCTCCATAATGTTTCCAATTACTTATACCTCTGTATCACAGCTGCACTTCTTCTCCCCCATAACAAGTGGAATCCAATGAACAGTGCAATACTTTGGTAAAAATGCAGCAAGAAAGAGCCCTTACCATAAAACCCCAACCACATAAGCAGGTGAGTCTGACAGCAAGAGTAAAACATAAAGTAAGGTTGTTATAGAAGACCAGAGAGCAAAAATATTAAAAAACTTCCTACAGTGTGTGAGACTACGGAAGTAATTTTGCACAGGTCCAAGAGACAAAAGGTCCATGCTTGACACTTATCAACTTCTTGTACTTGTGCTTTAGAAAAAAAATGAAGTCTAGACCTATTGTCCTGGTGCAGGAAAGATAAAGCAATCCATTGCAATAAAAAGAGGATTCTAAGAGTTAGAAAAAACTGCTCCCTAAAGGTTTTCATTGCCACTGCAAGAAAAAGGAACATAAAAAACATTAGATGAAATAAATTACTCCATTAGTGCACATCTAGAAACTTTCAACTTTAATGCTATCTGAAGGTGTAGAATAATGCCAATTTTAAAAGAAGTGACTTAAAGGCACTCAGCCCCTATTACTTATTCCCCAGTGGGAGAATATTAAATATCAAAAAGAAGAATTTGGGGAGAATGAAACTGACTCAACCCCTTATTTAGCTCCTTTCCAGACTAGGAGTTTGACATTTAATGTCAAAACTTACATTCCTCGACTTAAAAAAACCCTACAGTGTGAATCAAAAACGTAAACATGAAAAGTGTTTTTTCTAACAATCATAAAAGTGAGGATTCTTTTATACAGTGCCTAGCTGCTCATACAGCTAAAACAAAAGGCAAACTTGCAATATTTAGTGCTTTCTCCTTTTTTAGCAAGAGCTTTTACCCCAAAAGGTTCCTGTATCAGTTACAAACCTGTAATATTATAGTACAACCCTTTATCTCTAAAGGGGGATGTAGCCTTATTTTACAATTGTGCTTACTTTAAAAACTAAAGGCACAGATGACACCAATGATTTAGATGGAATGCATCTACAAGGACAGAAGTACCAGGAGGAATTGAGATTAGCTCTGTTCAGCTTTAATGGAAGACATGAAGTCTGTGGTAACAACTGGAAGGTGGTACCTCTGATCTGCAGAGCTACTACAGCACAAAAACAACAAGAATTTCTTCTAAGACTAATGTACTATATCTATTGTGTTGGATTTTTCCACTTTCTGCCTTATGATCACCAGCTACCTGAGTTTTGGTGCTTTTATGATTTCCCTTAAGATTTCAAGCCTCTCTAAAATACATCCATGTATAGATGGCATTTCAGCCAACACAGTGATTTACATTTTCTGTTAACAGAAAACAGATCTGCATTCAATACTAGATCTGGAGTCAGGAAAAGAAAACTGTGACTACACTTATACAGCAGCACTGCCATGCATGACAGTGCTGTGACCTACAAATTGAACTCAGGATCTGAATTTTCTTCCTTTGGTGAAGAATGAACTAAAATATTACTTAAAAGCACACAGTTAAAGATCATTTTCCCTGTGGAAAATATATCTCTGGATTAGGCTTAAAAGCAGGTGCACTAATGATATTATATAAGGATTAAACTGAAAATGATAAGCCATAATTGAAGAACTGAATACTAGAGTCGTAAGTCTCTGATCCAGTTTTATTTTCATCAGCAGCAGGTAATGGTTACACAGGAAAATAAACTGATGCATCCTGCTTAATTTCCAGTATCATTAGTTAGAAGAGACATATGTCATATGAATAGATATACAAAGTTAACTTCAACAAGATGTTCAAAAAGTGAATAGGTTTCTAACCTCTCCAGTAACCATTTTAAATAAGCATCCTGAACAATCCCCGTGGAGAAATGCAAGTATTTTCTTGTGAAGCATCCCTTTTGACACAAATCTTTACATTAAAGATATCTATGTTTCTCATTTTCCCCCAGGTATGTGCTTTAAGTATTAGCATCCAGTTTTCAAACTTCTATTACTGGCAATAAAGCAGGTACACTGCAGTTACAGTTACTCAGTATCAAAATTAGGACAGGCATGACCCAGGCTTCCAAGAGCCCTCATATTTCCTTTCTGCCACATCATATCTCCACTGGAGACCTGGGAGTAACTAACCTGGTATGGTGCTGTCAATCTGTGCTCTAAGCAGACAGCTCTATCAGCAGGCTGAGAGTTCCATTTCTCCACATACACTATTTGTTTCACTTTTTCATCTGCTTTATTTCTTACACAGGATACAAATATAACACAGAGATCCCACTCATACAAACCAGGGCAGAATGACATTACTCTTATGACTTGGCAATAAGGATGTGAATCACACTGCAAAAACTGACCTGAATATTGGATATCTTCTAGGCAGAAGCCTAAGAAAAATCTGTATGATGGGACTATTGCTCTTGCAATTTGAGATTGTTAAGAATTTTACAGAAAATATGTTTTGCTCTTGGATAATACTGGGTTTGCCCACAGTGTAATCACTGTTCAAATTAGTGAAAAATACAGTTTAAATGTCCCACATCAACTGATTAAGTACTCCCAGTGATTATGAAATACAGTGATCTGCTGCCTGACAACATTACATACATTCTGTAATCATGGTCTTTCCAAACAAAATTAACAGGAAAGAACAAAAGGTGTGACCAAGGTAATTTTAAGTGTTAAGAGTGGCATAAAGAACTCAAACAATTATAATTTTCAGAACTACATTTTCAATGCCTGTTGAAATCAGCCACACAGTATTATTATTCTACAGAAATTAACCCCAACTGTTTATGTGATTTGGAATTCTGACAGATGAATCTCCACAGTATTTAAGGAATCACTGTTTTCAGCTGTTTTTTTGTTCTTCTGCCAGAAAGCACTTTTCCAATAGACAAGGTGGCAGACAGTCATGTCTGCACCTTCCCTGCCTCTGTTTATAGAGCACAACAGTAGATTAAAACCCTGGTGAAAGTAAAATGGTATTACCATGATGGATGGCAAAGTGGAAAGGCTCCAATACAAGCACTTATTGTTTGCAGTAACTTCAGAGAACACCTGGAGACAACTAAGGGTGTGTAACACTTCAAATCATTACACACCAGCTGTGGTGGTAGATCTTGTATCAACCCATGGACAGCAACTCTCGTTTCTAAGCTTGCAAAGAACTAAATCTGCAAGTTTGCCTTTTTGTAGAATCAATGGAAAGTTTACTCTATTATTTATCAGAAAACATCATGGATACCTAGATGCAAACCAGTTATGTTACTCCACAAAATGCCACTGTAAGGGGTTTTAAAGAAGTAAATTTTGTAAATACTGAGTAAAAAAAAAAAACCAAACCAAACCAAATAAATAAAAAGTCCACAAAACTTGAGACTGTCCTCTTTTACTGTCTATGGATCTTATTAGTATCCAAGAGCATCTTAAAGATAATTTAAATCAAAATATGGGCACAGAAATTTAGTGTTTGCTTTTGTAAATTAAGATTTTCTGGGACCATATTTTTTCTCACCCATTCCAAGATCAGAAAAGCACTGTATTTTAATGGACATTTTGGCCTTAAGCCTTTGCCTGAGCTAATTCAGTATGCTCAGTTATACATCATTTTCTATGGTTTTATTAATTAGAAGATTACTGTACAGTATGAATTATAGGGCTGCTTATCTTCTTCCAACAGGGTTTTCATTACCACTTCCTGATCAGTTATAGTAAACTTACAAATGAGGAAGAAGTACCCCAAGACCATCATTCTACCCTGCCTGTTCAGCAGCAACCTGAACACTTCACCTTCCCAAGAGCTGTCATTGTGAAACCAGAATTAACATCCAATTCACTCCACAGTGCTACTGGCAAAAGAAAAGGATTAGGTCATTAAGTAACTTTATTAATCTATTCAAAGTATTACTGATTCCACATAAATGCAAACAGAAACACGGGATTCTGTAATATTGTCTTACCTTTTTTGAATATAAATATAAGTTTGGTGTTCTTCCTGGAACTGGAATACCAGCTTTAGTCAGTTTAATAAAATATTTCTGCACTCTACTGGCAACCTAGAAAAAAACCAACATGCAACAACTCAATGTCAAATGAAATGTAACTGATCTTCAAAGTTTTGCCAGGGTTGCTACATTGATTCAGAATAACAGGAAAAGAAATCCTCTGGATTCTACTTTGCAACAACTACTCTAACTGGTACCTATCTTGCAGAGCTGCATTTGTACTATTTCCAGATGCTTTGACAGCTTTCAGAGAAAAAAATTACCCTTCTTTAATAACACAAAGAAGATCTTGCAAAAATTGCAACAGAAAGAACTTTAGTACCAGTGTACTTCCTGCTGCAGCTAAACTCCTCCTTAGCAACGCCAAATACGTTATCCATGGTTAGCACACAGAAAGTAGGTTTCCATTTATGAAATAAGCATGTCTATTTTTTCAGATGTGGAGAAATACAGATATGATGAGAAATGAGGAAATCCACTATATTGAAGTACTTAATTATATTTTTATCTGAAATATACAAATTAAATAAAAGAAATAAAAATACTGTAAATATAGAACATTAGCATTTTTTACTTCTGGTCAAAATGGAGAAATTCTGTCATCTTAGGGGAAAAATTCCAACAAGTCAGATGCAGAAATACTTGGGTGTCTCCTCATCAGTGTCCTTCTTCTGCCTGTGATATTTACATGTCTGTCCATTCTAGAGTACTGAGGTGCAGGAAATTGGGCACTACAGTGTAACTCAGCCTGAGCACAGTTGGTGTCACGACACTTGCTGTATAGAATTAAATTCATGCTGTCAAGATCTAATGAACAATTATATCTGGCAACTTTGTCATGGGCTCTGGGGCACATTTAACATTCTGTATTTGAGATCCATTGTTATTGGTGAAATGCAAGCTCTGCTGCTACATTCTTAAGACAAAGTGATTACTGAAAATACATTGAATTTTCTTTACTGATAGTAAAAAAAAAAAAAAAAGTAAAGATAAGGGATTAATTCTGGAAGTGTTTTACACATTACCTGCTTTGCTGTTCTATTTCCCAGTTCATCTGCTATCTTCTGCCACCGTCGGGACTCCACCTCCTCTGGTGGATACTTCAAAAGCAATTGCTCCAGTTTTTTCTAAATCAACAGCAAAAAGGAATAAAATACATTTTTCCCAGTACAGTTATGAGCTGTCAAATATCTAAAGACATGATTCTGATCTCCCAAGTGCCATAAACATTATCACACAATTTGCTTTTATGCTTATGTGTGTTGGCACAGCTACAAAATTAAAGAGTTTCCTGTTACCTGTTCCTCTACAGTCCACAGTTGGTTAAAAGTTTCAGGTTTGGTCTCATCGCAAAGTCGCCCTCTTATCATCTGCTCAAATACAGGACATAAAATGGAATATCTGTTTAGAAAAATTATAGCTGGGATAATTGATTTGAACCCTCTTCCTACTGAAGTTAAACCAAAACCAAACCAAAGTATAAGACTTCAAAACAAGATTTGTTGAAACCAAAGCTTAGTTCCAAGATTTAAGTACAGGAATGGCATGTCATTACCAACATGAACATTTGAAGTAACAGTTAAGACACTCACCCTCCATACTCAAAGGAGGGGAAAAAAAAAATTATTATTTTGCAATTTTTTTTCTTTCCTTTTGAACAACTACCTGTGGACGACTGTTTGTGGAACCTTCTGGACCATCACTTAAAGGCAAGACAGAGTATGAAACAGACTCTCCATCCTTCTTGGGATCCAAAGGACTTTTTGGTCTTGCAGGGATACCTACTGTAAGCAACACAAAGGAAGAATTATTGAACTTCCACACCGGTCATTTCTTTCTTGTCACATATGCTCACTTTCTTTTACCTTTGTCAAAAATCAGCTTCACTCTCCTACTGTTACGTTTTCGGTTTTTGAACTCTCTCTCAAAGTTTCCAAGGCTAGTGGTGTATTGGTCCCAGGCAATCTCAGGGAGCTGAACAACTCTCTGAGGAAATGGAAGACCCATATCAACCTGAAAAAATAAGAATGAAAAGTAATGTAGTCACTTTATATCCAAACCAAAACCTACAAATACCGAAATGCTCCAAAACCCAGTGTTGCTTTTTATTTGACAGAAGAACGGAAAACCAGAATTTCTGAAGTGCCATGCAGCACGGTTTTTTAAAAGAGAAGGTGAGATCTTTCAAGAATTATACACAACAGTGCATATAAAATATGCAGCGGCACGGTCAATGATGGCTTATTGAGCATAAAAGCTTTAAAGTGTGCATTTCACAGCTGAAATCAGGTGTTTGACACTTCAATAACCTGCTTCTGACTGTCCTTTATTAAACATACCATTAGCTGAGAATGTGCACCTTTCTTAACCCAGGAACCCCAAAGATTCAGAGTTTTATCACCTCATACCTCACTCTCCCCATCAGAGAAATCTATGCCTATTTTGCACTGATTTTGCTGTCTTCTGCCTAGAGCAAAGCTCACCTCTTTATTTAAAGTTCAACTGCAAAACTATCACTCCTTTGGTCCTTTTTGGACAAAAGTACACCAGAGTACTTGAAACTGTCATTAGTATTTCCCCATAAAACAACTAGCAAATGCAACACTCTTACATCATGCATGCTATTAACTAATCTCAAAACTTCAAAGAAAAACAACTACTGAAACCAAGGGGCTTACATGTGACCTAGGTATCTACAGACCTAGGAAAAGAGAACCATAACTTCATCCTTCACTGAAATACATGCTGCTATCACACTAGAAGGTAAAGTGTTTGCCAGTGGTAGATGCTGCAGCGATACAGGATTCAAGCTAAAAACATTTCTTCAGTACTCCTGTTACTACAAGGGTGTTTAAAGCTTGAAAATAAAATGCTTCCTTATAGAAATGGATTCTCCCCTATCAGACAATATTCAATTCTGCTATCTGTAACTCAGGTTTTCTCGTGTTCACTTTGGGTTTGGAATAAAGACTACCTCTCCTGCTCTTTAAACATGCCCTACCAAGTTCATTCAAAGCACAACATTTCATTTCTCAAATGAGAAAGACTGGAAGTTTTTGATCTGATACTTCCAGTCATGTGTAGACTTCAAGTTGTCTTAAAAGACCTACACTATAATTTGAAATTTAACAATTTCATTTCTACATACCAAAAAAAAAGGAAAGGAAACATATCTGATAAAATCACTGAAGACCTGTCTTAGAGATCTAGTAAGAAAGCAAAGAGCTATTTTTGCTTAGCAGTTAAAAGATTTTAAGCTCATAATTTTTATGCAAGTATATATATATAAAATTCAATTTCTACAGAGGCTGAATTACTAGTTATTAAAAAAAAAAAATTCCAAGGAAGACTTAAGAAAAGTCCATAGAAATACCTTCTTCTGGAGTCTTTCCACAAATCCAATAGGATCTTTCAGTGCTTCTCTCTGGTGTCTGCCTAAACTTTCAAGGTCTTGAACTGCTTGAGTACGTTGAGCCTCGAGTACAGCAATCGTCTGTAACAGTCTCTGATAACTACAGAGACAAAGGAAAACATCTCACTGCAATTGCCTTTAAAAGTGACACACCCCACCTAAACACTAGCCATGGTTATCTGCCAGAACCTACCAGATTTCATAGCTTATCTGAACCATTTCATGAACATTTTTACTGAATTAAAGTAAAAAGAAATTAATTTTAAGACTATATAAATTTATATAAACCCATTAGGGAAAATATATTTAACTCTCCAGTGGCTTCCTTTAAACCTGTAAATTCTACAGTGGCTGAAACAATATGGTATCAGGGACAACCTATGTTCATATTCTCAACAGCTGTAACCAACAGGCTTTGCTTACAAAGTTAAAAATACCCCAAACAAAATGAGCTAATTTCTCTTCAACATCAGCTTCCTTCTACCCCAATACAAGTGGCTGCCACAGAATTTTAACACTTCCCTCAACCTTCCAAACGCTGGACAGGAATAGTTTGTAAACACAGCATTTTATGGAAGCTCCACCTCAGAGCAGAATATGAGAATCATTTTTGAAATGTAACAACAAATCAAGGAATAAGTAATTTGCAAAATAAATTCAAACCAGATTCCTCTAAGAATACAGAAGCTGAATGAAAGTGTCAGAGTTCCCTCAAACATGTCCCCCCAGAGTCACAGACAATTGAATGTCTATTTAACAGACAATTGAATGTCTATTTAATAGACAATGGAATGTCTATTTAACAGACACGTTCAAGCATCACTGGTGGGACTGTCATGCCTGTACCCAGTAATGAGGGCATTCCAAACTGGTTTTCATAAAGCTAACTCAGACTCTGAGTTAGCTTTATCATATGACATTTTAACACAGCCTTTAAAAAGTTAACTACATTTAATACCTTTTATTAGCTTTAAAGTAACAGCTGCCCACTTCAGTTTCTGAAATCTCATAGCTACCCATGGCCCCTGCTGTTGCAAATTATTATGTATTAACATTTTTCATGCCAATGTTTTCTGACATTTAATATTACAACTGTAATTTAGTCCAGGACAAAATACACATACTAAAATCAGGTATAAGCTGGTCACTAGTACAGTATTTCAGTACATTTTCTTTCTGTTCCCTTATTGCTAAAACAAAGACAAGCCTGGCATAAGTAAGTCCATGTGTACTACAGAAAAGATCCAGAGTTTACTGAGGTAATTCAAGTTTTTCAACTGACTGCACTAATGATTGGGTAAGGCTTTAGGTGGACAGAAGTAAACAATCTTACAGCAAAGTACAGGCTTTGTACCTTCAAATATTTAAGTTTCTACCTGGACATTAAACTGTTGCCTCTCCATGAGAGAAAGCAATTTTCTTTCCACTCAAATGTAACATTTACAAAAATTTATAAAATATTGCTATACTTTTTGAAATTTGAAACTATAATACAGGACTCGATTCTGTGATGAATTTATTACTATGTACATTTGTCTGCATATATTCAAGTTTACATGGCACCAAGACAAAAAATACTTGTTTATTAGGCCATTAATACTGAACAGTACTGAGTATTTTCATTACTGGGAAAGTACTCCAGTTTCTTCTAATCAAAAAAACACTGCATAAAGTGAGACAATTAATGTGACTATTCAGCAGGTGAAAAACTGACTCCAGCAAGAGCTTACAAAAGTGGTGACCCACATCAGAGCTGCCTGAGACAACAGCAGGGCTCAGGCCGTTCAGGAGTACAGGAGCTAGCGGCACCGTGAGCCCTGGAGGCTCCAGGGAAATCAAACAGGCAGGATGCCAGCAGATGCAGCTGTAACAACGCAGAAGAGCTTAAGGATACCTGGGGAGAGGATTTACCCTGGACAACAAAAAGCCTGTTTCCATCAGCAGGTGCCCAAACTTGTGTTAACACAGCCGCAGTAACAGAGGCTCAGCAGCTGCACAAATTTGCATCTAAAAAAAGGCAGGTATTTAACTTTTCTTTCTGGAGCCATTTTACTTCATTTATTCAAATTGTATTTGAGCAATTGATTTTCTAAATGAAACTGAAAGAAAGGTAATAATTTCATTTAAAACATGCAAATACACAGAAGTAAAAAGGAACCAAATATTGGAGATTTAAATGAAGCAATAATTTAATGACGATTCGCATGTGTAAAGGGAAGACAGAAATCATCTTAATGAGGTAGCCTTAAATAATTTAGTCAGAATGGAAAGAGATGAATTTACATTTGGGGAAAAATAACACAAATCCAAGAATACTTCAAATCAAATCAACTTCAGTTACTTCCCTCATTAAAGCATTCACATGACCTCACTGAAGTGGTCTTTGTGGAATTAAGTAAAAATACAAGAATGTCAGGATCATTCAAAAAACATGTCACATGATACTGATCTGTAGCTACAGAGTAGCACTATAATTTGAGAAAAGGGGTCTTTGAACCAATAGTTCAGAATAAAAGGTTTCCCAGCACTTTTTTGTAACTCTACTAAGATATGGATTAACTTGGAGCTATTTACTTTAACTTCCATATTCAGTTTTTATGAATTAATATATTCTGAAGCCCAAGAATAAGACTGCAGTTTTATCAAGTGAGTATCAGAAGCACTGAAATACACAAAAATAGGGATTTGGGGATCTTTCACTATCTGGGAAAAAAATTTGAAAATGCTACTCCTGAAATACTCAGCCTACATATTCCATATGCTGGTACTTGCTGGAGAACTGCATTCTCCCCAAACCACTGCACATCCCTTTCAACTTCCACAGGACCTTTGAGTGAGCTGTATGTCTGCAAATGTTCTTTTAAGTTTTGAACAACTAATATTCCCACAGGTTTGTACGGGCTCTCTCACCCTGCATGATTGTAATAAAGCCAAGTATTTCTCTGAAAAAGCAGCAAGCTACATAAAAACACAAACACACTGAGCCCCTTCTTGAAGCTTCTGTCAATTCTGGCTTCTTAGCCTCAAATGCTACCAGAATGCTCCTGCTGCATTTTGCAAGAGATCATGTGAATGAGTAATTTCCAGGAGTATTTTTAAAAGTGGCTAACAATTCTACTTTCTATCTTTCCAGATTCTTTGTAAGTAAGCACAATTCTGATCCAAACAACCTCCTGCAGTTGTGTTAAAATTCTCCAAAATTGAAAAAGTCTTTATTAAAGGAAAAAGTAGTTCATTAATCTGCTGCAAAAGCAGCTCCACCCTTCAGTGAGGCACTCAAAGAGCAAGTCTGCATCATCCAGCTACATTGCATCATTTTCTCCGAAAGACCTGTCAGGAATTACCAAGGAAAATTATCCCACATCCTTTGCCAAAATCACACACTCTTGAGTAAACTCACAGACAGGTCCCTTCCACTGACTGAAGTTACACTTTCCTCAATGCTAAACACTAACTTGTTAGCACATACAAAACCCAAAGCAGTTTTCTTTGCAGGAAAACTTTCACTCCAGAGAATGTAATTCTGTTTCCACAATCCCAGTACTGAAACACTCTTGCAAGTTCTTACTTCATGTTAATTGCCAGGAATCTTCTGGATGAACATTTGAATCATTCCTCATAGCACAAAACAGCTTCAGAATCTCTGCTGAAAAACCTTGATTAACATAGGGTTTGAGGCACCGATATTTCAAAAAGGAAAGCTGCTTCTTACAGACTGACAGTGATCAGCAGAAATTCCTGCTGATTCAGTTTTTCTTTTGCAGTGACAAGTATTCCACTCTTTTGGATTGCTCCCTGAAGTAATTATCACAGAGCAGAGCCAGATTTCTGGAAGTCATGCCATAAGTAATTAGTTCTTACACAATTAATTTCCATGAATCTTGTTCTAATAGTGATTAGGGACACAGCCTCCTCTCTTGCCTGTGACAAAACTTGAGAACAGCACAGCTATTGCCTTAGTGAGACCTACGTCCATTCTGATCCAGTTTGCTGAGATCTGCTTTGAAAATGCCTCTCCCCTCCATTCTTTCCCTTCTAATAGCACTTACATTTCCCATCAGAGTACTCAGAGTCACATCACAGATTTTAGTTTCCCTGTGTCAGGACCTAAAGCAACCTTTAGAAACCACTATATGAATATGGAATCTATCTGCCTTAACAACGGCATGTTTCTTAAGCTAACTCTTTTCTTCTATACTAAATAACTTGGCACTGACCTATAAAAGGGGCCACATCATTCAGAATTTTTAAAGAAATAATTTCATTTTTACAGTAAAAGTCTGTCAGTCACAGAGTCTCTCCATGGTTTCTGCAGGTTTCCTCTCCCTTGAAGAGAAGAACATCCTTAGTTGAATGAGCGATGTGAGCAGCTGATAGTACAAAACAAAGATTTTACCTTTTAGGTAGCTAAATCAAATTAGTGGGGGAAATAAAGTGGCTGTTGATAACATTCACACCAATAAAAAAAAAAAACCAACTCTAAATCAATATCCAAAGTCAGTTGAAATTACTTTGGCAGCTACACTTGCCTTACATCACTCAGTACTTTGCAAAGATATGTACTTTGATGCCTAATTAAAAAGAAGTTATTTATCCTCTTGACTTCTAAAATGCTGTGTAGCTGGTGGTCATCAATTTCCACTCCCATAACTAACTGCATTTCTCCAGTTATATAGTCCACAGTATGTTAAAATGTAAGTACCATCAATTCTGGAAGGCTCTGACACTAAAAATGAGTTCTGCAATTTAGAAGTACTCATTTGTTCTTGTGCAGGTAGGAACTGTTTTACATGAGGGTGTACATACACATGCCTCATAATAAAACACAGCTAAAATATATATAAAAAAACCTTGCTATTTTGTATTTCCAAGAGCTCTGACAAAACTGGTTAGTCACCAGGAGGATTTGAGCAAATCTTTGTTTCATTGCCATCTGCTGGCACTCCAGCAAAGTACAGATTACAACCTGCTCAACCCAGGTAATTTTTTACTCTGGACTTTTGTCTACTAACAGCAGTTTAAAAAAAATTTTGCATCCTTCATTAGATGCTATGAGAAAGTATTGGATATTAAAAATGTAAAGACTGTAAATTATGTAGGAAAGGGAAATATTAATTGAACTTAGAATTTCCAAGTCACCCAAGGAGCTGTAGTTAAAGAAATTGGTTCCCTGAAGAAACCTGTGAATCAGATCAAACACAACCCTGTCATTTCAAAGAAGTATGGTTTTTTGTTTGGGCTTAGCTTGAGTTCAGAGATAACAGAAAATGCTCCCAGCTCCTAAGCTTGGCCTGAAATCATTGCCAGTGTCACAACACAGTAATTAAAATACAGTAATTTTGACATTGCAGAGTCTCTTGCAAATAATTCTGACGCGTAACTAAGATTTTTAAAAATCTCTGACTGCACTCTGGAAGAGTCTGGGATTCAATGCTGGACACGTAGAGCACACAACAGCAATAAGGAAGCACAAGAGACTGATGCAGAATGGACCTTCTTTGATCTCTCCCTTCAGAAACAGAAAAGAGTTAAAGGGTATAATCAATAAGAGCATACATATATCAACCCATGTCAGGGCTTGCAAAAGCACCTGTGCCTGGAGGAAGCAGCATATGGTGGATTTTTACCTACCTAATGCTTAGACACTATGACCAAGGTAATCTACTTACAGGCTTTTCTGCAACTCCTTACTAAACTGCTTTCTACTCTGGCTTAACCTCTTTACACACACTGTCATTTACTGCACTTTCACTATGCAGATTTAATATTCACGCTGCAGACATCTTAAAGTATTTCAAAGGCAAGTAAATAATTAAACTGCATCTCTGTGTTATACATTAAACAACAGGAGTACATATTACATGGCTTCTTCAACTCTACTGAGCCAAGAATAGAACACAAAGCACTATTTCTGAATGTCAGCCTCACACCTATTTAAAACAAAACAGAATTAACCCAAAAAGCACATTTTTAAAGGACATTTTTAAAAACCCAACAAATCCTAAGGCAAAAAAACAAATCGTACTGCAGTAATTTACCTGGATGCAAAAAAACCATTTTCCACTCAAATTTTACCTTTCTTTCAACAGCTTCAGATTTTCAACCACCTGAAAAGTATTTTATTGGTTATCGACTTGTGATGTCCTCTTCTTTGTTAAATTTTTAACTCTTCCCTACAAACAGAATACACACTCATATATTTCTAGAGGCCTCATTCTCATCAAGAGCTGTCCAACACACTCAACAGGATTTAATATTAGCTGCACAAAAGCACCCTTACCAAATACATTTCCAGCAACTTTTCAGAATTTTTAGTAGCAATTAGGTCTCTGTGCCTCTAAAAAACCACAGAACTGGTTACAGTCTTGTCAACAAAACAGCACTCACCAGTCCTTACCCAGTTAACACAGTTTAATATAGCTTTTTGATATTGACAGCACTCTAAACCATCTGCCTGCAGGACAGCCAGTGACATTCAGCAGGGAAGATGATACAGGTCCCTGTTGTTCCTCTATTTTCCAGGCTTGAACTGACATGAGATAATGACAGAAATTGTTTTCTTCCCAAATGGCACAAAGACAGACTGACAGCACACCCCAAACTTTTTTTCCTTCCCTCTCATCATCTCTAATGAGAATGGTCTCAATTCCTTTACTGAGGGAAAAATATCACAGATTCCTCCAGCATGCCCACTTGGATATTCTTCTCTAGAAAGATGCTGGGGGAAGCAAACAATCAGAAAGAGCTTTATTCCAGAGACAAAGTAAGAGCAACCCATGTTCCCTTGAAACTGATCCAACTGCACAGAAATCCTCAGGTAAAGCAAGCACAGAAAGCTGACAACACTGGTTATTGAACTCCTTCAACTCACTCTAAATTAGTTTCTGCAGGTTTTCACCCAAACAAGACACACACATACACTCAGTTCTTCAGGTGTATATTCCTCTATTGGAACGAATTAACATATTCCCCTCAAGTATCTGTTACAGTGATATCTGAATATTAGAACCAAATTACAAGAATATGATCTACAATAATGAATGGCTGAATTTCTAACAGCAATACAAGCATTATTCACCAATATTTTTTGGCTAAACAAGTAGAAAAAAAGTTAAAAATAAGGAAGAAAATTAGTCAAATTTGTAGTTTTATTAGTACTCACTATAATAAACTGTGGACAAATACAGCTGGTCCTTGGCTTAGGAAGCACAAAAACTTTCAAAGATTGCTATACAAAACAGCAGCAATATTTTTACTTTAAGCTAACCAAAGCAAAATAAAGATGTGCAATAACAAAAAAATGAAAAATCAGCTGGCTATTCCTACCAAGAACAAAGTTTTAAGGAAAGCAAATAGTAGGACCTTTCTAACTCTCAAAAGCATGAATTGTTGTACCAAAGGAAAAACTGATTAGGACTCCCTGCTGACTGAAAGCAGCTACAATATGTAGTACTCATGCAACTTCTTTTTAAAAGATACTGCTGGTCAGTTTGCAGTTCATGCTAGAGATGCTGTCAGAACTTCATGAAAGACCAGAACAAAAACTTAAAATTAGTCATGAAGCAATTTTAAGCTGGGTTAGTTAAAACTGACAAATAAAGACAATCCATTCTCAAAGCAAATGGCAGTCACTTTGTTCTTGTCTTCTTGGTGGCATCATTATGCCTACTAATATTTTAGTGCTCCCTACCAAGTAGGCAATTATGGTAACATTAATTTATTCCTTGTTCCACCACACAACTTTACACTGACGTAACTGGTATAACCACAATTTACTGCTTCTGCTTTTAAGTGTCCTTGTGTCAGCAGCCAAAACCACAGCCAGAGCCTCACTCTCCACACAGCTGGCCTGGGTCAATACATTACTGCCCCATCTTTTCTTGGCTTTCTTGCTCTTTTTTTTTTTTAATCAGGACTGTGATTCCTATGGCATTTGATATTTGTTTCCAAGTGGTATTTCCTACACCTCAAAGCCATTTTTATTATTTACTGATCCTTAATTTTCCATTTTAGATGAATTTACTAATGAGCATCTTTAGAAATGGTAAGCACTTCCAAATGAACAAGCAGAAAAAGAATTTTCTACATTTTCTTGTATTGGAATAATAGGTTTCTTGTTGCTTGTGGCTGAATTTTTTTTAATATTTGTGTATTCTTCCCCTCCAAGATTTTTGGTCCATGTTGACCAAAGAAATTGGAAAGACAAACTGAATTCTTATGCATTCTCTGAAAACTGGCAGCTTGGAAAGGAGGTGAGACCATAACTACCGTCACTACAAGAGACAGGCAAGCAAAATTCAACTTTAGTTGTCACATTCCTCCATCAATCCATCACCCTGCAGATCCAGAGGCACCACACCAAGGCAGCCAACAAGGAAACATCTCTGCACTGGAAGAGATCTCTTCCATGAGTGACTGCTGCAACAGAGGACTCTTGGAAGTGCCTACAGAGATGTAGGCTGACAAAGAAAAGCAGGCAAATCAGGAAGGAATTCAAGGAGTAAAGGACACAAATCCAAAAGAAATCAAGCTTTACTTTCCACAGGATGTACTATTTAAGTGAGGACTGCACTGTGTCTGCCAGTGCTGTTCACTGGGATGATGCTGTGGCTGGCAGCAAGATGCCTCTGCTCAGGGAAGAAAAACAAATGTGACAAATGTACCTGACATTTAATGGCTCCCAGAGTGTGCCCATTCCTAGGGAGCAAAAAGCTGATGCAGCACATGCCCAAGGCATCACCTCTTGCAAAATAAGAGCTCTAGTTTTTACTGAATAGTTTATGTAATTAAAAAGTATGATTACAACATTCTTAACCAAACATTTATCTTTAGTCCTGCAGAAATTCAGTGTCACATAACTTTTCCTTTGACAAGTATGTACAGACACCTCAATTCCTCAATCTCATTTTCATCTAGAACCTGGGACCAAGAGTCAAACACAGATTGTCCCTTTGTGCAAGCTAATACCTGCCAAACATTACAAATCTCCAAAGGAAATAGAGAGGAAGAAGAAGAAGCAAAAAAAAAACAAAACCAAAAAAGGGCACTAAATGTAACACTGGGCAAAGGCAGAAAGTTCTGAGAATAAAAATGCTGCACCAGACAGAAAATTAAAGTAAGCTGCTGCAGTAGGAGATAGAATTACAGCATAAAAAGATACAGCAAAGACATATAAGAAATGCCTGAGGAAAGACATATGCAAAATACTAAGCACAGCATATAAAATTCAGCAGTGTAGAAAGTTTTAAATCAGGAAGTTCAGTCTCGATTAAAGTATCTCAAGAGAAAACACAAACATTTCTGAGCTAGAACATAGAAGCAAAATTCTCAAATATACACTAGACCATACTTTTCTCAGGGCAATTACAATACACAAAAATTCCAATTATGTGTGTAGCAACAGACAACATAACACTTCACAACTATACAACCCCCAGATCAGTCTGTTAATATCTACAAAAATGTCTATGTTGTGATAAAATTTCTGCTTAAAGATCTCATCTCTGTCTTTGTAGGACAGATCTATTTTAATAAAGAAGCTGTGGGAACATCCATCATTTCAGCCTTCTCTCTGAATAACAGCATTCCATAATCTGTGAAAGTTATTTTTTCTATGATATCATCCAGTTTTCTCAGAAATATTAATATATGAATATTGCTTAAACATGTTAATATTCAAAAAGCAACAAAATTCATACAGAAATATGACAATATATAGTTAGGGTTTTTTTTTTCTTATAGCAAGTCTTATCAACAGCTCTTAAAGTTTTCAGTATATTCATATTTTTATCAATGTCACAATAATTTCCTGGAAAGTGAAAACCAACTGTAGGAATATGTATGTCACCAAGCTATGTTATGTAACAAGAAATAATACAAATTTACAGCCACATAAAAATGCTTCTCTGCCACAAAGGAATGTGGTTTTTTTTCTGCCATGGAATATCTGAAGAATTATACTAATGCCACCCTGAAGAAATCTGCCTCCTCAACCAAGCCAAGATGCTAATGTCTGAACTGGATTTTCAAAAAGAACAGAAACATAAACCAGAGAAATAATCACCCATATTAATCCCAAACTGATGAAGGGCAGCAAACCAAAACTGTACCATTTGAAGACGTGACATGCAGAACATCAGAACACTTGGCTTAGCCAGAACTACCACAAGCAAAGTGAATATCCTTTACCCCAGCTGAACCTGCATTAATAGCATGGGAACCCTGGAATTCTTTGTATCTGACCCACCAGAGAATACATTTCAGATAAACTGGCAGGGTCTGGGGTTTTTTAATACTTTAGAAAGTAAGTACCAAATGATTAAACAAGGCTATAATTAAGACACTATTCAAAAACTGTCACACATGAATTAAGAGCATCCTCTAATGAACTTTGCTATTTTTAAAACTGGATAGAGGACATAGTGCACTGCACTTGATTTACTCTTGAAGCATGAAATTCTGGATAAATGACAATTGCACTCATATGTCAAAATATTGACTGAAGTTCTTCAGAAGGATCCTATTACCATGCAGAACCATCAATATACCAAACTTAGAAATGTAAACAACAAAAAAGAATGGCATGTAGTTTTCCAGTTCTATCAAACTTTTTTTTAAAAGAAAAGATAAGGCTACACTCCCTCCCCCCAGCAGCATGCTTCCCTTTGGGAAAGTAGAAATATAAGACAGAATAAAAACAATAACCACTTCTGGAATTTTGCATTCAGGCAACAAGTTAGTTGCAAGCTACCAAGTCCTATTTGGAATTTCAAAAGCTCCCCAACAAACAGGCTGCCAATCTGAACAACAACTACTCCTTTCTTCAGAACTGGGTATGTTCAAAAGCTAACACTAGGGCACACACCTGAAATTTCCAAGGACAATTTAGATCTGTGCTTGAGAATAGAAAAAACTACTGTTATTTTTATAGTATTTATAATAAATATGACTCCCTACACCAAACCACATTACTAATGAATCTGTGTAGTAACATCTCTGATGAAGTCATATTTGATACAGATCCAAAATCATCCTAAGAGAGTCAAAAGACAACAGTCCATTTTCCCCATTTGTAATTTTCTTTCTATGTACTGGTAAAGGGTCCACTTTGGACTGATGGCTGAAGCTGCAAATATTTGATCATTATTTTGAAATCACAGTTTGTCTAACCTATGCTTGAATTCAAAATTTTCTGATTAAAATTATTAATCCATATCCACTACTGAATAAAATTATACTATATAAACAATGCAACTCTAATATCAAAAATCCAGTCATACTAGATTAAACAATCATGTGTCTTGTGCCCCAAATTCACAGTAACTGTGCTGTGAACATTTACTGCATTTACAATGAACTACTACCAGTGCTTCAATCCTTCATACGAAGAAAACTGAAGATGATCTGCACTTGGCCTTTCAGAACTCACAACAAAATACAGAACACCTACTAAAGAGCAAAACACAGAGGAGTAAAAACAGAATTACAAAGACTGAAATAAAAAACCGTGTCCTGATCTACTACCCGAAGCCAAATTTTCTCCATGTAACCTTTCTTCAGTCAATCACCCTTTTGTTTCAAAAGCTCTTGCACATTTACCACAGGGTATAGTTACCAGAGTTCTACTCACAGACATTCAGATGATAAACATTAAAACAACTCAGAGCATAATAATAACAACAATAATAATATTCCCATATTTACATGTAATTAATATAAATAGCAATGTAGACATAATTTACTTTGGAGAAAGTTGCTGCATTTGCTAAATTCATCTTCCTGAACACAATAATGCTGAGTTGCTTCCCATGACACTCTGAAAAAAGTATCTAACTTTAACTTACATGTACAGCAGAATGATTATTGTATAAGCTTTATCTGTAGTGTCCATTGGATATGGTGATAAATGACTGAAATCTAATTAAACATTATAATTCCTTTGGTTTTCCTTCCAGACAGTTTTTAAGACAAAATAAATATAGATGCATTTTTGAAGAAACAAATACCCAAAGAAAAAAAAAGAAGTTCTGGCTCAAGAATCCTAATTGCTAGAAATGTATAAACCACATTGCTGTACCATACTGCATATTAAATAGAGTTTAATTTTGTTTGAGATAGAAACAAGAAAAATGAAGACTGAAGAGTATGAAAATTATAAAAGACTTAAATTTTTGTGGAAGTATGTTAAATACTTAATAATTTTTGTAATAATATTATATTTTTGGTAAGAAACAAAAGCAGAATTCATGGTTACCATAGTTACACATACTCTTTGTTGTGTTTCAATGCCACATGATCTGATTCAAAGTAATACACATCAGGCTCTTCCTCATCCTCCTCTGTAGTGTGGATGTTGGCACTCTCTTTGGCAGATGGTACAAATCCAGCAACAAGCCTAGACTCAGAAAGTGGCTTTCTTAGTCCATCACTCCCATGATCCCCTGTATTACTACTTCTCTCTTTTTCATTCTGTTTGATTTCTTCAGACTTTTTGGGAGATCCATTGATATTATTAATACCTACAGGTACATTCTTTTCAGTAGGACTAAGATTATTTTCCTCAACCTGTCCGTTTTCTCTGCAAGGAGAGTTATTTTTAGGAGGGCTACTTCTGGCAGGGGCAGCCCTTCGTGGTGAAGTTCTCAATGTGTATCTGTGTTCTTGAAGTTCCAACACAGTTGTCATCTGAGCCGAAACACAGTTCAGCACTGAAGAATGTGGTTCAGGTTCACCTGAGATTGATGCACTGTCATGGTGAGTATTCAGGTTGCTATTGGCGTTTTCAGCACACTGTTCCTTAGAGGCACTGCTATCTCCTACAACATCCACCTCCTCCTCCGAATCCCTTAACAAAGATGACTGGATTTCAGAAAAGGACCCTGTAGCTGGCTCAAATGCCTGATTAGCATGCTCCTCAGGCAAGCAGTCATTAATTGGTTTGTGGTCCTCTAACTTTACCTGTTCTTGAGAGTTTGTGCAAGGCACATAATGGTCTACAACACTGTCCTCTTTGCTGCTATTAAGCAGCAACGAAGAATGGGCAAATGAGTTTCCATTTTCTGCTACTGTTTTGTCCTTGGGCGTACAGGAACCAGCACTGTTCTGCTTAGCGTTCCCATCAACCTGACAGTCATCACAGTTAAGAGAATTTGAGTCTCTCTCACCAACTCCATTGACAGTCTGATAACCTGCAACCTCCTCAACTACTGCAGAATTATTAAACCCTTCTGCACAGACATTCACCTTTTTAACTTCCCTTTTCTCACAATCATCCAATATAAGACATCGACAAGCTCGCTTAGTCCCCGTGGAGGCTGCATCATTGTCCGACACTAAGCTTTTATGCTCCAATGACTCCTTCTCTGCCTTAGTGGGCAAGTCTTCTTCAGAACTGTTGGGTGCCTCTGAACGTAGGCAGCGTTTAATTCTTTTCAAAACTGGTGAAACAGGTTCTGCCTGTTTTTTTTCACTATTTTCCACAGTTTGTTTATCACCATTATCTTTCTCTGAAGTGGACAGCCCCCTTTTTCTAGGGCTCACCCATGACTCCCGAGCACTCTGCTGCTTCAAATCAGTAGTTCTGCCACCGTTGCTGCCCTTCTGAGTTTGCACAGACTCTGGCCTCTTCTTTGGTGACCTGGATCGGATTTGAGGATGGGCTGAGACCTCCTCCGGATGAGCAATACTGCGGTTCCTTAATGTTCTACCACAAAAATTTTCATCCAAACCATTTAAACCCACTGTAGATCTTGTAACACGTGTAGATCGAGAAGCAGCCATACTATGGCAAGTCCCTAAAGTATGTTCATTGTGATCCACTCACTGGGAAACCTTTGAAAAAAAACGGAAACAAAACAGTCAGAAAAAATATTTAAAAAACACCAAGAGAAAGAGCAAATGTGAAGAATGTATTGTCACAAAGGTACCAATATAAAACTGAATAAACCCATTCAATGTATTCATACTGCTTTTTTCCATGGCATTTCTTTAGTGCATTAAATTTTTCCATCTCAGCTACAAAGTAGCTGACTTGGTATTTGTGGTTGTTCTGGCTTTAGTACTTCTGTGAGTATTGCTCATATTTATGCCTTATGTAAGGCTGGAATGTCCCAGTTAGGCTCTAGATACTAAAATACACTGTTTTTATGTATTGTATATATATTATAAGATATTGGTATTATTATTTAAATTTTTCTGTTCAAGTAAAAGGTACAAGACTGGATTTTTAATATCCCACAGTTCCCAGTTACATGGTTTCACAGACTAAGAAGCAAACCATTAAAATTGCATTTGCTTACTCAGTTGTTGCTTAAAGAAAAAACAAATCTCTCATATAAAACAAAACAGAACTGCAATTCTAATTTAGCAAGGAATTAAAAAAATAAAGCGCACCACTAAAAAATACTTAGTTATTATTAGTAAAAATGAAATAAAACAAAATTTCTGAATCAGAATCATAAAAACATTCCAGCTGGAAAGGCCTTTGGGAGGCAATTCTATCCAACCTCCCATTCAAATGAACACGAGGCCTGAATTCAGATTTTGTTACATGCAACATTATCCAGCTGAGTCTTGCAAAACACTGAGTACAGATATTCCACAACTTCTCCAGGCATCCTGTTCCAGTCCTTAAAGCAAGAATATGTTTTCTTATATCCAGGTGGGGCCTCTCCTACTTCTGCATCACTTCTGACAACAAAAGCCTAACTCTTTCAGGAATCTCATCTGAGGTACTGGAAGGCTGTTTCCCTCTCAGCTGGTGAGATGGATCACCACTCAGATCAGATTTAAGTAAAGTCAGACTCAAAGATAAGTTTAAAACATACCATTTAAGAGTGCTTGTATTTCACATTTCAGGGTGAAATGTAGGAATACTTGACCTGCCCAGCATCTCAAAATAATTTTTAAGAGAACTCTGTTCAGTCTTACCCTTCTATTCATTTAATCTTTAAAAGTTCAATGTGTCAAACTCCACATCACCACAGACCTGTCATAATAGCCTTGCTAATGAATAGATTCATTTCACATTTGTGTAAAATGGCACATCTTCCCTTTTTCATCTACCCAAATTCCAGATTATACAAATCCTTTCAACTGTCATATGATGTGAAGACTATAAATTTTAAATATGGAATCAAACCTTTCACACATTATTTAGAAATGCTGAAAATAACAAATGGAGAAAATTGCTTCAAGAGGCATTTTTTATTTTCAGTGAAGAAGGGGAAAACAAGAACATAAATTCATAAATTCTCCCAAATCTACTATTTAAGCTGGTCCTAGAAGAGAAAATCCTCATCCAATATAATTCTGTTTAACAATTACCAGTATTTACTGTATTGTGTGTTTAGGAATTCACAATGCAAGCAGTATTTCTTAAGGAAAGCAATGTATCCTAACAGCATTGCTTGGTGTAGTTTTGGACAAAACTGTAGAGGAAAGCACATTAATTTTGTGTACATGTGGTATAGCTCATACACAACTGGTATGACAGCACATCACTTTGTACAACAAAGAAAAAGACAATTATAAAGTGAAAATTTCAAATGTTCTGAAAACTGCAATTTATTTGTGCTGCTACAACCCTCCTGCTTGTTAGCTATTGCTGCTGCCTCAGATGAATGCCTGGACAAGTGCACTGTTTGTATTCCTGAAAATGTATCTAAAGAGATGCTGCAGCACTAACTTTCATTCTGCCCACTTAAAAGTAAATAGGTGTGAGCACTCCAACACACTCTGCCTTAAGAGAAAATACAAATAATATGTCAAGCAGCAAATGGTCAAACATCAGCAGCTGACTGAAGAGAGCAAAACACTATGTGTTTTCTATAATGGTTTTTACACCTATTTTCCACATGGATAGACTTGCCTGCATATTCTCCCTCTTTGCATGCAAGCTCAATACCATCTGGAGAGTGATCCCATTTGGGGTTGAACCCAAACATTATTTACAGATTCCATTTCCCCTAGGTTGTTCTCATTAAAGCTAGCACACATTAGGGGTGAGTAACTGACATTTCAAATCAGTACCAATTAAATAACTTAAACCAAATTCAAATGTATACTTTGGTTAGTAATTACTTCTGAACACAACAGACTTTAGAAATCATATGTAAGAAAGAAATCTTTACTGATCTGATACTTTCTCAAGAAATACACCCTACATGACAAGAAAGAAAGTTATTATTTCCTTAGTACAAATATAAAAAAACTTACCATTGCAAAACTAGAAGAAATGTAAACTTTTGGCATTTCATACAGCAGACTCTTACTGTACCACTCAAATAATATCAATCACCATTGCTGATATCCATCACGTAATCCAAATGCTTTACTAGTTTATGCCATCACATTAACCAGATTTTGAAAACTGTTGAGAAAAAGACAAAGATATCAATAAAACATTTAAATTACCACACGGGAAAAGAAGAAGAATGCAACAGGACATATAAAGATTAACAGCTTTTTAAAGAAGAAATGATCAATTTTAAAAGTGTCCTACTGAAAGAAAGATTAATATGCTATGAAGTAATTAAATATGTGAAACGTTAATTTAGGTTTCAAATGTAAAATGCTTTCCTTAGTAGTTTCTAAGTGATTCACTGTATCACACCAAATGTGCAAGCAAATGAATTCACAGGAGGTGTGTTAGTGTTCAAATTTCAGCAGGTATTTGAAGAGACATAAGAAAACAAGTCGTGACAGGTATTACCAGACCTAATGAATTATGAAATGCACTGTATTTTGTAATTAGATACACAGTGAAAAACGCTGCTGTTTAATTTTAATTAACTGAGCAGACCTCTAAACTTATATTGGCTCCAAATCTCTGAATAACCTTCATAAATACAATGCGACTAAAATGCTTTCTAGAGTTCACATTAAACCTGTTCTTCATCCAAGGAAAACAATGTATAGCACCTCATTTGTAGTGGAAGTGAAATATTTTGGATATTGAAAGACAAAATACATCTATAGATCCAAATGTTACACAATGCTTTCAGTCGTCTCCAATCTGGGCATCTGTGCCAAAGACCAAGTTACTCTTGAAAAACTACACCAACAATCACATTTAATTTAGGAACATCTAGTACTATGAAGGCACCATAATTCACTAAAGAATTCTGGTTATTGAAGCTTTCTTCATTTTCTATTGACTTCATACAAGTGACCTTTTTTTCAATCTTGATGATTCAAAACTTCATGATCTAAACCACAAGCTGACAGGTTCCTCCATATTCTTCATTCTACACCATTTTTATATTTAGATTACTGAAAATTGTCTTTACTTTCAACCTAGTTAGGATTTCATACTGGTAAGAACAGAAAATTAATTCACCATTAAGTTGCCAATTCAAAATACAAACTGGGCTGCATAAGAGGAGAAGAGATTAATTATGTCTAATTGCAGTGAAGTTCAGTAACAGAAGATGTTTCTCCAGTGATGCTACATGAAGTATCACAAATTCTATTATGTAGGTAACTAAATCAAATCACGTTTCATTTATTCAGTGGGATTCCTCAATTTAGCAAACAGCAGAGAACTATCACCATAATAAGACAAACAAAGAATGGAAGAAGGCAAAGACAATCACTTGAAAATGCATGGCACTCTTAATCCATATTTTTGCCTTTCTTAAAGATGCCTTTAACTGATGCATCTAGAGACGCCAATACGACGACAGAGTTTGACCAATTTTTGCAAAAGAACAACATATCAAATAAAAATACTAGCTCAGCAACTTTGGTAAAAAGACAAAATACATTTAAACAAAAAAAAACATTTAAACAAAACAATTAAACAAAATATTAACAGTGAACCAAACAGAAGGTGGCCTAATCTCATTAATTTTAATTACTTTACCAGTCCTAAGTAAAGAACATATAAGTAAGTTGTTTCAGGAATGGCTGGAATACTAATGTCAGTATTTTGTCAGATTTGTACACCTCATCTCTTCCAATTCTCTTCTGCCCAAAACAAGCCTATTTTACTCACAGTAGGAAAGACGCAACCCCTGCTGTGTCCATTTGCCTTTGGGGACAGCTGAAGCATTTTGGACACAGCAAAAAGATTATTTTTTAAAAAAAATTTTATTATTTAAATATCTTCAGAGAAGAAACCAAGGTGGGTAAAAAAATTACTTAGTCAGAATTTTTTGTCTGGTAGCAGTTTGCAGGGATGAGGAAGGCAATAACAATTTACAAAACCAGGAAACTTAAATCAGGATACAGTGAAATGACTTAATTATGCTTAAAACATAGAAAACAACATTCACAAGGGCTTAACAAGTGAACAATTATATAATTTTTCACAGAAGTGTTCTTGGAAAAACTGTCTTGAAAATTAACTATTTTTCCTTTACATTGCATAACCAATTACAATGACATTTTTCACTTAGAACAACCACATCTTCTGTGGCAGAGAGATTCAATAGAAGAGTAATTTAATGTTTTGGACATCACTCATTTTAGAAGCCATTTATGAGTTGGAATAAGGAGTGTAAGGGAAACTAAATAAGCTTTTAGGTCTAAAAGCCTTTCTTCAGAGAACCACATCAACATTCAAGAAAGAATTCTAGAATACTGGAATAAAGACTAGAAGTTTGAAGAGTGATAATGAGCTAAGAAACAATACACTCTGGTCTTCAGAGCCCACTAAAAATTAAGAAGTTACAGGTTAAATAGAGTGTAATGGAGACAGAGCTCTGAAATAAGTAAGGGACTCTGAATTTGTCTCTTGTGGGGAAGGACCTGTGTAAGAAGCCAGTGAGCAAATGTTGCTGCTGAAACCATACAAGAAATGGTCACACATTAATCAGAGTGAGATTGAAGTTCAACTGCTTGCAAAAACTGTCTGTACATCTTGCACACAATCAAGCATTTGATGACAATACAGGATGCATTTCTAGGTATGCACTTTTTCCATTTAAGAACCCTCAAACTTACTCAGCTTTAGGCATACTCCACCAATACATATCATCACATTCACATTATGCTAAAATTTTTATTTAACTTAACCACAAGCCTATTTAGTAAAGTTACTGAATGCTGAACTGTGTGCATGAAAACTTCTAGCAACAAATGAAACAAATTTACATGGACATGACAACCAACAGGTAAAGACAGCAGAATGAGGAAAACCCTTCCTAAATAGAATAAACAACTTTTTTTTCTGGATTATGCCAGTACTGTCTATCTGAGAGTCAAGTGCAAGCCCAATTGTTTAAAGGAATTCAGAAACATGGAGGCAGTTACGAGTATGTTCCACATGGCCCTAAGCCAGAAAGGAGGCAATGAAAAGAAGCAGTCAATACCTGAATATACTGGGTGTATACCAGACCTGAAATCAGCAAACCAAAGATGTCTCTATTACAACTGTGGCAGAATTATATATATGGAACTTAGGATGGAAAAATTAACATTACATACAACATTAAACAAATGTAAAAAAAATTGTGTACTGGGGGTGGGGAAGAACAGACTTTCAAGAGAAGTCTCCAATAGTTGTTTGATGTCACTACTTGATGAAAATGGGCAATATCTAAAGTCTTCACCAACAATTCAACCCTAGAAAACAAAATAGTGTGTTCATCTGATTTAGAGTATAATGAATCATTTTCATATTGAAGACAAATAATCTGTTATCTTTCTTCTGAGTCTCATCTAACAATCAATGTGCTCAGTGATAATACTGCAGTGATAAAGATTTAAATTTTCCCCAGTGGTCAGATATGGCATTTGTGGATATCTGATAGCAGGAGCACTCTCTAATACCATACACTTCAGCAAATCCCCAAATTACTTCAGAGACGATATCTGCTATTGGCAAATGTGACACACATATATAATTACCCAAAATAATAAATTGGTGGATCTCTGTGGTATGAAATAGCAGTTCTTAAGTTCTCTGCAGAGCAATGGAATGTTACTTACAACAGTACATCTTTAAAAACTGAAGGCAGCAGCTATTTATGCAAACAGAATCTAATCCCTTACAGAAGTATTTGCCCAAGACAAAAAAATTAGCACCTCTGAAAAGATGAGAATCTGCACAGACACCAGATTATCAAGATTTTGGATTATCTCCACATAGAAAATACATTACTTCCTAACAAAGTAGTATTACTAAATTAGGGATGAATTTCATTTAACAAATTATATTCAGCAGTCTATCACATCTAGAGTATGCCAGCATCTCTTCCCACACACACTGAGTTTCACAGAACTACATTAGCAAGAAATCAGTTTTCTGGAAACAGCATTTTATTCTTCTGATTCTACATTACATCAAGACAAGCAGTACTTTCAAATTATAGAAATAACCTCCACCAAAAGACTTTATAAAGATCTTACTTGAAATAATATGTAACAATGAGCAGCTTAAAGCTGTAACAAAAGCTTAAAAGCAATAAAAATTAATAAATGTTACTGGAGTTATTCTGAGATTTCAGCTGTCTCTGACACAGTAGGATTATATTGCATATGGGCAAAATACAGTCTGTCAGAATGGGACTACTTCTATTAATCTTATATATAAAAGGCTACTAAGATAAAATAAAGAAAGTAAAAGAAAAAATAGAACAATATGAAAAAAGAAGTCAACAGGTTTTAAAAGCTAGCAGAGTAGCAAGGGAAATGTTTTACTCAAAACTAAAACTGCAAAGAACCAGAATGGATAATTCAATATGCTATTTTTCTTCCTTAAAAGAGATAGGTTGACGAGGCTAGACAAACCTATTCTTACATAAGAGGAAAAAAACTCTTTAGAAAGAATCTTGTGGAAAGCTATTTCTACTTCTTTCTGGAAGAAAAAAAAACCAAAATGGGGAGGGAAAATTAACTAGTAGTTAAATAATAGGATGTATGAAAACAAACAAAAGCTCAGCCTCCTCCTAACACTGTCTTACTCTTCCTCCAAAACTGCAAAAAAAGGGTGAACTAGAGAGCTGTATGACAATGACCAGCAATGTACATCTGTTCCTCTGCACCCCTTCCAATCAGCAGTGCTATCTCAACTGCTGACAGCTCTGCTGCTTCTCACTCTTCTGGGCTACCTATATGAGGAAACTTACTGGGAGGATGGGTGTGATAGAGGCATCACCCCTCTTCCAGCCAGACATTCCAGGATAAGATTGCAAAATTACTTCACATAAAACTAAATATGAATTATAGAAGTGTGACTTTACAGCAGAACACTAGAAAAGGAACCACTATATCAGATTTCTTCTCTTTAAAGCCTGAAACACTTTAACTGCTTTCAGTTTCTTGTATCCTGGCCAAATTAGAGTTTGTGCTGAAATTATACATTGAAGCATCTGTCTCAGACTGATATTCCCACCCTGCTGTCTCTCTCCTGAATTTTCAGTCAAAATAATTACTCACTTCTGTGCACAAATATGGAAATTATTTTAAACCCTTCTTGCTGCTTAAGATACATCTGACTGTTTCTTCAAGAAGGTTTTCTTCCTCCATATTTTGGAGTAAGAAATTAGGATTCAGCATAGAGAAGAGTTTGCCTGAGAACAAAAATCCTGGTGGAGCTGTGATGAAGGCAGGCTGAGGGGAATGCTACATGTGAATGCACAGGTAAGGAGAGCAGCTACACTGGCAAAATGAGTGGATGCTGACTGGAGAAAGAGACACACAGGAAATTCTGAGGAACTGCTAGAAGACAGAAAGAACACAACTGTAAAAAAGGAAAACTGGAACTGCGAATAACTGGAAGGAACAAGCAGAATCTGTGATTTTACCTAGACCAAACTCACCCACACACATCACAGAGCATTCATCCCAAATATCCGTCTCAAATACCTGGTACAACTCTGTCAACACAACTATTGTGGAACTATACTCTCAAATAAATCTACAAATAGGTCAGAGTTGAAAATATCTTTTCTTTTCAGATAGCTCCAGATGAATAAATTTTTCCTGTGGGTCATATTAAAGGACAAAGTGTTGCAGCACAAGCATGGGATCACATGCCCACAACGAGAGGTGAAGATGAGAACTTTGTGAGGTGGAACAGCACAGTCCCTTGGAACAGGAGACCACATTCCACACTTCAACCTGGGGGGTTCATCTTCAGCATGTCATCTTAATGTAACAGAAAAATGCAAAAAATGGTCATTTAATACAATCTGCACTTGTCCTGAATAAAGACACTAACTTTAGGTAAACACCCTTACTAAACCACCTACTTTACTGACTAATATTTAGTCAATAAAGTCACTACTGTTTGATTCAATTAACTTATGAAGAAAATTGCAATCAGACTATGTAGATAACTTCCATGTCCCAGTTAAAAAAAAAATTATTCTTAGCCTCACTTCTTGGCCATCACTCGACATCCTTATCACCACACCTACCCAATCCACTTTTATCATCCTAGGTGAAAGTCCCACTCTAAATTATAATATGGCTTTTTCATGTGAAACCATTCAATTGCTAATTAGCTGTCCTGGATATCCAAAGAGTATCTCCTGTGCAGGATTACCAAAACACGTGACTTACACCTTTGAGATACATTAAATCACACAAGTTCTTGAAAAGCTCATTATAAAATTAATTACACTAACTTAATTACAGTAACCATTTATCAAACTGTTACTCTAGGAGAAAACTCCAATAAGATTTAATCTTTTTAACAAAGAACACAGTTTTATATAAATAGGAAAACTATTATTTATTCCCTGAAGAACTTATTATTACAATATACAGAATATATCCAGCATAAAAAGACATTGCTTTTTCCCATAGGTAGGCTTCACTTTTAAGAGTTTACAGATGAAAAGCAACTTGATGGAGAAAATCAATGCTCCTATACTTTTTCTTAAAAGTCCCAGGATAAACCATTTGCTCATTTTTGAACAATATTACACTGGAAATTACGACTCTGATTTACCTTTGGAGCAGTGACTGTGAACATGCTACCTTATGAAGTAAACTGTAAAGTGCATATTGTATGAAATACTGTCTAGAACATATTTTTATCCCAGATGATTTTCAGTCAAGGACATGCATTTGAAATGCAACAATTAATACAGCTTTTTATATGCAAAATTCAGCATCAGCTCCATAAGCCTCACAAGGCTGATACACAACTCAGAGCAGCACCATACACAAAACCAGGTGCCCTGTGTGGGTTGTGCTTTGAAGTGCTCCTGCAGAACACTAAGGATAACATAAACCCAGAGTCTGGAAAAGGGACACATCGTACATGCAACAGTTCCTGTAAAATGTTTGTGTTCCAATTTTTTCTTCAAGATTTAAAATATGCCCTCATTCCCCAGAGAAACAAATAGTGAGAAGGCTGTTTTTCCAGTTATCTATATTCATGAAAACTGTTTTAACCACTTATTTTCCATCTGATAATGCTTTTGCCTCAGTCTAGGCTTTCTCCCCTACCAGGAGTACACACACTATACTGTAAGCAGATCAGCAATGGGCTGGCTTTGGAGTCCTAAACGTGGCACCATTCTGCCACACATCCCACTGCACCTCCAGTGTTCTGAAAAATGTCATATTCCTCCCTCTGGCCATCTCCAAACCTTAAGGATGGTGAGACAAATTCCAACTCATATATGCACTGACTAGACTGCTTGCAAACCATGTATAGCAGGTGGCTATTGGGCTCAAATACCCCTTAAAAAGGGGGCTACAATTTTTGTGAAAGCTGCAAGCTCTCCACAGCTCTGAGATGTTTACTCTCAGCTAAATTTAGAGGAGTTGCTAAGTCGGCCTAAGGATTCAAATATTACTTAGTGACAACAATAAGCAAATACAGGGACACCTAAACAGTTGATCTAAATCACAGTGCAAATGCTGAAAATATATTCTGGACAGACTGGGGCAGGGAGGGCACACAAACTACCCCAAAAATCATGGGGAAAAAAAAAAAAAAAGAAAAAAAAAGAAAAAAAGAAAAAAAAAAGCAAGCAGTATGTCACAGCTGTGCTGTGGCCATGCTGTGTCTTCTCAGCCAGTGCATTTTCATGCTTCCAGAATTACAGGCATCCCTTGGCACACCAGCTGATCCTGTGTGTATAATCATAGCACCAGTCACCACCAGCAGACAGACGAGTTCTCACACGCAAGGGGCTAGGCAAAGTAATGGACAAGCTTAGAAGCCAAGTATGCTTCAAACTTGAATTTAAACACAGTAGTAGCCTGCTACCATAAAATCACAGAATCATTTAGGCTGGTAAAGACCCTTAAGACAATTGTGTCCAATTGTAAGTGACTTGCCTTATGTCACTTTTTGTTATTTTTAAAAGCCCCAGCTCTTTTAAGTGCTCATGTGGCTCTATTACAACTGACTTTGACATATTAATAAAATTGTATTACACCAAGCCACTTCTCTGGTGAACAGCCAGAGAAACATCTATTTTCTAAAGAAACTGTCTGAGGTGCTACAGCTGTTGACATGTTTCAGCACTGTACTCTATGCTAGAACCTCAATATTGTGGCAGTTCTCAAAATAGTGATCTGCAGTAAAAAGACCCATCCCTCCTTCTGCCTTCCATACAGGATGTGGTTTCTCTTCATTGCCTCATGCTGCAGTTTGGACTAATACACAGCACAACTGCTACAGCCATATTTAGCCATCCGTGACAGCTTTGCATTGCAGCCTTTCAAAGCAGCTCTGAGCACATTCCTGCTCTGTGAGCTGGATGTCAGCATCATCTACACCAAGAATGTGTCTTTCTCCACAGAAGGACTTGAAGGCAGACAAATTTTCTCCCAATGCTTGGGCATCCTGACAAAACTGCAGATATCAGTACTTAAAAATATTTATTCTTAGATGCTGTCTAAATTCTGCTTTGTGACTGACACAGAGCTTGTTAAGCAGAGAGGTTTCAGTACACCTCTATAGCCTGACATTCTCACCGTATGCTCAGGCTGTATTTATGTTTTCTCAGTAAGAAGACTGTTACGCATATTTCAGTCTACTTGGCCTGGGAGTTTCCACTGGCAAGTACTGAAGGTGTTTTAAGTGCATTAGGAACTGTGGTTTTTGAAAGCTCTTAAAGGGGTAGGGAGCAGCTGCTTTCTGTTTTGCTGCTGTCCTGTCTTCAGGCACGGGAAACAAACCAATATGCAACATGAACACTAGCACACACCCTTCCTTTTAATCACAGCACATCTACAGCTAACAGAGGCCTTTATTTTAAAAAGCACTGACTTTATTATATAGACTGCTCCCAGCTCAATTAGTACATTACCTTTTTCTAGCTGCTACTGTTCATATCCAACTACCTCCAGATACGATAGTTAGCACAATTTCCTTGATTTAACAGTACCTTGGTAGCCCAATTTACTTTTCTAGTCTAATATATATAATTCAAATAGAACTATGACCACATCATATGTAATTTTGTTTTACTTGATTGCCATTCTGCTTTCCTCTCTTGCTGTGCTCAGAAGGTCTTCGTAGGCCAGCACATTCACTGATAAACAATATGCTGCTTTTTATTTCCCACAATTTCTGTGTTCTGTCTGGCCTATGCTTACAGTACCAACTGGAAATACAAAGGAGGTTCTGTCTAGCCTACATTTACATTTAAAATTTCAGCTTTTTAGTTACTCTTATTTTCTCAGTATGAACATTTTTCTCATTTGAATACTTTGGCATTAAATTTAATTAATTGCCAATGTAATTGCCCTGTAAGAATGCAGGGAGTTGCTTGTTCTTTTCCTACAGGTTTTTGCTTTTCCTGTGACCACTGACAAAGAACCTTTAGGCTTGCTCCACTTTCATTTTTCATCTAGATGCAGGCTTACTCATAGGTTTTGCAGTTCCAACAGCCCTTGCACAGTAAAAATTCAGAATAGTCTGATTCACACTTTTTTGATCTTTCAAAGTCATAAGTTTATTCACTTGAAAGACTAAGCCAGGAGAGTACAACTTTTCATACAGCACCACTACTCATCAGCTGTTTCTTCCCCAGGTATCTTATTAATGTGCTAAATATACATATTTGATAGATTTAAAATACATTTCACAGCATTTCTAAGACTTTACACCGTTGCTCTAAACCTACCATTAACCTGTCAACACACTGTTGAAATACAACTACAGTTTACCCTACACATGCTTTTCTTTTGGCTTCCTTTATTCAACTTTGTGATACAAGGAATACCCAGACATTCTGTTTTGAATTTATTGTTCTTCGGGGTTTTGTTTTGCAACACTCAGTTTATGATTTCCTGCAACTACACGAGACAATTTACTTTCAAAACTATGCTCACTGTTCAAGTATAAAATGAAAAGATTGCCTATGAAGTGAAAAATTTATTCTGATTCTATTACCCAGCAGCTGAATACTTTACCAAGGACTTTGTAAAGATCTCTCTTGATATTGAGATGTTGCACTACATTTACCGAGCAAAAGGGATGTACTTATTACTAAGCACATGAGCACATGAGCATATCTGTCACCTATGCACAGAGACACTTGATTCCCCTTGCATGTTAATTGACTATTCACTTTCAAAACTTCTCCCTCATTAAATTTAAATGCAAATCAATTATGCTCAACATTATTAAACTTCAAGCCTCTTTTCTCACACAGAGCAAAGCCACACGTCTCTGCAGTCAGTACTTTGTCTCCAACAGCCGTGATAAGCAGATGGTTAGCAAGAGCTGCTGTGTATAATACCATTATAGCTTCCTAAATATTTTTAGCTCAGAGTCCTCCTAAGTCATATGTGATATCTATCTATTTTCTAAACTTCAGTGAATTTCTCTTCTATGAATTTTCCTTGTCTTCCCTTGAGCTCCCATAAATTTTTGGCATTCCTGCTATCTCACTGATGTTTTTGTAAAAAGAGAATTCTGTATTTTCATTTTTACAAATGGGTATAAAGACCTGACAAAAAAATAAAAGGCAAGGTTAGATACCCAATGCAACTCTCACAGCAACTTCATTTTAACTCTTTCTCCATTTTGCCTTCAACTGGCTTTTTTCTGTTTTGCTTTGTCTTTTTATTGGCAAAATAATTTTTTTGTGTTTTACTCAGAGCTTCCCGTTCTACTTCAGTTTTTCTGTCTTTGTCTTAGAAACACTTTCTCAGGGATGAAAAAAAAGCCTTGTGGTATTATTAATGATGGAAAGCTACTACCTGCATAAAGCAAGCCTTGGCAACTGTAATGTCATAGATGCTGCAAATACATACACTCAGCTCTAGTAACAAAGGTGCAAGTTTGCAGTTTTAGCTACCCTAATAAAACACATGGCACTTCAAGGCTTTAAACAGCATCTTGCCTTTTCTCATTTTAGTTTTCTGAAACTGAAGTAATTTTTCCACAGATTTGACTTTCCTCTTTTGTCTCAAAACAATAGGATTCATGACTATGGTAGTATTTAATGGACTTTATACTTCATCAGTTATTAGTTCAATAATTCAGGGCAAACTCTGACCACATTTTAGTAGAATAGCAATTAGAACATTTAACCTTTTATATAAAAATACATGTCTGGTTATGGCATCTAAAATTCTCAATAGTATCTATTTCCATAAATAAAAAAGAGACACTCATTTTACCATTCCTTGCAATTATCCTGTAACATCAGGTTAAAGGACTAAAGAAACATTAAAAGACTATTCAAGTTCCAGGTTCAGCCACTAGAGAATATCTTGAAGCACAAGAAAAAAGGAAAAAAAAAGAGATACCTTCAGCACATTTTATCACAGATTCAGGAATCAGGAAGAAGCTGCCAGAAGGTGGGTCAGGGAGTGTGAATTATGTAGTTTCCACACCTATGCTGTGCAAACATGAGCAGATTGCCAGGGTTCAGACACTTCTCTAAATGGCCAACCCATCACAGCAGTAAAAAACCTCCACTTGCAGTTAAATTCTTCTTTATTGCTTTGTCTCTGAGCTGCACACCAGGATTGCTCACATACTGTATCAAATGACAACACATTTAGAAACTTCTCATTTGGAGGAATTAGATAAAGCTTAGACTAAACGGTTACATTATTTACTATGGGCTCAGATACCGACTTACACAAATACAATATAAAATTGACTTCTTTCCTACTTTATCCCTCCAAAACATTCAGCTACAGAGATAGGATTACTCCAAATGTTTATGTCTTACAAGACCAAAACCAGTCTGTGATCAGCAGCTTTCTGAATATGCCATAGATACAGTCTGGAATCTTTAGAGTATGAATTTAAAAATAATCAACAAAAGCAGTTACATAGTTAGAAGTCATAGTGGTTTGCTCTTGCACCTTTACATTTTTAGATTAAAGCTATCAGGCAGAAGGCTTTCTATATGCTCCTTTTTAATAATACATAACTTAGAATTTGCCAGTGATGTCCTAAAAAAGCCTTACTGGGTCTTTCTAAAGCACAGTTCATACAAAGTATTCTAAGGAATTTAACAGCACTATAGCAAAGCAAGCACTGTGCTTACTCCTTACTTAGTACCTCTGAAGAGATTACATGAAATATTAAGTAAGGATTAACTTGACAAATGTAGTTTATATACCATCCATAAAACTGCTTAACCTTTTAAAAAATAGTATAGAAAAAAAAAAACCAACCCCAATTGCCAGTTATCTTTGAGAACATCTAAAATTTCTGTAAAAAAATACAAAATTATTCAGCTGTGAACAACTGTATTACTCACAGCACAATGCTGTAGCCATAAAAGAAGAAAAATAAATACAGTAAGAACATATCTCCTAGGCAGTCTTTGCTGTGTCTTGAACACACAATGCCCTCATAACTCAGTGATATATTATCTCTCCTAGGGCAATAAGCAATTAAACACATTCCTTCCTTGATAACAGTAGGAAAAAACCCCCTACATAAAACTTCCATACCTTTAAAAATTAAGTTGCACACTATCTGAGGACATACCTTTGCTGTAAGATCTTAGAATTACTGGTAACTTTATCTGGTTTATCTCCTTGGTGTTCTGCATAAAGAAGCTATCCCAAATTTTGATTATTCTTATTGCCCTTTTCTGTATTAAGTCTAGCAGATAGATCAGTGTGGGATAATCATATTCAAAGCATGGCCTATGTATGTCATAGATTTTTACCACAGAATAGTTAATATTTTATGTCATGACCCCTATTAATACTCTATTTACTTTATTTGACAGTGAAAACTGAATTGATGTCTTTACAGAAATGTCTATCAGAAGACTTTCCAGAGCACTAATCGCTGATTTCAAGTCAGGGTTGGGCTTTTTTGCATAAAGTTCTTTTATTCTTATGCATTACATTCCTAACAATGAGTTTCTATTTTAATACCCATTTGCTCAGTTTTTTGAGATTCTTCTGACTCAAGGCAGTGGTGAAATAAAGAGTCATCAGATTTGCATCACCACTAGATTAGAGGAGGGGTTTTTTCCTGCAATCACTAAAATAATATTATTGAAATATCACTATCAGTATTTATAAAAATTGAAATTACCATCTTCTAAACATCTGCCAATTTTGACTTAAAATGCCCCTCTTAAATTACATGCCAGCTAAGGTGGGTGCTGCTTCCTTTCTGAGTTCTGCATGCATACAGTTTGGATTATCCTTGCTCAATTGAGGAAAATAATATTTTTTTTTTTATTATTGCTCTAAGTGATAAGAAAGGAGCAACTCTGCAATGTATGTGTATTTAAACAGCCACTATGGAAATTAAAATGCAAATCCATGTGTGAGACACCAGAATCATAATTAAAAATATGTTGGTGAGTCCAGGGGCCTATGTCAAAGGTTACCCATCCATCAACAATGAAGGCTACAAAGACAGCAAACAGCTTTTTTACAGACTGAACCCTCTTTCAGCAGCTGGCTTGACTACCAAAGGTTTTTACTGTCACTCCAAGTGGGTAACTCTCATAAAGATCTTGTCATTTTACATCTGAACTACTGCAATGGTCCTTTCTCTGCCCCTGCTGAACTACATCCATTTAGACACTTCCCAAATGAGCATTTCCTTCTTTATTGTTTTGTCCACTTTCCCTCCACCTTCCTATCACAGCAATCTAAACCACACCCATCAACATTCCCACTCTTTTATCAAAAGGGTGGATTCACAGGCTGGTGGTGAGCCTTCAATCATTCTCTCTTTAATTTTGCAACAAGACTTCCCAGGTGAGGTTTCATTTACCATGGAGTGATTGAATCTACAAAAAAAAGCAATCCCACTCCCCTGTAACTCAGGTACATCATTCCTATTTTTCCCATGCATTTGCTTTTGTGTTCAATCCGATCTCACAGTGAGCTGATTTGGAAATCACAAGTCCTTACAAAAGAGCCATTTTTCTTCTAGTGTAGCTTCCTAGACAGGCTCACTGTAATGGTGAAATAAGCACAGGTGCCAGTGGAAAACAGGGCCCACGACTTTGCATTTGGTGACAGACAGTCCTTGGATCAGGTTTGCTGTAATGTGAAGCCCTTCTCTCAGGCTCTCCCTTATGCTCTGTAAGCCTAAGCAGCACGGGTACTCCTCTTATCTTGGAATTCTAAACTTCCATGCTGAGGATAGAAGTGTTTTCTAACTGATGCACAGGACTAATTCCAGCAGGTTATTGTTTCCATCTATATATAGCTACATATCCAGCTATGACCTGTATTATTCTGGAATTGTGAATGCTGGGGAAACATTCTTCATGTATTTCCACACAGCAGAGGTCATTCTGGTTAACTGTCCACTTTAATATAAATCTGTTAAATTTCTATTGAAAACTTAACTGAAATCCAGCTGATGCAAGTCTTCACTAACAGAATCTGAGGCACAAAAGAAAGGCATCTGAGGGGGGAAAAAAATGCAAACTTTCTGTATTCTTATTTGTTACTGATTCAAACCCCTGGACTCTTTTTGATATTTCATCTTGAAAAGTATGGTCAGTGAAGGTCAAAAAAGCAATAGTTGTCCACACTTCAACAGCAGCTAATTTCTCAGTATTAGAAAAGCAAACTTTCCTTTCAAGGCAGTTGCAGGAGTGAACCAAGCAGGGAAGCCATGCTACAACTCACACAAAGGAAGGGCACATTTAAAGGAAGAGAAGCAAACAGAACTTAAACTGGAGCTCATGCCACGTCTGCAAATCAGGCCTGCTGACAGAATAGACAGGATGAGAAGAAACGTCCACATGATTATGTGGTACAAGTCATATAACAAAGCTGCAGTGACACATGAATCCAAACTGAAAATGCTACCAAGAATATCACACAGAAAGCTTCTCCAGAGCTCTCCTGTTTCTCACAATCTCCTGACTTTTTGTGATGGTTTCTTCAAGGGAATTTCTTTGGCCAAGTAAATACAGACATACAACAATGTAAAAAGTTTTTTAAAAGAGTAGCCGATCTAACTGCAGCTAATTCAATTATGAAATACACCCTAAAAGCAAGAACACAAGGTCTGATCAGCAGAGTTACCTCTCAAGTGGAAAATCAATGAGACATGAGTCACACTGGATAAAATGACAGTAACTGGCCTGCTTGTACCTCCAGAACCCAAAAGAGAGCCAAACATTCTCTCTATATATTCAGAATTCTGATCAAAGGAAAAAATAACCCTTCATGTAACAGGTGAATTTCCAATAAAACTGCTTCTGGGCTGGAATAAACCACAGCTATTTTCAGATCATGAGAGATGTCAAGTGAAATTCATCAATATTAAGAAGAAATTCATTACCTGTATTGTTGGTGAAAGTTTTTGGGTTTTTTTTTTGGTTTTTTGACATGCAATTAGAACAACAACAGAAGACTTCCTAACAAGATCTTAACAGCATCAAATCTGTTCCTGTACACTTGTATAATCTGAATGGTCCTGACAGCGAACTGTACTCCAAAAAGCAATCAATTCACGAGAACAGAGGATTCTCAAGGATTTGCAAAATTCACTTTGGTTCAACAATTGAGACCTCCAAAATATATGTCAAGAAATCTGAAAAAGAGAGACTTTACTTTGATATGGGGGAGGTGGGGGAAGCTTTATTTGCACTAGGATATCATACAAGGAGTGAATGTTTCTCATTGTCCTTTTCAGCACTGGCTGTCAGATAGCAGATGTGTGAAGAACCTTTTTCATCTGAAGTATTTTAGGAATCCTCTTAACAAAGGATCACTGAATTCCCATGATCCAGAAAAACTCTCACCTGACCTCACTTAAGAGAAATTATGTAACTACACTTTATTCTGTTAGAAACCACTTCCTCACAGGTGCATTTAAAACTACCCACGCATATGAAAAGTAATTTCACTATAGCAGCCTCTACAATAATACTGTGAATAAAGATTTTTTTTTTCAGTCTGCTTTTTTTAGAATGCACTGAATATAGCAGAATTTCCAGAAAACTGATGCAATAAACATCATGATTCTGCTGAAAATAAAACACTGGTTAAAAATAAAAAAACCCATAAGCTATACTGGCTTCTCATTTTGCCTATTTTCTCAAGGTTAAATAAATAAATAAACAAAACTAGAAATGTTGACAAGTGAGGACTGAGACAACCTGAGAACATTTAGTTAGCTTTCTTCTCCTGAAGTCTAGCTTTTAAGGAAACCCTCAAAGAACAGTGCTGGCAGCACAGCAAGGCACAGAAATATTGTAAAATCTTTTCAAGTGACAATTAGATTAGTTATTAACAAAAGCAATACAATCCTGTACCCCTAACCAGTAAAACTTGCTGCTAGTTGCTGCTGACTTTTAGAGACATGTACATAGAAAACACAAATGAAAAGAAGGTAATGGGTGGAAAACATGTACTAATATATTCTAATCTCAAAATTATTAATAAGATACAATTGTTGAAGTTGCCTTTTTTTTTTTTTTTTTTTTTTTTTTTTTTTTTTTTTTACATTGGAAATAGGAAAATAACCCAAAGGAAAGAAACCATGGCATCTGTTGAAATGTTAACAGCTTTCTACTCCAAATTTTAGTCAGTCATCACCTATACACAACTGCAGTCAACTGCAGAAACTGCTGCTCCAAACTCCAGGTTAAAGCAGCCTTTTCCAGGCAGTTCTGTCTGACAATTGCATGGCAGTTCCAGCCCTTCAGGTAGAGCTTAGGGAATAGGTGCATCTGCCTCTGCCTAAGACTTAAGCCTTTGTGCCTTTACTACATGAGATACCACGGTCCCTTTATAATAGGCTACAAAAAAGCCTCTGTACTGCAGTGATACATAGAAGGAAAATCCATGGAAGACTTAAAATACTTGAGAAAGGGAACAAATTCCTTTTCTGACATCAGTCTAATATGGTGAACAGTGTTTGCATTCTTCTGTTATTGATTTCCAGGTTTATATAAGCAAACACTACACCAGGATCTAAACCCAGTGCCCTGTCAGTTAGCAACACTTATTTTCTCAATGGTTAAGTCACAATTTGCCATCAATTATAACAAAGACAATGCTGATAGCCTATGCAGTGGAAGTACACATAAACTTTAATCCATATAACTGGTGAGACGGGAAAATGTACTAAAAATCTAATAAAAATTAGGCTATAATAGATTGAAAACATCATTTTATCTAAACCCTCTACACTCTTTTTAAACCATCAAGAATGTGACATTTGTTTCCCTTTAACCCTTTCCCTAACTCCAGACATATATGACACAAAACCTGTCCTTCACTTGCCCTTAACCCTGAGGCAGCTTTGTCAAATTTCAAAAATCAGACATGCTTGAACAAGGTCACATGGGATGTAGGCAGTTGATTTTGAATAGAAAAAATGCAGAATAAGGCATTATAACTGAATTTAGTTCAAGAAGTTCTATCAAATTGTTCAGTACTTTCAACTCTAAAAAGCTTTAACTCATTTGTATCAAGGTTAGCTCTTTCAGTTTAATCAATTTTTAAATCACCCAAAAGAGTCCCCAAGGAGAAATTTTGTATAAAACTAGGATATGTAGTAGACAGGACACATTTCTGTTCAAGCTTATTTATGCTGCTATTACATAGCAATGGGCAAAAAGACTGAAATTTACTCCTAATACATGGAACACAAACCAATTTTAAATAACAATATATTTATATAACAAACCCTTCAGGAACCTTAAGACTATCATGGTGATTAACCCCCAATACCCATGTCTCAGATGTTAACTGTAATCCTGATTTTACAGAGGTGAAGCTGCCTGGCATGCTCTATTTCAGAGCCTGAAATGCACCTGATTTCCTGGCTCATTAGAATTTATCTTCTGAGCTTTGCTTCTCTTCAATGAAGTCTTCTGAAAGACTTGACTAGCTCAGTTTCTTTCTTTTGGATCACTAAAACCACCTAAAGGCAAGTCAAAGATATTAAATCTACAATGAAAGCTCTATTAAAGTTACCTTCAATATTACATTACAGACAGCTTTAATAAATACTCCATAAAAAACCTTCAATGAATATATTTGATAGAGGTTTTTTGACTAAATCTCACAACTGTTACACCACTAATTTTGTTTTTTCTCCACCATGTTGTTTTGTTGTTTTACTCTTTTAAATCATAGCCAGCAATATTACAAAAGTCTAAAAATTATGAGACATCTAACATTAAAAAGTCGTCTTACCTCCCATGCCAAGGACAGAAAACTACACTTCAATCACCTCTAAAAGGAGGTTATTTAACCTTTTCTAGAGCACTTTCAGCAATAGATATCCCATTACTTCCCTCAGATATATAACCCTGTGATTATCTGTCCTGGATAGATAATCTTTCCTGAAGCTGGAAAGTTTTCCCTGACATCAAAATCTCTTTTTATGCTCCTCAGGACTATTATTTCTTTTCCCACCTAGAGAGAACAGTTTATTACATTATTCTCTGTTGCAAACTTTGTTACCACATTTGAAGCCTATTATTAGGTCACCTCCTCTCTGCTAAAGACAAAACAAGTACAATTCTTTCAGTCCTTTCGTAAAGGTCATTATTGCAACTCTTCTCTAAATACTCTCAGCTGGTCCAAATCCGCTGGAAGCAGAGTAACAATAACAGAGACACTGCATTATCTGAGGCCTTTCACTGAGTACTGCAGAGTAACTTCCCTCTCACATGCAACTATCCTGTTCATAAATGCCAGTGAGATCCTGGTTTTCACAGAATTGTCACGACTCCTCTGCATTCATTTTGTGATACAGCTGCTTATTTACAGAATTGTTGCCCAGCCAAGTGTTTCTCATATTTAAATTTATTATTTCTACCCAAAGGTACTGTTTTGTGTTTCTCTTTACTGAACTGCATCCTATACATTCAGGTCATTGATCCAGTTTTCCAAGACTATTTCACACTAATGCTTACATTCACTCCCAGATTTGTCCTGTCCAGGCCATTAGTAAATCTGCTTTGTTCTATCATCCAGGCCACAAAACAAAAAAATCAACAGGATAAATTTGGAAAATACAACTGCAAAAGACACACCCATGCCTTCAATCTCCACTGTTCATAAAACATTTATTTAATAAGTAATTAGGCAGCATGGCAGAACGTCTCTGACAGTATCTCTCTCTGATGTTTCAGATTCCTTGGCTGTGGAGATAACATTCCTAACTTCAACACTACTGCACAGGCAGAGTATGTTTCAAACACAAACACACCCAGGAGGCTCTGTCACTCTCCTCCCTCTTTAATTCATTTCTGTGTGGCACAGTAATCTAGTTGCATAGCTTCTCCAATTTGCAATTTGGGCTCCCTGTTTTTCCTTCCTAAACTAGAGCTACTTCACACAACAAGACCCTGAACCACTAGCTCTGAAAAAATCAGCTCTTATGGACACACACATACGCTAATAAAACTAGAACATCAACAAAAAGCAGGATGTTATAATTTAGGTACCAACAGGTAAACTCCCTTCCTCTCTTTCAGACTTTCTAACTGAAGTGTTTTAAACAAAATTAGTATCGTCCTTCTTAGGCAAAGAAATCAGCTACTTCTTATGACAAGATACTATTAAAATCCCACTTTTTTACTACTAACATATAAAGATGAGCTTTTACACTTCTTACTGATACACTGTCTGCACATATGCTCCACCCCAAAAAACCCCAAATATTTGTGTTTAAATACCGTATTTAAATCTGAGCTACTAAAAACATCTTTAAAATCCTGAATAATCAAATTGTCTATCTTGCAAACATTCATATTCCTTTGTCCTGTGATGAGGTTCAAAAGACCAGAAAAACTGGAGAGCAGTTAATAGCAATCTAGAACACTGCTACAAGGAGAATCAACTCTTTTCTGAAGCAATAAGAGACAAAGCAGTCAGCTGTATGCAAAGCAAAAATACTGAAATTCAGTATCAGGTAAAACTTTACCATGGAGTGAGTGACGGAGCTGCTGAAACAAGCAACAAAAGGAGGAGCTCTGCCATCAGAGGGAATGATCCCAATATACTTCCAAAGGGCAGGGGACTGGACTCACTGAGCTTTATGTATGTCTGTGTTTAACTGAATTCATTATAAGCATCAAAACTCTAAAGAACAGTTATTGTAAATTAAGCTACTAAACTTTTGGCCAGAAGATACAACCAATTGCCTGTATAAGGGAAAGCAATTAAATGCAAACTGTTAACTAATACTCAAATTTTGAACACAAACCATATAAATTATCAACCTACAAACCCTAAGTAATTTGATTACAAAGCTGCACTCCATAAGGGAATATTTTTAAAGGTCTTTTTGTTTGGAACACAAGTGTCCAATAAGAACACACCATTTAATGTTCAGCTCCTGCACTTCTGAAGTCTATTAGTTACTCAAACAGAAGGAAGGTTTTCAGAAAATTGAACTACCATGATGGTTCTACAACCACAGCAGTTTTTCAACCACAAACCATATTTACAGTGTTCTTAAAGCTGGAACAATATACCCTTAAGTGTTAAGAGTCAAGTTTACCAGGAGCAATTCTTATCAGCAGCAGCCTGACTAGCAGCAAAGAACATTTAATTTGGAAACTAAAAACAAATATAACCTCACTACAGAAGTGAGAAAGTTTCTCAGTTTCTGCAACTTCACTCACGCCTACAGAAGTGGCCAAATTTTTCTTCTTTAAGGTTTTTAAGGACAAGGTCTACAAATATCTGTCTGGAATAATACAATTTGTTTTAAACCAACCTGAGAGAAAGGGAACAATAGGTCCTACAGTATTACATTTCTAGAACTGTGAGTGCAATCTATATATGGATGCAAGTGCTAAATACTTGATGAATAAATTCTCTTTTGCAAATTTAGTTTCTTATGACCAGAGAGACCTATATTATCAGTTCCCACACAACGCAAAGACTTTGGGAAAACCAAAACAAAGCAAACCTCAATAGAATAGTCCTAGAGATCTTAAAGAGGGGTTTGGAAATGTGAAAGATAATTTAAAAGAAGAAAAAAGCCCAAAACAAAACAAGAAAAAAAGCACACCTGGAAGCAGGGCAGACTGCAAAGACTTCTGTTCCAGCTTCCCCAGTACTTCTAGAAACGTTAAGAAACACATTTCTTCTTTCTCTTATGGTAAAAGAGCAGAGTATAAGTCTTTGCACTTTGTATCAACCACACAACTATTATTGATTAGAAGTCAACATAAGTACATTAAATGATCTGAAAAAACCACATACAGACAAAGAGACCAAAAAAACCCAACTAACCAAAAATGCCCACAAGAACTTTAAGTCTTCAGGAAATACTGGGAGTGTAAAGCCTTCATTCTGTAGGAGACTAAGGACAGCATATCTCACTATGTAATCTCACTACACAAGTACGATAGAAACACTGATAAACATCAGTGCAGTCACATGCTGTTCAGCTGTAGAACAAAAGCCCTTATTAGGACACATTCCCAAATTCTGTGAAATAAAGATCTAGTTATTTTTGCACATTAAATCCATAATAACACCGAGCCAAAGAATCCTATTTGCTATTTCTCTTTTTCCAGAAATGTTAAAAATGATGAGACAAGACACATGATTGAGCTCCATCACTAAATACCTCAATAATGAAGCTATTTAATACAGCCTCTCACTTAGCAATTATACACTTGGAGTATGCAAGGCAAAGGAAAAACCATTTCACTTAACAGCGGTACAACTGAGAATTGCAACAACTACCTGTGATAGACTAAACAACCAGAAACACAAATTATCAGCAGTATTTCAGTGTAAGGTCATTCACTGCTGCTCCTTACTGACACACACGGTTGCACTGCATAACACTCCTTCACAAAAAGCCTTTAAATTCAAGCCTGTAAATTCAAAGCACAGGATTTTTTTATGGAATAAACATGACAGTGCTGGAAAAAGCCTGAAACCAAAGTTGTTTAGGTTCTTAATGACTTGCTAGAAGTCACGTGTCAAACTGACTTAACTGCTAAGCCCTTCTAAGGTAATGGGGAGTTTCTTCACTTGAGTGACAATTTTCACCTGATTTTTTTTTTTAACATTTTTCCAACATACCCTTTAAAGGGATGCATTTCTTCTCCCCTGCTGTTTAACACACACCATGTTTTTTTCCCTTACACTTGTTTCACTTCTGATTAAGCAAGTATTACTACTTTTAATGCAAAAGACTATACAGTAAGTTTAAAAGATACTTGAAAACAAACTACAACAGTACCTTGTCAACTTCTTTTCTCAGAAATTACACTTGCTTATGTAAAGAATCCCATTTTCCTAATCCCAAACCTACCAGTCCCTACTAGATGACCAAGCCTTGGAGCAGCTAGCATGGGAAGCTAGTATCTAACCACAGGTTAGAAATACACCCAAAAGCATGTTCTTAAGACATTGCACAAGTCAGTATTTAATGTAAAATACAGGGTACACGGAGAGCTTAACTTAAAAGCCTCAGTAAACAATCACTACGTAGTGATTAGTTCAGCACAATGACAATATCAATGGAAAATATGTAAATATATGTACAACCATAGAAGAACTACTAGTTTTTTTTAATAATAAGTGGAAGCATATTTACACAATAAAATTTGGAGCATCAGGGCCTGAAAAACATATTCTTAAAAAAAAATTTAGTCTCTGTTATGTGTTAGCCTAGAACCAGATTAGCAAAATACTCCAAGACTACAAAACTTGCCAACGTTACTGGATAAAAACAAGGACAGAATACAAAACACCATAAGGAAGAAGAAGAACCATATGGTCTCCCTTAAAAGAGATCAGGATTAGGAGACAAAGGGAATATTGCTGAGCTGGGACACTTGGTTACTACTGGAATAATTTTTCTAAATACAAGAGAAAACAGAACTGCATATTGCAAGTTTATGCTGTAACGGGACATATATCACAGCCTCCGCGGAGAGCAGACTTTGGATGTTCAAGAGCTCTCTTTCGGACCCCTTCATCCTTAACCATCAGCGCCCCTATCCCTGCGGGGCAGGCACCGCCTGGGCTGCCCAGCAGAATCCCGGCCGAGAGCGGGGGCACAGCCCGGGCAGGGGTGCAGGGCAAGCCGAGCCAGGGGACACCGCCGGGAGCCCGCGGCTGCAGGGTGGCCGAGGAAGGGCCCGGGAGCTCCGGCTGTGAACACGGGCCGGCAGCCAGGAGCGCCGCACGGCCGGGGCAGCGCGGGGAACTCGGGGGCACCCGGTGCGGGGGTGGCACGGAGGGGGCGACCCAAGGGGCTCCGCGGGCACCCGCGGCTTGCGGGCCCCGGGCGCGGGGACGGAGCGGCGCGGGGGAAGCGGCGGGACGGGGAGAGCCCGAGGCGGGGGAGGGAAGGGGGGGCGGCCGCAGGGCAGGCACGGGGTGATGTGAGGTGAGGCGGGGCAGGGCCGGGGCGGGGGGAGGAGGCGGCGGCGCGGAGCCAGTGGCGCTCCCCGGGGCGCGCGCCCCGCCCGCTCCCGAGCGCCCGTTCCGCGGCGGGAGGGGCGGCGGGTCCCGGTCCCGCCCCCGGCCCGGTACCATTACCCAGCGCGCCCAGCGCCGCCGCCATCCCGCACCCGGCCCGCTCCCGCGGGAGCCGCGCGACCTCGCGAGACTTCCCGCCTTCCTTCCCCGCCCGCCCCTGCCCCCGCCTCCCGCGGCCCGGCCCGCGCGCGCACACCGTGCCCGCGCGCGGCTCAGACACAACATGGCGGCCGCGGCGCCGCGCACGTGCCCCGGGGCCGCCGCGCCGGGCGCGCGCACACGTAAAGCCGGGGGGGAGGCGGGGCCGCCGCGCACGCGCAGGAGGCGCCACCGCGGGCCAGCTGATTCGAACGGGGCGCGCGAGCCGCCACCTCCTCCCCGCACGCGCTGGTCACGTGGGGGCTTCCCCCGCTCGCTCCCTCCTCCTCCTTCCCCCTCCCCGCGCGGGTTCCGAACTCGCCGCCGCCCGGGCCCCCCCCACCCCTTTCCCCGGGGCCGGGCCGGGCCCTCACCTGGCGCCCGCTCCTCGGCGCGGCCGGGCCGCGCAGCCCCGCGCGCCGCTCGCTCCCTCCGTGCCGCCCGCACCAGGCGGCGGCTCCGCACAGCGCCTGCTCCCCTCAGCGCGGCGGCGGCTCCTTCCGCTTCCTTCCCCTCCCCCCCGCGCTGCGGCGGGACCCGCTCCCTGCAGCTCCCCCTGCCGGCGGAGCGCGGCGGCGGCGCGGGCCAGGAGCGCGGCGCGGCCGGGCAGGTGCCTGTGTCTCTCTGTCTGTGTGCCGGGGCGCCCTGAGGGACATGGACAGCTCCGCCCGCGCGGGCGGCGACAGCAGGACGGCGGGCGGCTCCGGGCGCCCCGGCACAGCCGCCGGCGGCGCGGGAACGCTCCAGGGCTGCTGTGCCGGGAAGGGGACGGGGAGCGCGGCTCGGGGGCAGCGCTCTGCTGGCTGGAGGGGATCCTGCCCCCACTGCCAGCTTCGTGCCTCCAAAGCGGGGCTGCTCGGTTCGCAGCTCCTCAATAATTTCCACCACGGTGACCCGACTTAGCTCAAGCTATGCCGCAAGAACAGGCTTCGTGGGGTACTCCAGCCCTCTGGATTATCACAAAAAAATTATCGATTGTGCTTTCAAATTTCTTCCTGTACTGCTGCTAGGTTCTCAGCCCACCGGTGTGCGATCACCAAGAGTTACTACTACCTACCGCCCACAGCCTGCTCTAATACATCATTTACCTGTACTCCTACAGAGACAACAAAACTACTGTCTGTCTCTGACTATTCTTGAACTTCTCATTGTTTTTTTCCTGAAACACCACAGTTAAAATGCATTTGGAAGAGTTTTGTGTAGACAAGAAACATACAGACTCAGGTTTTCTGTTAAATGTTAATGAAATTCAAAACCCCTTTCTCTTAAGAATAATTAACATTTCTAGATTGGTGGAAAATCCTTAGGTAAAACAGTTTTCTGTAACAGAGTTAAGTATTGCAGAATATTTTCAGTTGCTTTTAAAGGTAGCTAGTGACTGTATTCAAGTGATAAATACTTTTGTAAAAAAAGCACATTTAATAAAATCCTAATTATCCAAATTGCAAGTCTAGTCATACAGACATTCCTTCTGCAGAGTCTGCAGAAAAACCTCAGCAGCTTTTCCACCCTCCCAAGCAGTTCTCACTTTTCCCTACATCTTGCTGACTTGGAAGTCTTCTGTGATCAAATTCAAACCAACAGAAATCCCAGAAGAGAGAGAGGGAAATTTTCTCTCGATTCTGTGCCGCTCTCTCGCAGCCCTGTTGTGCGTGTGCCCGAGCAGGAGCGGTGTTCTCATTACTGCAGGAGCACCTGTGTGCACTAAAGCGCTCTGCCTTGCAATCCATTTAGAAATATGCTCACTTAGATGAACAGCTGCAATGGCTGAGGATATTCTTGCATTGCAGACAAGCCTTAGTGCTTTCACAGGAGAACTGAGGGCTCTGCTAAGCTGCTTCTGAGCAAAATCGATTGGGTGTTTTGATGGTGGGGTTTTTTTCAGATTCACATGGCTCTACGAAGACGCAGTTGAGCAACAGACCTGACCGACTCCAGGGGCTGCTGGCACGGGAGGCAGCACTTCCCCCATCCCTGCCCCACAGTCTTTTCTACTGCCCACTCTGCTGTTCATCTACACACACGGCTGGATTTCCTAAACCACCAAGAAGCTGTTCCTGTTTCTGGTGTGTTCGTTTTCATCTAGAAATTAAACTGCGTTGCCTCACCACCGGGCTGATGAGAGCCAGCGTGTGAGATCGGGGAGGGGGGGAGTGCTGCCAGCAGAGGCGAGGAACCGGGCAATCCTCCTTTGGCAGCAGTAACTTTTTGGCAATAGGATTAAACCAGTCCGACTATACTGTAACCACACCCAACACCAGGATTTGCCTTCAATTCACGCTTAAATATTAAGTTCTGCCGTCTTGCCTAAGAAGCTGTGATGCGTCGTGATGGAAGGTTAACAAAGACCTGTTAACCTGTTAATGGTGTGATGTTTGAGGTCATGGTTCCTGCTAATGAAAGGGATACTCCTGAGGCTCTTGCCCCACCTTTGCACCCTCCCTGCTTTTCCCTGGATTTAATCCAGCCATTGTGTACCTACTGTGTAGTTTGGCTCTGTTAACCTTCCAGAGGAAAATTAACAACATGCAAAGAAGAGAAAGCAGCCCATGTGTAGTAATGCCTGAGATCAGGTTCACTAACACCTCCACCCAAAAGAATTTACATTAAAACCTGGAGAAACCTGCTTTGTTTGAAGCTGCCTGAGGCTCTATATCTACTCGGATGTCCCCACAGTTCAAAATCTTTTTCACCCACTCGTGCTATCCTGCAGGCCCTTCCCTACAGTATCCTATAGCAGCTCTAAAATAATTCCTAAGTGCAAAGGAATATACTCCTGCCTAGCAGCACCATACTGCTTTCTTCAACAAGTTTTCACTTCCAGTTGGGTGTCCCTTGTTCCTCATATACTCTACCCAAACTATGTCACATCTCCAGTTCTTGTGGCTGCAGCTTCCTCTGTCTACAGCATCTATCTTCTACCAGTAACTGGTAGCTGTATTTATTAGGGTAGCCTTACATATTACTCATTTATAAGGCAATAACAAATTCTCAGGCTTCATCAATGTCGGTAGTGGGGAAAAAAAATCCCAAACAACAAAACCATACCACAACAAAACCACCCCCTATTCTGATCAGGGGATAATGGTGTTAATGACAACTTTTCATCAAGTTACAATGGGACAAGCTTAAAATTAGTAGCTCAGACCCCTCCCAAAGCAGCATTTTCTAAAAGAGCAGCTTTATATCCCTCCATGTTTGTGGGATGCCTCAGCTCATGTTTGTGTATGGAGAATTGCCAACATTACAAGTTCCAGCTTTGATGAAGCTGTGACACAGCTCCTGCTTTCAGCAACATCACTGTTCCCACCCATCTCAATCCATGAAATTGCTTAATTGCTTCTCCTATTATTAGAGCAAATAATATGTGATTTTTTTTTTCCTGACAAAAGATTAATGAAACTCACTCTCTGGAACTCAGCACAACTGAGAAGCTGAGCCTAAGGACATCTAGGTTAGTTCTGACAGCTGCTCTCTTTCCACCATGCCCTCCAAAGAGCATTAACAAGCTATTACAGGTTCCTGCCCCAGCTCTTGCTAAATGGGGCTTATGTCCTTGGCTACAGCTCCGGATCTCCACTGGCTCTTCAAGAGGGCATGCAGGACAAGGGAGATTATGGCTCAATTCAGCTCCAGAGGCTTATTTCATCTAATTCAAGCCTTGGACATAGAACTTTCCTACAGCCAGGTTAGGTTCTGTTGGGTCAACTTCCATGGCCCAAACCTAATAAAGCATCCTGGATTGGATGAGAGCTGGCTCAGCACAACAGTTAGATACCTCTGCATTAATTACTTTATCACCTCAATAATTTTGTCTGTAAGTACTTTATGGGTGGCACTTTGGAGAAAGAAAGGAAAAAGTATTTACATTTTTGTAGATAGTTACAGAAGATAAAGTTATAGAAGGATGGTTTTTGTTGAAACAAAAGGAAACAAAAAAAAATTATCAGAGTTAAAACAATTTTCTGCTTGAATACATGACACATCCTTACACATTCATGTCATGTATTGTTATACATCCTCTGTTTTGCTCAGTTCTGCCTGCTCTATTCCCTGGAGACCTCCACATTCTGATTTTTTTTCCCATTAAAGCTACCATATATAAAGAATAAATATGAGAAAGGCTAGATTGCCCTCAGTGAAATGTTTCCACTGGTTTTACCTGAAGCAAAATCCTTTACAGAAACAATTCTGATTTGTGTCTAACCTTTGAGAACTATTCTGCCTGAAGACATACTCTACTGATGCATTTAAGTGTGGAATGCCTGGATTTTATGCCTTTTTTTTTAGGGGGGGTAGGAACAAGATAGGGGGAAATAAAATTTCAGCTCTTCATTAAAGAGAACCATCTCCAGTCACTGATAAAGGGTAAGTACATTAGACAATTCAGGAGTCTTACAACCCACGCATATTATTGCAGATTTGACTGTAGTTACTGAAATTAGTCATAGTCCGTGTTGAAAATTCAAGTTACCAATGACAAAAATGAAATGAATTTTGGAAGTTATTATTCACATTTCGCATCTGTATATTTAAAGTAGAGACAACTCAAATTGGTCTGAGAAGCTGCAGTGAAGTAATCTGACACTTGTTTTTAATAATTGAATTAATTAGACTATATTGAGTACTATGCATAAATACTCCTCATATATGAGGTATTCCCATTGAAATGGCTTTTTCTAATTTCAGTAGAGGCTTCAATGTCAGGTCGATATGAAATGATAGCTAGATTGTAGTGCATTATTAAAAAAACATTCTAGATTGGAACCCAATAAACATAAAAGCTGCACACCAAAAGGAAGATCTTTGTTTTTCAGAATGTATTATTCTTCTTAGCTTTTACTACTCGAGTGGGTTTTTATATTTCAAAATAGAAATATTGCTACCTATTTCAACCAACTGTATGTTTTTTAATTTGCTTTACTGCAGTTTCTTTGAGCGTGTTATTATTGTAGTGTCTGAAATTTGACTCGGGCTTCAAGAAAAGAACAATCCAGAGACTTCCATGTTCTGGGACATTATGTGAATCAGGGAAGTTTTGACTAAACAGGATGAGAGGGTGAGCTGGACCCGTATGAGCACAGTGGTTTTGCCTAAGGCTACTAAAACCCTGAAGCCCACATCACCTCCATATACCCCCCTGGAGCATCCCCATCAACACAGACTTTTGAGTCACCTTTGTCAAGGAGTTTTAGTCCTTGGAGATGTTATCAACTCCTGTCCAAACAATCTCTTTCCTCTCTCCTTCAGAAACATCCCTTTGTTACATGTTTGGGAGAACTCTCAGGTAATAGTGGCTCTGCATTAATGTTTTGAATTATGCATAACCTACATGAAGGTGCATCAGGTCACAGAATATGCCTGTTACTGTTTTGATTACCTTAATATTCCTTCAGGTCTTACAACACAATAAAGGGCTCTATTGTTACTCAAAACTTAACAGTATGCAGAATGTTCAGTGTCAGAAAAACATAAATAAGCAGTTTTCAAGCAAGATTGAGGTGTCTAAAATAAATAAATAAATAAACAGACCTGGCACACTTCTGCCTAGCCTTTAGGCCCATTTTCTCCAAACAGAAACGCTTTTCAGTGACAAGCTTGTGAATTGAGCCCTCTCATACAGGATGTGAAAGATTTAAATGAAATTCAAACAAATTGCCATCACATAGGAGTGAACACCAGCACCACTGACAGTTTAAGAAGAGATTCCTGTTCAGGGCTCAAATCCAGAATGACAGCAGACCCTTTTCAGATTTAACTTAAAAGCAGAGCAGAAGCACAGAGACTGCCTCTATTACCTGAACCTTTTCCAACACCTACAGAAAGAGCTTAGGAAGACCAGTCTCTGCACTTGAGTGTGCAAAGGTAAGGTCGCATATGAAGCTCAAATTCCTACTGATCAAAAGACAGATTATTATCTCCACTACCCCGCTTGGTTGGACAGCAAATTAATTATACTAGAAGCAAACAAGGTAAAAGAGAGCATATTTCCCTTACTAAAAATTATTCAGAAGACAGGGCACTCAGAGTTCATAGCTAATACATGTTTTATTTCTTGCTTCTGCAGTTAAATTGTAAACTTTGGTACTACATGAAACACTTAATTGAAAATACTGCCTAAGTGAATTAATAGCTGACAGTTCATTAGCACTTTGGCATGCATGAGTGCATTTCTTTTGTTAAAACTGAAAATCTCAGAGTAACCTTACTTCTGGTGCTAAAGAGACACTGTGTGCAGTGGTGGAAACAAACATGCATTCACAGTGTGAGCAAGTGCTGCATGTTCATTGGGGTTTGGCATTTTAACAGACACCCGGGGAGGTGGGAAAAAAAAAAAAGGCAGTGTGTCCCCATGGTAACCAGGACATCTTTTTTTATAATGTTTAGCATGTTTAACATTAAACACACCTTTAACATTAAACACACCAGACAGAAAAAAATTAGTCACCTAGAAAAATATTCATTTCTGAGCAAAACTATTCATGAACAATGAACACGAAAAGCTCTTGGCAGTGTGAGATATGAAAGAAAAATTGCTATTTTTCATTTTTGGCAGCTGACAATTTATTCTAAGCTTTTTTCCTACACCTATGAATCAAATGCCTCCTCTCTTCTGCCCTCTTTATTCTCAACAAAGTACTTTTAGATTTATTTTCTCATGTGCTAAGTTATTCCAAAACCAGATCTTATTAAAATTTTTTATGTATAATAAATTGTTTGTGATCTCCAAGTGGGGAAGGAGGAACATATCTGGAAATTACATCTTCTCAACTTGATTTGTGTTATGAAAATATTTTGTCGATGATGACTGCTTTACTTTTGTACCTCCCATGCTCCCAAAGAGTAGGAAGAAGTATTTTAAGATTCACTAGAATTGCATGAAAGCATCTCAAAACTGCATAACAAACCAGAGTATTCCTCTTATGCCAGCTTTACTTTTTTACTGGTGGTTCATTTTATACTTGTATATAAATCAGCCAGTCAAGTGTCAGCTGTATTTTTACATGTCCATTCAACAATCAGAACTTGAAATTTTAGCTAATCAACTCAATCTTGAACAAGTCAGAACAGGGAATGAATTTACTTGCTTATTCATCTTATAAACATCCTATTTCAGTGATCAAGTTCTTACTGCATTTTTTTAAAGCCCACACATACATCCATGTGCAACCTACGTGGAAACTTGCCATCGAGTGACTTTGCATGTTATACCACTACCAGTCCAGGTGCAGAAAACCTACTGGGCACTTCAGTGATGTGTTTCTCACAAATGGACCTTCTTAGCTGACACACACACACAGAAAAGTTTTGAGATAGAATAAATAATTCCAACTTTCTGTGAAATCCACGACTCTGCTATCATAAGCAAATGTGCATCATGAGATGCATAAGCATATTTTATCTTGCTGTGGCAGTGTTCACTGGCCTCTGTGGAGAAGCAGACTTGTCACCTTGTTGAATGGTTTAAAGCTAGCCTGAAGCTTAACCTAAGACAAGTCATATGTTTTAAACAGATATATATATATGTAATATATATATATAATAGAATATATTCAAGAAAACAAGTTACACTTGTTAACTTTTCATTGTTAGTGAGAATAGCACTTCTAAATTTTACTGAACAGGGCTATTTTCTAATCTTCTAAGATTCTGAAGGCTAATATAAACCAAGTTTGTTTGTAACTGGATTAATTTCTGTGAATTAACACTAAAAGTGATTTGTCTTTCTCTGTGACACTTCAGAAACCCAGTAGTCTCATTTTGCTTCCTGCTATTAACTGTCAGCTCTGGATGGCTTAAGTATAGAGGGAAGCCAGAAAAGCCATCTGTTAGGAAGAATGAGAAAGCCTAGTTGTTTTACTCATTTCCTGGGCAAAATGAAGACTGAAAGGTTTTCAGTGAGAAAACTGCTTAGACTGCACTAAGCCAGATGTACACAAGGAATTCAAAAGGAATAAATGAAACAGAATTTTCTTAGTTCAGTATAAAATAGTTATATGGCAAATATGAAGAAAGCACTTGGTCCCTTTTAAGCAGATAATATCTGAGATTTTCAGTAAAATTTACAAAACCCAGTCTTGCTTTTCCAAAAGAACTTATGAGTAATGGGATACTAAAAAAAAAAAAGTCAAAGGTTAGCAGTATCATTACAAATGCATGCCTTCTGCTTTTAGGAGGAATAGGATATATAGTACTGGAAAAACCAAGTTACTATGTAAGTTTTGCATCTGAGAATTCTTAAATAATACATTAGCATAGCATATCAAATTACATTAGATTTCGTAAGAAAAATTCAGGACTACTGAACTGTGGGCATATTGAACTTTTGCTTCACAAATGAAAACCTCTTCATCCACATTATAACATAGCCAAACACATATCTAACACTTTATGCTTTTTCATCTTATCTTGAAACAAGCCATTACTGATGGGAAGGCTGACACCCACTACAGCAGTAAACTGAGTGTCAACCAAACAAACTTCATCTAATGAAGCTACTCAAGGTCACTATTCCAGCATAAACCCCAAAATAATTATTGTAGTGACTTTAGCCACAGTTCAATTAAGATACTGGAGAAGCAGATGATGTGCATTTTTATATACATATATAAAAGAAATGTGTATGTACATAAATATGTATAATATAATTATATTAACAGACATAAGTATATGTGTTTCCCTATACACAGGGCCAACTTGGATGATAACACCTTTCTGCATGCCTCAGTTTAAATCATTCAGCAGCCAGATTATTTAGCTCTCACCTTTGAAACACATTACAAAACTGCCTTATTTTATTACTGAGTAATTCAGTGGTTCTTCTGCTATTCTTTTTCCCTCCAATTATACTGTTCAGCTACATTACACAGTATCTGAAGCAGTCTTCTCGATGTTAGGTGTTCAGATGAACAATTAGTTATATTGCTTGCAAAAACCTTCAGAAATTTAGAGAAATCTAGCTTTGAGCTGCTAAGTCCAGCTGACATCAGCCACAGAGTTTTCCCCAGAAGAGAGGATTTAAGTTACCAGACTGAACTGCAGGCTTTTAGCAGCTCGTATCTAGATTTCCAGGCCTACAACAAGGAGTCCACTGGATTTTTCCCTTCTTGAAGTGACAGTTTCTCTGGCACACAAACACATTGCTGTGTTTCCTCAACTTGAAACAAATTAACAAAGAATCCAAATAGTCTGGTGAAAGGCTTATGGAAAAAAATAATTTCCACAGGCCCTTCCTGAGATGCATTCTTTCTTTGCTACGAATTGTGACAGCTTTTCCCAGTAAAGGCCTCTCCTTTACCTGTTCTCTGAATTACTGCCTTCCCTCCAGCATACACAAGCCATCCATCTGGAGTTCTCCCACACTGCCTTCCTTTAAAAGACTACTTCCATTTCTGTGACCTAATACTCCTTGTACAGCTCTCAAAGGGCTGAAAGCAAGACAGTCATCCCTTTGGAGCTGTCTTAAAACCCATCTATTTATCTCTGCAAATGCAGGGGTTTGGTTTATTCTAAGTATGACCGAGTTCCAGTGTGAAGATGCCCTTTTCCAGTGACAAAGGCATTTCACAAACTCTGCTGTTGTAAAGTGTCTCCCTTACTGATCTGTATACATCACAGACTATGTTTGACTATGGTCAGACACCCAGAAGCAAAGACCAACTAGAAGACTTCTACATTTCTGAAATCAGCTTCCTAAACCCAGCACACGTCCCCACTGCTAAAGCTGAGGCAAATATCTTTGCTTATCTCAGAAAAAAATTGTTCAGTATTATCCAGCAATTATTTACACAATGGAAGTCTTGCATTTTTAAGCCTTCTTTTAAGGGAGAAAACTACTTTTTCAACACTGAGTCTTGTTGCTTTTCCCTTAAATAATCTCAACTTGTATTTCTCATCATATAGCATTCAAAATTGGAAACAGTACAGATGAGATCTCACAACAAGCACAGCACCAAGTAGAGCAGAATAATTACCTCCTGCGCCTTACATCTGATGCTTTTGTTACTATTACCCAGAACAGGTTTTGTTTTGGTATCACTGGGTCGTAAGTCTTAGTCTGATCTGCTGTAATGCTCAGAATACTCAGCACAGAACTGCTTAATTCCCTGACAAGCTGATGTCCCTAACACTCAATTCATTTTTCCCTCACAAATTTTACAAGGTCAGTCTGTTCACCATCCAGACTATTAATGACAACACTGAATAAATTTGTAAACTTGATCACTGTACTGTGCTTTAACCAAGGAAATAGTTCCTGAGTTTCCAATTTAGAATGTCATGTAGGAAAAATTCTTCTATTCACTGTTCTTTAGTATGTTAAAGAACCTTAAAGAAAACTAGAAAACTTTAGCAAAAAAACAAAAACAAAAAGAAAAGACTTTAAATAGACATAAAATCAGTCAGACAGTAGCTCACAGGCCAACATCAGCAAGTTACTAGTGACTGTCCATAAGCAAGTTAACTTTACCTTAATCAATAATACAAGTCAGTAGTAAGCACTTGAAACATTACAGGGGTAATGTGGTATTAGCTTCCCGTTGCTTTATCTACTAACATCAAATCACATTTACAAATACTTACTGTTAGAGGATATTTTCTCTAGGGCTGTTATAGATAGCTTTTTAACTAGAATAGCATGAAGTCCTATAAACCAATATGTTTTTAAACTACATATAAAATTATTCAGAGGAATGTTATGTCAGCCTTTTCTTACTTTGGAACTAGAACTGTCAACATCATTGTCTAAACTTAAAATGGTCAAAAAATATAATTGTATGGGTGTGAGAGCAGTACCACAGCATTACTTCAAAAGTTTTTGTATTTAAATAATAAATGAAAACCATCTAGGAAAGCTCCCCCCACCTATTTCACAGTTAATTTTGGTTTTTTTATTGATCCAGTCTTGAATAATGCTGCTTATTTGGTAACAATATCAGGCAAAAACATGAGCAAGTGTCATTCTGCATTCCAATATGAATCATTCAATAAAGTTTTGCAATATATACATTTTATCCAGTTTCTGACATTAAAGGTCATCATGCCAATGAAAATTCTTAACAATACAATAAAATCCTTCAAATATAAATGCTTACGAATGTAATTCAAGAGACCAGACAATTTAATTTTCTTAAATTTATATCACTCATATCCATAATAATTTTACATTTCACACTTCATGCTCTCCAATGTTACCCTAGAGAAGACTAAATCTTTTTGCCACATATACTATTAAAGACACTAGCCAGGGTTATAGAGTTACAGACAACTATAATAAGATGTAAAATTTAGTAGTAATAAGTTATGACATTTGCTGACTAAACCATTATTCAGTCTACCCTAATGTTTGAGCCACTCAAATACAGTATTTGGATGTTATATACTACCCATTTCATATACTTACAGTGCAAAGTAAAAGACAATTTTTCCTGAGCATTTAGGAAATGAAAATCCTTTTTCTTTATGTTTGATTACAGTCCATTTAAAATATACTCCTCACATACCTAGGCTTGTCAAGACTGTACAATTAAGACAGGCAAAAGTTTGTAGATATCAGAAGCCCAATCAGGAATCAGAAGGGTTACTGAACATCTCTAAAATTTGTCCCTGTTTTTCAAGTCTAAGGATATAATAGGATTTTGAGTTTTAGCAAAAAAATTCAGAAATTACATTTTTCCCATGGACCAAACATTCCAAAATGTACAAACCACATGCCTTCCAAAACAGAGAAACAGTCGCTATTTAAACAAATTGCAATACATATTTCAACTTACTATTCTGTAGTTAATGTAATGCCCAGTGAGCTGTGCCTCCAACAGAGATAAGAGAATAAAACTTTTAGGAATGTGTTTTGGGCATTTTGTAAGGAAGCTGGATTCCTTACAAGTTCATCTTTTCCTCAATAGCTACAGACCATGAGTTTCTAATTCAATCTTCTCTTCTGTTTGCAATATATCAGGTTCTACTGGAGGAACAGGTGGTCTGAGTATAATCTCTGGACCTCCACCATATATTGACTGAAGAAAATTCCATGTTTCTTCTGATATTTGTCCAGAATCTGCACCTGAAAAAATTTTAAGATTTAATTACTACTTAGAATAATTCTTTAATGATTTAAGTCCAGAAAAGATACAAAAAGGAAAAAAAAAATCCAGATTAAAATTTAAAATTGTAAGCATTCAGATCCAAATTTAACACCATAAGCTTTATTTTTGCTTTATCTTGCACCAGCTGCCAAACCCAATTACCTAGTCCGTGTTAGTTTCATACTTCTTGATTCTGACAACTATCTGCTCTAAATTATGCAGTAATTGCAGAAAACACATGAAAATTCTATGATAAACATCTTATCTACTATCTACCAATCAAGCTCTCAGCCAGTAAATCTTGAAGCAATGATTTATATTATTATAAGGATATGCAGCCACATCAATTACACAGTAAAGTTCAAGGACTCAAGATTCTTGCTTCATCAGAGAAATTAATATTGACAGTAAAGAATAAAAGTATGAGAAGCACAGGGAAATTTCCCAGCGACAAAGGACTATTATTAGGATAATAACAGCTCCAGCAATGCTCCTGTAGCACTGATGGGTCAGCCTGATTTCGTTCACTGATTAAAGTCTTTGCTTATGATTCCATTGCTCTGGCTAGAGGTCTGTCTCCTGTCTCAAGTCAGCATCCAACAAGCATTTCTGATTGTCCACAACTTTTTACAGCGGCAAAGACAAGATGCATCAGCACATCTCCCCTCTAGGTTTCAATAAAAGGATCTGTCTGCTACTGAGTGATTTCCTCACATTAACTCACAGAGAGGTCACTTTTCTGTTCTACCAGAATAAGCCTCCTCTTCTTTTAGCAAATCAAAACCCTGCTTGACAGCAAGTTTCCCCTGATAGCCTTACTAGACATTATTAATTTGTCTTGTTAAGCCTTGTTTCAGCACCCTTGTACTTTAAAAAAAGGAAGTCAGCGCTATAAACTTTTCCTCCTACCTCCTGTCCTTCTCTGTCCTCGTCACCTGCTGCAGTGATGCCTACTGTTGGACTTTATCTGTTTAGAGTTTCTAAAGGGGAGGGGTACAAAGGCTGCATGTTTGTTTAGCTCCACTAACTCAACTATGCAAAGGTTCCTCTGGAAGTCATCATGCAGATCCCATGCCAGTACTAATGATGTTATGCTTCACTTCTACTCTTTTAGCTTAAGGCTCTCAAGAAACGACTCCATCTCTGCAGGCACAGGAGCAGATCTTCACTCACTCATCCAGATTGCAGCCAGTCAGGTTAAACTGAACAGGCACAGTGAACTCAGGCACTGCATCACAGAAATGTGTAGTACTGGACCCTATTTAGAGGCATTCCCACCTCTTACAAGTTATGAGAAATATTTTCTACATCCTATTCATCTTTATTTCTACCCAAGCTCTAATTTGTACCAATGTAGCTGAAAGTAAACCAACAACTGGCTAATTTGCTTCAATTTTAATTAAATTTCAAATTCATTCAATTAATTAAATCATTAAAATGCACTAAAAAACTAATGAGTGCCAAAACTCATTGTTTTTAAAATAAACTCTTGGCATTTTACAATTGGTAAGTTTATGTTAGGTTTATTGGTATAGCTAGTATATGCTGAGGCATTAAGCAAAATTGGGAAAAATCCAGGTAAATAAACATTAATCTTATTGATGCAGATTCTTCTCTTAGGCTGAGCAGCAGTGAATTTAAACCTTCCTAGAAAGTCTAAAGACTTACTAAAGCAGGTTATAAAAGAATGTTTTCCTCTGTATCTATGAATTCCAAATAAATGGTATCTAGCATTTAACTCCGAAGAATAATTAAGAAATCTGTATCTTTGCAAAAACTTCTCTAATGTGCAATGTACAGTATCAAATGACTTGCAGAAAAATGAGCAACAGATTTTATGTACAGTGGTTTTCTCTCTCTGTGAGATGTTTTTCTATTCAAATTAGGTTTCAAGATTCCAATAACTTCAGACAGATATAGAACCATATCCCAATTTTGTTAAGAAAATCCCCATCAAACCAAGTGATACAAAGCCAAAGCACACTTTCTCCATTTTCAAGTTACTCTTGAAACACCTCCTACACTCTCAACTGCACTTGGATTAGTCTATTGCATATAGTAATGCTTCATTTTAAGAATAAAATGGTTACCCAAAAATGGGCACAACACAGATTAATTAGAAACTGCCATTCACTTTATTGTAACAATAAATACATTTTTAAAAATCATAAATTTTCCAAACTTCCATCAAATGCATAAAGCTGCAGCAATATTGGACACCTACCTTGTTTTAGCACAGCACTGCCACATTTTGTTACTGCAATCTTAGCATTATCAATGGGGCCAGGAGGATCTAGTGCAATAGAAAAATTATTAAAATTGGGAGAGCTGAAAACAGCAGGTTGGAGGTTCTACTTGCAACGGAAAGGAAAAACAGATCATTTGTTTACTGCTTGTTCTTCTACTGCTTAACAGTACATTCTAATTTGTTAAAAGCTAATCACATTTTAATTAAGAGCAAGTTTTCCAAAGCATTCCTGATTACAGTTAAGTCTTCAAGCAACATAAAACACAAATTAATCCTAATTCTTAGCCTTAACCAAACCTGTCCCAGAACAGACTCTGACAAGACTGTAGAACATTTTATCAGTTTCCATTTTAAAACAGCTAAACTGACATCAGTATAGTTGTTACTGAGCTATCTGAGTTTACATTTGACAAGGTCACCTTTCCTCCAGAAGCTGCAGCATCATCTATCAGTTTGCACAACAAAATCCTTCCTCCCTTGTACTTAAATCCAATTTTCCTGCTGCCACTAACAGCAAACATTCTGCAAAGAAGCAACATTCCTCCCAACACTCTCCCATTATCCCATTGCTGTAAATTATTTGATTATGTTCTGTAACCTGGATGTATTTGTAACCTATAAAACCTGAGTCTGAGATGTTTAAGAGCTTTCGTTGCCTTGTCTATCTGCCTTTCCTACAGTTTTCTACCAAAGCAGAAACAAACAAAACAATAAAACAGAAGATTAGCCCTATTGTGAAATGGAGCACAACTTACCACTGTCTTTACCCTTTACAAAGCCTTCCCATTCTCTGAACCAGTGCATGCTGATGCAGTAAAAGGTTGATGGAGATTCTTCTTCTTGGAATGCTCTATTAAGCTACAAGGAAAAAATAAAAATCCGCTTTTTTGCCCTTTCATTTCTTTAAACTACTGAATTCTTTGAACCACTGTACTAACACCATAACATTACACTGTAATAGAACATTTTAAAGAATCACTGACCATAAAAACAGTAAACACCTGGTGAATACCCAAGATGAGATTCTGACACAGTGGTAGCCTTCATATTAAAAGGTGATTTACTATTTAGTTGAGAAATTACTTTTATTTCCTGAAAACAGTAATAAGTTCTTCTTAAGCACAAATGCTTACTCATCAAATACTTATAGATTAATTACTATGAAGGCTGAACTTTCAAGTAGCAAAAAAAGCAGAGATCTTATTTTTGTAAAATAAAATAGCATTTTGAAAAATTTTTTCCGTAATTTTATGGAAAGTTCTTTGTGTGGTGAACTGTATCTTCATCTGTGTGTGTTTTTCCTCAAGTATTTTGAGCAGATGGCACTACAATTCCAAGCAAAGCACAGTGAACTAATACACTGGGACTTTTCACGACTTACGTTATGAGGAAATAAGCAAAAAGTCACTTAAACCTTTAAACCATTATCTTTTTAGTTTTGTAATAACACAGCTACACTTCCCCTTTGAAGTCATAAACCTAAAGCATCAACTCAACTTCTTAAGGTTTCATATAGACTAAGTGTTGCAATCATTCCCTAAAGCCATCTTTATAGAGAACAATAGAATTTTCTGTGTACTAACCAGTAACAATACTTGCACAACAGTACACATATAATCACTGCTTTTACTGAGAAGACACTGACTGCTAAAGCAAATAGGGTTCACTCAATGTCATTCATAATTTCTATCCCATGGTAATCCAGAGTAATGAAAATTCCTAAAAATTTTAGAAAAACATGGAAAAGATGACAATCTCTAAAGCATGATTAAAGGACAAACAGAACTAAAAAAACAGAGTCAGTTCTATTTTGAGATAGCAGAAATGGAACTCCAGTATCTCTGCACTTATTTTCACTGAAAAACCAAAAATGTGTTTTGAAGTTAAGAACATCAAAATCATTACCAGTAGTTATTTTACCATTCAGACTCAAGCACTTAATTCTCTAACCAGAGAAAATACAGTAGCTCCTTGATATTAATTTTACAGATCCATTACAATATTAACATATTTACTTCACACTGAATTACTTACGTTTGTTTATATTTCTAATGCCTTTTTTTTTAAATTAGAACTAATGACTATCATCAAATTTTTCTTGGCACAGCATTATTGCACCTAAACCTTATGAGACTGCACAGAACAGACCCCTGGCAGTGTATAAAGAACAACTGCTCACGTGACTGTTTCCATACTATAAAAAAGCAATTTAAGAAACACAAAAAAATTTCTCTAAGTAAATTTTCACGTAAGCAGTTATCTGGGATTTCACAAGAACACTTCTGCTGCCATTACGTATATAGGTATAGAGATATTTAATGAAGTCCATTTGTTACAGGAATCCCTTGGGTCTAGTCATGAATGTCAGGTGTTGGCCAGTAGCAGAATGGATAAGTGTTTGCTTTTTTACCCGTATAAACATTTCCAATTCATTTTTCCTTCTTTTTTCAATTCTTTCAGACTCTATTTGGCAGGTGTGACAAACATACAGATGGTTAACAGCTGGTCCTCCTCCGTATCTGCAGTAAAAATAAAAAACCCCAAACAATCAGCCTTGTGGAAAACATCATGTAAAAAGATCATGCACCTGCAGACGTGGCAAATGTCAGTATGAACAGAAGGCTGACACATGCCAGTCACAGAGATGCCAAAAAGCCATAGTTTATTTTCTTAGCAATATTCTGTTCTCCATCCTAAGACCATCTTGCAAGTTCTGACTGCCTCATGCCAGTACAAAGCATCTCAAACTCAGCTGCATCACAGACTTCAGAAGGAGTTGCTAGTTAGAACATGTCAGTGAGCAAGTATTGTTCTATATACACCAGGTGTGATTTTAGCAAAGGCCTTTAAGAAACAACCTATGGAAATTCCAGCCAGTTCTGTCTTAAACATGTTCCTCCATCCCACCGCAGACTCGTCATTAGCTTTGCTACCTCCCTGACCCCAGCCTCTCAACTTATTTATAGTCTTGTTCTTAAAAGGTTATTCTTGACCCTTCCCTCAGGTTTTTCTTGTGTGAAATTATATCCATGGAAGTCTGCAGGGGCACTGCTCCTGAGAAGGCTATTTTTGCATACAGAAAATGGATAATGGAAGAAAAATCCAGTACATCTATTAAAGGGAAATAAACTGGAAATACCATGGTTTTTATTTTTGACTTGTGTGCACCAAAACTTTAAAACATCAAAAAAAACTTCCCAAACCCTCAGATGTATTGTTCAGGTGGCAGGAAATTAACAGCTAAAAATGTTGAATGCAAGTGGAATACAGTGTTGAATCTATCAGCAAAGCTCTTCTGCAGCTTTTTGTTACTTTAGAATAAGGCATAGCTTGTAAGAATTCAAGTAAGCAAGCACTCAAACCTGACTGACAATAAAGTGTGGGGCAGTAACACAGAACTCTCAGATATAAGTTATTTTGAAGCAGTACTGGCAGCTGAGGCTATGGATTCAAAGCCAACATAAAAGAAAAGCTGTCTGCAGCCAACAAGAGAACAGGAAGCTGATACAGAGAGCTCTTTCAAAAAACCTCTGCAAAGCGTACTTTTGCTGACCTACTTTGTGTTATTTCATACATACCATACATGTTTATTGCTTCAATATTGAAGTACTACCCCAATAACACACTACTCTATGCAGTCTTTTACTTTGCATAAGGAAATGATATAAATTGGCTGTTTGCAAGCCCTTCACTCAGCTGGGTGCCCAGAGGGCTGTCTTTTTCCTGAGCCACTAATTCTAAAGTCTGATGCTGCTGCTTGGCTCTCAAACTGTATCACTGGATTTTTTCCAATTACAGTTCCAAACTTACCTGCTATACAGATTGTCCCATATATTCTGAGGTAGCATTACAACGAGGTCCTCTATAAAGTTCGCTTTGTGTGGAGGAACACCTGCAGAAGGAACAAAACCAAACAAATCCCCCAAACAATGAAAAAACACTTGTGGATTTCAGTGAGGGGAGGAGACTATGTTAGAAGTCCATAAATAAATGAAAAATAAATAGAACCTTTCAATGAATTCAGAGAAATTACATGAAATAAGTTTTACCTAGGCATAATCTATCAATGTATTTAGAGACACCACTGATTTTAGTCTTTTATGAGGCTGAAAAGCTTATAAAAAGCAGAAGCAAACTATATGAATGGCTAAAATTAAAGAGCTAGAATCCATTTTACATAATGAGTTCAAAAAGCTTCTTAAGGTACACAGTTAAAACGTCAGGATGATTAAATATCTTGATGATGCATGCAAACACTAACAAACTGTCTACTCAAAATTCACTTATTTGCTGCAGACCTTTTGGCATTACTTCAAACAGCATGAATACTTGAGAGCAGAGAAATTTTGAGGAAGGCAGAAATAGAGGGGCTTGCAGAATTAGAAGTGTTGAGGTGAAGCACATGGTAAACAACAGTGGACTATGCAGGAATTCTTGGGAACAGAGAAAATCAAGTACTTGGGCACTTGTACATCAAGAGTCATCTGCTGCAGCCCTGGAGAGGGAAAGTCAAAGGGCTCACAGGTACCCTGCAGATGGCTACAGGGACACAATCATCCTGTGTTAAAATTTTGGTTCAGCAACAGGGGCAGCACCTCCATCATTCAATCTATTGCAATTGCATTTTTATTAGAAAATAGGTACTATATAGTAATGATTTCTTGGATTGTTAGTATTCAAATATGGGTATTTCCCCAAACTTTTTTTTTTAACATATAGCACAAGGTAAAATTTTTATGCTCCTATACAAAATACACAGAATTACTACTTGATTTTCGCACTGATATGCACTGGATACTCTGCATCAGATCAATTTCTTCCAAAGCAGCTTTCAAACCTTCTCACTGCTTATATCCCCAGGCTGAGAAAATCATTTCAATTTGCAGATGAAAGTATTAAGGATGCTAATATAGTGACAAGATTTTTTAAAATGTGAATATACATGTTTAAGAAGCAAGCAGACAAGAGGAACTATTCCTTTTTAAGAATCAATAAAGTTTATAAACAAAATAAAATGTGCAGAGAAAAAAAATAGGACAACGTCATATAGTATAATTTCTACTTAGTCAGCTACTAAAATAAGAAAGAATTTACATTGAAGTTATTATTTACCAAAGAAGTTATATTATGAACTTAGTATAGTCAAATTCCTTTAATTAAAACAAGTATACACCACTGTTATAGCTAGAAGTTGACAAATTACTCTTAAATGATTCACAGTTCCAGTCTCACCTCCATGCATACAGAGAAAGTCATTATTTGAAATTGGTCCTGGTTCTGCAAAAGTCTTGAATTTATTTAACCACTGCCTGGAAACATAGAACTGCAGAAGACTTGGTTCCATCATATTCAGCAGCCCTGATATCCTCCGTCTCTCCCTCTGTGCTTCTTCACTGCTCTTTCTATTACAGAAACAGAAATCATTAAACAAATCCAGATCCTTGTGTACAGCGCAGATAACCTACTTTGTGAAAAGAAAACTCTGCCTGTTAGTAAATTACCTGGGCCTTGCCTGTACTTCCCAGTTTACACAGCCTAAGAAAGTAAACAGCTGGGCTTCCAGACAGAAGCCAACTGCGCTGCAGAGGTGGTGCAGCACCCAAGGGCTGAGCCCATCTGCTCAGTTCCTCTCTGCAGTGTTTGAGATAAAGCTTTGCAAGCTGCACTCCTGGCCAGGTGTTCCTTCCTTACCTTCTCAAGTAGGGTTACACAGTAAGCAGATCAGGAAATTCCCCTACTTTTCCTGTATCCTCCTACTTTTCTCACTGTAAACTGAAAGTAATTCTGCTCTCCTGTTTTAAATGGAATAGAATCTCTCTTCTACAAGCCAGTAGTAGTCTTTTGTCGATATATTCTTTTTTAAAGACATATTTTATTAATGCTATTCTTTTCTTATTTATTTGAATATGTTAACCCACAATCAAAGATTTAGTGTTTTTTCTTGACTGCATGACTTCCAAATTCCTTTTACAAGGCCCACTAAGTGAGACTCATGGGCTCCATTTGAACAGTGACATGTGGGAGTGCTGCTAATGAAAATTCAAACATTCTCAGAACACATCTCATTTTTTATGCAACCCTGACACAAGGTATTTTGCAGCCAACTTTTAGTGGAAATTTGATCTTAGTACCAGAAATTTAAAATCTGAACACTGAGTTGCTTTTATTATCTCAAGCACAAAAGTTCCCTAGACTGAAGATGGTAATAACATGACTTCTCACTTTTCCTTTAAATTATCAGAAAGAGAATAGTCTATAAATAGTATTAAATTAAATGCATAATAAAATGGATTAAATTACAATACAGTAAAACCTTTATTGTCCTACATCCCATGCATCTAATAAAGACTTTGGACAATTCCAGTTAGAGCTCTAACAGTTAAAAACTTTCTGTGTGCAAAACCTCCCTGTGTGCAGAATTCCCTTCCTCTACCTGAAAATAAGGTGGCTTGTTCTTAATTGATGCTTAAAGTTCTCTTACTATGCAGATTTCATTTTCATTTTAACATAAACACTTCAGCTCTTACAGAGCAAGTGTTAAGGACATAACTGAAGGATTAAGTTTTTCTCCAGCATAGGCTTTTCTCATTGGTCAAATTCTTCCATTACAATTCTCACAGGGCAGCTAATTCTGAAAGCTGCCCAATGGCTTTAAGTTATTTACAGACATGACTCATAGGGGTATGATTATACTTTTGATGCCTTTCTTACCTGTAGAAGAGAACATAAGCTTCTGCATTTTGCACTGTGGATTCTGATACTTCTGTGACACTCTGGTCATCGAATTCATACCACAAGTTATTTAAATTGTTGCGACAATAAGCTATATAATGTCCACCTAGGGTGCAGGAAGCAAGAGTTATAAAAGTGCCTAGAGCTGCCCATTTTACTCTGTATCACATGAAAAGCAACCAAGTCATAAAAAACCCCACCAAATATTAAATGAGAGACACAGAATTGTTAGCAGATATGACTTTGAAATTAATTTCTCTCAAACTCAACATCAGCTTTTTTTTTAAATTTCTATTAGCTAGTGGTGGGTTGAACACTACTTTCAGCACATTCCTGTACTCTTCAAGCAGCATATTGTTTAATACAGTCCTGAACCACAACATTCAGAGTAAGATTGTCTGAACAATTTACTCTTGTCAGTTCCCATAACAAACTCTTTTCAAATCTTTGTATGCTTTCTAATAGAAAGTAGCACAGATATGGAACAGCTACATGATACCACATTCATAACTAACTGTGTTTCAAAGACTATTCTTAAAATATTTAAATTATTACTATTTTTGAATTCGTATTTAACTGCTAATAAGTAAATCTAATATCTGCTAAACTGCTTATGCGAAGCACAACTTAGCAAAGGACTAAATGGAAGTTGAAAAACTATCCAGTAAAACAAAAATAAATGGGAAAAAAATTCAAGCAATGGATACTTTAGGTCTGAGAAGTATGAGGGGGTAACTCCATAAAAATGTATATAGTTTCTGGCTTAAACATTTTCTTTCTCCTATTTTCCAAATCTTACAAATACTGACATCATCTAGGCAGAAATTATCTCGACATATAGCAATAAGATGTTTATTCAGCTACTCATCATTACCTACAAATAGCAGTTACCACCTGTTTTGGGGTTAAATGTCAGTGATCATCCAAAACAATTTATTTTTTAAAAATGACTGGTATCTTTGTAGTGCTTGGTAAACAATTTCCAAATATTAAAGCACTGACATAAACAGCAGTTATGTAGAGTAGCTGATCAACTGGCCATCTGCTGGCAACATTATTTGTACATTTATGTTGTTCAATAGTTTTCTTACTTAATATTCCTGGACCTGTTAAATTTTTTCCACCTTCAATTTTATTTTTGTATGCCATGTAATTTCAAAGATGTGCTAACTCTTTCAGAGCAAGCCTTAAATCTTCAGGATCAAGGTAAAAATCACAGCATTCATCTTCCACATTCTAATTACCACTGTTTATCTCTTTACCCTTCAGTATATAGTTATCATCCTTGAAGAAGAGTGCTGATGTACCAACTGCAAAGATAAAACAATCAACCTCATACTCACTGCTGGCAGTTCCATGGTGGCAGATGACAGACAGGAGATCGTAAGTCACGATTTGAGCTGGACTGTCCTTTGCAAGGAAAGGCTGAAGATCAAGGCCTTCCAAGGGAAAGGACACATGGGTCCCAATTTTTGTGGAAAACATGAGTTCATGTCTAAATCTTTTGAGATGAATGCACAGAATCTGTAAGGATTGACAGATTCAGTCAAGAACTACACATGCTATTTGATATTAAATACCCAAAAAACGTGTGCACCATCTTTTCCTTTTATAATCCCAAAAACAATAGTTTTCCTTATGAATTCAAGCATATTAATAAGCTCTGTGTTTTAATCAGCTGTGGCTACTAACATTGATGCAGCACTGAAAAATGTACCTTTTCTCAATGCACATATTGCACAGCCTTGTAATGAGGGACACTAATTCCTCCTGATTATTGCAGATATCGACTCATGCATTGAAGTGTAAGACTGGATTACTTTCTAAATGCAAAGTTACAAATGTTACTAGAGAAAAGCTTTCCATTCTGGCTGTGGTGTTAAATTCTGTGACTGACAGTATTAAACAGCAGTATATACACTAACACAGAATAGAAATGCTGTTACTGCCTGCAGACCAACTGTAATAACATAGGGAAATCCCATTCCTGCACTTGTCACGTACAAGATTAATTTTCTTACATGGTGAACAATCACGTTTGCTCACATTCTTAACAAATGCCAATATAAAGGTAGACTTCCATCACACAGCATTATAAACACAATTTACTCTGTGCCACTCATTTACTCTTACTTCCTAATCATGCAGAAAAAGTGCTTTAAAGTGCATATCATAACAGTACCTCAGGAAATTTTTGTACTTTGCAGAATTTCACTCCATTTCTTAACCTAAGCAAAGGAAAAAACAAACCAAAACAACCAATAATTAATTCTGAAAAGGTTTTACTTTATTGCTCTGGATCAGCAAAAGCCTAAGCTGAACTGCATTAGTAAACCCAAAATATTTCTGGAATGTAGACTAGACATGGAGTAGCCAAAATGATACAAACAATGATGGCTCATAAGACAAGACAATCTGTACTGCTGAAAAATTCAAAACAGCAAGTACAATCAAGTCCCAACAAGCTAACAGTTTCTCTTAACATAGAAGAAAAAAATTGAGGCTCCATGAAAGCTGATTATCCAGCAAAAGACAAAAGAAATGAACTAAGTTTACTTCTAAGAAATTGTCTACAGCACATACAAGAATTAATAACACTCCTGTAGCATAAAGGGCTTCAAGCAGTCTTCAGGCCACTTCTGTTTCCTGGTTCTTTAGTATTTAAAGCCATAGTTTAATTATTTAACACACCTTACTGACCTACTGCATATCAAGGGAAAGCTGCTAGTATTAGAGAGGGCTAAGAGCTTTTATTTTGTCAAACAAAACCAATTTACATCTAAATTGGAAGGGCATGAGAAAGAATTAAGTACATGCGGTAGGGTCAATTGGTGCCTCCTTGGGAAATATTCCTTGGGAATTCTGAATTTCTGACAGTCAGAACACAGGCTCATATCAAAAGATGAACAGTATTGGAACATAACCAACAGAAATACATGTCTCTTGACTAACAGAAACAGTAAAACCTCAAATTAAGACAAAGTAAAACAAAGGTAAAAGCCAGCTTACTTTTTACACCTTCCACAGCTGTACATGTTATCACCTGCAAACATCAGGGAGAAGAAAACCAGCCATCATTCTCTAAATCCAAACAGTTATCCTTTAAGTGTGTACATTTGATAGAAAAGTGTCAAGGGAATTTAGGTTGCATTCAATATTTAACAATCATAATAGTGTTGACATAGCAACTACAGGGGAGCTTCTTAGGTTTTATGTCTTCAACTATGAAGCAGCAGAGTATAATCTGAAGAGGCAATACTATATAATTTAAAAGGGAAATAATTTACTATGTCCAAATTGAGGTTATGAGAATGAATATTAATATAGTGGGTTTGAAATTTTTATGAGCCTTCAGTTGATATAATTTCACTAAACCAAATTCAGACTGACTTGACATTTCTAAAGCAGCTTTCATAGGCATTTATCTCAAATACTCAGTTGAATGAGAAGCTTACCTTTCTGAAATGAATGATCCCAAATGAACAAGGACTGACTGTATTATACCTTAACAGGTGGCCTCTGCTTAACTGCATTAAGCTAAGAAGATATTAATCATCTCATTGTGACAGGAGGAAAAAAAAACACAGAAGAAACACGTTCAGGTAATTAACCTCTTACCCTTGAGCTCATCTCTGGCGAAAAAGGCAGCAAGACAATCTTGTAAGGTTACAACTGGACCCCAAAACCAGCTAGGAACACATGAGACAACAAACCTGAAACATCATTGACAGAAAAGAAAGAAAACCAACAAATGTTCTGCCAGAAGAGCAGAAACTAGAAATTCAAAATAGATAATTCAATCAAACAAGGTAAATATTATTTACCTTTTGAAGTATTCCATAAAAAAGGCTATCCATCCCTGGGGGGCATATGCTTCTCCACATGACCCTGCCTTGACTAGAGATGTCTGATGACTTGCAGAATGGAGTTTAGCAAGATCTTCCTTACCTGGAATAGGCAAGGACAGATCCTGAAAGGTCTCCAGGGTTACAGACAGCTAAGGAAGAAAATAAATGAAACACAGTGGAGTTAAGCTTGAAGAGAAATGGTTAATTTGGTTAATTAAACTGAATTCTGTACAATTCACTAGTAACTACCAAGTCATTGCATAACTGAAAATTCCACTAGGTAGGAAATTATTATAAAAAAAGCACAATAACAAGAATTCATTTTCTAAGAAAGAGGAACCAAAAAATAACATTTTAGAATGAACTTGCACATTGTTATCACTGAAACATTTTTTTAGGTCATTATTATTTTTCTTCATATCAGTCATACAAAGCACTATGATTTTTGCTTCAGGCTGTGTTACACAAAATAGTTTCAGAAAGCTTCAGTCCATTTTTTCCACAGTATTTCACTCTGACATTATATTAACCTGATGTAACTGGACTCACTGCAAGGGAGACCCATCTGTGCATTTTCTTGCTCCTGCGCTTCATTTAATGATCACATAGTCACAGAGTCAAACATCTAACACATTTTAGAAATTTTTGCTTGTTTTTTAAACTTGTTCACCTGAGGACAACTTCAGAAAGCAGCTAATGATTCATATCATTGCAAAAGTTAGTGCCTTTACTTGGATTTTTTGAAAGACCTTATTTTCTTAGTCTCAATCTATCTGATAAGACAGTTACAGCACTATATTAGATCACTGTCTTTTCTTTGAAACATTAGGTACCTGAGAACTTAGGACAGTAGCATGTATACATTAGGATATTCAGAGCATTATTAAAAACTAATGAGACCTAAATGAAGTTGAAGAATAAGCTTCTCTCTTCATCCTTGCTGTAAACCAATTCTCAAAATTTTTTTTTCAGCTCTGAGTAAATATTCAGCCCAATGAATACAAGCTATTCTAAACACAAAGCACTGGTAGTAGCCACTATTACAATTTGAGAGTATGAAACACCCCAACCTTCTGAGGGAATCTGCCACAAAAGAATATCAAGTTACCAGAGAATGACTGCATTCATAAAGCAGTAAGAAAAGAACATATTAAAAGCCAGAACTTTCTCTTCTTACCCGATCACAGGTCAAGCACTGGACTGAACTTATTATAGTCCCATCAAATATATCAGAGATAACACTCCTGTACTTCTTGCGCTTCTTCCTTTTTGGTGACGATACCGTTGAAACTATAAAATGACAAAAGTAAAATACTGCAGTAAGGCAAAGTACAGTGGATTCTGATTACACTTCAGCTTTGTATAATATAATTAGAAGTCTCATGTTCAGAGTTAAATTATGAGCCAAGCCCTGTTTTCTATTTACTAAATATTTCTTAGGAATTACAAGATCACATTACTGCCATTATAGGCAATTCATGTGAGTTCCTCAAGCAGCTGGGGACAACCACCAAAAATATTTGCCTCTGTAAGTAAAACTCAAACTGTCAGTCTTGAAGTCTTCAGCCTATTGCTACATGATGGATTTCTCTTGGCAGGAATCCCCCAGGGTATAAAAAGGAACACTTTATTTGACACTTAATTTGATGGGATCTTCTTGGGAAGTTTTAGTCATGCTGGGCTGAAGAGCAGCATCACAAGGTCACTGTATCACAACACTGATGACAGAGGATTGAAGCAGGTTGATTAAAGGTACAACTGGAGTCCAGCCTAACAGCTGCTTATTAAAAAACCCCAGGTCTCTCAACCTCTCCTGGGCAAGCACCAGTGACCAAGCACCTCTTCTGACAGACTCACTTCAGGTTGTCTAAAACCCTCCTGTAATGGTGAAGCCAAAAGTGGAGACAGTAGCACAGATGCAGATCAAAGCTGCTGAACAAACAAACCAAGGAGGTCAATGATTTAAGCCCATTAAATCACTGTCATGCAACACTAATGCTAAAGCATTAAAAAGATAACATGAATGTTCAGAACTCACCTGCAAAGGCTATTGACATAATATTAAAGTTGTATTTGATTTTTGATTTGGTTTGGTGCAATGCTTTAAAAGCATGCTCTGAAAGCCAAGCTTTGCTTAAAAAATAGTTAGACAAACTGTTAGACAAATCAGGGAAAATAAAATTATATATTGTTCCTCATGCCCTAAAGCAGCACTGTCTTATATGTAAAAGTAGTAAAAGTCTAAATATTGCAGATGCTCATAAATGCATCCTGCTGCAGTGCCAAAAGAAATACTCAGCACTTCAGGGACATTAACTACCAGGAAGCAGCCAGCATTTACAGGTTTATCTACAGTACAATTACACTTTGCTCCTTAAATCTTAATTGACTAAAATGGTGATTTACTGAACTTCTGAAGAACCAGTGAGCTTATTCTCTGGAGAGCATTACCTTTGGGGTACTAACTTTTCATACCTTTCTCTTCTCTCTAAACTGGTGCAATTGAGAAAATTGTCTAAAAATACTATTCTGCCTTCCTAAAATAGAGGCAAATACTATTCATGCTTCAAAATAATCAGAAGATTATAGAAATACGGGGAATAATCTTGCATGTCCAGCTTATATAACACTCCCTTCTCCCCACCAGAAACAGAGCTAAAAGCCCCTTAGGAACAACCCTGCATTGTTACACAAGACAGAAGAAACACGATGAGAACTATAATACAGAGTAATTCAGTACCAGGAAGGAGAAAATAAAGAGACTGTACCTTTTTTGTGGACTTGTGCCAATGAAGAGCACGATGGGAATGATTTTGGAGGGCTGTTTGATAAGCGAGTGTTCATCCCTTCAACTGAGGATGGTGTTTGGGCAGCAGATATGTCATTCATGTGAACATCACTGATGTATTCTGCAATTCAGAGTTGCACAAATTCTGTGAAAAAAATTACTGCAAAATGAACAGACACAGTGGTCATGCAACTTATTTAACCACATTGTCAGGCTACGGGACATTTAGGCATGAAGCACCACTTCAGTTCCTTTGAAGTGAAGAACAAAGCAAAAAACCCACTCTTCTGGTTATCTGAAACCTTACCCAGTACAAAGGGTAAGGTTCCCAGTGCCAAGGGAATTAAAATCAAATACAGGGGACCTAAGCTGAAAAACCTAACTAAGTAGGGACATGGTTTACAAGTAAAACCACCTACCCTGTTTGACCTATACCTCTACTACATTCTACAACTCACCTCTACTCCCACAGATATTCTGGCTAAGATTTTGACTATTTCAATTGCACTTTAGCAATCCATTACCTGAGAATCTGCTGTGTATCTGTACTTTGACAGTTCCTTGGTTATTTAAAAATTCAGTGGTCTCTGAAACAGTGTTTGTGTCTTTTTCCAAGTCTTCCATAGAATTTGCTCGTTTAAGTTTGTTGCTTGATATTTTTTCTTTCTGCCAGTCTTTGGAAGTGACTGAATTGTTATCATCATCCTGAATTAACATGGTTGTTTCTGCAGGATCCTCTAAGACAGGTTTGAAAATTGTGTCATTTTCTGTTTTATCACAGTTACCACAGGATTCACAGGGCTGAAAGCTTAAGTCTGACTGGCTCTTATCTTCTTCCATACTCTCTTCAACACTCATAGGCTGGGCATCTTCCAGTTCTACAACTGGTTCTTTAAGTTCTTCATGAAGCAAATCCATGAGACAACGCAAAAATTCTTGTGCATCCTAGAATTTCAAACAAGTTTTTCCATATTACTCTATTTTATCTAGAAGACATTCACATCAGAAAAGATACAGATAACTCAAATGAAAGCTGGTTGTTAACGAAGAATAAAGAAAGTTCCTCTGTCCCAGATCTAATGTTCAAAACCACTTTCATTTCCAGACCATGTATGTTACCTGCATACATTTCTTGCATGTCACAAGTAATCTTATCATTCACGTTTCCTCCAAAACACTCCAATTCCCAAAATAAATTACTTAACAAAATGCAAAAATGCTGCCATAGATTACTGCAACGATAAATGTAACTCAAGTACCAATAATGTGGTCAGACCCCAGCTCTGCTTGTAGTGCAGCATTTTAGAGATAAAATGCTCCACTAAAATCAACCAGAGTCTTGCTTTCACTGGGAATGAAGTAAAATTACTATGATGTTACTTAGCCTGTCTTTCCAACGCATCACCCTGCCAACAATACTGCAATTCTTCTTCTAAAGCCTCAACAAGATTTCCCAAATGTGTTCCCACAAAGAGCTGTAATACTACAAGTCTAATTTGTGTTTGGAAACATCCTGAAAGCCACCAAATTTCATCAACCAGTGCAGCTGCCTGGTCTTTGGCAATAGAAAGTATCCAATAAAGCAGGTAGGCGAGAAAACAAAAGCCTCTTGTTGGTAACTACTACTGCTTTTATTTTCTTCTGTTTTCCTTTTTGTATTCTGGTTGTTCATAACAGTAATTTTTGCTGCTCAACATTCCCATCTATCATAGCAATTACTTATTAAGCTCAGAACTGCTGACTACAAAACATTTCTTTTCTTAAAAATTGCAACTTACAGAACTGAGCTTGGATTTGGGTAATGAAAAAAACTCCAGTATGCCTACTTGCTGGCAATCCTTTCACAAAAAACCAAAATTAACAAAAACATCAAGACACAGATTAAGAGATAAACATTCTTCATTAAACAACGTAATTTTCTCCTGAAGATTGGACATGGCTGCCCAACTTGCCCTAGGAGAGTGCTGGCTATGAAAGCCCTGCTGTGTTTTAATTGTTGCCATGAAACCTGCTGAACATACAACTAAACTATGATCCAGGCCTAACCAAAAAAGGTTCTCATTAACTGTTGCTCTGCATGGAAAAAGATGCTTTCATCAGCATTCAAAGCTGCAAGAATTAAGTTTCCATAGCAGTTTCTTTTTGGTTATCAAGGCTGAATTTCTGCTTTTTCAGAAATCTAGGTGGCACTTCAGAAATTCACGCGCGGATTATAGAACATTAATCTTAGTATTTAAACATTGACTTTACAGCTACATGCAGCAACTGAACATTAAAACACGTGTCCTAATATTTCACTCCACAAATAGGAAACATAATGGGACCAGCAAAATTCCTATTCATAAATGCAGATTCCCAAAAGACACTAGTAAGCTTTTCTAATTACAAGGTTTAAATTTTTCATCTAGTCCTAAAGCTCATCACGAAGTGCTCCACACTGTATGAATGCACCGATACACTGTATGAAGCAGCAACTGAGGAATGCCTTTCCTATATAATGACCCTGCCCTTTTATCAAGCTACCAACCTGAGGTTCCCATAACACACAAAGGGTGGGGCTTTCTTCCAAGACACTAAATGGAAACGGCATACTGTGTATTTTTTTAAAACAACATTGATAAACATCTATTAAAAATCTGTTAATTTTTTTTTTAACATCTTTATTTTCTGGGACTGCTCAAACATTAGCAGCATTATTTCCCACAAAGGAGAAGTTTAGATATTATTACTTGAATTTTCCTGAAAGAAAAGGAGTTATTCTACATTGAAGGCCTTTTGAGAATTTGATATAAATAAATATAAAACATGACTTAACTACTGATTATTCCATTTCAGATGATCTACATTCAAGTCATATTAACTAAAGTTTATGTTGCATTTGTTTTAAACAAAAACAGGAAGTAAGGAATCTAAAGCATTAGATTTCTGATTAAGAGATAATTTTATGGCTTACGCAGATTTAAAATCAGACATCGGAAAGTTTTACCTGTTGAGAGTAGCCTCGAAACATTGGATTAACAGTTTTAATTCCTTGAAATAAGCCAGTAGGAACAACAGATCCAGGCCTAAAAAAAAAGTTTTGAATATATAAACACTGAAAAAGAAAGCATTTAAAGAGATTTTTTTATCTTTACTGGGATCATACCATTACATGCAATGGAAAAGTGATACTATTAACCTTAACAAAACATAATTTTGGCATTGAATTATTAACTACACGATTTTTAAAAACCTGTCACCCAAGTGAAACAGCAACTGTATCAAGCCTTTTATGGCACATTTCTTGTCAGACCATCAGCTGACAGATCAGACATACTCTTGGCTCTGTGCACAATTACTGTTTCTTTACCTTTGTATTTACATTTTGAAGTATTTTCTTAGCTACATATTACACAAATACTATATAAGGAAATAAGAGAAACTGATAAAACATTGGTATGGAATCAAGGACACAGAGAGGATAAAATACCTAAATATTTTAGATGTATTTCTGGCAAATATAAGCATTTTTAAGAGCTTAATACTTGTAATCCAATCTATTTCTTGTCCTATCTTTGGTATGTCTGAAAAAGAACAGGTTATAAGGAGTGCTTAAGCCCTGCAAGTCAGTCTTTCCTTCCTAATTTTTTTTTTAAGAGGAATTCTTTTTTTTTAAGAGGAATTTATGATCACATAAAATAAAAATTAGAAACCTAGGGCAGATTAATGCATTCCTCATGACTCTGGAATTTATTTATTATCATTTCATCACCAAAATGACTTAATACCTGCTTTTGTGCCAGAGTTCTGTCATCAGCTTGAGGTAACTTTTACAAATTGCAGGTTTCTTATCTGTTCGGGCTAAGCCCCCACAGTCAAGAAAAAAGTGCGTCAAAGGTGGGCTGAATAAAAAAAAGAAAACAGTAATTTTTTCAGGTTGTTAAAATACAAGAGGAAATCTGCATTTCATAGAGGATTATATCATAAGAGTAATGCTATTCTGTAACTGAACAATTCCACCTCCTACGTTCTTAAACACTGCAACCAAACATTTCCTGGTAGGACAACTTCAGCAGTACCGCCACGCTGCCCCTCAAATGTGCTCTGACACTTCTCAAAGCACCAAAATTGTCTGGTGGGATTCAAATTGAAGGCAATTCCTACAAGCTGTCACAGAAGTACACACATACCACTCCAGCAACTTCCACCACAAGCCTAGTCCATTAACACCATTCCAAACAAATATTTAATCTAGAATCCAACAGTGCCACAAGATGTATGCAGGCAAATAATTTATATTTAAATGATTATTTCATGCAGTGTTGCCAGCTCACTTACTTTCTCCTCTCCTTTCATCCTCCTTTCTGAAGTCATAATCCTCATGTACGTTGCACCCATTTCTTTCAAGAAAGGTGACATCCCAGCATACATACTTTGGCATTTCTCAACAGAATATTATCCTCATGGTGCCTTTTCCACTTCTTTATCTTCTAGAGAGATCTGCCTCAGTTCTCCTCTCTGTCACCAAAGAGCCCAACGAGGCCCTTAGCCCTGCCTGCCCTTGGCCTGTGGCTCACAGTGACCCCATGTGACTCCTGCTCAGGACCTGCCATCACCCTGGCACTCCTGCTGCAGGAAGTCTTCCAGCTGGATACTGTTTCTATCCCTTCCACTTCTGCAGATTTCTTCTTCATGAACCTGTCTAGAATTCCCACAGATGGCATGGGATTTTGCACTCCATCATTCCTACCATGACTTAGCACAGAATGCTCCAGACACATTCTTAGTAACAACTGAATTCTGATCCTAATATCTCTTTTCTTGAATTAAGAGTTTATTCTTATGCATTTCTTTTGCTTTTTCTGTAGCAAAAGACAAATAAATACAAAGACTAAACCACAAATCCAGTAGTTTTTTTTCAGATTTTCTTCTAATTTCTAAAACTGCATATATTCTTATTTAGGAGGCATTGGAATGAAACAGAGAAAAAGCTGAGTGGCCCATATACCATAATAAATTGTTTGCAGTATATAAGACTGAAACTCAACAAATATATGTTCTCTTCCACGGTAGTGCATCTCTCCAAACCCCTTAATTCCATCTGGGAAAAATGCATGCATAAGCAAATATAAAACTGCATTAACTATCATTGTCCTTACCAGTTGGAAAGAGCTTGTAAAGCTGCATTCATGTAACAAGTGTTTCCAATATTCTTTAATCCTGTTAGACCTGGAAAACAGAATAAATACAAATCTGTTAATCCAATAATTCCTAGAAAATATATACTAATTAAAATACTTATGGAACACTTGGTATGCCAATTAAAATGCAGAATTGCAACTACAAGAAACATAGGACTCCTATACGAGTACCAATCTAACTAGAAGTAGTAATTAAATGCTCTAATCTCAATTGACTAAAGAACACTTCAGACAAGTGGATTGTATTTCATCTTACCAACTTTTCATGGTTTATGACACCTACAGATTTTAATTTAAAACATATTTATCAACACCAAAGTTTTACTTCAGCCTAATGACTTACCTGTTCAGTAAAACTGTTGCTATGCTGCATTTGTAACTAATCACATTACCAAAAGCTTTTCTAAGATTTCACTCTTCTGTCCCAAATTCACACTAAATCAGATTACACTCAATATTCAAAACCTACTCAACATGTGATTATCCCAGGCTAGTCCTGCAATTAGTCCTTTTCTATTCCAATGATATACCTTTATTTTTATTAACAGATTGCTCAATTTAGACTTTCCTACACTGTTTATTTTCTAAGTCACACTGTTTACATTCTTTACAGATAGTCACATACACCTTTTTCACACACATGAAAGTTACAAAATTATTGTGTGTGAGGGAACAGTAACATTTCTAAGCAAAGAATCAGTAAGTCCCAAAATTTAAAAATCATGAGAAACATTCAGCAATCAGTACTGATGACTATGCAATTCTTGAAGTCTAGGAGCTCTCCTGGTAGTTTTGGTCTATAGCAGAAAAATAAAAGTTACTAATAAAATCTTCCTACATCTGAAAACCACTTGGGTTACTTCAGTTACAATTTCCAATAGACAGGACTTCAAAATTAAAATTTAAAATGTCTTTCTATTTGTCTGAATGAAAATACAGTCCTGCTTCCTGTATCTGAACATGCATTCCAAACTCTGCTACAAAGAAAACAATTGCTCTTATATGGAAATTGGAAAGCAAGACCAGTTAGAGGATTTTGATTTTATTTCAGTTTCTTTAGAAGCAGCACATACTTCAGGAAGATGCTCTCACTGCATTTTTCCAGCCTGAAGTATTGCAAGGAAAGATTTCAAACAAACTTCTTTTCTTGTGAAGATATATTCTAATGTTTGCTTCATCAAAAGCATTTCAAAAGAAATTTTAGGAGCAAAGTTAAAACAAAGCTAAAGAAGTTTCTTCCTTTCAGTTTGAATAAGTGTCTTAACAGTCACATCATCATTACTGGGAAATTAATGCAATTCTAATTGCATATTATTGCAAGTTAAGCTACATTCCCCAAAATATTAATAGTACAAGAAGAGATAAAAATATACAAATAGACACATTGGTTGGAGAAACTAACTAGGAATAGAACACATGGTGTAATGATGTAAGGGCAGATGGCAAATTGGTGGGGTGGTGTCACATCCTGTAAGGCTGTGCCAGACAACAGAAGGGAAAAGGCAGATTTTCTGACCAATGCCAGCAGACTTTAGGAGAGGGAAAGCTGGTAGTAGAGCTGAGTGAAGGAGAAATGAGAGCCATTGCTGTGGTTTAACTCTGGCCAGCAACACAATGCCCCAGAACTGCTCACTCACTCACTCACTCCCTAATGCTGGGATGGGCAGGGAACTGTAAAAGTGAGAAAAATTATGGGTTGAGTTAAAGACAATTTAAAGACCAGTGAAGAAAAAGCTGTTTGCACAAGCAAAGCAAAACAAGGCATTCATTCACTACTTCCCCCAGACAGGGAGGTAGGTGTTCGCCATCTCCAGGAAAGCAGGGCTCCATCATGAATAATTGTCACCCAGGAAGACAAACACCCTAACTCTGAAAGTCCCAATCTTCCTTCTTCCTCTCCCAGGATGCCACATTATGGATTATTCCACTGATCACTTGGGTCAGCTGTCCCAGTTGTGTCCCCTCCCAACTTCTTGTACACCCCCAACCCACTCCCTGGTGGGTAGTGTGGGAAACAGAAAAGGTTGACTGAGTGTAAGCCCTGCTAAGCAATAACTGAAACATCTCTACATTATCAACCTGTTTTCAACACAAATCCAAAAACACAGCCTCACAGCAGCTACTCAGAAGATAACTAATTCTTGCCCAGCCAAAACTGGCACATGCATAAATTCAAATAAGTTTTCTCTCATCACTGATAGAAAACAAACTGCCTTGACATATGCAATGGTATCTCAAAAATAACACCTCACCAATATGCTAGTCATTTTTCTGAAAAAATGGTACTTAGCAATATTTTCTTTACCATCAAATACACACATAGTTTTTAGAACGATCAATAATAATTACAGGCTTTAAAGAAATAGTAATTATTATGTTCTCTTATGAAATGAAAGATTAAAACTTCACTGCTTGGGATTAGCTTTGCTGTTTAGGATTTCATCACTCTAATTTTCATCTTTACACTAGATTTAGTATTAGGGTGGGGTAACCTTTGATATGAGAAAGTTTGGCAGTGCATGAAATCAATTATGTCAAGGAGAAAATAAATAACCAAAACACCACACTAGGATACTACAGGCTCAGAAAAGGATTATTCAAAATATAGGAAAGTATTTAAATCAGGAATCTTTTAGGGCAAAGAGGCAAAACCAGTAGAACAGATTTTTAAAAAGCCTACTTGAACCAGAGTGGCTATAATACCAACTGCACTGAACATTACTCCAACATGCTTTTGGCAATAGCCAAACTCAGGCAACAGCCTCTGCTCTGAAGGTAAGAAACATTGCTGCAAGAAAGGCAAAACTAAAAATAAACACCTGAGTTGGAGCAGAAGAATAATGCATGGGGTTTTGCTTTTATTACCTCTGGTTTTCAATTCATCTTCTTCCACTTCTATATCTAAGTCATCAAATACAGCTGCTAATGGAATCTTCAGTGTGGGATTACTGGGTATTTTAAAATCCTTAAAAGGAGGAAAAGAATATTTACTTTAATTCATCACTTTTCCACTTAATAAAGCTTATGTGTAATTTTACCAACAAATCTAGAACTGGAAAATCTGAATGCATTTTGAAATCTCACTGCACAGGAAGTGAGAACACCAGGATTTCACAGGTACCCTGAGAAGGTTTACTAAGAACTCCCCCATGCTTTTGTTATCAGATCCCTGTGTGATTTTTATAACAACAGCTGAAGAACCAAAACAAAGCCAGGGATGGCATTTCTTCCCCCTGGATAACAAAGCAGCCAGCATGGAAGAGCTAAAGCAGGAGTTATCACCTAAGCTCATATAGGTGTTTTTGATATGCCACAAGATGGCTCACTACAGTTAATGAAGACAAATTAAACTTTAGAAAGAAAAATGTACAAATAGAGAAACAAACTAGTAGATAGGTAGCCATTTATTGAATTACAGGCTCTTTTTGTGAGCACATAAATAAAAACCCTGAACAAATGCCTCATAGACTTTGTAAGTTCCACAGATTTTTCTGCATATTATATCTTTTTCCTTGGAGAACTAAAGAAGGTTAAATATAATAGAACAGAAATTCAGAAGTCTGAACTCAGCTTTATATCAAGTGATAAGAATTTTTAGACAACAGAATTTTTTTAATTCCAGCCGTCATATTCCAATTGAGCTGCTAGCAGTTTATGAGAAAATGATCAGATTACATTAATATTAAATACTAAACTTTGAAGTAAATATATTTATCATACAGACTGAAAAGCTGCCGATCTTTCTGTTCAACCTGTGCAGGATGATCTCTCTTTTATTGCTCAATGTCTCAAACAGAACACATTTAGAAATACTGCACTTCTACTTGTGACTTTTTACCTAGTTACCTGCCACATTTATGTAACTACATTACATATGCTATAAAGAAATAACACTTCTATTTTCAGCTACCAGCATTATTCCAAACAATTGCAGTGTAACTTTTTCCAAGACAACACTTATCTAAGAAAAAAAAAGATCAGAGTGAACACTATTGATGCCAGTAAAGCCAAAAAAGTTTTATGAAAATATAGAGGCATTAACAGAAAGTTCAGCCACAGGACTGGAGGAAAAGTCAGTCTCTCCCTTAAGAGAAAAAACAATTTTTATTGCAAAACTACAGCTGCCTTTGTTCCCTTAGGTTAAAAGTACCTGCACACTGTTTTCTTGTGCTTGATGAGACAATCTTGTACTTGGCAGGGGAGAATGAGATCCTAATTTTCTGTCCAGGAATACTTCCTTACTACAGGCGTAACACCAAACACGGAGAGTAGTAAGGTTGACAGTTAGACAGTGCTTTGTCTCCTGAAACAGAAAGAAAACCACAACTGGGATTCAGAAACTGGGAATAACTAAATACTCATACATACAGGCTAGGATAGATATCTTGAAATTCCAGGTTTTTCAACAATGAAACAAGTATGCATGTTAGAATATTAAAAAAGAGCAATCCAGTTACTCAATTCTAGCACAAACATTCATTTTTAATACAAATCACTCAAACTAGCAATAAGATGCAATCAGAATCTAAGACACTGTCATATCTAACATGCCTCTCTGTAATTAAAAAAAATAAGAAGGCCTTCATATGCTTGTTCTAACAAGTGCTACAATTCACAATGAACCAGTTTTCAAGGAATATCTGTAACTGGCCACAATGGGAGCTACCTCCTCTACAATGTTTATTTCTACTGGTTTGCTGCAAGAAATTCAGTCTATCTGCAGCAATCTGAAGACTAAGATAAAATTTTTAGTTCAGTTAGAGTAACAGGTCCTCATATTAAAGCAAAAATTCTAGAGTCAAATAGTTACTTTGTTGACAGCTTCACACTCTGAAGCAATATAAACTTGGCAGATGAACATTTTTCTTGTTCAAATCTTAATATTTTTTAACCTCCTTAATGTAAGATGGGTGTGCAATTGCTATCTTCCTCCAAATATTTTCACTAATTCTTCCTGTATTTCTTCCTTATATATGTCAGTATCAGCCCAGTTTATAGACAATAAGGGATTTACTAGAAATTAGGAAAATACTACTACTGCTGCAGGATGCCCAAGTTCCTCCTCCCTTCATTTAACAAAATCTTGTACAAGAACAATGTTTTTAATGTAAAGTGGGCTAAAATCTCATTAGCTAGCACTCCCCCTACTAAAAACATCAGCTTTACATAAATAAGTCAAACAATTTTGAAAATAAGAATATGCTTAATTCTGCAGCTTCAGATCCACACATAATTAAAGACTTCAGAGCAATGGCCTAATCACTTCCTTGGAGTGGGCACAATGACTATCTGCAGTACAGGGAACCTTGCTGGTGTAAAGTGGAGTAAGCAAAAGGTGATTCATGCCAACCTCACTTCTCTCATTTTAATAAGTTCATCGATGTATTTATTAAAGAAGAACCCAGAAAATTGCTTACTATCCTCAAATTAAAATTAAGCAGTAAGAAAATCAAGACAAGGATGTCACTGACAGAGAATGAATAGCTTGCTTGCTTTCTCCTACCTGGCAAGTACATAACATTGCTAAGGCAGCATGCAAAGCAAGAAACTTCAAACTACAGTAAGAAGCCAAGAGGTATAAAACTGTAGGCAAGAAATTCAGGTACCATCTGGTCCCCAACTACTCTAGAAACACCTCATTTCTGAGTCTATTGTAAAGGCTTTAGAACTGTGATTCAGCTTTAAATACCTTCACGGGTTCTTTATCAGTTGTTATACAGATTTATATTAATACACTACCAATTTGTATAAATACTCTTTCTTCTCAAGGTCCTGCTTCAAAACAAAACAAAAAAGAAATCAGGAGCGGTGGTAAAATCCAATCATAACACCACATACCTCTGGTAAAACCCCTGTATAAACCATTATTTCCTTTTAATATTCACCAGGGTTTTCCAGTAATTTTAGAGATCAAAAATTGTTCTGCGTGGAACTTTAGATGCATTTACTGACAAACTGCAAATTGATGGCAAGACTTTCATTAGTCTCAAAATCAGCAACTCAGAAATGACATGCTTGTAATACTGCCACCTCTCTGTGCTCAGAATACTTTGTTTACATGTGTGTGCCCAGAACACACAGTGAGTTTAAGACCCAAACCTATGCACAGAAGCTGCCCAGCCCTGGCAGAACTTGGCATGCTGGGGAACAGAGTGCACACACTCCACTGCTCCCACCAAGCTGGATCCAGGATCAGGACATAGCAGGAAAGCATACGCTCAGCTCAGCCTACAGTTTCTTCATCTGAAACAAGGAGCATCTTGCAGAAACAAAGCACCTCTCTTTGGCAATTTATACTCCCTATCTTGCATCTCTTCAGCTGCCCATTAATGCAACTTTCCTCCTCCTACCCACGAGAAAGCCACAGTCCCAGAAATTTAGACTAAAGTAGTGAAGTACTAGGCATAAGCTGAGGTACTCAGTAACTCTTTCATCTGTGCATCTTGAAAATCATCAGTATTAATTGTCCTTCTTTTTTCATTTGCACCATCTTCTTTAGAAGAATTGCATAATTATGCAGCTGCACAAAACCTGCAAGCACACGTACTCCTAAATTAGCAAGATCTGCTTCTATAACATGAAAAACAATCACAGCTAATCAAACCTCCACACGGTTAGCTAACATAGGTTATTGACTTCATTGAAATAAAAGTTCTTAAACTCCATTGCTTCAAGGAACTGCGTTACCAGCAAACACACATACCTGGGAATGGGTGGTACTGTGATCAACATGGGATTCACCACAGCCAACATAAGTACACCTGTTCTGTTGGGCAAGATACACAGAAGTATACAGAATTAAAAAGTGGTCTCAAACAGGTTTACAGAATAGGAATTTACTGCCAGTCCCTTTAAAATCCACTCCAATTTCAAACTGGTAGGACTTGAGTCCTACACAAGCCAAGAGACATGCACAGTAAACAATGGAATAAATATCACCTAAAGCAAAAAAGAATGCTGCAAGATTTAACTCAACTTCTCGCACTGATAGGCAATGTGTAGAATATAATTTTTTTTTTGCAATTTCTATATATTTATTCATATTACTGACAACATGCATTTTACAATTTCTTATTTGGTGAAGATTGTTACAGAAAATACAAAGTTAATCCACTGTCTGAGTGATGAAATACTGAATGGCAACAGCCTCAGACATACAAAAATCCCTGCAAGTCCCTATCTGCAATGCTTACTCACTAGAGCATTACTTCACAACTAATTAGCCTCTTCACCTTTACATAAGTTTCCAGCACTATATGGCTCAGAACTTGCCATATTCTAGTTATAACATGCAAAATAATTGCCAATTTTAATCATGCTCATTGCAAAATATATTTGGCTGAGTCAAGTGTGGAATCTTGCAGCTGCTGATCTTCAAGCAATTTTTGCTAATTCCTCATTTGCATGAGTCAGGCCAATCACACAGGAGGGTACAGCATGTTATCTGTGTAACTCTAAGCACATTAATTTATATAATCAAATAGTAGCTGAACACGGCTAATTTTCTATATTAAATGATCACAGATATTTGATAAGTTACAGATCGTTTACATGCTGGGATCTCACCACGTTTTTCTACTGAAAAAGGTGAAGACAAGATGCCAATTCATCCCAGAGGAGAAACATCACAGCATGACATTAAGTGTCCTACTGCAACTACAAGATCTCCTATGGAAATGTTAGTATAAAATATAGTTTTTCAGTAATAGTCTAGGAGCCTTATGTGAAAAATAAAAAACATTGTTTTAAGTTCCACAGCATTTGCCCACCTGCCAGGTAGATGCATCGCTGAACACCTCTTCCCTACTCCCAAGAGGTTTGTTTATACATAATTAAAACTTCAGGCCATCTAACAAAAGACATTAAACACTGTTTCTTTCCCCCTTCATCTATGTTATTGATAGAAGGAGCAAAATAATATGATCTCTTAATTGTTACCACTGTCCACCTAAAAGGACAAAAATGAAGGGCATTTTAAAAAATGCTCATACATACACTTAAAGGGGGGCATTAGCCTAGAGATCCTTCTGACAGTACTTAAAGAAAAATTGCCATTAAATGAAGTCAAGCCTACAGGGCAAAATTTCAACCTCTGTAAACATCTGTAAAAAGTCCAAAGAACTCAAAAGACATTTTAAAAACTAAGTTAACTATATGCTTTCCAGTTGGGATCAGTCAGCAACATATTTGTATTTTCTTTAAATACAGTGAAAGTTACAGTTTTTTGCAGACAGCAAGGATAGTCAGGCAAAAGCAAATTTATGACAGGGTAAAGACTGAAACTTGAACAAAGTAAGGAGAATGTTCATACAAGCTTCTGCAAGTTTCAAAACAAGGAGTTTTTTCTTTGTTTTGCTTAAGAATAAAAGTCAGAGTAGGCATTATTCTGTAAAATGTTTGCATTTACTACTAGATCTTATGACTACAAATGCTATGAAAGGCTTATAAAAAGTAATGTAATTAATTCAGGAATAATATATTATTTTTTAGATCTACTGACCCAGGGAAAAGATTAAAAAAACCTTCAAAACTTAAGAGCTAAAAAGTATCATAACTCAAGTAAAAACACTAATGTTATCTTCCTTCTTATAACAAAATCCTCATTTTAAGCATATTATTCTTAAATTACAAGAAGTGTGTACCCGAGAGAAGGCAAATAATTTAAAAAATAAAGAACTACAGAAGAAATTTTGTTTTTAAATGATAAGTTAAACTAATTTCAAGAACTTCGTTACAGATGTTTCTTTAAAAAAATACTTTATCTTTACTAGAAAATGACTCTACTGTGGAACAACAGAACAACTTACCTCTAAGCATGCCCAAAGGTTGGGTCCTCTGACTTTACAGTCCTGACAAGTGCCCTATTAAAGTTCAACACAAAAGCAAGTTTTATTTCACTTATTTTCACCAGTAAACCACAACTTCAAGACAAAATGAGAAAAAATACTGTAAAGCTTAGATTAATCCCTTAATGGCTTTAAAGTTAACTTTTAAAAAGGGATATGTTGATAACCAATCTAGTTTTTGCTTCCCATAATCTCAAGATCAGCATATTTTTTGACTAAAATGTCAGATTTATTTTTGAGTTTTCATCTTAAACCAAAAATTGCTTTTCTAAGTAAGGCATAAATATCACCGTATCACATTACTGCAATACTCCTTCTAATTGGTCTTTCTTATAAATTTAACATAAAAAGAAATTATAGTGATAGAACTTTTAGTAAATTCATATTGCTTCTTGCAGACACTACCTGCAACGGTTTAGAGAAACAAGATGCAACAGGAGGAAAATGCTGTACTCCTCAGCAGCAAATTAACTGTTATAGAAATTAAGCACCATGGACAGAAAAGTTTTCACTTCTCAAATGAGCTACAAGATCCTTCCTTGTTCCATTTATTAATATTAGTTTGAAACCAAGAGTTCAGGGAGGGGAGGCTTCTCAAACTGTGGCTTCTCCATCAAAAAGAGAACTGTTTCCCAAGTAAACTCAAGCATAAATTTCTTTGTTACACTTTCTACTTGAAGTCAGTTGTGCTATATTACATTGACAGTCCAAGTAACTAAATGCTGCAACGGCAATGAAAATGAACTTCAGCTTGGTGTTCTGTTAACTCTTCTAACTAATTATTCCAGTAAAACATCAATTGTGGCAAAGGTGCTCTTTAGGTGCTGAAAAATAGATTTTCAGCTTCATCAATCCCACAATTCTTCTCACACTTTATTTAAACCCTACTATTCCAACAGAGGAGCTTTTACCCATGCTTGACATTTAAATGCACCTTATAACTAATAACACACTAAAATGTGGACCTAAAAAACCTGACCAGTTATCAGTGATAGGAAGAAAGTGAATTGCTACAACTCACATGAGATTTCTGTATCAATTCCTCCTTTGTTATCTCACCAACTGATTCCAGGTGTGGGCAATTGCTGCTGGGTGACGACATGGCTGAAGCTGTCTTTTCTGAGATGCTGTAGCTGTAATTTTCAACACCAGAGAATCACCTGTCAACAGAAGTAAGAATAAGTAAAACCCAATTCCTTCGAATAGACAGCAATACTAGATATCTAATATGCAACAGATACATAACTTTTAAAACAATGTGCCTCTTTAGACTAGGTTAGTATAAACAACTTTATAAAGAGACCCCAATAGACCAAAACTATTGCTGACTTTCAAAATGAAATCCAATGACTTCTAAGTAAAACGAAAAGAATTCTGAATGGAGCAGAGGTGATTTGGGTCAATTATTTAACTTTCTGGCTCTGTCAGGGCACCCAAGTGATATAAACATTAGTTTTCAAGCTAACCTAACCTGGAACTGACAGTGGCTTTGCCTGTATGTTCTGGAAAAGGATCTTTGCAACACTGCTGAAGCTGTGAAGGCTGAACTGCAGGAACACAAGACTCGTTTATCACAGGACAGAGAAACTTTATCTTGGTTTTATTTATTTACAAAGACACATTCTAGGTTCAGACATATTATGTCTCAGAAGAAGACAAACTTGTGACTCAGACATAGCACTAAACACTCAGCAACACTTTAATCTTGTTCTCTTTGCCCATCCAAGGTCTCTGGGGTAGACACAGAAACTTATCAGAAATAAAGAATGCTACATATAATCACTTTGTTATTATTATTTCAATAGTTGCACAGAAAGCAACAGAAGGAAAATAAAAATAATAATTCTGTAATGTTCTTTTTATATAAATACTCCAACTGACTCATTCAGACAGGGACTATCCAATAACTTTGTTTCAGTTTGTCACTTAAGCAATTACTATTGATGACTCAATCTCTCTAAAAGCAAAAAAAAATTAACTTGTTCGGCTCAATTATTCTGTTCAATATCTGTCCAATGTAGTGCTCCTTTATCAAGACTTGCAACTAAACTTCAACTCAGTGATGTGCCCTCCTTGATCTGTTTGCAGCCTTTGGCACCGTTATCAACACCTCTCTCCACTTTGCCTGTGTGCTTTGGCAGCTTTAGGTTTGCTCCTTCCACTTACAGGACCAATCACTCATTTCAATATTAAGCACCCTACAGCTTTGACAGAGTGGGGAAAACAAACCTTTCCTAATGGGCATCTCAGACACACTCCCAGGTACATAAACTTTCAGCTTATCATGTCTGACTTACTTTTTCCTTCTGTTGTCTTGCAAGAAGATCCCTTTGAATCAAGAGCCATTTCAGCCCCCTCTGATCATTTTTCTATATATGTGTGTATGGCTATAAATAGCCTGTTTTATTCCTGTAAACATTGTTGCACAGGTAATATCATTGAAGTATTACATATTATTTGTAATGGAATAATATGTGATACTTCATGTCCTATTGCATGCATGCATGTATATACATTAAATACATTTTTATATCTAAACAATTCCTTATATACAATAATATAATTATTACATATAGAATCATATATATAGACTCATGAGTATATATGTTTCAGTCTTTTTCAATATCATGTTAGCAGTAGTTCAGTAAGGTATTTCAGAACTTATCTCACAAGACTGAAAATATTGCAGTTAATTCATAATTTTTCTAGATGAGACCTGAATTCTCTTCCAGGACCAATGGCATGACATTTAAAATACATTATTCTAAAACATAAGCTCCAGCTGGAGAAGAACTTCCTCAGTTCAGTGACTGACTATAATCTATATGCACTGTTACTGAAAGACACTTCAAATAAGGCAACAGTTTTTCAAGCCAAACCTCCTCAACTTCCCTCATATTAGCAATTCCTCTTTGAACTGTAAGGTTCCCTTCCAGAATAGACATGGCAACATGAATGCATGTTACATCTTCCACAGTTTGCAAGGTCTCTTAAATTGTTTAAAAAGGAGAAGTGAGTTTCAAATAAAGCCCTGAGCATATTAAATGCAGTGAGACTATTTAATACAAATGCTTTAAAAAGACTGATACAATGGATTAGTAAAGCTTTAGGCTTATTTTTTTTTATGGCAGAAGCTTTCTGAATGTATTATTACAAGTAATACAAGCAATGAATGGAGACTTCACCTCATGCTGCCAGATTTGTATTTTATTTGTATTTAACTTTTCATACACAAAACTCCACAAATCCAAAACTGCAGTCATGAACAAATCCAAACCCAGGAGTTCTGCTCATTCCAGTTTCTGTTTATTGCTGCAATCTCCATCTCTCTTCTTCTAACAATCATCAGAAAGGCCAAAGCTGGTCAAACTCATGTGCCTGTGGATGTGGTCCCTATTCCTGCCCATATGGCGAGTTTCTCTTGAGGAAGTGTAGCTAATCTTACAAATTCTTCACATGACATTATATGAACAAAGCTGAGTGGCCTTTCTTTCACCTTTTGTTAACAATTTTTTTTACACACCTCCTTTCATCTTGCAGCACTGTGATAACTCACTCTACTGCCATAACCTTGGTAGCTTAACACACATAGCTGCAGAAACACATTTTGTAGAATTTTTTGTTAAAGTCTAAAACTGTAAAATTAATTCAAGACCATGACTCATCCTTCACCTAAGTCCTAGCCAGCCCAGGGTAGCCCCTCCCTTGCTCAGTGACCTTCCTCCATTTCACCACTTCCTACTCTCTGTGAAGAGATTCCTTTTCTTCCCCTGCAGCTCATTATCACATCTGCTTTTACACCAGCTTCTGCATTGCGTTGGCGTCATCCAAAAATTGTTCTTCTGCATTTTCTGTACTTGAAAAAAAAAACCAACAAAATAATCCAACAGGATTTGTAGTTTCTCTTGCATTCTGTGTTATACTCCTGTTCTGAAGCTGGAGCATATCTCCATTTCATGATCCCAGTGAGATCACACAATCATAGCATGGTTTGGGCTGGAAGAAACCTTAGAGATCATCTGGTTCCACACTCCCTACCATGGGCAGGGATGCTACTCACTAGATCAGGCTGCCCAGGGCCCCATCCAGGCTGGCCTCAGACACTTCCAGGGATGGGGCATCCACAACTTCTCCAGTGCCTCACCACCCTCACAGTAAAGAATTTCTCCCTAATATCTAACCTAAACCTGTCCTCTGAGTTCAAGCCATTCCCCTTGTCCTATCACATTCCCCTTGTCCTATCCTTGCCCTTGTTTAAAGTCCTGCTCCAAGTCTCTCATGTAAGGTCTCCCTCTCTTCTCCTGGCTAAACAGCCCCAGCTCTCTCAGCCTGCTTCCACACCAACTGCTTGTGATCACACTCATGCAATAAGGTTTTCATCAAATGCTTCTCACAGATCTGGGGGGGAATTTCTCTCCCAGTCTATTGCCAGCTCCATCCATTGCTTCCCCTCAGAGGTTGCAGTTCACCTATCTCAATGCTTCTATTACCCCATCCCGTGAAGTCAACCATTTAATGTTCCAAAGCAGGACTCATCAACAGAATTTTGCTTTGAGCATGCACAGACTCACACTTCAATGAAAAAATTCTCTTCAAGTCCAGTCTTGGAGGGTTTTTTGTGCTCCTGATTAGTATTTTCATTCCCCAAGAAAAACAAAATTGAGCCATCACAGAAACGTGGACCGCAATTCAAAGCATCATGACCAGCAACCTGTTTATTATTCAGTAGAATTCCACAGCATCACAGACTTGTGTGGTGCCTACCATGGAAGGTCTACCACACCCACAGAAAACTCCCATCAAACACTACTGAATTCAACTGATCTCAAAAACTATCTTTGCATCACGTAAGGAACCCAATATCTCCTAAAGAAACAAAACAGATTTTAAATTATTTCAAAAATTTTTGGATTAACGATGTCATCTGCCTAGTTACAGTAGTTAACACTTCAACAGATATTGAAAAAAACAATTGTATGTTTTATGTATCCCACTGATATTCTAAATATGGAGCTGTTTTAACAGATCATTTCACAGAGTTCAGTAAGGGAATGCTGATGGAAGATTTTAAGAATAAAAGGATTATTCTGAAGACATCAATTACATGAAGCAGCAATTGTGTCTTCATTACAGGCTTTTATTATTTTGTCAGTACAGCTCTGAATAACAGCATCTCAAACCAGCAATCTGTAAGTTCAGGCTTCTTCGTTGCAGTCACAGTTATTTTACCAGTGATGCACTGGAACAATTTCATTTAACATTTATTTATATTTTATAGCAACAAAGCAAGAGTGACACAGGGTGCAACTTTGTACCTGAACACTTAATTACTTAGAATACTAAGGAGGTCTGGAAGTTCAGTAATTACTTACCATATTAATATTCTTCACAATTCAGAAAAAACCCACCAGCATTCACTCAAAACTACAAAAGCCCACTGAAGTGATAGCCTTAGGCATATATAAATTGTTAAGATACATTTTTTTAATCACTTTTCTAAAAATCTCTGTTTATTAAACTTTACAGAAAATCCTTCAATTACTTTTGTACATGAATGACATTTTTACCAAACTTTAAAATTAGTCTTTTTAGTGTGTCAAATTAAGGTTCATCTTTCCTATTTCTTGACCTAGATTCCTTTATATTCAATCAATCAATATGAATTTTATCTGCCATCCCTCTGTATTTTTATCCTTTTTTAATCTATCAACAATAAACAAGTGCATCCCATTTCTTAAAAAAATGACATCACCAATCCCAGCTCTGGTAGAGAGGTTACTTTATATCTATTTAGCATAAAACCTCGTACTTTCCCACTAAATGACAAAAGTGTGCTCAGTAACCTGGTCAAAGGTACCTGCTCTTTCTCCTCAGGCACCAAGAGCTACCCACTCAAGCACGACACAAATTGATAAGTCACGTCCATTACATTCATTTTCTGCCCTAAAGTACTGTTCCCACAGAGCAAGCACATTTAAAAATATTCTGGAGTTAAGGATATATCCTCTTATAAGGTTAGACAAGCTTTCATTTTATAATGGCTTTCAGAGCATACAGGCCACTCTTTCCTTTCTTTCTTCCACCACGCTAAATCCAAACCATGAAACCCATTAGCTAACCTCTATATTTCTAAGAGGATTTTCCTAACTCAGGCTTTGCATAGGCGCAGGAGAAGCCTACAGTGATTTTCCACTAGGTGACACCCCGGACTCTTTCCCCCAGGCTGTTCCACCCCTCACACCGAAGATCCATCCGCATGGCTAACTCGGGGAGCGAACAGGGCCATTTATCGGTAAATTACTGGGTTTAGGGACTGCGCGGTATCCGCGGTACCGCTGCCGCACAGCTGCAACTTCAGCAGGGACCTGCGGAGCTCCGTGGCCGCTTGCAGCCGGCGGGAGGGCGGTCCCGCCCCACACGGCCCCGCTGCCCCGGACCGGGCACCGCCGACCTCCGGCTCCCGCCCGGCCCTGCGGGACCGCCAGGACGGCTCCCGGGGCGGCCACCATCGCCGCACCAACACGCCTTGGGCTGTGGGACCAGCCAGACACACGGCCCGCCGCGCTCCCAGCCCCCGCCAGACCGAACCCTCCGCCGCTGCCCAAGCGGGCCCTTCCCCTCTTACCGGAGCAGCCGGGAGGATGCGCCGCGCACGGATCCCGGAGCTCAGCCGGACCGCGACCAGCCCCGCGTCTCGCCCTTGCCTGCGGGGACAGCGGGGCTGCCGTGGCGGAGCTGGGCGCGCCCGGGCCGCGGCTCCGCCGGTGCCGCCCCGCACACGCGCGGCCGGGCGGGCGCGGCTGCCGCGACGCCGCCGCGGAGCGCCCCGCACAAAGATGGCCGCGCCGAGAGCCTCAGCCGCTCATGTGAGCGCTGCCCCGCACAAAGATGGCGGCGCCGGGCGCGCCCTCCGCCCCCGCCCGGCCGCCCTCCGCGGGAGCTGCCCGGAGCAAAGATGGCGGGCGCGGAGTCCCGATGCCGCAGGTTTCCCTCACGTGGTAGCGGCTCCTCCCGCCCCATAGCGGCCGCTTCTCCCTCTGCCGGAAGCGGATTCTGCTGGTCTCCGGGCGGCGCCGGGGCCGGAGCGGAGGGAGCTCACCGTGCCCCGGTGCTTGGCGGGCAGGTAAGTGACAACTGAGTGCGGCAGCTGTAGCGACCCGGCCCGGGCCCGGGGAGAGGTGCGCCCGCTTTGACCCGGGCGGCTGCGGGGAGGGGGCTGAGGAGCGTACGGGGCACCCGGTTCTGCCCGCCCGTGATGCCGGGGCTGCCCGGGCTGGGGAGGGCTCGGCCGGGCTCGGCGGAGATGGCTTCTGCCCCAAGGCCTCCATCGCCTCCCGCCGTGCCACGGTTGCGGTCCCGGCGTCGCGGTTCGGAGGCTTCGCCTTGTGTTCAGCATCGGGGAGTGAGAGAGGTGTGTCTGCATCGCGGGGATTACGTCAGGCTGTAGTGGTCGCGTCTCGTGGCGTGTCTGCAAACAAACGAAGCGCTGAATGTGATAAACTTTTTCTAGCTGCTCACAAATCTTTTAATTCTTCCAGGTGGCACATGTATTCTTGGAACCGTCATGGTTTCAGAGGCAGGGTTGTTGCCGTACGTGGCTTAGAGGCTGTAGTACGGGGACAGCCGGCTAATGAAAGCAGACCCAGCCCTCCTTAGTCCTGGGTGTTGTACAGCTGCACATCTGCGCACGGCAGTTGGACAAACGGGGCCTAAGCTGAACCAGCAAATTGCTGTCACCACATTAAGTCTTGCCTCTGCTCAAAAATGTCAATCAAACAAGTCATGTACCTGGGATTGAAGAGATTTGAGCTTGTATAATAAAAATGTCCTGGGCTTCTGTTGTATCCTAAAAGAAGGATGCATCCTTCCATAGTTATGCATCCTTTACATTTTCATAGTATGTATCCTTCTTTTCCCAGAATTTTCCAGAGATCATCTGTGATTGTTTTCAAGATAATTTTGCTTAATGAGGTATGGGAGAGAAGGAGCCATGTCAGAAGAAGCTGTTACTGAGACACGATTTTCTCTGAGGACAGTAGCTTTACGGGTGTTTCATCTTCCCCTTTCCTGGTATTATTCTCTTAACCAGGTAATAAATACACTATCTAAATTTTATTACGTTTGTTACACATTTGGAAGTTTATTGCAGTGTTGTATGTGCTCTTGTGACTGTGAGTTAAATTTTACAGAATACATTGGGGTTTAGTTCGTTTATAACACTGCACTAAAATGAGTGTCTTTTTGTCTTTTTCTGATACTAAATGCTTAGTACATCATCATACATCTGCTTTACCTGCAGTGTCTGTATATCTCCATTTTGTAACAGTGTCTTTTTTTTTTTCTTGTAGATTTTTTTTGTATCTACAAGCTAAAGATATTTGTCATTGAATTTTGAATAAGAGTATTGAGTTCTGCTTTTTAAACTAGGTCTTTAATGACTGTATTGAATCACACACTTATAAGCAAAAGCTATGTGATATTTCACAGTTCCCTGTAAGTACTTTTCTTTGACTGTATATGAAGCCAGGATAAGATATTCTCAGTCTTAGCTGCATATGCTCATTTCCACTTCTTTCTATATATTAAATACTTCAAAACTCTCACTGCAGATCACTCTTTTCTTTTTCATGTGGCAGCATACTCATGTCCTTTTAAAATACCACATGCAACTCCCTTATGTGCAACTATTAATATTCCTCTTTTTAGAGGTTTTCATTTCAGTGTTAGTCAATTTATGATCATGTTTGTAGGCACACACAAATTTAGAAAAATCTTTTTGCAGTTCTTTGAAACTGCAATGTTTTAACATTTAATTTTGTGATCTTATAGATTTTAATCCCAGGTGTTTGTTAACTCTCTTCTGTGAAATACAGTAGTCTTTTGTAAATTTTGTAAGTTTTGTGTTGGTGCTGTGTTCCAGGCATTTCCTTTTCCTCATGGTGTACAGTGGTAGTTGTAGAACTCAGTCAAGGCATGGTACCAGGAAGGGCAGGGTTCTCAACAAGCAAAAGGTGCTTGACTTGTTGACTGTAAACTCAGTGCAGAGAGAAGCTTTCAGTGTTTCTTCAGATTGCACAGTGGTAATAGTCTTTAGCAACAGCACAGCAACCAGGAGTGCCAGAGTGCTCTGTGTGCTCTCTCTGGTATGAGGAATCATGTTACACAAACACCATATGAGGCCCAAGGACTGTGTATCTGGTTTTCTCCCAGTGTTCTGTTCATCAAGCAGCGTGAGTTTCCAGAAGATTTTATGAATGTGAACTGTGGTTTCCAGTTAAATGGCACTTTCCTTGTTATTTTATGCGTTACAAATTTTGTTAATGGTTTTTGATACAAGTTGCTTGTCTTTGTGGCTCTTATTTACTAATTTAAACACCTATACACCTATGACTGAAAGAGATCCAAAATAAAATATAAAATTTTTTTTGAAACTTAATTTAGAGAAATGTGTTTAAATACATGTTCTATTAAAATTGAAACACCACATAAATGTTGGCATTAGGATCTTCCACTCTTTCACAGTGCAAGTAGTAGTATAGTTGGGAAAGGTGAGTTCCTTCTCAGTATTTTTTTGCTGTTAGAGATTTACTTGAAGCCCTGCATTGTCCTGGCATTAGGAAGAAGTTAAAAAAACCCAAATCTTTGTTTGAAAGTCATCTGCTTAGATTGTGGATTTGCAATATACTTTATAGTTCTTGGTGCTGCAGTCTGTCTCTCAGTATGTATATTTGCAATTAAATCACACTTTTTTTTTTTCAGATAAAGCTTTCCCCGGGGTTAAAGAAACTTTTCACAGTAACAGCAGTGAGTGCAATATCTGTGATTTTTCTGGCCCATCACTTTAAAAGAAGACGTGGAAAGAAAAACAAGAAAGTGCCACCATGGGAACCAGCTCATCTTGTATTAGAGTGTACCAAAGCAGCTGCTTCAGAAAAAGGTAAGTCATGGAACCCCCAAGTTAGGGGTTTTTTTGTTGTTTTCTTGGAGAGGAAAGAAAGTTGTGTGAGGGGGTGAGTATGTATAGCTGTAGTAGTAAACCAAACTATTTTCCTTTGATCATGGAATAGTTTGGGTTGGAAAGGACCTTTAAAGTTCATCCAGCCTAACCCCTGCATTGAGCAGGGATATCTTCAGTTAGACCAGGCTGATCATAGCCCCATCCAACCTGGCCTTGAGTGTTTCCAGGGATGGGGCATCCATGACTTCTCTGGGCAATCCATTCCAGTGTTTTAGCACTCTCCTTGTAAAAACTTTCTTCCTTGTTATCTAATGTAAATTACCCCTCTTTTAGTTTTACAACCATAACCCCTTATCCCATTGCAGCAGACCCTGCTGGAAAGTCTGTTCCCATGTTTCTTAGAGGCTCCCTTCAAGTACTGAGAGGCTGTAGTACGGTCTCACTGGAACCTTCTCCAGGCTGAATAACCCCAGCTTTTAGCCTTTGCTCAGAGGGGAGGTGCTCCACCCCTCTAATCATCTCCATAGGATGGAACACCTGAGTAGGTTCAAATTTTTAGACTTTAAATTTTGAATTTGTCAAATTAGAAACAAAATTACAGTATCTTGTAAAGAAGCTGGGCTTCTTGTCAAAGGTGAAGTTTTAATCATGAGCCAGGATTAAAACTTTTTATCAATAGTACATTAACAATGGGTTTTGCCATTTTTGCATGTGTATCTCAATATGGAGAAATTCAGATCTGATTTTTTACATAATAGGTGAATAATTAAGCTAAAATGCGTAGTTATTGTTACAGACAGCTAATTCTAATGTGTAGTTTCTCAAGTAGAACTGTAAATAAAAGAATAATTGTTGTTTGCTTTTAAACTGGATTTTATTGAAAAGAGTAAATGCAATTCTTGACAGATTTGCACAAGAAGCATTATTTTGAGTTTGCAAGAGCTTTAAAATAAATGTGTCTCTTAGGTTCTAGTTGTTCCAGTAGTCGACAAAACTTGACTCTTTCTCTGAGCTCTGCCAAGGAAAAAGGATCTCAGTCCTGTATCTATGCAAATGGAGGACTTTTCAGTAAATACTCTGGTTCAGTTCAAAGCCTCACCTCGGTAAGTAAAAATGTTTTAAGGCTCTTGAATCTGTTGTATTGGATATACATCGAAAGGCTTCACTGAGCTGAAGGAAGCTTCCTGAATGGACTGCACAGGCAGCTAGAGATGCTGAGAAATCACTGTCCTTACCACAGAGTAAAACCAGTTTCTAGGCAGATGGCTTGGATGTAATGTACTCTTAGGCAGGAATGTGATTTTAAGGATACTCTCTTCTGTTTTTCAAGGTTCAGAGTGCCACTTCTTGTCACAGTTGCGCTTGTGCCAATTCTAATTCCTGGGATAAAGCAGATGAAGATGACCTTAAGCTTGTCAATATTCCAGTGACTACACCTGAAAATTTGTATTTGATGGGTAAGTCGTAATAAGAATATTCAGAATCTGCTTACAATGAATGTAAATGATTTCTTGGCCTTATGGTAAAGTGACACGAAATATTACTGTGTTCTTTCTCAGGGTCTTGTTGGCAAGCGTCTGAGAACATTTCCATAAAATAATGAAATCATACTTGATCTAAAGTTAGTTTTCTAGAACACTTTTTCCTCCACTATTTGCAGTAGTAATCCTTAAAATCAAGCCCTGACACATGGGGAAAATGATCACGTTTCTTTATACAAAAAGAAGGTAAATATGTACTGGGTATATACTGATATAGGCTGGGAAGTGATGTTGTTTCAGCTTACATCTTTGTGATAATTTTGCTTATTTTAGCTACGTATTTTCCTGTGTCTGTAAAACGTGAGTGCAGCTGAAGCTGATCCTGCTCTGCCCTAGGTATGGAGCTGTTTGAGGAGGCACTGAGGCGCTGGGAGCAGGCCCTAACTTTTCGTAACAGGCAAGTGGAAGATGAAGCAATCTGTGGTTCCATTAAGCTGGGAGCAGGAGATGCGATTGCAGAAGAAAGTGTAGAAGTGAGTACATCCCATCTGTAATCTACTGATGCTGCCCTGACTATTTGTTCTGTGTTATTAGCCGAATCTTTGCAAATTCAATTAGGAAACTTGACAATTGATTCAATTTCCAGTTTAGTGGTATTGTATTTAAAAGAGATCTGAGTTCATTTCTTCTCACTTTTTTGGCTGGTTATTTGGAGGAAGGCATGGGAAGGGAACTAACATTATTTATCTTTTGGCAATTGCTGATGCATCAGTGTTTGCTTCTGGACAGTATTTTCGAGCTATCAAGCAGACAACTTCCCTGCACGTAATCCCTTGGGTCCTCTCTTTCTTCTATGATTGTGTGAGAGGGTATCTGCTTGCCAAAGATAAATGTCTCAGGGAAAAATGATCAGTTTGTGCATATTCACAAGCAATATGCTTAAACGTTATTTGTTTTTCTCCTTTCTTATAAACTAAATGCTAAAAAATATTTTGAAATAAACAGATATGTGTTACTTTCATTATTTCTAGTGCAGCAAATATCACAGATAATTAAATTTTTAAATTTAGATTTTATTTATATTACTCTAAATAAAATATATGTGTATTCTGAAAAGTGTATATATTGTGGATGTTGGAGTTTTCATCTGACAGTGTCGCTGTGCAGTTTGTAGGAAATTAATACGGTTTGCTCTGTGAAGGCTTAATATCCTTGTATTTTAAAAAAGGAATCTTACAGGCTGAAAGCAAATAGAAAAGCTCCTAATGTCTATCTTCTTGCAGGATATCATTAGTGCTGAATTCATTCATAAGCTTGAATCTCTTCTTCAAAGAGCTTATCGTCTTCAGGAAGAGTTTGAAGCCACCCTTGGGGTCTCTGATCCTGCTGCTCTAGCTAATGATATTGGTGAGTACTGCTACTTTACATCTTTTTTGCTTGTAATTATGGCTCTTGGGGGGAGGACTGAGCTATCCACTGAGCAAAATTATATTTATCAGAAAATCAACAACAAAAACAAAAAAATCACATTCTTTATATTATTATGTTGTGTTTGATGAAGTGGTTCTATTTTAGCTAACAATGGATTGAAAGGAAATTGTTTTCTTCGTAACTTCTCGGTATTTAAACATTTATACAGCAAGAATATATGACCCTTTTTATAGCTTGGGTGTTCAGAGGTTTTATGCATCTTCTGAACTATGAAACTTGATATGCTTTTGTCATAATTTTTTTACCAAAATGGAAAATTAAACTAGAAAGACTTAATCTGAAGCAGATGTCCATTAGCAAAGGTCTTATCTCTAGTGAGTGAAACTTATCAGTTCTGAGTGACTAAGCTGTTACAACAGCGAATATAATGAGTAGTTGCTGCCTGACATGCTGATTAACTACAGATAGTTTGATTATTTTTATTGAAAGAATTGGATATTAAAGATGAATGCTGTTGTACCCTTTCATAATTTAAGATGAAGCATCTGTTTTCAAATAAGTGTGGAGTTTAAAGGCAGAGCACGTTCTGGGCTCAGTCTGGAAGGAGCCCTCTTGCCTGGCACGAGGTGGCAGTGCTGTGCTGTCCTCTCTTGGCCCTCCTCGTCCTGCATCGACCAAACACAGCCTTGACAAGGGGGGAATTACATTTAGGTCAGAGCTGGCTTTCTGACTCATCTGCATACACCTGTAAATGTAACCCTTAGAGCAAAAAAGCATTTGCACGTTTCATTTTGGTATCTGAAACCATCAGTCAAGTTGCATTGTATATCCCATTATAATTAGAATTTCATTTGTGATTTCTGTCTTCAGGCCAAATGAATAAAAAGGTACTCAAAGGACTTCATGTGAATGCTGAATGTGTTTAGTTATTGTTTTGTTTGATTACCCTGGGAGTATTTACAATTAATATTTAATTTTCAGATGTGATAACTAAATTCTTGTTTACCAAGAATGAGAATTTGATTCCTTTAAAACGTTCTGCATAGAAATAATTTGTGATCTCTTGAGTTACTTTATTATTTAAATTTTATTTGTGCTGGCCCAGATGAGTGAGGAAAAAAGTAATGAACTGGTTTCGTGAATACTGTTTTCTGTGTTCAGGATTTGGAGCTTTTCATCATTATCTTTCTTGAATTTTTGACTTGAACAGCAAGTATATTAAAGGATGCCTCACTTTTTAAGAATGTTTTAATAAAAAATCAGAAGGACAATCTGTGAAGTGCTTGTGATGCCTGGAAGGGTTCAAGAGTCACAAGATTAAGCAAGTCCAAAAAATGATGAAATCCCAGTGATCAAAAGAAATAAAGATAGTACAGCCTTCTTGCACTACTAAGAGTGAGAATAATACTCTACTGCAAAATGCAGACTATGGTTCTGAACAGAAACAAAAGTGGAGGGTCCTATGCTATGTAGGAATGACTATAATTTATGGCAAAAGACGTAGCTGAGATGTTTTTCTGGATGATTTATACCTAAAACTTCTTAAAGAAATTAGATAAAGAAAGCATCCTAATCTACCATTTACTATTCACTTATCTTGGAAAATGAGAGTGGGAGATGTTTGTTTGTTTGTTTGTTTGTTAAGATTTTGAGATAAATGGGCATTTCCTAGTAATTTGGAACAATCTCCAGCATGTCATGCCTGTGAAACAAGAGTTGCTAATTTGCAGTTCTGTTACCACAGCCAAAATAATGCAGTATTTAATTAGTGCCAGTTGATACCATTTCAAAGCAGGTAAGTTTTCTTGGACTGTAGGTTTTTGAGAGATCTGCAGTTTTGGTGAATTGGTACAGCATAAATTAGGTGATAATATTTAGCTCACTGACGTGAACATTTATTTATATTTTTGCCCACTGTTAAGAGAAAGATTTACCTTTTAGGGAAGATATTTAGTCAAATGCTCTCATTTTATCAACCATATAATTGATTATAAAATCATTGTAGAGCTGGAACTTGATAAAAATTTATAATTTAGGGCATTTAAGGTATTGTATTAACAAAAAGCAAAGATTAAAGATCTGAATAATCTCTTTAAATAGTAACAAACTGCATTTGTACTACCAATCCTGGCAGGTATGAATTGTGCATATAAGTAAGAGATTTTAAAAGAAAAATCATGAAGAAACACTTTAGGAAAGTTACACATCATAATCAGTGTAAGCTCTTTGCACATTGCTGCAGAAAAAAAACTTTTCTAACCTTTGGCTGTGTGCAAAGGACAGCAGCAGCATAGAGGCAGAGGCGCAGTCTTGGGTTGGTGTGGTTTTAGAATACTGTGTCCACTTCTCTTGGTCATATTTCAGAAGATTGGAGATTCTAGACAGCTCAAAACAAGCCATAAAAATTTTCCATGTTTTGGAAAAACAAGCTAATCTGTGGTTCATGTTGAGCATGTCAGCTCCTTATTGAAGAAAACACTGAGAGGTGACTGACTTGTTCTGAATAGCTGCTTACACATGGAAAAGGTATGTGGTGCTGGGGGATTTGTAGACCTTGTTGTCAGAGTCATAACTAGATCAAATTCCTAGTTGTTCATGTGAAACAAGTGATGTTCTGAAGTAAGCTACCCTCAACACACTTCAGAGGCAAGATTTTTTTTTTTTTTTTTAAGTGCTGTTTTGGGGGATGTTTCCATTCTTCGAGAGGTCATTGTGGTCTTTCTGGCATTTAAGTATTTCCCCTTGCTACTATTTTTGTTTCTTCTGTGAGCCTTGGAGTGAATAAGATAAAGTCTTTGTCTTTAATAAATTCATAATTGCCCCATCCATGGAAGTGCTCAAGGTCAGGCTGGACAGGGCTTTGAGCCACTTGATCTAGTGTTGGCAGGGTTGGAACTAGATGGTCTTTAATGTCCCTTCCAACCCAAACCGTTTTGTGGTGACACTTACAGCTCGTTAAAAACGCTTACAAGAGCTTACAGCTCTTGTGCTTAAGGGTTTCAACTGTTCACCAGCAACAATAATCAGAAAATGTTTAGCTCTGTTTTTTTTTTTCTCTTACACATAGGAAAGATAGATATGGTTTGTGGATTTTTCTTCTGTTTCCTCTACCTGGAGTGCTTGTGATCAGCCACAGCTGGAGTTGAGGCTCTGACAGTTGGACAGATGCTATCAAGTGCTACATAAATGCCTGACAGGCACTTCTTGTTCTTACTTATAAGAATGGAAGATGTTTATAACTTGATTTATAAGGAACTCCAAATTTGTTCAGAAGGAAACTTAGGTAAAAATTTTTAGCAATTTCTCAATTTTGGCTTTCTCTATAAGTTCTTCTGTCAAACTTCTGGAGCTCCTGAAACCTCTCTCCTGCTATTTATCTACTGTTCAAAATCTTTAAATGTTACTCTTCCCAACATTTCCCTCTCCCAAATCAAATTTAGATCTTGGTGCTGCCATCAATAAATCATACCACAGACTTGCTTTTCACTTTGTGATCCCACTTACTATTTTGAGTTGGTTGTACATGATAAACAATTTGCCAAGCAGCAGCCTTCTGGAGGTGGCTGAGGTGATGTGTCACATGGGAGAGCCAGGAGTGAGTTACCTGGGGGCCTGTTGGAATACAAGAGCTTACCACTGCAGCCACTCTCTTTCTTCATGTGCTGTGTCTGAAGTGCCTCTCTTCTGCCTCCTAGGACAGCTACTTCTGATATTTCTAAATATTCAGCTTTCAGCAGTGCAGAAGACAGAGGTGTAAATAAATATGTTTTCTCCCCGTGAGTAGAATAGTATTAAGAGTAATAATAATAAAAATAATTGCAAATAATAATTTTCAACTTGGTAAGCTGTTGTTGAGTTATAAATTATTAACACAACCCTGGAAAATACTTGCATTTTAAATAGATGAAATAATGGCATGCCATTGTGTTCACTGTTGTTGCATTCTCCACTGGACTTTCAGTATTATCATATAAATCACTGAGCTAAAATTGGATTTCTGTAGAAAGAGTACTTCTGGACATGAAAATAAAAGAAATATGTAGGGCTAAACTGTGGTTGTTTTTATGCTGTGCCTCTTAGTACTGTGAACCAGCATGGAAAGCCTACAAACAAGCTTTCCTGAGACAGCCATGAGGCTGCACTCTTGTCAGAAAGAAGGCAGTTGGCACAAAACTATGAAACAAAATATTCATACTGTTATTTCTGAGTGCTGAATGTAAAGGTGTGTAGAAGGTTAAAAGCTTCCAGGACTTTGAGTAGTCTGCCCTTCAAGAAAGCTCTCTGCATTTTTGTTTTCCTATTTAGATCTTTTCTAGCAGACTGAAATGTTAGTCGAGTTAACTTGGGAGGAATGCAAAGAGTTGGGAGAGAAACAATAGCTTTACTTACAAGCAGCATTTCAGGTCAGAGGGGAAAATTCTCAAATTGTAGGGTTCCTTGTCAGTGCTAAATTCTTAATACTTCATATTATTATTTTAATTTCTACTGTAAAAAGGAATGCAGGCGTTCAGACTGATGGTGATTTGTGTACACTGGCCCTTAAACTTTTTGCCAATATTAAAATGTTTTAGTGTTAAAACATTTTAATTTTTGTAATACTTACTTTTTATTGTGTATCAGTTACACAGCTTAAAACAAAGCAGGTGTTTGAACTACCCCAGTAAAATCTCTCACAAAGGTCTGTGCTGTTGGATGATTTTGTTGAAAGGTTTGTCCGTTTCTTTTTTTAATTTTCTTCTCACACTCAAAGATATGCCTGGCATTTTGGAGGGAATAAGCACAGCCTTTAACCTAGTCTCAAAACTGTTTGGAGAACTGATTTTTACATATTAGACACCTTTTCTTCAGCAGCTCTTAAAACCAACAAAAATCTTTGCATAATCACTGAAGCTGTTGAAAACTCATTTTTATATAATTTGTTAACACAGACTTCTGTAATGTCTGCCTATCCATGGATTAATATCTACAGCCTGTATTTTCTCCCTGCCTCTGAATGTTATTGGAAAAATTTTAGTTTGAGTGTATTTTATTTGCCTATATACAACAAATGTTTTTAGTTATAATTCCTAGTCTCCAGTGAAGAGCAGTTTGTAATACTTCACTTAGGGGAGTAGTATTGCATACTATAAAGTAACTTAGAGTCGTGTAACTTTTTATGTTAGCTTGAAAACTTTGGCTTGCTTTGTTCCTTCAGGATACATTTACATTAAATAATTTCTTAATTTCTTGGAGAAAGCCTAAACATATTTCTAGTGGCTCAAACAGGATTGAATTAGAAACAAAAGAAAACGGCTTTTTTTTAAGTGTGAAAATGTATTCATCCCAACAAATGAGGGAAAAGGAAAGAAAACAATATTTCTAAGTCTGAGGAAAAGCCCAGAGAAGTTATTCCAATCCTAGATTGAAAAATTGCATATTTTGAACATAATGTTTAGCTATTGCACTTTGTTGAAGTTCAGTAACTGCTAAAACATGAGATCTCTCATATTGCAACTTATTGCTACAACTCCTTATTTCTGATGTCGAAGAGATAGTCAAAGTGCAGATGTTTGAATTGGATTATATGTCCTCCCTAATCAGTAATATTTAAATCTTCCCTTTAAAGGCATTTTGTCCAATATTAATAACACTTCCTCTCTAAATGGCTGTCCATAAAATTCCTTATCACAAAGCACCTAGGTACAATCCTGGAATAGAATAAGATTGGTCGTTAAAAGTTCAAACTAATACTGAAGCAAAAAAACGTTTTGCAAACGTTTTGTCTATAAAAATATTCTAATTCTTGGCTTTCTCAGTGGTACTCTTAGTTTTGGCAATACTCTACTAAAAATGCAAAATTGCTTTGCATAGACACACCGTGTAGTTACTGCTGCTGAAAAATATTGGAATTCATAATATGTATCTTTTTGTAGCGATTTGCTAACATGGAGTGTATTTTTCTGTTAATCCTAGAGGCTGAAATCTTTTCAACAGCGGCTCAAGAATTTCTATTTTACTCTCCACTGACCCAGCAATGGAGAAGTCAAGGTCACTTACTGTGGTCAATTAGCTTGGAGGTTTTTCCAAAAGCACTTCCAATAAGATGAGAAAGAATGTTTCTGGTTTTTGAGGACTCTCGTTACTGTTTGCCCAACAGCTTTGCCATTAGATCCAGCAGTGCAGGCTATTTATACACCTCATTGCTTTCCCTTAAATGGCATCCCCAAGCCCTGTCTTCTTTCTGTCCACACCAAAACTCCTGTCTAAGCCCTTGTCTCTCTCACTTCTTGACTCCTGCCATGTTTTGTCTTGCCTTGTCCATTTAAAACTTGCTTGTCTGACATGGACTTAACTGTTGTTTATAAAAGTCACCTTTGCTCATTTTTCTGACCAGATTATTCCTCTCTTAAGAGGTCTCTCTCCCTTGGGAACTTCTCTTCAAATGAAATACAAGCTGGTCCTCCTTTTAGCTCTAAAAGCTGCTTATAATGGAGCCACAATCCACCAACATGATTTTATTTCCCAGACTTTGTTCAGTTAGCTGTTCCTGTGCATCCCTGCTCAGGCCTCCTAACACAGAATGCTTCTCAACTAATTCTGCTTGTTCTTTACAATATGTGGGCAGCTGCAATTGTCTCTTTCTCAGTTTTTAAAAAACTATTTTAAAAGTCCATATTTACCTTCTTTTTGAGTAAAGTAATCATTTTCCCCACATGTCAGAGCTTAAATTAATAACTGCTTGCCTGCATTTTGAAAAGTTATATAAAAGTGGAAAAAGGCCTCCAAATGCAGGAGGTTGTTTTTTTTTAAATTTATTTCTCCTCTCTCATGCTTTTATGATGCATTCTTAACAAGTTATAGTTTGCAGATTCTTTTTCTTACTAGAAAAGGTGTTTGTGAACTTCTATTAGTTTGTATACGTTGTGAGTATAAATGTTCTAGAGGTAGGAAAAATCAGATAGATGGCAATAAATGAGGGTGAGATAAGTGTTTATTTTTCTGGCTGGAATACTGGCAGTGTGAGGTTATATAAACTGATGATCAGGAACATGTTTTGGTCCATAGGGCCAATTCCTCTTATAGAACTTCTCTGGAAACAATCTCTTTTTGCATTGCAGCCTACTTTTAAGACAGGCTTGTCTGAAACATTTTTGGGCAAAATGAAGAAAGGTGAGCCAGAACAGGCTCAGGGAGAGAAAGGCAGTGATAGTTCAGAATTTGAGAGACTTCAAGGAAATCAACTCTCTTGGCTTGGTAGCTTAGTCTTGGAAGTGCAGAAACAACACTTTGAGCTTTCCAATTGCTTTGGAGTACAGTATCAAAATGGACTATCAACAGAATCATAAAATCAGCAAATACAGATCTCAGCACTACAGTTTTATCAATTCAGTAGTTTGAACTAAAATAGATACACTTCTGTCTGCAATTTATTTTCAAGGACTTAAAATGAAATCAAAACATTGTGTGCATGTGAACATACCCAAAAGCTAAGAACTTTTTTTAATGAATCTATCTACTATGTTTAAGTCTTGCTGCCCTCTGAGTGGAAGACTGACCCATCAAGGTGGCATAAAAGGTTGTGGTATATCCACCCAGCACAGTCTGGTGTTAACGGGATTTGTTACCTAGCACGAGCCGTGCCCCATCACTACAGCTCTGCACATTTATTTGCCAAGCATTTAGTTTGGGGTAGATTTTTTTAATTGTTTACCCTATAACTGGAAGGCTCAAGTAGCTTGTGTAAGCATTTCATTCCTAATGGCCTTTTAATATCTTACAATTTTCTTAAACTTCTGTTTCAGCTTGAAATGTTTCAAAGTTGAAACTATATGTGGGAGTAAATTTATTTTTGTGGAAAGTTATAGCAAAAGTGAACAATAACAATGGAGGGAGTAAAATTTATTATTTATGGGTCATTTTTCTCTCATGCATCTATTTGTCCAGTTAATTGCTAAAACTCTTAGAAAAAGTAACTGGGTTTGAGACGTCTTTGATTTCCCTTTTCAAACTACAGAGTGTTTTTTAAATAAATTACTGTCTCTGATTCTCTGTGAGATATCTGGCCTGTGCACATGTCCCACCTTACCTAATAATCCAGTTTTGCAGCAAAGAGCTGTGGTGTAACTGATTCAAGAGCACATGTTGATCACACCAGGCTTTATTCTCTCTCCTGCTATTTAAAGCTGCCCTTGTTCTACATGGAGAAAGGCTGTGAGTATTTAAAGGTAAATGTATGCATATTTCCACATGGCTTGGCACTGATTAGCAGCTGCTCAAACAGATGTAGTTAAAGTTGCTGTCTAGTCAATGTATTAGTTACCTGTGGTAAACCAGAGTAAGGGGAAAAAAAAAAGCAAGGCTTGAATAATACAGAATGTACATAACATAGGTGATTGGCAATGGTCAGGTTGCTCTAATAATTATTTGCATTATGATTGAAGTATTAATATGTTGTTATTAATGCATTTGGTAACCTTATAGTGTTATTAATTTGGTTTTTTAGTTGAAGTTCGATAGTTGGTCTTATTTAGTAAACTAAAGATTCAGGAGAACTCTACATAGAGTACAACTTTATAAGGATTCTGATCTCATTCTTTCCCATTGTTGGGGACAAGTGGAATACAGGTAGGCCCCAGTCAGTGGGGCACTTAAGATATTCTTTAAGTCTTACTGCTTAAAATTAAGCAAATGTCTTAGTAATTTAGGTTCTTAAATCTGTGTGCAGCTGGGTTTGCAGAAGCCAGTCACATTCATGAGCAGTGTCACTGGAGTCTGCAGCATTCTGTTAAATAGTTCTGCCCTGCAATTGAAGGGAAGACTGAGATTATTAGGCTGTTCTTACAGAGTTTGTCTGTGTCAAACATGCTCCATTCTGAATGCAGAGTCTAAGTGTGAGCCCAAAACATACATGTATGTCTGCATTTTTTGATGTTTATTTCACTGAGGATCCCCACCTGTATAGATGGTTCTGTCTTTGTCTGATAATTCAGGGGTGAGAATGTATCAGATTTTTCTGGTACTGTCTTCATACATGTAAGTGGAATTATCAACTGCTGGGCAGCATATGTTTCTTTTAATGGAAGAACAAGTGAATGTGTGGGTTCCTTTGTCAGGCTGTCTTTCTTGCTTTGAAATGTCAGCATCCCTATGGCATGATGTACTGGCTAAAGAAAAAACCTTCCCAGAAATCTTAGTTTGACAAGATCATCTTGGATAGTCCCATACTCTTATGCTGTGCCCAGCATAGTTTTTATGCCAGAATACTGCAGTGTTTGCTCTTTTGGGTTTCATATAACATATTAAGAAACTGATTTGGAAAAAAAAGTAAATTGAAGAAACAATTAGAAACACAACCAGTTTCAGGAGCTGAGCAACAGTTGCTGGTTATTATTGTCCCTTTTCATCACTATGTGTGGTAATATCTCTCTTTGAAGAAATGTGTGGTGGGAAAGGCAAGAAGGGGGTAATGAATTGCCTTGGAAAAAAGGAAGGGATACTCTTGGTAATGCACTGGTATAAACATCCTGCTTTTAAGTACCCACTGACTCAGAGGTGTGGAAGAACTGAGACCAAAGGGAAAAACTCACTCACTTTTGAGACTCCTCTGTCAGTCTGGTGAGAAGTCCTTTCTACCTAACCTGCTTATGGAGGCCTGTGGCATAGGAAAGGTGCTGAAGATGTGGAAGCCTGAAAGCTAACCTTGTACTTCCTTCTTCTCTAAATATGACATTGCATCTTCAATCTGCTCTGCATCCCCATGAGTTAAAGTGCTGTCACACTGAATGGGGTTGAGCACACCATTCCATTGTCACTAGAAGGTGGCTGTACAAAAATAGCAGTAGGTTGCACTTGGTTTTGAGATGTGAAAAGCTGAAGAAAGGCAGTGACGTTTAAATCTGATGACTAAGGTGTCTGGCAGGCTCCACAGGGCTGTGCTGTAAAGCCTGGGGCCTCAAAGTCTCAGCTTTGAAATAAGCAGCACTGGAATTCAAACTGGTCTTTGCTGTGGGCAACAGAGATGTGGTGTTTTCTGAACTGCAGGAGAATGGAGTACCCCTGTGAAGAAGAGTGACAACTTTGTGCTGTACATCCATCCAAACAGACTCTGTCTGGATTAGACAACTGAGCAAACTTCACTTGGTTGCCAGATCTTTTCTCTCAATTCAAATCAAAGTACAGAAACTGTTACCTAAACTATTGGACTTCTGAACATTAGAGTGCTCAGAAGCAAAACTTTTCTGTAAAGACTAGGGATTGAACCTGTGACACCTGCTGATGTACTGGTAGAGTACAAGATTTGGGGAGATATTTTTGAAATACCCTGACCTGAAGTACATTTTCATGCTGAAGTCAGTATCAGCTTTGGTTTGATGCGATTAGATGAGGTGCCTCCAGCTCCCCCAGATATTTGTGTTACTGGAGAATGTAAACACATACTGCAACAGTAGATCCACAGTGTGGGTACCCTGCTCCATTCTTGGCTTGCTTTTTTAACCTGTGGCTGTGTGACCCAGTCATCAAAAGAGGGCACTGAAGGCTGGGATTGTATTCTTTTTATTAATAGGAAGTGATGTAAAATTCACTGCTTTCTGGGTGCATCCTGTAAGGCTTCATGTAATGCTTTAGCAGCTACTTGGTAGAAGTGATGATCAGCACTCTCAGAATTATGACTATTTATAAATGTAAATAAAGCTGCTTTTGGATGTTTCAGCAAGGGGTGACAAACCACTGTGCCACTTGTGACTAGCTAGAAGACTGTGGCACACTCTCATGGAACTGAACTGATTCATGCTGCTGTCTGAACTGGATTATTGTAATTCCTTTCCCTGGACAGGAAGCCACACATAGAAGGGGTCTGAGCACACAACGTGGGCTGGCAGAACACTGGGCCCCTGCTGCTCTGAGGGTACCATGACTTTTCATAAGTGGATTCCTTTGCAAGGTTTTTTCCTTTTCAGACTCTATAAAATTTCTACTTTCTCATCCTGCTTTTCTGCTGGTGATTTTTAACTGCATTGATTTTCCACTGAAGTGGGATAGCTGGGCAGAATAGGGAACCATGGTTTTAATGGTGGTACTTGGAACTAAAATCTGTAACTCCCAGTGAGTTCTTTACTAGTGGATAAGTGCTTTCCTTTTTTAAATGCATCAGCTAAGTGCCAAACTCACTTGTGAACTCCTGCCATATTTCATTCAGGGTTGGCAGGAAGATAACATGGAAATGGTTTTCAGAGTTCTAAAACATTATGTGAAGGTGAATGCTTCCCAGTTGAATACTAAAAAGCTAATTTCTGTGTAGTTCTGAAGGTCAGATTTTGCTCTGAGAGTTTAGGGAGTTAGCTTTGTGCTCTGTCTTACTGTGAAAACATACCAGAACAAGAACAAATAATTATTCTGGATTATTACTTTGTAAATAGATGTGAAAATAGCTTGGTTCTGGTCTCTCTTTTTTTTTTAATCTTGTTTAGTTTTAAATAGATAGTTGTTTGCAAAACCTTATAAAGCTAGGAGTCCCATGTTTTTAATACCATAATTTAAATTAGGGTCCATAGATACATTTTAAGGCACTACAATCAAGAGCCATGATTGTCATATCTGAAACTATACTTAATCCTCTTTACAAATATAAGTCCTTGGCTCCTCAAATAAGTGAGGTATATTTGAAGCTCACATACTTGCTAGTGTTCACCTCCTGAAGTTATTAGAGTCCATAAGAACTAGGGATGAGTGTGTGAGCAGTTGCAGGCACTGGTGGGTGGGTTCCTCTTGCAGCTGTTCATTCCAGGAGTCTCTTTGTGCCACTGTCTCTTTTTTTTTCATGTTCTTGTGTCTAAGAATGTTCTGCTGGTACTTGCATGGTATGTACTCCAGCTGTAACTTCATTTTCACCCTAGTGAAATTCCATGGTGAATTTTCTTAAGAGCAGGCTCTCTTCACAGCATGGGTATTGATAAGCACCTGCTTGCCTAAGGATGTTTTAGGGTATTAGGGTGGTGGTGGCCTGAAAGTCAGAAATAGCTGACAAGGCTGTTTGGTTTTCTTCAGGGAGGCTGTGCTTTGTGTGCACATATCCCTTGCCAAAGGTATTATTTCACTCAGCATTTCCAACCTTATTTTTAATCTTTTTCTTCCTCATAAAATGCAAATTTTTTGTCTTTTTCTGTAGCAGTGAGAATTTTCTTTGAGTGAAAACACAGGTACTCCATATTCAACTAATTAGCATGTTAAAAGCATACTGGCTTGGTGATAGTTTTAGACCGTATTGGAAAACTTGGAAGCATGACTTTTTCAACAAAGATAGATTAAGTCAAAATTTTTTTGACTCTAAAGCTTCATGTAGTCTGTAACAGGCTGAATGCAGGATCTGTGGAAGAACCCCTGATACTGTGTTGTTCTGGGCTGTGATTCCTTCATTTACAGCAATTATTTTTTTAATGTATGTGGAATACATTTTAGTTAAACAGTGTAATTCCCATTTATATGTAATCAACCACATAACCCAGAGTTAAATAATTTAGAATCAGTTATTGAGCTATAATATGTTATTGAGCTAGAAACTCACATATAGCAGTAAAAGCAACTTAGGCAAAAGGAGAGGTTGAAAGAAGGAGAGCCAAAAAATCTGCAGCCAGGCTATAGATGCCTGTACTACCCTGGGTTTAACAGTATTATCCCAATTTCAGCAAACTTTATTGTGAAAAAATTATATTAGAAAATCATCTAATATAATATTAGGAGAGAATTAATGCAAATCATGAGTTACAAATGAGAAAGAAACATCATGTTACCCATCTACTCTAAGCAGACCTCAAGCTAGTGCTTTACAAACCACAGTTTGGTTTTCTGTTCCAGCATTTCAGATTTCAGAATGTGATTGTTTCTTGACCAACTTTTAAGCTGCAGTACTTTTCCTCTTGGTTTTAAGAGGTCAAAAGAAAGAAAGAAATAGTAAGAATGAGCTGAAAAAATCAGACTTCATATGAATAGTGGTGAAGTCATGATTGCAATTTGCCTAACTTGCTCTAGTAAAATCTTTCTCCAAACTCTGAATCATTTTTTCCCTCAGTGAATATTCCCAAAGACAGATATTTGTTCTGTGCCATTTTTGAGCTGTCATTCCAAGTCCATAACTAATAAAACCATAACAACCACCAAAGTAATAGTTAAGTAATGTGGCTTTGTAGCATTTCAAGTGATGAGTAAACCATCCCAGTAAATTGGCATTTGGCCACTCCGCTGTGTAATGGAGTTTTTAGTGAAGTATTGCCTTAGCAACAAGCCTGGATGACATTGGGTAGCTGGTTGCTGCTGACTCTTGGAGATAAAACAGGCTTTTAGGAACACATGTGTAATGTCTGAAGGTAAAGTAACCCAAAATAAAAGTATCTGCTCTACTGGGAATGTAGGATGGGTCACATCAAGCCAAAGTCTGGTTTACTGACTTACGAATTTAATCCTTCTGTGCAAGTGTTTCTATACAGTGAAAATGAAACCATCCCAGAAGTGCAAGAGTTGAAATCTGAGAATAAAGTAAAGCAGAACTGAGAGAAACTGTATTGCAGATGATTTTAAGAAAAAAACAACAGTTATTTTAAAGGCTTTAAGAATTTTTGTACTGTAGCAAATACTTCTGGATGTGTTATTTCAATGGAGAAGCTTTTTGAGGAAAGAGGATGCAGTGAAGATTAAAAGCTTCACTTGCTCTCTGGAAGAACCAGCAAGTGAAAAAAGGCATGAAAAGTAGAAAGTGAAGCAAATTCAAATGAAACTAAAATGCAGTGGTGGTTTTTTAATTGATGGACTTTTATTTAGAAAAATAAAAGTGGTGGCTAGGACATAGAGCACTTTGTTACATAACATAGCCAAGTCAAAAACTTAACTGAGGCTCTAGATCAATATAGCCAAGTAATAACATAAGACAGGGAGATCATCAGAAGTCTGTAAAAGACAGGCCAAAACCTTGGCCAAGTCTTTTTGTCTTCTTCCAGTTCATTGTGGATGATATTTGAAAATCCACTTTAAAGGCAGAAAAACAGAGTCGTATTTATATATGTTAGTGGGTCATAAAAGAATTTACTCTTACGGTAGTATAATGTTGTGACTTCCAAATGAAATACTCTGTTAAAGTACACATGAAACACATTTTCAAGACTTAAATGGAATTTTCTGATTGTCTAACAAACTTTTTTTTTTTTTTTAATTTTAAAGATAAAAATACAGACATTACTGTAAAGGATAACACGGATGATTTCTGCCTTCGAGATACATTAAGCATTGCATCCACAGATTCCTTTGTTTCCACAGCTGAGGTAAGACTATTAAAGATTGCTTTTTTAAAGATTTATTGATCTATTTCAACAGTGAACAGAAGAATCCTTATTTTTTGCTAATCATTGTAAGCAAAAGTATATTTCTCTTGTGGGGGAAAAAGAGCTTTTCCAGGCTTCATTGGACCCAGTTGTTTTGCGTTTATTTTTGTGTACTGGCATAATGCATCCCCAACTCCTCCTAAATAGAAGTTGCTTTTGAAAAACAGATCACATTTTGATGAGTGAAGAAGCAGTCAATTGAGGCTGTAGTAGTTTGTTTCACCATGATTTCTATTTTTCTGTTCTTTTTTCCTATTGCTTACCGTACTATAAAGATGTATGAAGAACCTGGAGGGTTTTTTTTGGGGAGGAAATTATAAGAAATGGACAGCTACCTGTTTTAGCACGTTCCATGCACAACATGGAGGCACCAGGTTGAGCTGTTACTCTGTTGTTGCACTGTGGTGAAATGACTTAGCAGGCACCAGAGGTCTGAGACTGTTCTGGAGCCCTGGGCTGAGCTGGTGGGGGAGCTTGTCTGGCTGTGTGGGTGTGCAGGGACCCCACAGCTCCCTGCAGCCACCACGGGAAGGGACCTTGGGCTGGCAGTGACAGTCCCTGGAGGTGCAGTGGGGCTGCCAGGGAGCCTCCTGACTGCCACACTGGGAAGCTTCCTTGGCAACGTCATGTGCTTGATCTAACTCACTCTAATCCTGTGGGATAAGAGCACAAAGGACACGTGATAATCTCTGGTAAACAGCCTGTTAGCTGGAGTCTGCTACAGCTCCCTTGAAGTATTTGAAAGAGACTCATGAGCAGTGACACACTTACTTGAATGAGGAATATCTCCTTCTGTAGTCTCTGGGGATCTGAAGTGATCTTGAATAGCACTCTTCTCCAAAAAACAGGAGAGGCAGTTGGCCTCAAAAGATCCATTTTGTGATAGATACTGCACTCATATATGCACCACAGCTAAGCTACTGAAGTCAGTTGCAAAAAGAGAGAATTGCACACACATTCTTTGCAATTGTTTTGACTGTCTATTTTAGGGTTTGTTTTTCCCATAACACAGTTACCTTGATTTAGTAATTCACATTAAATAGTAATTTCCTTGATTTAGTAACTCACATTAAGTTGTGGTGCCTAGCATCCATTCCTAACGAGGATTGTATCCATAGAGACTCTTTGCTGTAATTTGGACATGACCATAATTCAAGCTTGCTTCAAGTCTACCAGCTCATGAGAGGAGCTGTAAACCATTATAGTTTGTACATTTTGTATCTGGTTTGTTTCGGGCTTTTTTTCCATGATTTTCCATAATGCTTTTGCAAGTATGTGAGGATGGGAACAACCCCTTATGCTCATTTGTGCTGCTTGGCTTTAAAGAAAAGCAAAACCAACCAATCAACCAAGCAAACAGAAACCCAGGATGTATCAGTGGAATCATCATCCTCTCCTGAAGCTATATTGTCCTAGTATCAGCAAAAAACCATTGGAATCAAAATTGGACATGTAATTGTCTTTATCCTGAAAATACTCTCCACATTTTGAAACACCAAAGCCACTTCTGTCAACTTGATCTTCCAGGAAAAAGTTATGAAGATTTTCTCATCCTTTCCAGCTGTTCTAACCTTTGCCAATAGAACAAATTCTCTTTTCTCAGATTTTATTGAAGAATCTAGTGAAATTCTTAGGTGACACAAGTCCTGAAGATTAATAGAACATGAACAACTTGCAGTTTGGTGTTTGAGCCAGAGCACCATCAATGTTCTGGGTTAAATGGGAGGCACTAGGCCTAAACGACAGGGTCAGCTAGCTCTGGAGTTGTAGCTACAGGGCATCATTGTGTGGTGCAGGGAAAAGAAAGCTGTTAATTGGTGTTCTGGTACAAAACCACTGCTACCTTAATTTAATATTTTGTCCATCCTCAGGAGGGTGTGTGGTGGGGAAATGCTTCACATTACGGCAATGAGAAGGAGCAACTTCCCAGTGTATTCAGCTGTTAGTAGAGAACAGTAATTGCTTTATTTAACAGGATTACAATTGACATACCAAGTTCTTTTATTCTAGACATGATGATAAGTGGCTTCCTGTTGCTTATCTACTTATTAATTTTTTTTTTTTCCTTGCACTAGGGAAACAGTGGAATGTTTTAATTTAGGCTAAGTGGTCTGAGGCTTTTCCAGCTTCGGATTTGTCTCACCTAAGGGCCAAATAAGGCACTTCCTTCATCATAAGCTCCCTGATTGCAGTTACAATATTAGTGACTGTCCTAAACTCCATGTCCTGATGGAAATGTTTAGCAAAATTTTTAAATCTGAAATTCATATGTGTGTTCATACTTCTCTGTGATTATGCCCTACTGGAATTAATAATTTCACCTTCCAGGAAATTAGAACGTGGCACCATTTTTTGTGGCCTCATCATACAGCAAGCTCTGTGTTGACAGTTCCTTGGCTTCCTTCTACACTGTGTCCTGTCCCAAGGAGCAGGACTAAGTATTTTGTGTGACTGATTTTGGAGACTGGAAACTGTGTTCATGTTTCAGTGCTGACAGAGTCAGGTCAAATTTAGCTCCCTGCCCACATTAGAGAGAACATTCATAAAACAAGACACAGTTAGATGCTTGAATGGAAATTGATAGGGATACTGCTTAGGAGGCAACAGCAACAAGAATGTCATGCTGCGTTATATTAGAACAAAATATAGGAAAGAGCTGTACAAAACTGGGACAGTTTGGCAGGGTTGGCATCACGTGCCCTTTTGATGAGCTCTACAGGACAGCAGGAGGGTGAGCCAAAACTTCATCTGGCTATGGCTGGTGATCAAGAGGGTGCTGAGGATCGCTCCTTTGATGACTTTTCATACAGAGTTGTGCCTGTCTGGTACCTACAATATACACAGGTGCCTGAATCTTTTTAAAGACAATTTAAACACAGTTGCCATCCCCATGACCAGACAGGCTTCTATTCTTAAACAGGCTTAGGCTCTAGGAGCATTGCAGAAGGGGTGGTAAGCACAACTATTGCCCTAATTAAGTTAATACTAATACTGTGATAAATAGTGGTATTTTCTTCCCCTTTTGAGCCTGGCTGCCCTCAGCTTGTGTTGATGAGGGTTAGCATGCTTTTCACAGTCTTGCTTTCCCATCTACTGTGATCAAAATAGCTGCTACCTTTGGCAACAGTGCAGCAGTGAGTGTGCCAGATAAAGGCCTCTGCCCTCTTTCCTGGCTTCTTTTCCATCTTCCTAACAGAACCTCTTGCCTGCTCTCCCTGACAGTGAGCTTTGTTGCTGCTTCTTCCTTGTCAGTGCACATGCATTTATCATGTCTTATTTTTATGTTTTGACTAGTACTGAATCTGTAGATCTGTCATCAAATAAACTTTGCTTTCCTTAGTCCAAAGCTTGGGAGATTTTTTAGGTTTGTGAATAAAGCCTTTGCTGCTTTTTATCAGTAACAGCCTTCCTGTTTTCTTCCAGACCTTAGGTGGAACACACCACTTCATCATTTCAATTTATTAAAATGCCATCTCTAAGGTTCTAGTTACTAACCACCATCACATCTTCTAACTCCCCAAACATGTTTCAGTTTCTGCAGCTACTTAATTTTTTTAAGGAAATCTTTTCTCTTAATGTCTTTATATTTGAAAGAGATCATCATCAGCTTTTTTAATATAAGGTAAACATAATTTCTCAGAATGTAAGGAATGCTGAATGTGCCAGTAAAGTGACCTCTCTATTAGGGGAAGCAAGCAAGAATTCCTGAAAGGTCTGGCATTGTTTGTTTTTGTTACATTCCTGTAGGTGGTTATTTTGGTAATCAACAAGGTCTTGATGCACAGCTGAGAATTTTTTCTATTTATTAGGAAACAACTTGTGCATGGCAAATAAGAATACTGAGCCTGTTCCTCAAACCAATGCAGTCAGAGCCACTCAGACCTAAAAGCAATTGCAAGTGGCAAAGGTTTGATGCTTTAGAGCAATGATTTCAGCATCTCCTCACAGCAGATACAGCCCTAAAGCTGAACTGTCCAGAGAAAACTGATTAGCATCTGAACAATGTCCATGTTGGAATCTTCAGAGGCTGCTCTACTGCACTTCAGTTAGACACAAGTTAGAACTACAAGATTTGGAATTTTGAAGATGTATGTGTTATTTTATCATAATGATCTTAGGTACCCTCTGCAGGCCATCATAAATGTCCTTGTGGTGGTCACCAACAGGTCTCTCTTTGTTGAGCCTTGAATGGATACAAGTCTTACAAGATGAGATTGCTGCTATAGTGTCAATCATCTTCTATCTCTTCTTTGTCTCCATTTTCATTTTCTTCTCCATGTACCTCCCTGACACTGAGGAAGTAGCAGACACTTAGGGGCTGGCACATCCAGCCCACCATCACAAGCCTCTGTGTTCCTGGCTGCTGCCAGCACTGTTGGTAGCTGTGACAGAGCTCCTTGTCATCCCTAGAGGGGTGTGAAGAGTCTCAAAGTGGCAGTGGCTGTGCACAGAGGTGGCCACTACAGAATGGCAGGAAGGGACCTGGGGAGCTTTCAAGTGTCCAGCTTGCCTGTGATGCCAAGATGGTGGGTGCTAGAGCTTTCTGGTAACTTGTGGTCAGTACCAAATCCCTGGTGAGGAGAGTTATGTGGTGCTTAGAGGTACACAGTGAGATAAAAAGCAGGTATCTGAATAAATATCATGAACACATGCCAGTTGATATAAGGTACTTACAGTGGGCCATCTAACTGAAAACCAGCCCTTCTGCCCACCTTTTTCCTTAAAGGCAGCAAGTCCTCAGACTTCTACAATGAAGAGTTCATTTTCCTTTTGATGCCATCTTGGGAGGTTCTTATCTAGAAAATGTTGTATGCTCTGAATCCTGTTAAATATTGAATATAATTTTTGAATTTTCCTAATAGCTGAACTCTTCAACTCTTCAATTAGAATTATGGATGTATCTTTACAAATCATCTCTAATGATTTTTACTTTAAGCAGGATGTTTAAATAGGCAAATTAATTTAATCTCAAATGCAGTCTTATTTAATCTCAAAGAATGGTCCCTACTGGTTGTAAGATCATTTAAAGCATAATAATCTGTGTTACATATATATATTCTAACATCTATATACTTTATATGTCTACATCTAGAATAGTGATATAGCGATATATTTTAAATACTAGAAAGCATCAAATGAAAATCCATAATGACTCCAGTAGCATTAATGGTCCAACTTCCCAGCCGGTCTGGAACCACCTTTTCTAGTTAAACATTTAGTTTCTGGTTTACAGTTTGTTTACTTTTTCTCCCCTTCACTTTTTGTATGCCAAGAGAAGTCAGTGGTAGAGGAATTTGCTTCCCCTTTCCAAATACTATTTGTTGGAATTAATCTGTAATTAAAATCATCTTCTCAGGGGAGGAACAGTTAGACCTTTCTCTCCTGATATTTTATTTCATCTTTTAGCCTGAGAGGAATTGTTGTTTTCTTTAAAAAAAAAGCCAAATATAACCAAGGGCCTCACCTAATTCCCAGGTATCAGTTCCTGTGCTAATCAGTGACCCCAAAGGCAATGATCAGCCATCTTCATGTGTAAAGGTGTTATCACCTTTACACAAGTGCTGGCAGCAGATGAAGCTTACCTGCATCTCACTGTAGAAATCACCACTCCTAATCCAGTCACACTCAGTCAGTTCCATAAATATCTGAAGAAGGTGATTTGCCTGAAATTCCTCATACTTGGCTTTATGGCCTCAGCGACAGGAAAAGCTGCTCAGAATTTATTTACCTGAAAATTTCAATGGAGGCTTAACATAAAGTAATACTTATATATGATTTTCTAAAGTCATTCTACGATAGAGATTAATCTTCTACATAGTTCAATTACCTTGAGAGCTAATTTTAAAGATGTTTCTTTGCTCAGTTTTAATAGCCTGGAAACACAGGTTTGTTTGCCCCATGCAGGGTATTAAAAAAAAAAAGGTAGAATTAATTTTCTGGTCATTAACTAAACTGAATGATGTGTAAACATCAGATTTTTTCTTTTCTTATTAATAATATAATGTAATCTTTGTAGTGAAATTGTAGCTAGACATTGTTTTGTGGATTAAATATGATACTCTGTAAACAGGAGTTCTCAGTATTATTTATGTGCTTTGATTTATGGATCTGTTTTTTTTTCTTTCTTTAAAAATGTCTACAAGGTCATGCTTATTTGTGTGTTAACCATAGAATTAACAGTCAATAATGAAAACCATTTAGGGAGCCTGTCGTATAAAACACTGAATACTCATGTTTTATACAGTATGTTTGGTAACTGGGAGACTTATTTACCAGTGAAACTAAAACAGAGGTGGAAGGATGTTACTATTTCCAGCTTCCTAAGGAATTGTGTGGGGCAATCATTCTGTACTTTGTGTCCTGGCAATTATTTCCTTTTAACAGCTTTGAGACCCATTAGGGTATCATTTATTTTACCTAGACAATTCAAAAACTTGACTATGCAAATGAAATGCAAAAGTAAGCTGCCTTTATTTTATTAATTAAAAAGTTTTGAAACATGAAACTAGCTTTCAGATTTACAAGTTACAAAGTTAAGTCTTACGATCTGGTGTGTCTGTTCTGTTCACTTGCTGATTGTTACCCCTTTATTTAAAGCAAATGCAGAAAAGGATGCATCTTTCATTAGAACACTAGGAAAACTTCTTTAATTTGTTTTATCTTCACAAAAATTATATCAGCAAGCTCTTTAGTGAACTTCCAAACCATTTTTTTCAGCTTTCAGAGCACAGAGAGATTCGTAGCACGTATGGTCTGGATTCCCTTTGCAACTGCCCCCTGTATGAAGAAGCCATGCACTTAGCAGAAGAAGGCAAAATTTATTCACGGGTGTTAAGGTATTGATTTATGTCTATTTAATTATTTCCAGGAAAAGCAAGAATTAAAGTTCAATATTCTATCTAGAAATCACTTTTTAGAAGTTACTTGTACTAGGTATTTTTTCTAGCAATTAGATTTAGAAGGATATTCTTGTGCTGCTTTTTTTTTAATAGTCTCTGAAAACTTTTCTATTTTGCATAGGACTGAAATGTTTGAATGTCTAGGAGACAGTGACTTCCTTGCTAAGCTTCATTGTATTCGACAAGCTTTTCAGGTAAACTGTAAGGGGTGATTTGTCAGTCTTGTTAAGCCTAACCTAAAGTGCATGGCATTGAAACTGACTGTTAGCCTTTGTGCAAGTATTTTTATAATGTAATCTGTATTTAAATATTTTCTTGTTGCTTTTACATTTTTATCATTCTAAAATGAGATGTTTTTGCAGAGGAGTCCAGATTTTATGATTAGCTTTGGAATCTTTGCACCCAAGGCTTATTAGGAACTTGATAACTATACTAGAGGTGATAATTAAAATTGATTGAAATGTTTAAGGTCATTTGGTATAAACTGTGAATGAACCTGTCTATATTTTCTGAACCTTTTTCTAGATAATTCTTTCAGAAACATCAAACAGAATATTTCTTGCTGAAAGTGGAAGAAAAATTTTGTCTGCTTTAATTGTGAAAGCACGAAAGGTAAAAGCCTTTTTTTACCAATGTTTTGTTGTTTATGTAGCTTCTACGTGAATTCACTATCCAGGGAAAATCAAACATATCTCTTTTTACATTTGCTTGATACTCATTGCTTTTACTTTACAGAATCCAAAGAAATTTGAAGATGTCTTTGATGAAATGATATATTTTTTGGAACAAACAGATCACTGGGATAATACCGAAATGGAACTTGCTGCTAGAGGAGTGAGTTGCTTTTCTGAAAATGCTTCTACCCTTGCTAATGCCATAGGATCTAAAAATAATTTTTTACAGTTCAGAATTGTGGGAAAGGCAACTCTTTATTATTTATATTGCTGATTTAGAGAAATGGCATTCACCACTTTAGTACCAGAAACCACACTTTTTTTAAACTTCTCCTTTACTGACAAAGTATTTTTAATATTTGTTATAAACAATTGCAAATCTGCAAATTACAATATGGTGCATGAATTCCACTGCTGAAAGAGAAACTAGGTTACTTAGATCATGTTCTCATTTAATACAGGTGAAAAATCTGAATTTTTATGATGTTGTCCTGGACTTCATATTAATGGATTCATTTGAAGATTTAGAAAATCCACCAATATCTATACAGAATGTAGTAAATAACCGCTGGTTAAATTCCTCATTTAAAGAAACTGTAAGTATTCATGTGTAGTTATATTAATTAGTTTGTAGTACATTGCAGCGTACTGAGCATGTACCTGAGATCTTCCTCCAAAGAATTTAAGAGACTGTATTATCAGGTTTTTCATAATTGAAATTTAAAAGTTACAAGTTGGCCCAAACCAGAGAATGATTCAATGTATTGGAGAAAATACTTAACCTTGTCCTTCCTTTCTCTGAGGAAGTAGAATTTGAGAAGTTTCTCTTAGCCACATCTTAGACATCAGGTCCAGGTTTTGGTTCATAGAACAGAGATTTAGCAATAAGGGACAAAGGTAGAAGGAAACAAAAAGTAAATTAATACAATACAGGTATTCAGCTGTTGATTACAATTAATGATTTTTCATGTGTGGATGTTTATTTGCCAGATAGATCTCATCCCTCTTTTAGAGACACAGGCTAGTGCCATGGTCAGCTGGTACAGAGACTACTGTCATTTCATCCATTTTTATCTGTACACTGCAAGTTTTCCTTATATTTTTGTTTTTCAATTGAAATATTCCCTCTAGAGGAAAAAAATAAAGATAACATGTATATATTTTTGTAGTTTTATGCATTCAGTGTGCTTTGTCTGTATTAAACTCTCTTTGCAGTACTGAGGGGAGTCAGATGAGGATAGTTAGAGGCTAGGAGGGGAAAAAGCCCAGTACTGATGTTGGTATATTGTATTTCACAGGTCCATATTTGGACAAAGCTCCATAGCTGAATCTGAAGCTATTGCAAGAATGTTTTTGCTAAAGTGAAAAAGTACATTTCAATGTGTTCACATGCCACTTAATATCTAAAATAGTTACTGATGTCTGAGCACACACTTTAATATAGAAGACTGGTCCTCACTTAAACCCAGTGAGTGTTCTAACTGTGGTAGCTGTAAAATCAGTCAAGGATGCCAAATCACATTTGAATTGAACTAACAAAAATGTTGCAAAGATGGATCTGAAATAGCAAGTATGAACTACATATAAACTTGTTATTTATATCAACTGCTGTTTTATGGTTTAAAACTTTGTGTTGTCACAAGATTGAAACTGAAGAAAAGACATGTCCCTGAAATGTAGAATACAGAAATACAGTATTCTGCAGATGAGTTCTTTTGAGATGGAAAATTATTTGGGGCTTGCTTTATTTTTTCTTTTTACAATTAGGCTGTGGCTTCAAGTTGTTGGTCAGTACTGAAGCAAAAAAGACAGCAAATGAAGGTAAGCTGCCCCTCAAATTATATGGAACAAAGGTATTGATCATCTCCTAAGAATCTGAAGTTCTTTTTGTAGCTTTGGCAAAATAAATGAGTGATCACCCTTTAGTCCTGTAGACTTGTTAATTTAGACAAGAGGTTTGCCACTTACAGAAGTTTAGCTCCTGGGGCCCTAATGCCTGTTTTTAGCAAAAAGCCTTGACTGAAAGGTTTTCCTACACCTAGTTTAGGTGCAGTCAGTGTGATGTCAGTCACTTCTCTGACTTCCTGCCCCACACGCACATCTCAGAGTTCTGCACACCAAGGTCATGATTCTTGTATCTCACCTGCTTGTGCTGGGATTCTCAGCCCCACCTCCCTGCATGACCCCACAGCCCAATCCCATCCAGTCCTGCCAGGGACGTTCCTCACCAGCACAGAAATTCTGCTGCAGCCTCCCCTCAGCCCCTTCTGCCTCCTGACCTCTCTGTGCGGGGATGCAGCAGAACTCTGTGTCACAGCTCCCTGACTTTGGGGGATTTTATTAGACCAAGGAGGGAAGTGTTATGCTTTTGTGAAGACTTATTGCTGAACAATAGAGCTGTATACTAAATTTACTGTGTGACTTTCATCTACAATTTTTACATCACTAGGTGCCTGATGGATTTTTTGCACATTTCTATGCTATATGTGAACATATCAGCCCTGTTTTGGCCTGGGGCTTTTTGGGCCCTAGAAATTCCCTGTATGATCTATGCTGCTTCTTCAAGGTTTGCAACTTCTTTTTAATTACCACTTTTATAATTTTTTTTAATCTTTCTGATTAAAATAAATTAAGATTTTATTTATTGGTAGACATTTGTATTTTCCTAAGATTAAGGCTAACAGTAAGAAACCATAAGAAGTACTTTCATATGAATGTTTTAAGCCTGGAACTGTTTTGCAAAGGCTGTTTTAGCACACTTCTGTCTCAGCACCAAAATAATACAAAATTGGATTCTTTTAGGGAACATGTTAAAGAAAGAAGCTGTTAGCATTGCATACTTTTTTTTTTCCTTTTTGTAACTGAAAACAAGTTTTCCCTTTTTTCCCCCCCCACTAGGATCAAGTGCTTTTCTTCCTCAAAGACATTTTTGATTTTGAAAAGGTGAGGTACTCAACTATGGAGAGCCTGGCTGAGGACCTGACGCAGCTGCTGATCCGGCACACGGAGCTGCTGCTGGCCTATCTTGGGGCAGACTCACTGAGACACGTTGGGGCCTGTGTCAGTGGCCACAGGCCTGTCTTGACCAGTGGGCTCCTGGAAGCAAAAGTACAGTAAGCTTAAAATCCCTGGCAAATGGCAGGGAGTGCACACAGATGTGCTCTTTTCCACCCTTTTCTCTAGTGCTGAAGCTACCGTGGCTGTTACTGAGCAAGCATCTGGGAATGCATCGTGTTGCTAAGTATGGAAAAGGACTCAGGGAGGTTAAATGTACATCTGTGAAAAGAACTGGGGAGTGTATTACTGTATATACCTAAATTAATTTTGCAGCTCAGCTGTCGCTGTATTTATATTTCATGTATCCCAAAGCTTTTTTCTGTAATATTCGGGTAAAATTTATTTATGAAATATTGTACTTTTGCACAAATAATTCGTAAGTGAAGCTGATGGAGTTGTTTCCTTTAAAAGCTTATAGTACAAAATGTTCATTGCAGAGTCTCCAAAGCATTAGGTGTCTAGATCTAGAAGGTGTTTTGACTGGAGTGTCTGCAGTCTCTGATTCATGTGACACGTGCAATAAAGTAATCACACGCACAGAACTGAACATTTTGCCCCTGCCCCAGAATTCCATTTGTGTGGGTGTAACCAGCCATTTTGTACTACAGTGTAATGGAGCAGTGCAGGAAATGCAAGTACCATTTGGGCAGGAATGACTGCCAGTATGCAATTTTTACTTTATTTTGATTTAAAATAGCTAAACATCACTAAGATGTTTTAAAATACTTCTTTGTATTTGAAAAGCTAGCTTCACCAATTAATTTAAAACTTTCTTGTTCTAAAACCACTACTACTCAATATGGTGGTAAATGAACCAATATTATTCTCAGTTCATATGTAGCATTTCAAAATATATTTTTAATAAGTATGTATTATAAGATTTATTAATAATGAAACAGAATTGAAGGCAGTGTTTTATAATTTAATAATTTGTGTCTTCCTCCCTTCTTTGTGAGAAGTCAGGTGTCTGTTTAAGAGGAGATTTATGCAGTTGTGGCCACCTCTGTGCAGTGTAAAACTGTGGCTCAGGCCATGGAACCCTGAACTTCAGATAGGAACACAGCACCTTCAGAAGGTATGAGGCACCTTGCAGCAATGGCTTTTCCTGTTCCAGAGGTGATAAATAATGATGAGCTGTTATCTTTGAATTTCTGTCAACTGAAGCAATGCTTCACAGTTAGTTTAGGCTCTAAAACTGCACTTACATGCCTTTGCAACACAAAGCCAGCCCACAAGAATCTATCCCATGTCAAGAAATACAGAGTAATTCCAAGTATTCAGATACTTGAGAAGCATGTTGTTAAAATCTAGGATATCAAAACAAACTTTGACTAGCAACATTTCAAATTTCATGTCAAACACAACCCAAAAGGATGCTATTCAAAATGAGGGCCTGTGTAATTCACAGATTTTACTGAAGCCAGCATTTTGCTCCTTTGTTGTACTCACTTGATAAATACAAAAAGTGATGAAAATGTGTCATATTACTTGTGTGAAATGCCAACTGATTATAGTTTATTTAAAAAAAAAGAGTATACTCTATATGTAATAAACCAGAAATTCCAAATGCTATTCTTGGCTTATTTCCACTGTTTAACTTGCTGAGCTTGGCACCATCCTCCTTGCTGTATTTTTTTTTTTTCTCTGCAATGTGTCTTCAATACAGGCATGTGAAGTTTTTTCACCCACCTCAATTAAGTTTTGAGAAGATGAATATGTTTAAGGTATGTGTATTTTGGCAGCTTTTCGTAAGTTATGAAAGAAATTATATTTAACAATAAAGGTGTCTTGTTGGGTTCAGAATCGATAGGAATAGCTGGAAATAGAAGGAACAGAGTAAGTGTTCTGCATATGCTACAGCAATTGTATGACCTGTAGGTAACAGAGCAAAATGTCTGCTGTGATTTGTCTGCTCTAATAAAACAGTATGAAGAAAAGTATGCCTTAACATACATCACAAAGAAACAGAAATGCACTTCTTCACGGAATTAAAGGTATATTGAGATTTTCTTATTATTTACAAAAAGGTCTTGAAGAAACTGAGTTGCAGATGAGATTATAAATGTTTCCAGACAATTGGAAAAAAGTTAAGCCTGGAAACTTGGTCTTCTGTCAAAAACAAAAGGATTGTTTTAAACAGAAGAATAAGCAAGTATTCAGAAAATGGGAGGAACTTCATAATATCTGACTTCAGCATTTGTGTCCCTTTCAAACAGGAGCACTTCTGTACACTCACAAAGCTCTCAAAAGTCCACAGAGTTGGACTGGAAATCGAACCAATGTATTTCCCATCCAAAATAAGAAATACAGGATCTGGTTGTTATGATATGCCACCAACAAACACTTGATTGAGAAATGGTAAAGAAACCCAAAAAGAAAGGAATAGAGAGACAGGGAAATGTCCGGGTACAGGTGGGAAGGCTTTGGATCTCCTCTGAGTTTTTTTTCAGTCTTTTTCTAAAAAGCATCCATCTATTCTGAGTGTGTAACTAGCTCCAGAGAGAGATGCCACTTTCAGTGGGGGAAGGCTCTCTTCTTGCAGCACAGAACTGCAATCAGCTCTGTTACAACCTGCCCCTTGAGCTGGACAGAACATTTGTTGATAACCAGCCGTGTGGCTTAAGAATTTCAGAAGTGCACCATCTCTGCACAAGTGCCAGAGCTGCACCAGTGATAGCATGATGCAGTTCTACTCTAGTTAATTCATGATCAGACTCAGAATTTAGTTTATAGTGTCTAAATTTAGGTTGTTTTGAATTATACTTTCCATCCTAATAAGAGCAAGCTAAATTTAAAAGCCATCCTCTTCTGCCATAACGGTACTCCTAAGATTAAAAATGTTGAATGCATAGGGATTATAAAGAATCAAATATTTATATCATTTGTAATTTAGTTGTAATAATAATTTTACTTTAAATGTGTTCTTAATGATTATTATTCTTCCTTTTTGTAGTGTTTGGTTTCTGTCAAAGTAAATGTGTCAAATCAGGTGTCAGTAAGAGTATTTGTGACCTTTCTATTGCCTAAATGAACTGCAGCTGTGTATATAAAATAAAATATTTCAGTGAAACAACTGTTGCTCATATAACTATCTGAAACTTGAATTTGAACAGTTCTTGAAATCTAATGCAAAATCATTTAATATGGGAGGAATTTTGATACCAGTTAGTCATCCTGAAATTGGAGTTTTCTGCCTGAAATCAACAAAGAACAACTATTACAAAATTTACTATATAAATTTTAAAAATATTGTTTGGGAGCAGCTTTTGGGCTGTCCAGTTTCATTGTATACAGCTGTTAAATTGTAACAGCCAAGCTGTTGTCTCTCTACTTGGTTTTAGGAGACAAATTTTTTCAGGCTTATTTCCAAGCCAAACTGCTGTACTGAGTTCCAGTTGTGGATTAAGACCTCCTTTATGGAGTAATATAAATAATGAAATAGAGGACATAAAGAGTCTAACCCCTACTGCTGTAGACGGGCCATGTGTCCGTGCATTGATCTGCCCAGATTTGTTTTGTGTTGCATGTTTATGTGTTCGTCTGCTGAAAGCGGGTGGGTCCCTGGCAGGCAGAAGCCCCGACGCCGCTCCTGTGCTTCAGTACGAGGGTGGCACCAGGGGAAAGTGCCTGTTCTGTCCTTCAAAAGGCAAACGCCTTTCGTGTTTGAGCTTTGATGGCCGTTGTTCAGATCTGCACAGCCTAAGGTCATGTGGTTATTGTCCTAATGCTGATAACCCAGCTGAAAGTTGGGCTCCAGTCCGGCAGACACAATACAAGGGAGATAGGAAGAAGAAAGTTCTGCACTGGAAACCTTGCAACTGAACATGTACGAAACAAGTCATCTTCAAGCAGGAAAAGGAATGTGTTCAGATGTAATAAAATCACGTTTCTGCTTTGTAAACTTCCCAGCGACAGGCGCTGCTTTGAGCCACCGCGCTCTGCCTCTCGCAGTCTGGCACTAGGGAGATTCCTCCCCGCTCCATCAGCGAACTGTCACATTACTATTATTAGTTGATCGCTCTCCATGTGCCATTAACCGACCCGGGTCTGGACCGCCGTAGGTATAAAACCCCGCGGGCCGGCAGAGCCGGAGCAGCGGAGCGCTCCCTGCATGCGGAGCCGGGGCTGCAGCGGCGGCGGTGAGTGGGGCTGCCCCGGGGCGGGCCGGCACAGCCCCGCCGGTACCGGGCCGGAGAAGCCGCGGTGCTCGGGACCAGCGCGGGAAGGGCGAAAGCGGGCGGTGGGTCCCGGTGCATCCCGCCGGCCCGGCCCGCGGAGCCCCCGCCGCTCGCCCGCTGCCCTGCGGCAGAGCCGGCACGGCCAGGGACGCGCAGCTGAGCGGCGGCCTCGCCGCCCCGGTTATTTATAGCTCGGTGCGGCTTCCAGCCCAAAATTAGCCTGTTGGCCGGGCTGCTGCCTGCGGGGAGGGGGGCTGGCTGGCTGCGCCCCCCGCACGGCCAGCGAGGGGCCGGGCACGGCGCGCCGAGCCGCAGGGCCGGGGACGAGCCGGGCCGGGCCAGCTGCCGCGGCGCGGGGCTCGCCTGGAATGCGGGCGCCGGGCGCGCGTCGCGACTTTTATGGAAAGTTGCAGCGGCGGAGCGGCGGCCGCAGCCAAGGGGCGCTCGGCAGCGCAGCCCGCCCGCCGCCGGAGCGCCCCGAGCCGCAGCGCGGGCAGCGCACAGGTAAGAGCGGCTCCGCCGCCGCGGGGCACAGCGCGGCCCCCTCAGCCCCGCCGCCCGCAGCCGGCCCCGCTGCCCCGGCGTGCGGCGGGGCTGGGGCTGCCCGCCCGGCCCGCAGCCCGCGGCGCCCCTCGGCCGGAGACGCGGCGGGAACGCCGTCTCCCCTCGCTGCCGAGAGCCGCTCCGCCCCGCTCCGCCGGCCGCCGGTCCGAGCACAGCCCGCAGGGCTGCGGGGCGGCCGCCCCTTCGCACCGCGGCCGCGGCGGGGAGGGCCCGGGGACGGTGTGGCCGCAGCCGTGAGGGAGCGGGGCCGGCAGTGCCGAGCGGGGCCCTCAGGGCGCGGGGCCGGGGCGGGCGCGGCCGCAGCGGTTTAACCGAAGGCGCTGCCGTGCGCAGGGCTCTGCCCGCCCGGCCCCGTGAGGCGGCCCCGGGGACGCGGAGCCCGGGAGGGCCGTCCCGCCCTGTCGTGAGGGACCCGCGGTGAGTGATGTGCGGTTCATAAAAGTTAGCTGAAAATCCCCTAAATGCCCGATTTTCAGAAGCCGCGTGTCTCTACGCGCGGAGGAGTTCAGTTGTGTTGCTGTGGTCTTCAGCAGTGAGGGCATACTGAATGCGTCCATTGGTTCTGCTTCACTCTGAAGTGATGGCTGTAAAACAGAGTGGCTTGGAAGAAAATATTTGGCTTCTGTGACAGGTTGCAAATTAGTTATTATCACGTTTGTTTTCGGTAAATAAGGGCTTCTTTTAAGCCGACAAATATCGAAAAAAACATGCTTAATGAAGCATGTTAGAATTTCAAGAATCAGCAAATAGTTGCATGGTAGAAAACACTGTACTCTTAATCTTAGATCTCAGGTCTTAAGAGACATTAGATCTCCTAGAAAATTGTCCAATTAAACGAAAGTATGAATTATAATTAGTCCTATAGGAGGGCCAACTGTATCATTTAAGGAGCATGCAGAAGGATGAGAATATGACTGGTCTATGTAGAAAGCACAGTCTAGTGAAATGCAAGAGCTGGGTAGATGGCTTAAGACATTAGTAAGGAATACTTTGACTGCATTTGGAATGTATTAGATTAATTAATTAATTAGATTAACAGTAAACTACTGTTTTCTCAGTGAAAGAAGCCAGGCAAGCATTGATGTGGTTATCCAGCTTTGAAAGTCCTTTAAGGAGAACCAGTGCCATGGTCAAGCTGGCTGCAGGGAGGCAGGGGGAAAGCTCGTGGCATTGGGAGAGCGGTGCAGGGGGCGATGGAAGTGAGCCTTGCTGTGCACTGAAGGCAGCTGTGCCTGCTCAGGGGAAGGTGGTACACATGATGCAGCTTTTTTCAGGCATCAGCACCAGCAGCGGGGTAGGGCTGCTCAAGGGGAAACAGCAGTGTGTCTCCAGGACGCCCTGGAGATCTCTCCTTTGGGGCATAGGCAGAGCTCAGGCCATGGCCACTGTGGGTGACCACCCTGCTTCAGTCTGAGCTGGCCAAGAGCATTTCTGAGAAGAGGCAGAAAGGCTGTGTCCTGTCAGCAGCGAAGATACAAATTGCAGTAGCACCTCGTGGCCAGCATTTGTGTTACCTTGGTCTCTGAAGTCCTGTCATTGAAGTCAACAGAGCACATGGTTCATCTTAGCTGCCGTGACACAGTGGGGGATGGAGGAATGTGGCGTGGGGCAAAATATCCTGGTTTTTCTCTTGGGGACCTCAGTTCACAATTTACTGCCACTTCCATTAGGATCAGCAAACACTATGGAACATGAAATAATGGGCTAGAAGATCCCAGCAGGACTCCCCACTACTATAGCAGTCTCTGAACCCCCACTATGTTTGCTCTGGAGCCTGTGTACCCCATAACAGTAGAAGAGATCAACAGACCTTTTGTGCAGAGAAGGGTGATTACATTTTTTTAACAATTGGTCTGAATGGCACTGCTGCTTTAGGAGTGTTTACAGCTGTATAAAACATAGGCATCCTTTACAATAGGCATGTTTTTATAAATAACACCCTATCCGCAAGGAGTATTCTACAACAAAATAAGACTCTCAATAAATATTGAAGTGTGATAAATTGAAAGACTGAGGAAAGGATTGTAAAAATTATCTGGGTCACTTGTTGGTAAGCATTCTGGTCTTTAATTATGAAGGCTTAATGAAGGAATTAAAAGTGAGTGCAAGTAGTTTTTTATTTTGTATTTACACAAAATGAGAAGTTTAGATGGCTGATATTAATTGTCATAACTCACTGCCTTCAGTGGAGCTGATGGTTGATGCCAGCTCAGGATCCTCCCCTGTGCATGATAATTTTAGTAGCTACTTCAGTATGTGTAATTTGGTACAACAACTGGTAGTGTCATTCCAGAGCAGTTACAGGCAGGACATAAATGATGACCATTTCTCCCCCCTGTCCAGTTCTGTTTCATATTTTATTAAATATTTCAGTGCTGTGGACTGTGTTTGCCTCTGCTTGGTGCTTTGGCTGCAAGCAGTGAGTTTCCAACTCTCACATTTTGGTTTTCTTATATAATGGAGACTTCCCTGCAAGTAGATCACAAAGAGGAGACAGATGGTAAACGTAACTTAGACCGTGCCATGAAGGGCTTATTTATAACTCACAGTACCCTGTAGGAGATCAGGGGGCCCTTTGAAAGGAGAAATCACAGAGGAACTGGACCTTTTTTTAAAGTCCTGACTTCATACTCCTATTGTAAAGAGTGCTGTTTGGTTCAGGGAAATGATGGTATTTTTTGTGTCTGTGAAGATGTTTATCAAGCCCCTGAAAACAAGATTTTTTTAAAAGAAAGTGAATTTTATTATTTATGGAAAGGTTTTTTATTTTTTAATCTGGTTAAAGTTGCACAACTTTTTTTTTTTATCAATTGAGGACTATGACCTGCTTTCAGAAATGGAAATTAATTAAATTTAAGGAGATAGATTTTGGGACTTGTGAGCCATCAAACTTTCTGTGTCCCCTTAATGGTTTTCTTTTTTGACTTTTTTGCCCAAAGTAAGATTTTAGGGAGGCTGTATGAAAAGTTGAAAAAGTGCTGGCATCATAACAGATCAAGGCATATCTGAGCTGATTTCTTGTCCATTTACAGTAAATGAGTAAGATGTTTGAAAGCAGTAATTTATTTTTTACAGAACATTTCTAATCTGTTGCCTGGTTTCCTATGTATTATTGCTTTTGTATTAAATTTTCACTTGAACTTTTCACTCTCTCTGTGTTACAGCCAGTCAAGTTAAGGTGCATTTTCTCTTTTTTCCAATTCCAGAGCTAGGACCAACAATCCCTGGGTGCAAGTTAAATTTTTCTTGAGGAGAGGACCTTTCAAAGGGACTCTGCAGTCTGGTACTTTCAGTATAAAACTCCTAACACCAGACTAACTTTATCAAAGATATGTCATTTAATTGTAGGAAAGATAAGATGTGGAGAGAAGAAAAAATTACAGTATTTTCAGGTGAATGCTGGAGTGATGACAATGGGTTGGCAAAGAGTAACAAGCTGAACTTGTGTTTTGATCACAGTTATGTTCAAAATTATCATCCGGGATTTTTTTTTAGTGGGAAGCCTCAATGAGGAGCTCTTAAAGCTTCTGCTGAGGTACGTTGATCTTGGGAAAGAAAAGAAAAGATGAGACTGAATATTAAGATTGGAGAGCTTTGTAATAGGATAAACAGTTTCTGAAGTAAGGAACTAAACAGGCAGGCTCATGTTGCTTCAAAAAATAAGAATTGCTTTTATTAGGTGAACTCTGGGAAAATACAAAACAAGAATACATACATATAAAGGGTGATTTAATATAACTAGTTCATCTCAAAAGGGAATTAGTAGGTCAAGGTTGCTTGGGTTGGAAAATCTATTACTGCATTCTTCTGCAAAGCTATTGGCAGATGAGGAAGGCACTGTTCTTCCACGATTTGTAGGTGTCAGGGCTTCCTGATGTAGCCACCGGGGTTTTCTCAGCACCAGTTCATTGACTGTGAGCCTCTCCTGATGCTGGGGCAGATACAAAGGAGCTTCTGTCTGCAGTGATTGTTCCTGAAGCCGCCATCACTGCCTCACAGACCCAACCCAAAACTCAAGGAGTGCTTTTCTTTTTTCTTCAATATTTTGATTGTCTTTATTGGAAATTACTCATCTGCCCTGAGGGTTGCCTGAGGCAGGGTCCAGCTGTTCATCCTGCTCAAGGTTTAATGGCCATGGAGAGGGATGGAAGTGCACACATGGGTGGTATCATGTTTAGCAGTGTGCTGGTGCTTTACATCAATATCTTTTAGCATCAGAGGTGGAGGTAGGATGACTTGCAGAGGCAAAATGCCTTAGAGCCAGCTGGCTAACCTTCAAACATATTAGTGTTAGTGATGCCAATGAACTGGAAAGTAGCCTAAAGTAATAGCAGATATGGCAGTATTCCAAGTGGCAGAAACATATCTGCCATCTTGAAGGCCCACAACCTGTTGGGCTGGCACTATTTTGGAAGTTCAGACAGCAGGAATTTGCAAAGAAAATTTCTTCCAGCATTCTCACTTCTAAGGAAAATTTCAGATTTGTTATCCCACTGTCAAGAGGTTCAGGTAGTTGGAGCTTTTGCAAAGGTTCAAGACAAAGTCTTGACTCAGGAACATCGTCTTCTTCTAACAATTAATTGTACATATTAAACCAGACTTTGGAATAGTCAGTATTGAAATGACTTTAAGATGAATCCATGGGGTACATTGCTATGGTCAAGATTAGTGGTAACCTTACCTAGAGGTGTTGAGGTGAGATGGAATTTCTTGTGACAGGTTATCTTTGAGTCTTCAAGCCCCATGTCAAGGCTAAAACATCTCTGTTACTTCAGTGCAAGGATTACACCAATTCATGACATTCCTTTGTTTTCTGATGGGTTCCTGCAGTAAAACTTTGAGTCAGCTGCTGTATGTTAAGCTACAGGCTAAAGGTTGCCAGCCCCAAGTGGGGAAGGAGCCATCAAATAGTAGCAAAAGAAGAGAACAGAGAACTTTCTCTAAGACCTGCTTAGAGAAATAAGGAAGTTAAAAGATTTGAAGTAGTTTTAAGATTATACTGATCACAGTGGGGATTTTACTTAAATGCATAGAAGTCAGCTAAAGCTTACAGAGACATTCAAATCCTGCACAGTGTACAAATGGATGGCAAAGCCTACGGAGACCCCAAGGCTACAGAATGCTGATGCAATTATCTGCCTCTCTAGACTCCACATACTCTAACATGCTACTGCTGACCTGAAACAATCTCAATAGGAACTGCCACTGAGTGATTGTATGTTCATGTGTTCAGGAGTGAGAAACTGAAATGCCTTGGATTCCTATCAGTCTACAAATGAAGGAGTGGGGTGGGGGTGGTGTGACTTTCCCTACTAACTGGTTGAAAGGGAACACCTACGTGCTCTCCAGAACATCTCTATAGAATCCAAATTTGAAGAGTTTAGAATTTGTAAATCAGGGCAAGCACTGGTAGCTAAATGCTTGTTTCATATGTTGTGACTGCATCCACTGGGGAAAACATCCCAAGATCTCTAAGAATCCCATTCCTTTTGTGTAGCTACAGCAGTGCCAGCGAGCACTGGTGATGTTGGTGTATTTTTGAAGAGTTTACATGAAAACAACTCTTAATTATTTTCAAAAGTTCATAAATATTTTTGTGTTCATAATCTGTTTGCAATTAACACTCAGACAATTTGAAAAATAAGAGCTTAACTTTCTGAATCATGAAAATCCCTGACTTCAGCTCCTCTAAACCACAAGTGAGAAGTGCCTTCCAGTGATAAGCTGCTTTTCCAGCATTTTGGTTAAAATCTTTGAGCCCCTTATTTGCACCATGTTTGGCACACTGAGTTTAGGCTTTCCTGGGACTCAGAGGATCAATACAATATAGACAGCAGTAGCACTGGAGTCACATCATGATTTCCTTCTTCCCATGAGCTCTGATAGACCTGAAGCTGAAAAGAAGAGAAAAAGAAGAGAAAGTGCCTTTCTGTTAGCTTCCTAGTATACACTGTACTTTAAAATTTTTAACAATTTTCTTCTAAAAATGCTTTGTAATTTCCAGAACACAGCTAAATTATACAAATGCTTTATCTTTATGTGGCTGGCCTATCCCATTTCATAGTTTTTTCCACTACTTTTCCCTGGAGAACAGCCCTAGGAGAAGGGACAGCATTACTTTGTACCCGTGTGCTGGGTGAAGGGCCGGAGCTGGCAGCAGGGGCTCCCCCAGCACATCTCCCCTCCGGCAGCCCCGCAAAGGCAAAGCAGCGGCTGGGGGAGCCGGGGGCTCCTGGCCCGAGCTCCCGCAGCTCCCGCAGCTCCCGCAGCCCCGCTCACGGCTCGGGCCGGGCGGGACCCGGAGCTGCGGGACGAGCCCCGGGAACAGCAGCTTGGCAGCGAGCAGAACGGGCAGCCAGAGTTTGGCTCCGAGTTGTTTGTTTTTTTAAAATGGAAATTAGAACCCAATATCTAGGACTATATAGAAGAGTTATGGGCATGAATAGTGAATCATAAGCTTGTTCTTTTAATTACTGTGGCATACTTAGAATCTATTCATGTCTGCAAAAGCCCCAGTGGACCAAGTGAAATTGTGATACATCAATTTCAGCCTATGCAAACTTATTTACAGGAAGATGGTTAAAGCATCATTTAAAAGGAAAAGAAAAGAATGTAACTACAACTGTTTCTTTTAGGTAGAAACTGAAAGCCATCTTAAATATACCAGGTGCAGAGCACAATACAGTAACCATGAATGACATTGCACAGAAAACTGAGGTATGTACCAATTTTAAAATAATCAAGGCAAAGCAATAATTTACAACTAATGCTTGCAAAAGTAATAATTACAAATAATTGTAAAAGACAATTATACTGGAAGTCTGCTGGTATTGCCATTATTTTTAGACATTGAAAGGCGATTTGTTAAGTAGCTTAAGATTTGATGGAATCTATGAATTATGTTCTTATTAGAAAAACATGGAGGAGGGTGAAATATGGAAAAGTGGAAGTCTGCTGGTATTGCCATTATTTTTAGACATTGAAAGGCGATTTGTTAAGTAGCTTAAGATTTGATGGAATCTATGAATTATGTTCTTATTAGAAAAACATGGAGGAGGGTGAAATATGGAAAAGGTTTAAATGTTGGTGGCAAAATTCTGGGCAACATTTACATCTGATGCTTAAATATAAATATATTAGGCTACTTCAAGTGTTTCCTCTTCTACATAGACTTACTTAGTAGCAGGAACAAAAACTTCAGGTGTAGGTGGAAAAATATGAAACAAAGCATGTTTTTAGCCAGTTTTCTTAGTATTACTTTATTGAGAACATTCCTGTTGTCGTCACTGTAAAAAGAAAAAAGCTTCACAGTAGTTCTGAAAGGGAACCTTTGGTGTTTGGACACCCACAGAGTAATCACTGGCAAAGAAGTGTCCATTTGCTGCATCAGCATCAGAGCCCTGATGGTCCAGTGATCTTTGTATTTCATAACATAAAATCTCTGGGCTCCTGTTTTTTTCTAGATATGGAAACAGTAAGCATATTGCAAGTTTTAAATTAAGAAGTACTATAGTTTATTAAAAAACTATAGATAGCTGTTGAAGTGTTGCAGAAAAACTCTCGTTTTGTATTATGTATCTTTGTCTTTTTATCTCTTTTAAATGTTAGGGGCAGAGAGTCTCTTTGGTGATAGCTAAAGATTGAAAGCAACAATAGAAATCTGTATCTAATTTAATAGGTTAATATAATGCTGAATGTTGTTTTGGATATTTTAGTATTTATGACTACTTATGAACAAATACAATGATGCTTAACTGATGATGGCTCAATGCACAAAGGTCATAATCTCAATTGCACTTCTGTTTTATTTTCTTACATTCTTTCAAATCCAATCTATCAGAATATTTCTGTCCATCTGTTTCACCTTTCTTTTTCTTATCTTCATTTCTTCTATATCTTCACCAAGATTCTGCTTTCTTCATCTAAACCCGTCCAAAAGTCCTATGTGCCCAAGCTTCACAAAGGTGATGTAAAGGATAAATTTGAAGCTATGCAGAAAGCAAGGGAAGAAAGAAATCAAAGGAGATCTAGAGATGAAAAGCAAAGAAGAAAAGAACAATATGTTAGAGAGAGAGAATGGAACAGGAGAAAGCAGGAGGTTATTTTCTTTGCTAATATTTTGTGTTATAATATTTAATATTGTATCTGAAAATCTATTCACATTATTTGAAGACAATAATACTGGAATTTCATTGAAGTTATAAAGACAGTTTACTTTCTGTGTTTCATCAACTAGATGAAAGAACTGCTTGGATCTGATGAAGATGATGACACCAAACAATCTAAAACAGAAAAGGGTTATGTTCCAAAGCTCATAGGTAAGAGTGGCCTGACTTTAAAGGCCACAGAATTCCCTGGGTGAGTGTTAGATGGAACTGCTGAGCTGTGCATTTCATGTCCACAGGAACTGTTAAAGGCAAGTTTGCAGAAATGGAGAAGCAAAGGCAAGAAGAAGAAAGAAAAAGAACGGAAGAAGAAAGAAAGCGCAGAATTGAACAAGATATGATTGAGAAAAGAAAAATTCAAAGAGAACTGGCAAAAAAGGCACAGGAGGTATGTTTATCTGATGTAATTGTAAACAATAAACAAGAAAAACATTTTGTATTGGTCAGAAAGATTTGATCTTAAGATTTCTCATAGTAGAGATTTACATGGAGGTGCTCCGTGGGGTGGAAGTGAGATATAATGTTCAGACAGTCTTTATTTCTTTACAGTTACAATTTTCTTGTAAGCTCCAAAGTTGAGTAGCAGATGAAACTGGGCAGGCACAGACCTGGTAGAAACCAGGCACAAATTTTGGTGTCATATGCATATAAGTTTACTAAACTAATTTGAAAACGTTTCTTGTATTTTATAAACTCTTACTTTAGACAACCTTTCCTTGTAAGTTAGTGGATAGAGCTCAGTGATACATGAACTAAGGTAAGCAAGAAGTAGTAAGAAACGCCAGTGGCAGGTAAAAATGAGACAACACTAATGCAGTAAAAATAATAAACCATGAAGATCCATCTCATATTTTATTCCTTTGCCATCATTGCATATATATACACACACACATATATATATATACACACACATATATATATATATATATATAACATATGAACAGACTCCTACTTTTATCGATGCCAATAAAGCAAATTCTGTCTTTTGTAGGATATCAAACTTAATTACTTTTGCAAGTTTTCTTCAGTGCTGCAAATACTGCAGTGAGAGTAAGCATTTAAATGATAGACTAAAAACATATGCAAATTTCTATTAACCAAATGATAGTAGAACTTCATTTAGGTTTAAATTTGTGTAAGAAATGAAAAGCAGTGCTATAGGAGAAGTCAGTTTTTAGATAGTCTTTTCAACTAGAACTTCTAACATTGTTAAAACCATTTAATTTGCATTGTATCCAGCATATTTTTAATCTACCCTACAAGGCAGAAATGTAGAATTCTAAAAAGTGTCTCAGTTTTAAGCCATAACATAGGCACAGCATAGGAAGCAAGCACAGCATTCGGCTTTTTTCAAGAGTTTGAGGGGAAGACAAAGTCACTTGAATCAGAAATGATCAATGACTTAGCTTTAGATTATTTAAATTTTTTTTTTAATATGATTCTGAAATGTTTAAATGAAGAATGGACATCTCAAGTACTGTTCTTGGTTCAGCACTGTGTTGAGAATGCTTTAGCAGACTTTGTGTGGGATGTTTCATATCTTGTTGCCTCTTCCTCGACAAGCTGACCTATCTGAAGCATTCCAATAGAGCCTCGGTCCTTATCACCTCTGTGAATTTATGTGCTACATATGTACCACTGAGACAAAAAGAATTTCCAGTTCTGTGTTTGCAACTCTAAGGCAAAGAGCCAAATTAATGTAATTATATGAAATTCTCATTTAATAGATTGATGACTTTAACAATACGGGAACTGAATCAGCAGCTGAGGTAATCGGATTTTTTTAAAGAAATGTTCACCTACATTTTTATTCACTTTGTTTTATTTTTGTAATTTGGGTTGGGAAAACTTAGAAAACAGCACGAAATACCTAATTAAAGTTCAGCCAAGGAGTTAACAAATTTCTAACATATATGGAACTATCTCAATACTTGAAATCAATATATTGAAGTCCGAAACAGAGCCTGCACTATGAATACTTCGTGGTTAGTTAAGAACATCTAAAATGTAAATATTCAAAGCCACCAGAATTATTTTATATGTATTAGTAATTCTTTTCCTAATATAAATATATATTAGGGATTCTTTTAAGTCCTCTGGCTTTGCAAAGAATTATCTTAAAAGCTCTTTGCCTTAAACTTGAAATTAAAGGGGGATTCTGACAATATACAGATGTTTGAACACCTCACTCAGTTAACTTTGTTATTTTTTTTTACTAATATACCATATGGGTTTTGATTTTAAGTCTTGCAAATAAATGTTTCATTTCAAAAAGCTGGGCCCAAAGGTCCTATCGTCTTTCACTAACACAAGAAAATCACACTCCTACTACAGTTTTGGAAAGAAAAAACTAAGCCTGCAAATTCATCAATTTAAACTTATTCAACAGGAGGGAAAAATATGGGTAAATTATATTTTGGCAATTAAGTTGTAAATAGAGAGTTGAAGCAGCAACATCCTTTTTAAGAAACAATTACTGTACCTGACAAATTACATATTAGAAATTACAAATCACATATTTCTGTGTTGAGCTATTGGCTTATTCCAGCTGCAGTTTATTATCATTTACATAATAAATATAAAACTGGAAGTAGAGTGTGGTTATAATTGTTGTGTATTCAAAATTACACCCGTTCTTTCCCAAACCTTGAGTTTTTATGGCTAACAGTTAATGAAAATCTATAAAGAAATTAAGGAGTTTGCCAGCTGTTATGTTTAAAATATAATTCAGTTCTTTATACTCTTCAGATATTAGAAGAAAACTAGTGACTTTATTCTTGTGGGTAATATTCAATACAAGTAAATCTTTTGGAAGCTTTGGTGCACACACGTTAAACAGCAGGTTCATTAAGAAATGAGTCCACCTAGAAGTCAAGTTTCATGAAAATGTAATAAATATCTTTTTGGACAGGAAGGGGATGATTCACTGCTAGTTACAGTAGTGCCGGTAAAGAGCACCAGGACATCTGGGAAGATGAAAATCATCTCTGAAAACACAGGAAAGGAGACAGCAGAACAAAGACAGACACAGGATGAAGAAATGGAGCTAAAAGATGAGGAACAAAACCAACTCCTTAAGGAACCCAAGTGCCTTTCATTTGTCCAGGTAAACCAGTCATCCAAAAATACCTATATAATAGATATTTATAGGCTTAAGATACAATTGTTTCATTTTTTTTACACAGGGTGAAAATGAAAACAGTGAAACTCAAGACCCTCTGTCTCCTGGTAAACTGAAAGTCACATTTGAAGAACTGGAAAGACAAAGACAGGAGAATCAAAGGCGGCAAGCTGAGGAAGAAGCAAGGCAGCGTTTGGAAGAGGAAAAGCGTGCCTTTGAAGAAGCCAGGCAGAGAATGGTAAGCACACATCTATTCATGGTGGTACACAATTTGTACATTCCTTCCTGTATGTGATTCTTCTCTTTTCTTATTCCTTATCTTTATTTCAAGCTGTTAAAAGAGTCTGGAAATGAAAGTTTTTGACCTTCACTCTAACTCAGTAACCACACTGGCATAATGCTTTAGACATTCTTTTAGTAAACCAAAAAATAACAAGTGTTTTGATTTTGCCAGCAACTTCTTTGATTTTTTTAATCTACACTTTGTAGTATCTTAAGCTGCAAGCCTTCAAGAAGATGAGTGGCTGTCTGTTTTCTTCTGAAGTAGTGCTGCAGATGGTTCAGTAACTGGTATTTGATGCAAACATTCCCTCGTAACAGAATGCTGTTTCTTATCCCCATATTTATTTCTAAATGTGATAGAAATATACATCAATTACAACTCTCCTCTCATGAAGGCAAAAAACCCCCAAACAAACAGATCAGCTCTTTTTTATGTACTGACATAAACAACAACATACTATAAATTACTAGAGGAAATCCCCCAATTTGTCAGAAATGCAGCCCACAGATCCTGTTTTGTATTACTTGGAAAACTGCCTCCATATGTGTTCTTTATCATAAGTCAGAGTTAGATCAGCTATGAACAGAGCTCACTATAGTTTGTTCTTTGATCACACTGAAGGAGTCATACACTTAGTATTAACCTAAGATAAGCAGATAGTTTAGTTCTGTGTTTCCTTATTTTTCCATATTCCATTTCCAATAGCATTTTTGAAGTTCTGTATTTGAATACTTTTCCCCTGTATAGTCATGATCACTTTCTTAATTCGCATACAAAATTCACATACAAACAAGATTAACAAGAAATGAGATTTTAATCTTCCATAAAAACGTGGAAAATATTATTTATAGGAATTTGCTAGCTTTAACAGAGTATAATTATGCATGAACAGTCTTGGAAAAACAGCTCTAGATCACCATTTTGATTATATGTCAAAAACATTCAGGACATTTATATTCTACAGAAACAAACTTGAACAAAACCAACAACACAGAACTTCTAGAAAGCTGAAACACACAAATTCCCAACTGGTCCATATTGAGAGATTCTAGGTTTAGGCAGATACCCAAATTGTAGTTTACTTTTTCATCTCCACCTCCAATAAATTGCTGTTGTTTCACACCAATAACCTTGCCATTATGTCAATAATGCACTTTTTTCTTTTTTGTTTGGGCAAGGGATTCTCATGAAGGAGAAGAGTGAAGAAACTGAAGGAGAGTGAACTCCATAAAGTCACTTAGGTGTTCTAAGTGAAGATTAGTTCACCTCTCTGTTCCTTATTCTTATGCATTTATTTATCAAGTAATACGAAATAATTTACAAATTCTCCACATCAAAATAAATTTTTTAACATGAAGCTGTACCTGCTGACCAGTGGTTGTCAAAATTTGAAGCAAACATTTTTCTTAAGAATTCAGTGGTTAATTTCCTTAAATTCTCAATTTTTTTTCCCCCTTACAAATTTCAAATAAAGATTTCTCTAATTCCCTTAATGGGTTGTCCCACATACCAGTCCCAGGGCTGCTCACAGTACAGAGATCTGGATTATCAGTACTCTGACAGCTCCCAGTCACTTCCTCCATGAACAGATAAAGTACTCTGGGATGTCTTCTGAAAGGGGGTCTTGATTGCAGCTTGCAAACCACAGGCTTCTCTTAGCACATAAGTGTTCACTGGAGAGAAGCTATAGTGAGGAGATCAGAGTATCTCAATTCCTTTTCTTCAGTGATGATTAAATGTCTAAAAATAAAATAAACAAAAATCTCAGTCTGGAATAGCAAAATGCTAACTGATTCAGTTTTGCTATAAGACTGTACAGCATTTCTTTAAGCGGTGCACTGATGAAAGCAATTTCTATACAAAACAAAAAGACTTGGTGGTATAAACATCTATGAAAATGATGTAAATAAAGAAAATAGAGAGTGGTTTACAGTAAATGATCCAACAATGAGACCATAAAGTATGTACTTAACTGTTCAGTCTCTTCCTGGTAACACATTGTTCTTTAAATTACACACTCAACACATTTTTAAAAAGTATAAAAGCTATGTGTAGGATACTGAAAATTTCTTTTCTCACTCCCCTGGCTAGAACAAAGGTTCAAGTGATTCTCACAGGAACCTTAGTCTTGATGCATTTTTCCCCCAAAGAGAAAACAGTACTTATAAAAGATCAGAAAGGAATGGAGTATTTATTTGCTATAAAGAATATTTTTTCTTGTTCGGGTAAATGCTTTCTACATTTTCCTCTCCCTATTCTCTCAAGATAAATGAAGGTGGTGACGAAGAATCTGAAAATGTTGTTAAAGAATTCCGCCCTGGTAAACTCAGACTCAGTTTTGAGGAGATGGAAAGACAGAGGAGAGAAGAGGAAAAGAGGAAAGCAGAAGAGGATGCACGACGACGCATAGAAGAGGAGAAAAGAGCATTTGCTGAAGCAAGGAAGAACATGGTATGGCATTTGGTTTAGCACAGAATTTAATTTTTACCTAAATCCCTATCTGGAAAGAAACTCTGGGAAAAACTTTTAAATAAAGTTAGGAATACGTGCTTCAACTCCTTCATTAATTAGTTCACCTTAGTATTTATTATAAAGTAATGGGCTAAACTAGTCAAGAACAATCCCTCCTCACAGCCAGCCTAGAGAGGATTTCAGATAATTTAGTCAAAATCAGGTATCATATCCAGTGGGTATTATTGCACTAGATGCAACAGACTTGGGAAGCAAAATGTTTTCACAAGGAGGGTTAATTGTTTTGAGTTTTTTTGGGAAGAGCAATTTCTTTTACAGCTCCAAGTATATTCCTCTACCTCTACAGGGTGTCCACCAATCATCTCTTACTACTATAGCACAATTAATGACATAGTAGAAAAAGGCTCACTGCAAGTATGTATTTTCCAGTCATCTGTGGCTCTTCAGGGAGAAAAAATTAAAAGGTTGAGCTCTTCTACTTGATGTTGTAACGCTTGTTCAGGGAAAAACAAAAAAATAATTTGTGGTGTTTACCAGTAGAACACTTTGTAGTACTGTCTTTCCTTGATAAACACAGATTTCTGCCATATGCAAGGACTTCTAAAATTTGAGTTAGGATTAAACTGGAGAGAAATTTTCAGGGGCTTAGAACTGACATACACTACCTGAAAGCACAGAAAGATACCTGATTTCAGAGGTTGGCAACTACTATTTATATTAAAAAAAAAAAAAAAAAAAAGTGGCCACAGAGCTTTTCACTGTGGTCTTCATACTTATTCCAACCACTTCAAGATTCAGCAGGCTTTTGGGTATAAGCCAGTTTCTTACTGGTGGATATCAGGAAATACAGCCGTAAATTACACAGATATAAACTAGAACGAAGTAGTGTTTGTTTCAAAAGGGAGGGCAGGACCTGCCAGTCTAGAACTGTGGAATAACCCAGGCATCTGGGAGCATCTTCCTACATCCTCTGTGGCTGAATTGGGAAAGGCCAACTGTGTGCCCAGTAACATTTTCTTAATCAAAGCAATACTTGGGAGAGAAATGAAAACTTCGTAAGAGTACTGATACTGCCAGCAGAGCTCCCTCTGCCTGGATATTGGGCCAAAGACCTGTGCTGAAAGACTACCCAGAGAAGCTACAATGTGAATTTAGATTTGATACTGTACTGAAAAATAGCGTCTCTCTGTATCTCCAAAGACAGAAAACAACCCCTAAAGCCACTTAAAAATACCTTCAATCCAACAAATGATGTTACTGGAGACTTTTTATGAAAAGGCAGTAGACAACTAAAGGAAGCACAGAAAGTATGTGCTGCTTCTGTTTTTTCCTGCTTTCTTGAGAAACTCTTTTTTTTTGGCCTCAGTGTAGCAGAATCTAAACTCAAAGTGACCAGGCAAGAAAAAACCTCACTGATGCAGCACAGTGGCTGTGACTGCTCTACTTGCAGACAGTGAAAGTGGTCTGTAACTAAAAAAACCCTGAAATCTATTTTTAGCATTTATGCACTTGAAAGTTCTCTGTTAAGTAGCATCACAAATATGAATACTACATTTTCTACTATTAAAAGAATACAACCCTCTATTTTCCTTATTTCCTACTGCTACAAAATGTAGCAGCAGTGAAGATATGTCCTAAAATCTTTAAAAATATAATAGTCCTCCCTTTCAAAGGCAGTAAAAATGAACATTAAACTGTTATTCCAGGAACTTTTTAATGTTCATTCATTTTAATTTCATCTTGGAAGTGGTAGAAATGGTAGTATTGTTGCTGGAATACACAAATGCTGCCTCCTTTTGGATCTCCTTATTTCACATTTCCTTGTGCTATTTTCATGCTCCCCAGCATCAGTGTGATCACTTCTACACTGAAGCAGTTGTCTTTCACCCCCATCAATCTTTTTCTGGTAGAGACTGCAAAAAAACCCCCTGTCTTAGCACAAAAAAACCCCAAAACAAAACAAAACAACTTTTCCTGTTTACTATGCTGCAAGCCATGATGGTTACAGGAACGTTTCTCACTACCAACCATTTCCACTTTGCAGAAAAAAAGAAGTATGGCCTAATTTCACAAAATATGGATAAAATATTTACTGAACTAACCACAGAGGTTTTGTGCATCACACAGCTCAGCTAAATCTTTGTGGTTTTTAACCAGGGAGAAGGTGGCTGTCTTTTCATAACTTAGTAAGTTGGAAATACAGACAGCTGCTAGTGCATGCACAGCTTTTGAATTCTTGGGAGCAAATTCTGAGTTGATGCTTCTTGTGGTCACTTAGGTTCAGTATCTTCTTGAAGTGATGAGCTTATGAACTAATGCACCACCAGCAAGAGACTTTCATGCTGCTTTGCTAATTTAATTTTGAATAGCCTCTAAAAACTGTGGGGCATTGTTTTCACTATAGGAAAGAGTTCACAGCTTTGGTTTTTGACTTCTCTATAATACAATTTCAACAAATATGCTCATATTACACAAAACAAATGAAGACTAGAAGGAATGGTGGTGCTGAAGTCCAGTTGTAAGCTTAGAGGGAAGATCTGAGTAAAATCTGTAGTGAAAAACAAAATTTGAGTGGGATTGGGCTAAAAAAAGTACTGAAAGAGCTGTGGCAAATAAAGAGGATATGGGCAAAGTAGGTCAAGAGTGTGGTATGAACCAAGATAACACCAACAGCAGAGAAAGGTGTGGGTTACAGAGGCAGTAAGCAGCAATTAATATAAGTAGTGCCAAAGGCTCTTACAGAAATGTCTGGTTTCTGTCCCTTTATAGTCAGAGCATTTTCTCAAATGGAAATATTGCTCCTTTAATTATTTCTATCATTTGACTGATTACTGCTGTTGGAAATGCCTACAACTTAGGGCACATTGAGCTCTCCCATGTTTGCCACAAGGCTTTTCAAACCTGTACTGATTAAACAGTGCCAAAAGCCACATCACCCTCCAGTTCACTACCTGACCATTGCCCAGCCTCACCTCACCTTAACCTACAGAACATTCCTGTTGAGACAATCTCTGTTAGTAAGTTTATATAGTTACATGGACATATATTCTTATTCATAAACTTACATTACATTAAAATATATAACTCACTGTCACTACTGCTGCTTTTGTAGTGTTCATTTTAGTACTTCAACAAATTCAGTCTGATAATAATTAGTTCTTGCACTTGCTGCTTTGGAAATAATGAAAACTGCCTTTCCTAGCCTCTACTATGTTACGAGTTAGTCTAAAAGATAGACCAGCTGCTCCTAATGCCAACCAGGCCTCATCCTGCACTGAAGCCAGACAAGGACAGGGAAAGGAGGAAACCCTTGCTAGTGGCTGTATAAATCAATAAACTAGCCACATAGCTTAACATAAACAATTAGTGCAAAAAGAAGAGCTTCTTCTGAATGTTCTGTTCAGTTATCCTTACTGGGAATACTAATACTGCTTTAGAACACAAATATGATTCAGATTGCTTAAGAGAAAGATTACAGATAAATGTACTTCAGTATTAAGAGCAATGACATTTAAACACAAACACTTTGTCTGAAGTAAACAGGAATGAATTGCTTCAGGTCCTAGAGGTGCATTTGGAGGGCATCCTCCCCTGCAGAGGGAAAATCCTGCATTTTAAAAAACCACCTAATCTTCATTATAAAAGTTCAAGTGTGGTAACTGAAGTTAAATACAAACCCCCAAAGCACTCCCTCCCACACCATGAGAGGAATGCCCACACTGGCACAGTGCACCTGTCTGTGCTGGGGCAGATGTGACAAAGTAGTCACTCATCTTTATGTACCAGAAGTGTCTGAACAATGCTGTAATTTCATCACAGATGTAATTAATGCTCTGAATTTCCAGCAGGTGCTGGATGATGAATCACCGGAAATGTTTAAAACCTTTTCTCAAGAATCTCTCATACCTGGAAAACTGGAAATTAATTTTGAGGAGTTGCTGAAACAAAAAATGGAGGAAGAAAAGAGGCGCACAGAAGAAGAGCGTAGGCGAAAGTTGGAAATGGAAAGGCAAGAATTTAAACAGCTGAGACAAGAAATGGGAGAGGTTTGTACATCAAACTATATGTTAAGCATGCTCTGAATAAAAATAAAATGTATCACTTCATTACTAAAAGTTTAAGACTGGAAAGAAAAATTCCTTTGAAAGAAGTTTTAATACATTTAACATTATGTGAAAGGAAAGAAAAATAGAAAACCTTATTTGTAAAACATTTTATATAATGGCATTTTTTATCACTAATCTATCAGGAAAATGTGTTTATCCACTGCCACCTTAGAAGTAAGTACAGTTACAAATTTGTAATTTGGTTTTGCAGTGATTTCTGAAAATTCTGGACTATTACTAAAATGATTAGATAATATTTATGATCTTGAGAGAACGGAAATATCTTGTTTCCAAAAGACAATACAAAAACAGAAGTAAGAAAGGGCAAAATTCTCGCTTTTCCTTAGAGAAATACTGTGCTACATAATGAGAAAAATACAGTGGGCTCAAATTTTTTCTAACTGGTGTATCAAGGGTTTGAAGACTGGCAGAGTTGATTTTAAAAATCACACACAAAATCTCCTTTACGTCCCAAATGTTTAAAATATCACACTGATGAACTTTACACTTCAGTGTGGCTGTGGGTAGCAATTCTTTATTATTCCCTTTCAAACGTTAGAGAACAACATCAATTTATTATTGTATTATTTTTGTTGCAAAGCTTGAGCAAGTAGTAAAGGCTCTAGCTTGTGATGTTCTCAACTAATCATGGGGAAGCAGGGAGAGACAGGGACACCCAGCTAAAATGCATGTACATCTTTACAACCAGAGGTCATGAAAGGAGGGAGAAAAAGATCAGTAATTACAGCTTCCCATGTGGTTTGCTACAAGATTCACAACTGCCCCTTCTTTTCCAGCCACGACATCTTGAAATGTCATTTACTTTTTCATTGAATTAGGAAAAGAAAAAAAAGGCAGTATTTTATTTTTAACAAAATAGCTGTATTTTAGAGGATTACTTCATATCATACTGCAAGCAAGTATAGGTGAATTTGGACTCCTGGTAAGTTTTTTGTATTGGTCTGTGTCTGGTTTTCTGAATCCAAGAAGGGCAGTTTATTGACAGCAACCCTTGAACAAATGGCATATTCAAGCAAGGTATTTTAAAATTTGTATCTAGTTGAGCTATGAGACAAATGCATTCATCATGAGATAGCAAAGAAAAAAAAAATACAGGGGAAAGGTCTCTGATTTCAAATAACAGAACTGTAATGTATTGAATTACACCATCTGGGGGGAGAATAGGTAGTAAAAATAATAAGGGCGTTTTCCATCTTACACATTCTGTCGTTTCTGAACAGCTGGAAGAAGAGTCTGAAACTTTTGAGTTAAGCAAAGAGTATGAAGAATTGATAAAGCTAAAAAGAAGCGGTTCTATTCAGGCAAAGAACTTAAAAAGCAAGTTTGAAAAAATAGGACAACTGTCTCAAGAAGAAATACGGAAGAAGATTGAAGAAGAGCGAGCAAAGAGAAGAGCAATGGATGAAGAAATAAGAGAAAGGGAAGCTGAAAAATTTCAAGAGGTAAGTTGCATTCTGTGTATGTTAATGATCAGCACACTGATGATCCAGGAGTGGACAATGCTGCTGCTTTGATCAAATGTTGCTGTCTCCAAAATTAGGTTTTCCCTTCTTTCCTGTTCCCTCCCTTGGATGCTTAAGGGTATCACACCTCAGCATCCCTTAAAGAAACAGCACCAGTTTGTTACTGGTGATTTGGTCAAGCAGATTTCTGCTTTTCTGCTCAAAGCATTTTAAGCTGAAACCTGTCAGCCTGAGGGCTTAAAACATATCTGAGAATTATCTATTACTCATCACTTGAGCTGCTTGTCCTTCTGAATTCTTAATTCATTCTCCGCTGCATGAATTGAATAACAAATTCAATTACCAAATTCAAACAATACCATTTGAAGATCAAGTCTCTGTGATGCACACTCACTCCTCAGGGAACAGCAGAAGAGGATGCCTATTTATGTGTACTTCAGACCAGATCCTTCAGTTTTTAGAGGGGAAACCCCAAGAAATGAAGCTATCAGTGACAAAACAGTCTGTAAACCATACGCTCAGTGTGAACTTTTGTGATGAAATGTAAAACTTTACCAGTATTAAGCCTGATCTGAGCCTCATTCTGGCTCTTCGGCATCAGCTCAAAGCTTGTCCTATTTGTGACCTTTTAATTTACTAATTGACACTCATTGTTTTCATGAGGTCAACTGTTTTAGTGTTAAACCCAATCTAACATCATGGCAATGTACTCAAATCACTGAGGATTTACAATTGCCAAGAAGTGCTCAACTTGTATATGAATAAAACTTTAGGATTATTTCTTTACATAGAATTTCTGAAATTACTTTTGCAAAAATCTTGGATGAACTATTACAAAACTCATCCTACACTCAAACAAACTTCTGAAAAAACCAGGTCTCTGTGTGGCTCTGCTCAGTTAAAAAAAATCTTTGGGAAGATAAAACAAGTTTTGCTATCGTATATATGTCTAAGGCAATAAATTATAGTTAAGCCCTGTTTTTAATTATTATTTCCCAAGGATGATGACGTAGATGTGACACCAGCCAAGATATCTGAGGCTCCATTTACTCACAAAGTAAACATGAAGGCTCGTTTTGAGCAAATGGCAAGAGCCAGAGAAGAAGAGGAGCAGAGGAGGATTGAGGAACAGAAATTACTACGCATGCAGTTTGAACAAAAAGAAATCGATGCAGCATTACAGAAGGTATAAATTGCAAAATAATATTGTCCAGTTGTGTCATTTAACTTAGCTTCTAATAACCACTGTAGGCGACACTACCAGGTACAAAAGGAACGTTTTACTTCTTTTAGTAGGTGCTAGGAATCGCTGAAACAATATAAAATTGCTTTTGGTGTTTGCATATACTCTCCGTGGAATCAAAGAATGGTTTGGGTTGAAGGGACCTTAAAATCATCTAGTTCTGACTCCCCTAAAGTAGGCAGGGACACCTCCCATTAGATCAGGCTGCTCAAGCCTCCATCCGACCTGAACATTTGCAGAAAAGTATGAGACACTGCTGACATCCCATGTCAGAGTATGTGAGATCCCGTGAATAGTCTGACAATGGAATTGACATTCATACCTGTATTTTACACCAACATTCCAGCCTCATTAAAATGCATTTTACTGCCTGTGGCATACCCAGATTGGGTGCATTGTTATGTATTGAGAACAGATGTGGAATTTCCTCCTCTCAGGAACACAGTAATTTGTAATCAAACATGTGTCACTATCAGTCATAGTGCTATTGCTACTTTAAATTCAACTTATTTTAAAACAGAAAAGGGAAGAGGAAGAAGAAGAAGAGGGAAGCATTATTAATGGTTCTACTTGTGAAGATGAGGATCAAGCTCGATCTGGAGCTCCCTGGTTCAAGAAGTCACTGAAAAACACATCAGTTGTTGACGGCGAGCCAGTGAGATTTACAGTTAAAATTACTGGAGAACCAAAACCTGAAGTTACATGGTGGTTTGAAGGGGAAATGTTGCAGGACTCTGAGGACTATCAATATATTGAAAGAGGAGAAACCTACTGCCTTTACTTGCCAGAAACCTTCCCAGAAGATGAAGGGGAATATATGTGTAAAGCAGTCAACAACAGAGGCTCAGCTGCTAGCACCTGTATTCTCACCATTGAAAGTAAGAGCTAGCATTTTAATTTGCTTATATCTCAGCCTTCCTGAATCTTTCCTGTTATGAAAATCTTAACTTCCTGTCTCTCTTAACCCTTTTTCTGTTTTCTAGCTGATGACTACTAATGCTCTACTTTAGCTGGAATCTTTCTTCCCCTCAACTTTCTTACTGCATCATCTCTTTCTCTGATGGGGCCAACTAAAGAAAGCAAGGATGTGCATTAATTTGTCATTCCTGCGTCAGATAAGAACATAACCTTCAAATTGTGAGAATTCCCTACTCAATGCAAAAACTAGTATCAAAGGCTAAAAATAAAAAAATCAATGTATGAAAGATCAACTGAAGGAAACTGAATTATCATAGTGCTCCAGCATTTGAAGACCAACTCTTCTGTAACAGAATAAAGCTGAATACACGATCTGGAACTTGTGTAGCAGTGTAGGTCTGCTGGTGTATCCTGCATGAGCACTGAATATTTAAGCTGTTTTACTTTATCCTAGAGGCAACTGAACTGGCAAAGGGAATATTTACTGATGATTTTCAAAAACCCAAGTGTATTATTTTTAAAGAATAAAAAAATGACATAACTGCTCACCATTGCTTCAAGCAGCATAACTTCTTTTGTTTTAAAATGGGCTTGCATTGAAAATGTTCTGCTCTGATTAATCTATGCAGCTGACAATCTAAATAAAAACAATCTCCTTTAGGTTTGTAGTAGTTTTCAAAGTACCAACTCTTGCTTGTAAAACTCATGATTTTTTCATTGATTGAATGACACCGCAACAGTTGGTGGACAGCTATAATTGGCTCATATTTGAAACTGGTAAAAAAAAAAAAAAAGCTTTAAGAATATTATTTTCATGAAGTGCCTATTTTCTCAATATTAATGCAGTAAGTTTATTGCCACATCTATAAACACTGTTTTCTTAAGGCTACTGTATTACTTTAAGACCTCCTGACATAAACATTAATGTCACTCTGCTAACACCCATCTGACCCATTGAGATGAAGCTTTGGGAGGAGTAACCTTACAAAAAAAGGTCACATTTTAAAGTACTCGTGCATAGTACAGCGGCTGAATCTGCCTTCCTTCTACAGTTACCTGCTGCAAGTCACTCTACGGCCTCATTTAAAAAGGGTAACGAGCTGCATGGTGTTTTGAGTTAGTGTTTACTCTAATAACCACATAAACATTTTACTCTATTTTTTGTGGGCGATGTTCACTCACAGAAGTACAGGTTGATACAGTAATTTTGCTCTGAAGCTGTTGCTTCAAAATAACAAAGGCAGGGAGAGGAGCATAAAAAAGACAAAACCATTGCTATTATTATTCATCAGTTTACATTTATTGAGAAAAACCATACAAAAACCATTATACAGTTAATGTGTACCCATATTACATACAATGTCAATGCAAGCTCAAAACCACATTTTTTGTAAAGCATTCAATTTACCTCAAGTCCAAGCTGCATCTCCCTAAGACACTGTTCCCATCACAGTTGCCTTTTAAAGCCAATCTTCTGTTTACACACGGGTAGTTTCTGCAGAGAACACTTTTCTCAGGACGAAAAGGCATTTCACATGCACGCAAGAGAAATATTTGTGCATACACAAGAGTTTCATAAGCTATTACTAGGGAAGAGGGAATCCTGTCAATTGTTTGCGTTCTGAAAAGCCCAGTCCTCCCTTCCTCCCCCCACTTCCAGAGAAAAAGCAAAATGGAAAAGCTTTTAGCATGCAATGGAAAACTTAAGAATTACTCTGGAAAAGAAATGGGGAGAAACAGTTTCTACCATCCAATAAAATATCACTAGCATAAAGATGAAATACTTCAAGACAGGCTGTGCAAGTGAATCGTGATCCTGTCTGCCTGACAAGTGAAACAGATGACTTAAAGTTAAGCCACACTAAAGAGTATCCACCTGGTATTTTATTCAATGTCCTAATAAAGTATAGGCTGCAGAAAGCGATATGAAATTCTTTTCCTACTTGAACATTAAGCTTGCTTTTAAAACTTTTCTTACACTTCACATTCATTGTGGGACACTAAGTGGTGATGCATGGGGTAAGCAGGAAACATTTCAAGACACCTTTTGGACAAGTTCACTGCATTTCTAAGCAAGTTCAGTTATCTTTTTGGCTACTGGGGTTACTCCAATCATCTACTGTTGTCCCAGGAACTCTGAGTTTGGAGACAAGAGTTGAAAAGAAAAGGAATGCTATGCTCTGCACAAACCAGCATGCCAGTAAGCCCTGCAGTGAGAAAGCTGGAAGCCAATACACCTCAAATGCTTGCTACACAGAAGAACATCTCACCTTCCACACACTAGCAACATCCCAATACATTGGCTTTTTCTTCTCTATCTCCTCCCACAGGCTAAATTAGCAACTGAAAGACTGTTCAAGATATTTCAGGAGTAACAGTTGAAGGAAAAAGTACCATGTAAAAAGGAAGTGAACAAATGACTCACCCCCACACTAAATCCACAGTATCAAAATCCAAATGGTACACACCTACCCCTCTTCTCACGTCAAAAATGAAGTTACATGTTAAGCTACAGATGAAATACTAAGTGGCTTGAGAAACTGAAGCACAACTATTAATTCAGTTCAAAAATTAGCTAGACTGTTTAGAAGGATATAAAGTAAAATAGATGGTTTATATTATTAAATCACAGTTTAAAAAACTTTAACAGATTATGGAACATTAATGGTCAAACAAAGAATACTTTAAAGAATGAAAAGTGATCAAAACAAAAATTATACCCTATATCATTATGTATGGGATACATTTCAAATCTGTTATGCTTTTGCCAATTTTACCTTCTACATGGAGCCCTTCTATGGTCCATGCTCATCGGCTCACCAATGGCATACACTCAAAGGATTCCTCTTTACTGGTAGTAACTATCTCAGGACCTGATTCTATGAGCTATGATTTGGTGCTTGCAGCATCTTCAGCACTGTGTGTGAAAATGAAGGCAGTATTTTTGAATATTTTTCTTTGATGCACAGACAAGCAGGACTTTTGAAAGAGGAGCAGCACATTTTAGAACCAGAATAATGAACAAAAAACCAAACAGATGCTGCTTTATGTTAAGCCAAAAAAACCAACAACAAAAGCTCAGAATAAAAACCTGTACCAGACCATCTGTAAGACATTTAACATTTTATACTATGAAAATACTCAGCAATTCAGTTAAAAATATCAAGAAACAGCATACACTGACTGCTATAGCGATCAAACATTATTTGCTGTACTGTTAACTGGTGCTCATGCTTTTTCAGTTAAAACATACTCATCTCAAACTCCAAAGTCTCTTTTCCTACCATGTCAAGTATGAATAAGCAAACTCCACTAACACACTATAACTGTAAGACAAGTTATCAAGTTCAGTGATAACAACAAGAAGTCATTCTTTACATTTAAGTCTTACGGATTAAGTGGGAATAGTGCCCTATTATAAAAAAAACATTTGTGAAGGCTGTTGACATTTCTAACCAAAGCAATTCCTGCACATTTTAAAGGTTTTGATTCTTTAATTGCAACAATTATCTATTTGGGTAAAATAACAAAAATTACTTATTCTGATCAAGTTCAATTACTGCAATGTAATAATCTTTTCTAAAAAAACAGAAAGAAAAAAGAAAAAAATACATATTGACCTAGAAATATAAACAGTTGTTTAAAAACTTAAGATTTTCCACTCAAATGGAACCGTGAGTAACAATGCATTTGGGAAAGCAGCAGATTGCTTTTCAATACACAACCACAAAGATCTCACAGGGACAACATTAATGTACTGAAATATATTAATTTATATACTTCCTTAGGTTGTGCTTACCTGTTGCTTTTTTGCAGCAGAACCTAAGGTGGAAGGTCTGGGAAGGCACTGTGAAGTATAAATAATTGCACTGTTTGCAATTAATAAAGATTTTATACCTTAATGAATCAAAATCAACAGCCTCCATTTTGCGAATGATAAACGAATCCAGTGAATTTAATTTTGCTCACTTTAGTACATAATAAATGCACCATTCAGTAAGGTTATCTACAAAATACCATGCAAAATACCTGAACTATTAAACTTAATACCCTACACTACAGATAGCAAATACTGTCCTAGCCTTCTTCAAGCTACCAGCAAATTCCTAGCTTTAAAAGGATAAAAATAATTCCTTCTATTTCTACAGCACAATGCATACATTGCTGATTACCTGAAAAAACTACTTCAGTTTTCAAGCCTTAACTTTTACTTCTCTGTGCAGCCACCCTAAAAAAATTTATTCTCAAAGCAACAACATGGTGTTCCAAAAATTAAAGCAATCAACAGTTATAGGATTATTTAAAACATACCTACATCACTACATATCCGCAAAACTATCTGGAGACAAAGACAACTCTGTCTAACAAGTGGTTCCAAAGACTTCAATGTTATGATATGCATACTTTAAAACACTGAATGACAGCTGTCTCATGAGTACTAATGAAAGAAACTCTTAGATAAACAGAAACATGATTTTCTTTAGCTATTGCTAAAAGTTTCAGAAATACTTACCCATAAAACTCAGATTATGTGTATGTATATATATAAGCAATCCTATGTTTCTGAATTAAGAAGCAATTATGATTTCCTAAGATACCAGCACTGTATTCCAACATAATATCACACAAATACAGCATTTGCATTATGTGGAACATTGACAAAAAGATACTGTTGCAGTTCATCAATTTGTCATTCTGATGTACTTACAGTGCAATGCTCCTTGAAGGAACAATCAAGGATGATACACAGCACAGTCCTCCTCACCCCTATAGAGCTAGTTCTATACTGGCTGGATCAAACCTGCACTTCAACAGACAATGGCAAGACAGACTGTAGTGCATGTAGTCTAATATGCAAAGAGCCAATAAATATGCAAAGAGCAAACACAGGATTTCAAGAGAATCAGCTTTTTAGTATGAGCATTAGAGCAATAAGAAGTTTCAAGTATATATAAAAAAATAATCAGTTGATTCAAATACTTGAATATTTACAAAAAGAGAAGTTATCTGCTCTGCAGGAAGTTCTCAACCACTCCCATCACTCAAACAAAACAGCGTTTTAAGGACAGACGCAATTTTTGTAACTACTATGCATTACCACATTGACTTTTCTACACTGAATTTTGAAGTGGACTACTTTAAACTGAAGGCTTAAGCACATTACACTTAAAGTAAGTTTATAACTAGTCTGAAAAAATCCGTAGAATAGTTATGCAGGAACAGTTTTGAAGTATTCAATTAGAAACTGAAGTTATCTGTTATAGCAGCTGCACAGGTCTGAAACAGTGGTCATGTATAAAAGGAAATTTCACTGTTAATGCAATGGAAGTATGCCAAAAGATCATCTTCTTAAACACATGCAGTTTTCATCAAGTAGAAAAAAAATTAAGGTATCAAGATTACTGTGCTAGGCAGCAAAATACAATGAATGAAAGAGATCCTCCATCTACAGCTATTCTGCAAGAGGGGAAAAACATGCTAATGACAAGTTTTTCAACTCAACAAGGTTTATGGGGGGAAAAAAACCCAACTCATTTGTGTAGCGGTACCTTGATTCAGCGTTGCAAATCAATCCTATAATCAATACTGCATATACCCACATATCCAACTTACCGACACAGGAGGTTTCATATTATTTATTGTAAAGCACAAAACAGGCATTTTAAAAGTGATAAAGTATACATTGAAAAAGTACATTTATATCACAAAGCATTGACCACATAATTGCAAATACATTTGCTGGAATGTGTACATCTACACTAATAATAAAAACAAACCATTTTTTCATTTCTACACAGAAATATTACCTCCTATCAGTAGTGATAGATATTTTGTACATTTTCAAAAACACTATTTTTTAAACCAAATTTAAGATCTTCATCAAGGCGTCTGCATCCATACATTTAACAAAGGTTTTTTCCCCCACACAATGAAGCAAATACTGTATTGTCCACTTCTTATTATTGGCCCTGTGCAGAAGAGATACATAAGAGATACACAAAAAGTTAAAGAAAATCCTTTAAATCGAGCTAACTCAGGAGTGAAGCCTTTAAGAAAGAAAAATTGGTTAATGTAAATGGTGGTGGCTTCTTGCATGGTTTTCAAAACCCTGGGAGGAGAAAGTTTTTCTTCTTTTTTTTAATTAAAAAAAAAACAATCACCAAACATATGGATAGGTACAGAACTCAAGTTATCAGGTAAACAAAGTCATCTACTCATTATTCTGATAGCTATTTTGCTAGAAAAAAAGATGCATACCCCAGAGGAACAAAGCAGGAGACATGCAAAAAAATATCTACAACCACCGAGACAGAAGCCAGCCAAAAACCACTTTAGGACTGTACCTGTGGTGCTGGAGGATGCTGTGGCATTCCCTGTGGACTTGTCTGAGCATAGTACGCTGCCTGCTGCCTGTAGTACTCAGCCCACGCTGCGCTGTAATCTGGCTGCCCGCCCGGAGGAGCCCCAGCAGGGGCAGGAACAGCTTGACCTGCAAGTCATTGGAATTACACAGCTTTGTTGTTGCAATAGAAATGAGAACATTTCAAGATCTCAACACCGAACAAACATCACCTAGCAATAGTCCTCCAAGGCTTTGAATAAACTTGTGGCTGCTTTTTTCAGCCTAAACACACATTCTATTACTTTAATGTAATAACTCCCATGTAAATCAAAATGAAGGAACCATAAGGACAGTTTTTTCAGCCTCTTGATTCATAATCATGAATCATGTTTAAAGCCTGATGACCTAAACAATAGTAGCATTTAAATACACACCAAGAGGCAAAACTTTTTGTAATCCATCTAGACTAATTTGACCTTGTTTTACAGACTGCATTTATTAGCTCAGCAGATGCCATTTCATGCACTTCCCTAATTCTGGCATCCTTCATTCAATTACAAAGTTACTGCAGGTTACATTTTTCAAAAAGTGCAATCATTTTTGTAAACATTTACTCCACTACAGAATACAGTCCTGAAATGTGCTTCCACACTTTGTGGAAGTTCCAGTCCTCTAGAAATAAGAGCATGTAAAAATACACTCTCAAAGACAGCTCAGAATTACTTCTCCTTCCAACAGAATCAATTGACTGACTAAAATCCCAGTGACAGACTGATACACAGGGACTCTTCAGCATACTAAAAAAACAAGCAAAACAATAAAAGCAAATTACAGCCAACCTTTCAGTTGTGCTGTTCTTCCACAGGAGATCTGTCACAGACATCTTTTCTTCCTTTTTCCTCCAACTTCAGAAACACCAAATACACCCCTCTTAGTACCACTAATCTTTACAATTTCTGAGGGGTGTTTCTGCAGTTACAGTACAAAATGTACCAAACTCCAAGCAAAGCAGCACTCTCTATTCTCTAAATATCTGTCCACACATACTTGCAAACCCAAGGGTTTTATATATATATATGTAGTGCTTCATTTCAAGTTTCCTGAACTTCCAAACCAGAACTTCTATTATTGTCCCATGAAACTTTCGATTTACATTCTTGATGGGTTATTTTTCAAATCAAAAGTTCTAGTCAGAATTAGGATACTACCAAGAAACTACTACCTCTGCAAGTTTCTTTTAAAGACACTAGAAAAAAAAATCCGCAAACCCAATAAAAACGAATCACCACATCATGTCACCCCACAGGAAATAAACCCAAGCAAAATGTATAATTCCATGTGCACCCAAACTGTCTATTCTGTTATGAACAGAAAGGGACAGCTTCCACATGATGAGGGCTGAAAGTCTTCTGTTCTACCTGAAACCCTCTCACTTTTTATTTGAATACCAAGACCACTGAGCAACATGAGTATCAGAAATTCTAAGGAAGTGCTTTCTAGAGTATCAGACTGAAGGCTGGCTTTGTTTGGTTGTTTTTCTTTAAATACTTAAAAGAAAATTCACTTGAAGAATCCTAGCTATTCACACTACTCCTACACAGGTATTATCTTTTAATCCTCTCAAAAAAAAGTGTGAGCAGAGAACGTGAGTATTTGGAAAAGCATGATCCTGAAAGCCATCAAAATACAACCTTCCATCTTCCAACTCACCTTACAATTTAGTTTTTTCCACTTACACTGTAGGTAAGCTCTGAAAGTCTATCTATCTTTTATTTTGGTTTATATACTAATGGAATTTCTAAAAAAACCTTCTATTTCTTCAAATCTTTAGAACTGCTATAACATTTTACATTTTGCAATGTACCACAACTTACAATTTACACTTCCTTTCAATTATTTTAACAAAAGCTACCTTTAATATGGTTACAAACCATCCCCGGGTACACTCTTCCTAATCTCACCATTACTGTGAGATAATAACTGTACTTACAAATTACTGTCAGCACAACTGAATGTCAAAGATAAGGGATTTTTTGTGCATTATGACCCAAGAATCTTTGAACATTCAGCCAACTATGTCAAGGCAGCACTGAAGTTCAAACAACAAATCAAATTAAAGAAATTTAACATCTACTCAAAGATGTCAAACTGGACTTCTGTTCTGATGGGTATTTTTGGTGCACCATTTCCTACTAAGAACTGTGAGTAGTTCTGAACTTACACATGGAATTCAGCTGTTTAGTCCAAACTTCCCTTCACTGTAGAAGCTGCACCTGCTCGTTAATACCCAAATTCAACCAGAACACTCATGGGTAATCCTGATCAACTCCATACAAAGGAAACATGAAAAACACAGAACACCTCCCCTTTAAGATGGGCTGCAAAAGGAAAACACCAGCAGATTTTATAGTTCAACATTATCAAGGATGATTCTAGTAAAAGTAAACTATTTTGTTTCTTCTTTCCACTACAATGCTGAACAATCTTTTAAAAACACTCCTATTTTATTACTGAATCCTTTAACTGTATGTCAAGCCCACAGTATATGGGAATGACTTCAAATGATAAAGTTAAAAATTCTGATAGTGACATACAGATAATTTACGAATGATCATGACTTCATGTTTAAAGGGATCTGTTACCCATGAGAGACTTTTTTGAGTATTTGCTACTCAAAGCAGTAGCCCCTGAAACAAGGGTCTGGCAAAGTCCATCTCCATTTTCACTCTATGACTCAGGAAAGAGGTTGATACTCAAGTCACTGTTCAGTGAAAAATACACTGAAGTGTTCTCTATGATTAGCAGAGTCATATCACACCAGTAGGAAGCCACTTTGAAAACACTGTTATTGTTTGGATGGGCATATTCTGGAGTGTTTTACCATTTTCAGATCTCTCATACTTAAATAACTACGAGAAAATCCAAAACACCAACTGCAGTATTACTGGCAACTGGTTCAGCTTCCCACAAGGATTATCAAAACAGTTTTTTTCAGCAGCAAAAATAGAACTGACCAAGCTCAGCAAGTCTGAATTGCAGTTCAGCCCTCCCTAACAATGTCTGGTGAAATCATCTGTGCTGTGAAAAACCTGAGTCCTCGAAGAGCAAGTGACCTGTAATTCCCATCCTTTGGCACAAGTTAATGGGGTCAGAAGATAACAGTACTATAAGGAAGCACAAATGGTACTGGAAAGCCTGGAGACCACAAGGACTTGCTGGTGGACAGCCTTCCTGTCCATCAGGTGTTCTACTGACCTTCTACTGTTAAAGAGGTGGGGAAAACCAGCACCATTACAGCATTATGTCAACTCCAGCTGAATTCCTCTTTAAGTGGCTTTAAAGATAAATAGCATCTACCACACCAAGACTCTGCATCAAAAAGTTCTCATGATTTACAGATAAGTTATATAGCCATCAAGAGCTCTCCTTCAGGCAAAGAACTCAATCTGAACTAGAAAAAGGAGTTAAGATGAGAACTGCCCTGGTGTTTTTCTTCTTATTTGACTGTCCTGGCTGTTCACATTTTATGAGCAACTATTTTTTATCTCCCAATGTGTTTTTAGGCTCAGACTCCTCTTTGGAATTGCTCCCATAAGCTCTATCCAAACACCTTAAAACTTGCTATTATTTCATCTGTGCAAGTACAAGACTAGTGCAACCTAGACTTTGCTTTCCAAGACAGCAGATTAGCAAGATGGCAGAGTGCCTACCAACAAATTACATTATTTAAATAAAGTGAAAGCCACCCACAAGTCTGCATTTCAAAATGTGAGCCAAACTAACAGAGACAGTAAATTGAAAATAAATAGCTGAATAAACCAGGAAGAAGAAAAATGGGAAGGCCTTCATCTTAGGAATCCCATGTTTGGGAGGTGTAATTTTCTAAAGTCTGATACACAGTTGTGGAACTAAATAATCATGATATATTTTCTGTAGAAGTGATCACTTATACTGTGCTAAAACAAAAAATAAAGATAGCTATGTCTTGGCAAATAATTATCAATACAGCAGAAGGCTGGTAAGAGGAATTCTGCACGTTATTGACCTTAAATCTGAATGCTTTTAATATTCCATGAAAAAACTGAATGCAGTTGGGAGATGGCAGAACAGCCACCAAACCCTCCCCTGCAAACAAAGATATCTCCCAAACCAGATGCTGCTGTATGTCTAGTCAGAGATATCTGGCAAAGCACTGGCATTCCTAAGGCCACTGGTGCCCAGTGTCCAGCCCTCCATGTCCTGCAGTATCCATGGCAGGACCCCACGGACACAACATGACCAGAATTTAAAAGGTAATGACACCTTCTGCCAGTGCATAAAAACCACATACTCTTTCCTTATACACAAAATAATGAAATAATCAAGTTAACCAGCACATCAATTTCATTCTTATAAAGAAAGCTACCAACAACACATAATCTGCAGTTTAAACATAACTCCAAAGTGCTGCAAAGCAAATATTATTTTAAGAAAGGCACAGTATAAATGATACGTAATCATGATGCTTTAGTATAGTAACTGGAAACAGAAAGCAAAGCACAAGAAAAAAAAAATCACATGTAATCTGAAGAGAATTGGGAAACAATTACCAAACAAAAAAACAACAGCTTCATAAAGCAGATCAAAATGAACTTCAAAACTTAGGAAATGTACTTTAAAATAGTCAGCACACTTGAAATACTTAAAAATTACTGTTTCCCAATGATCAAAGACATCTCTTAAAGTTTGAAGCATTTTTGTAGAGCTGATTACTAGTCTGAGTACCATGAAATGCCTAAAAACAACACAAAATTTAAAGTCTGTTTCTCAGAAGTATTTGGTTCAGAAGACACATGACTGTGCATTTCAATTTTTTTGGGGTAAAAGCCCTCATCTCATCCAGCAAAATACACAAGTTTCCTAAAACATTTCACTGTGAAAGTGGAACAGAGAAAACAGAAAAAGCCCTGCACACTCACCCATTTTTTTGTAGTACTCCTCCCAGGCCTTGGTATAGTCAACCTGCCCTGCTGGTGCTGGATTTGGCTGATCTCCTGAATTACATTAAAAATAGTTAAACTAAAATTACTGGGGTTTGTTTCACACATAATCCAAATAATCAAGTAAAATTTTCAGTAACAGTCCCACATGACATGACTCAAATCTGACACTATAAACCTTTGTGGTACAAGCCACTACAATTAGGAACTACTAGTAAAAAAGACATGTTTTCAAGATTCAGGAAGTGCATACCACTAGCAATACAAAAGACTAAAATTCAAGCGGTAAGCCTCAGCCAGGCACAAAAATAAAAATAATACAACTAAATACTACAACTGTAATTGTCCTAAACCCACTGGAAGTGATGCAACCATTTAAGGAAATGACAATCAACAGCTTAGCTCATTACATTTTTTTAATGACTGCTCTATGTAGTCATTAAGTCAGCCCACATTGCAGCAAAATTCTCTTTGGAGTATATTCCAAGATAAATACATTACCCTCGCTACTGCTGAAATTAAGAAAAGCAATATTGAAGGCTACAAGCAATAGTTTTCAAACAAAACCAGCTGCTTAAAATAAATTTACCTGACACAGGAGGACAATAAAAAATAACGGGGTATTTACACCTCCAGCAATGAGAAATGTGTTCATTTCACTCAGTATCTACCTTGTCCATTGGTTTGGGTTGTAGCTGGTCCACCAGGAGGGGCCGCAGGTGGTGGCTGTGCTTGCTGCTGATAATAGTGAGCATAATAAGCTGCCCACGCTGCTGAATTGGGATCTGTTCCTGGCTTACCTATGAAAACAGAACATAATCATTTATAATAGCACTCCTATGAACAAAATGCCACCCTCAATTAATCCTGTCCTAGGCATTCTTATTATCCTCCAAGGAAAAAATCCATCTAAACAAAATATCCATGTACATCCTTAAAATATTTTTTCTTTCTAGCATAAGCTTTTGATCAGGTTTCAGATCAAAGTACTATACAAAGTGTACTTTCATAGAACTGACGAGATAAAATAACTTTAGAACCTTTACTACTACAATGCCACTTATTAATCTTATATATGGTAAACAGAAACAGATTTTTCAAGTTTAAATAAACAGTCATGTCAAAAAATGGCAGCAGCAATGAATCATTCTAGCACCAAACGATTTCAGTGGTTTTACTTTTGTTAGAACCTCACGCTAATGACACTGGCACCGGTGGAGGAGGCATGCCAAATACATATTTCTGAAACAGAAGAATACAAAACTTACTAGGTATTTGCAATGCTTGTCAGTTAAACTTTAAGGTAACAGTAAAATAGAGAAACACACAGCATTTTAAGAACCTGAATCCACATATATGGCTATTAAGCATCACTGTTTACTTACAGCTTTTTAGTATAAAAAATAATAGAAACAGTTGCATCTTCTGCATCTATCTCATGATTCCTTATTTTTATCTACATCTAGGTAGGCCAGTGATGCTACTTCCTAGGGTTTTATTGCTGTTTCTCACACTTAGCCTTTAGGAATGGCTTATTCTTGTTGAATCACAGATTAATTACATTACAAGATTGGCAATTGACAATACCTGAAAATCTACTATTAGAGAACGTAAGATGTTTTACACAACCAGCACATATTTGCAAACAGCATTTGCAGTCTTAAAGAATAAAAGTATCTGCAAAGAAACTCAGCCAAGTGAGGAGAGAATTTCACAAAAGGACATGGACACAACTGATACTTCAGAGTAACTATACATGGGAATGGAAATACAATCCTCCCAAAACATGAAATAGGTGAGTAATGAAAGATGAAGAATTCCCCTGAAGAAGGCATTCAAGAAACTCAGAACAACAAATTAATTCTAAATGAAATCCTGTGACAAAAGTCAGAGGTAACCACTTCAAATGCACACAGGAAAAAATGTTAACACACTACTTTCTGTTTAAATTCCATCAACAATAGTGGATATATAATAAACACTTCCTATATGCTAAAGTTACCTGCAAATACCAAATAAGCCATTGCTCAATTCCTCCCCCTCCTCCTCTTTAGCTACTTCTCTAGAGTAGAAGAACACAGAGCTGGATTCATTAAACTTCCAAAGAAATTTGATTGTGGTAACTAGCTCCACTTTCACAAGACAAGGGCAAGCACAGTTCTGAAGAAAGCACCTCTGAAAAAAGTACTAAAATAACCCATTTGTTACACTGGAATGAGTAACTAAGTGAAAACTGTAGAAAAATCATTCAAAGAAAGGCTAGTCAAAAGAAACACCAACTTCAACTGCACGTATGAGAACTTCATTAGATTTTTAAGAGAAGTATTTATCAAAAAAACAGTTAAGGAATCATCAAGATGACATCAAGGGAATACTTGCCATTTTTTCTTACACAGCCTTTACATGGGTAAGTTACTTCAGAAGAGTAAATAAGGTGGTGTGAAACAGGCTGTAACTTTTTAGCAGTGGTTTTGCATTAAACACTGTTGCTATGCTGAGATTAAGTCACTTTGAGCCACTCCAAATGAAGTCAGCAGGCATTTTAAACACTGCACTGAGTACATGCAGAGCTACCTTGTGCAGAAGTTTGGGAACTAAAACCAGCAAGGGCTCTTTGCAAAGAGATAACGTGATACATACATGGAGTCCCCTTCTCCACTAACAGAATCTTTGTCAGGAACAGTGGCTATCATAAAATATCTGTCATTGATAACAAAAATATTAATTGAGATCTTTTGGCTCAAATTGTGAAGTAAATTCCACCTCAAACAAATGAGGTACAACAAACTCAAGCATCTAGCCTTACCATGCCTTCTGTGGCTGATGTTCCATTTCCCCATATCCTCTAGTCCAACCAAAGGATGTAAACTTAAAGAAAAGCAGGATACTACAACTTTGGAAGTTGTAATTAAGTAAGAACTCCCAATCTCGACAAAGATAAACAGAAATAGAAGAAACAAATTCTACAAAGATAGGTTTCAGAAGAAAATACAAAACTATGATAAGCAAAAACTCAAAATGCACAACCCTAACTAGTTTTACTGTATAAACAGCAATTCACCAAGGTTTTAGCCCTCAAAAGGGACTCAACAAAATACACTGGAGCATCAGACTCTTAAAAGTAATTGTAATAGAACAAAACCTAGAAATATCACAGCATTAACTGCAAAAAGATAAATTAATAAAATAAAATATAAAAGTCATTTACTATTAGAGAAAAGACATCCTTATTACAGAACTTTATGCAAAACCATTGATTTTAAGAAAACTGAATTGCACAAAATCAGTGAACCAAGACTTGCAAAAAGTATCATAAATAGTGATGCAGTATCAGCAACATTTGTAAGAAACATACTCCAGCTGTAACAATTAAATTTCAACATTTCACAAGCCACATATGGAAAGTGCAAAACATAAGTAAACTGACAATCAGTGAAAAAAAGCCAGAAAAACAGGAACTTTTCAGCTTTAGGAGTGTAACACAAGTAACTGTATAATGCACATACTTGTAGGGACAGAATGGATGTACTTGAAATATTCCAACACTACAGTACAGCTGGCATTTCTTACCTGGGTCTGGAGGGTTTGGTGGCTGCCAGTGCGGATAAGCATTTCCCCATCCCTGTGGAGCGTATGGAGCTGGAGGACCACTACAAAAGATCATACACAAACAGTGAAAAGGCAGTCCCAGGGTCACCCCACACAGAAGAAAGTCAGCTGATGTAATACTTACTGAGGTGCAGGACCAGGAGGGCCTGGGTTATAAGGAGCTGGATTATATGGTCCCATGGGAGCACCAGGACCTGGTGGCCCAGGAGGTCCATGCGGGCCAGGAACAACACCATGGGGACCATGGGGAACAGGTGGACCCAATGGATTCACTGGACCCTGTAACACGGGTGGGACAGAGATGAAAATACACCTTGAGGGTCTCAATTTTTCAGCGTTTTAAAGCATTTATCCGAACAGTCAAAGACCATCTAAAAGGTCTGACTGGTTTTAAAGACAGTTCCCTTGAAAAAACAGCCTATTTAAAGTTTGATTAGGCTTAGAGGTAGTTAAATGCAGCTGTGGCAGTAATAGCAACTAAAAACCTGCATTTATTTCACTTCCTTCTTGAGGAAGTGAAGGATTTTACCAAAATCCCACGGATTTTTCCACAAGTTGCACTAAACTCCCCACACTCTAACACGACTATCAGTTCTAAAATAAATCAATACATCTAAATCTGACTAACTAAACCTGCTTGTAAGATCAGGCACAAAAAGCCTCTAGTAAATTTGATGACATGCACACACAGGCAAACAAAAACGCAGTGAAACGGACGGTGTAACTTTGATAAGAACTTTACCCAAACATACTGGGACTGAAAACAAAACAAACTATTTCATATCACTGACTTCTTTGAATGTAAAAATTTTTTCATATACACAAAATTGGCATTTTCAAGAGCACACCGTTAAGGATGTTGAAAAGATGAACTGTTTCCATTTCAAGATTTTGTTATATTACTTTAAATCCGGATGACCATTATTATCAATTTATTATCTGATTAAATTAATCTGGGAAGCGAAAGGAAAGAGAAATCTCCACAAAGGAGACTTGCTTTCTGCTCTGTTTAGCTCTAATAGTAAAGAAAAAAGCAGTTAGTTATCCACTCACTCCAATCTTTTCTTCTATAAGTTGTCGTGCATAATCTATTTGCTGGGGTGTCCCACGGATAGTAAACATCTTCATGTTTGGATCTGCATTAGGTGGAGGATTTCTCTGAAGTTCTATTCTAGCACCAGACTGTTGGCTTATACTTTTAATAGTTTCACCACCTAGAATGCAATACAGAGTTTTTATGATGTACATAAAAAAAAATACTGATTCACATCAAGAAAGTCAAACACATGGAAGCAAAAAAAGACATGAAAGGCACTGATTCTTATGAGCTGTTCAAGAATATTCCAACAATTCAAATAAAATCTCTTCAGTGTAGCATAGAGCTTTAATGGCAATAAACAAGTAAAATAAAATTTTTAAAAGGTTATAAAAATGTTAGTCAGAAACAGCAGCAAAGAATTCCTACAATCTTGTATGCATTTTTTTTATTTCTATAAACATCTAATATTAGACATTAGTATCGACTGGCACAACTTGGTTGTCAGTAAACAAACTTAAAACCCAACCTGCCTATAAAAGGGGCAAGGAAGCTCAAATGACAAAAAAACCCCTAGAGGCTGACCAGGTAACTGGCTCCTTCTCTTACAGGATCCAGAGAAGTTATGTGTACCATTAATATATACAAAGTCTTCAAAACAGGGGAAACTGGGCAATCAAAATTTTAAAAAATCATAGAATCACAAAATATTCTGAGTTGGAAGGGACCCACAGGGATCACGGAGTACAACTCTTAAATGAAAGGTCCATATGAGGATTGAACATACGACCTCAGCATTATTAGCATCATGGTCATCATACATCCCTGTAGCATGGCATTTGTCCAAACAGAGAAGCTGAGTGGTTTTTAAAGTAACATACAGATGTAAGATATATTACCTTTTCCAATGATTAATCCAGTTTTGCCAGTAGGGACAATAAAATTGAACTCCTGTAATCCACCAGGAGGCCCCATGTTCCAGCTGCCTTGGCCTCTACCCCTTCCTCGACCACCAGGTCCTGGTCCACCAGCGTTACCAGCCTAAAAAGAAGCAGCAACAAATGAGCATGTTCTATAAAATTACTGCAAACAAATAATGCAAACAAGTTGTATTACATCATTGCTAAGAAAAAACTGATTCACGATTCAGACAATTTTTGTAGTTAAAGCAGTACCTTTTATGGAAAGCCTAAAATAATTCTAAAAAAATGTTCTGTACAATTCTGCACATGAAAGATGAAGGAGGAAAGGATATAGAAGCAAGCAGAAATTTCACACATACAGTGATGCAATTTTTGTCTGCCTTCTGTAAATGCAGCAATGGGGCTCATCTAACAACAAGCTTTTAAACACTGATTACCAGCAAAAGTAAGAACTTATTAGCTATTAACACAAAACAGAAGCAGCAGATCTAAAACCAGACACATCAAGAAATGCCGTGACTTTGAATCAGTATGGTCACTTGCAAAACTGTAACTGTAAAAGTAAACATTCATATTCCAGACCAAACTTTGAAGTAGATGCAAATGGCACAATTAAATTATTCTCTCTAGTTACACGCACATTTTGAAAACTTTGGGTCTTTCCAAAAGGTGGGCAGGAGATTTTAAACACTGAACAACGTTACCCAACCTGAACACTGCGAAGGAGATCTGTAATAATTTCTGCAGCATGCTGACATCTGTCAGGAGGCCCTGTGATCTGGGCTATTCTATCTGGAGTTGTTCCATCATCTGGAATAAAAACGAACTATTCCAGTATATGCAATTCAGTAAATTCACATTTAAGTCACAAAAACTTATGAACGTGTTACAAACCTGGCTTGAACTGGATCCTAACACCAGCATCATTCTGGATCTTTTTAATCATCTCTCCATTTCTTCCAATTACAATACCTACAGCAAATCGTGGTATTGGAACCTTAAAAAAAAACAAACCAACAAGATGTTGATGACACAGATACTACTAAAAAATCCACATAATGAAAAGGTTAGAGTTGTAAACTAGGGCAAAACCAATGCCACTTCAGGCTTTTTCAAGGATGGATTTTTTATTATCAAGTCACAAGCCTAGCACATATTAGACTAAACCATTAAAAAGAAAGTGATCCTATGCTTTAGAAGTTCTCAAAGTGGTAGCAATTCTGAATTCTGATGGATTTTATGCTTCTTAGAAAAGGAAAAAAAAGAAAGAAAGAAAGAACTTGGGAATTTATAGCTTATCTAAAATGCAGATTCTAGCAGATGAAGCTTTAAGCCTCTCCCTGATGAAGCTACTAGACTTGTGACTTGCATTAACAGCTGGCCTAAAATAAGTTCTGTAAAGGCCAAAGTCCATTTTCAAGAATGTTGTAACATTATATACTTGACAATAAAATTTACTTGCTTATTTGATTAAAAACACCAGCTACTTGAAATTGTTCATAACTGCTGGCAATGTAAAGTGAATGCTGCACATCATTTAGTGTTGTAAATTCAGCAGTGATCAAGTAATACTCACATGCCACAACCAACGTTTGAAATCTGGTTATAAGCTTTCAGTGGTATTACCCAACTTAACATTTTAAAGTTAACATCTCAAAATACAGTGAACAAGTTTTTCAACCATGCTTACGTCTATCCCTTCATTTCCTCCTATTCTTGACCCATATTCGTTGCGCACCTCTCTAAAGCCACCTTGATCACGAATTAACTCCAGCACCATTTCCTTGGCTTGCTAAAAGAAGAACAAAAGTTTGTTCAGGTACTGCAACATCCAAACGGATTTCAAAATGCTCTCAATAGTGAGGCATTTCTTACCTGAACTTTATAAGGGTCTCCAGTTATCCTAAGGGGCTTGTCTGCACCAGTGTTCTGTGGGCCATCCTGAATCATGACCATTTTGACACCTGCCCGCTCCTATTTGACAAAAGGGAGGTTAATGTTTACTCAAATCCACATTCAGTACCATCATATTTAAAAGATGATACATATATACCTGTAATTGTTTAATTGTCTCTCCACCTTTCCCAATAACTAATCCTGCTTTACTTGCTGGAATCATAATTTCTTGGACTGCATTTCCAGGTCCATCACCATGATGAAATCCAGGCGCAGGTCTTCCCTTTTCAACTATCTGATCAAGCAATCTTTTTGCTGACCTGTGAAAGAAAATACACATTCATAAATACGTATCCCTGCAAGTACCTCTTGCCCCCACCTCTTATGCTTGGCAATTTTTAAAATTTGAATAGTTTCTGCAAAATTGTGGTTATTATCACTAAGAAATATGAAGCAATCTCAATCAATCTGCAAAAGTAACTTAAAAAACTAACTGCAAAATAATAAAACCACCCCAATATTGAAATTTAAAAGATGGTCCTTTACCAATCATATTTAATGAAGTTACCTCCTCAAGGTCCCTGAACATAGTTACACTCATCAAAGTTTAATTCAGAACAAAAGCTGCTGCTTGATTCAGCACACAAAGTAAGGACATTTGCACTTGTAACCACTACCACAACAGTGGACAAAAGCAAGTATATATTCACCACATGTGTCAGGTCAGCTGCCATGAGAGTAAAATCATGATTACAGTCCTGACATCAGTTAAAAATACTTACTGAACAGACTCTGGTGTCCCAGTTAGCATACATGATCTTTCAGGCAGGCCTCCACTATCTGCAATCATGAAATAAAACCAACTTATCAGCAGTGTTAAATCAAAAAGAGATTATGAAATTAACCATAATACACAAACTAGTGGATTTTCACATTCAGTGAAGCATAATAATCATCGTATCCTATTTTGCATTTCTTTAGCCCATCATAGTCATGATTAGCACAAAAAAATTTTAACTTGTATCTTAAATGAAGATTCAGGCAATGAGAAGCAATGAGCAATCTTCTAGACTTCCTACCAATCACCCCCCCCCATACCCCCACAGACAAGTTAAACCTCCCCACAAATAGTTACCAGGTGCAATCTGTATTTTACAGCCAGACTCTTGCTGTATGCGTGAGATCTGCTCTCCACCTCTGCCAATTACTTGGGAAAAGAAAATACAGAAAGGTTATTTGTACTAACAGCATCTGCTGACATCCCCCACTATACTACAAGAGCACACCCGTACTACTTACTGAATCCAACCATCCCATCTGGAACTTTGTACTCCTCTGTCATCACAGACCTACAGCCAATGTTAAACAAAAGACATGACCATGCAGAGACCACACCAACATTACATTTACATATATCCTCCCATTAAACTAAAGCAAGCTACTGCCCCACCATCACCCTGCCTTACTTGCCTCCCAGTAACTTTAAAAGTCATTATGCAAGCACAGTTCTACATAAGCTGACAACACACAGAAACTACATGAAAGGTTCAAGTGTCGTACAAGCATGAAGTTAATTAATAAAGTTAATTAATAAAGAGGGTGAAGGGAAACTTCACCCTCTTTATTAATGGATGTGCAGTACAGGAAAGTGTACTGTAGCATTTTAAGTTTCATCTGTATATCATCAAAGGATGCTGCAAATTTTGGTATCTCAGAACTGTCCAAAGCACAAGAATAATAGCTGGATCTAGTTGTTTAGGTAAGAAATGAGTGGACAAAACAATGAAATTATAGACTTAATTACTTTATTTGGTTTTATGTCATTCAGCTTTGCTTTTTGTTTATAAGATGGCATCACCTTTCTCTTCAGATCTGCTTCCAAATACTAGCTATGCTACCTATACTGAAGTAGAAAAATCAGCCAATATATTTTTCTTTTATTAAGCTCGATCCACAGCCTAGGCCATGGAGAAAGAAAGGGAGAGCAATGTAGGTACATTTTAAGTGTCTGACTCAGGACTTACTAAATCTAAACTTCAACAGATCACACAAAACCAGAATAAATCCTTCATGTGTTGATACCATTTTTTCAGAAAAATTGCTTGAAACTGCTTTGTTTCAATAAAAATCCTTTATAAGAAGTAGTGTAAAACTCTTACCTTTGCTGCTGATGCATTGGTGGTAGCTGATTTCCAAAAGCTATAAACAAACATTGTTAAAATTAAATTCAAACAAGTGGTATAGCTTACAACTAAGTTTCTCTGATAAGAAAACTCAACCGTGTCAAACTTTTGTCCAAGTTTACTTTTAAGAAGTGTCATCAAAAGGTTTAAAAACTATAAGGACACTCAACTGTTGCTACCACCATCAGTTTTACCAAGCAGACTCCTGCTGCTTCAACAACAAAAGACAAACCCCCAACCATTTTTTGGTTTTCACTTATTTAAGTGTCACCTACCAGAACACTTTCAAACTGTTGTTCTGACAATGTTACACTGGTTTAGGGTTTTTTTTTTGGCAACAAAATAAAAATTACTTACAGTCATTCTGGGGAGCAACTTTCTTAGCATCTGGTTGATCTGCAAAATTAAGATTTTTTAAATTTTTTTTGCCAAGAAATTCAGGAAGTGTTTAAGCCTTTTAGTGTGAATTGTAAATTTCCAGTGTATTTTAGCCCCCCTTTTTTTTTCCTCTCTTTCTTTTTCCTCCTCCAATTTCAGGGAGTTGATCATCTGAATAAAAGAAAGAATCTCACAAACACTCAGCACTTGGTTAGTATAGCTGAAAAGATGTTAGGTTTTTCCATGTATCTATTAGTTTAACAAAAGGCAGCTTTCAGAACGCACTGTGTGTAGATAGCTCACAGATACCCAGTCACTGAAACTCAACTAAGACAAGGAACAAAGTCCAGCTTTGTTGGCTGCTCAAGCTAATGATGCTTCTATAGTAAAAAAAGAAAAAAAAAATCAAATCCATACAAAAATCAACAATAACTTAAAAAAATAATTCTGACAATGACCACAAATCTAGACCAAACATCTGACAATACAACAGTATCACATGGCAACGCAATCTCAATCTGAATGTTAATATGAAATCCCTATTCAAATATCAAGCACTCCATAGCATAAAACTTCAAAAAAAAAAAAAAAAAAGGCAGATTCACAGTAACTACACCACTACTGTCCAAATCCTTTCTGTACAGTAGAGAAATAAAAGGCATCATGAACCTATATCTGAAAAGATAATACTTCAGATGCTTCCTTCCCACCCCAAAATAAAGGCTACATGAACCACCATAATTTATGTGCAGCAAAAACTCAGCCACATATTCCAAGAAATATTTGTGTCAATCCAGAAAGATCCACTAGTTTATTTCATGTTTACATACTAAACACAGGTAATAAATAAAAATTCCTGCCTTTAAAAGGAGAGGGCATTCCCTCCCAGTGTGTTGTACTGCTCGGACTTGTCCAAGAGCCATCTACACATAAAATAAAAAGAATACATTACATATATCATCTGAAGCATCATTAGCTCATTTTTGTATATTAAAAACCTCACCTTTAATAGAAAAAAAAACTTTATCGTAGGACACAAGAACTCCTGATATAAAGCCTTAGTTACATTCTGTAGACTGAGTTTCAATCCTCTTAAAGGAAAAAAAAAAGGCATTTCTCTTTTGTGAGACCTATGAGAACATTTCAGCAAGCTCAGATTTCTTCCTGTAATTTAGATAGGATTTGGTGTGTATATTAACCATATCAAACCCTGTTAAGTTCAAAGTGGATGCTCTGTAAGAGACAGAAGAGGACACACACACGCTTCAGGAGAAAACTTTACTGCAATGTAAGGCAAATCGAAAAAGCTGCAACAAGTCAGAGGATTTAAGTATGATCTTATCAGGGTTCACACACGCTGTAGGCTGAACTATTACACTACAGAAAAGTGTCTTCAAGGTAGAATATTTACTTTCCTGTGTTTTTTTAAAGTCCTATGCTTTCACACTGAAACGCATTAATACTTTTATTTGAAACAGTGCAGTAATAAACTTAATGAAATAATCCAGCTTCAGGAGCACTTCCTGCCCTAACTGCAATTTACGAATTGTAAACCAGTCCCACACAACCATAAAAGACTTCAATGACACCTGCATAGGCATTTTGCAACCTGAATATTTCTGTCCCTTTCCCCAGCATGCATTTTTCTATTTGCAACACTTAAACCACATTTAAAATACTGTAAAATAGGCTTACATTTACTTCAGTTTAGAGCACAACGATTTTAAACTTTCCCACTAAAGTGAAAATGAAAAAAATATGTCATGATCTATGAGGGGAACAAAATATTTTAATGCTCTGCTATGGAAAAAAAAAAACGAGTCCACAAACAAAAACACTAGCTTTAATCTTTCTAGCACGGTAGCCATGCTCCACAAAAATAAATGCAGCAGGAACGAGTGCGTACCTCCATCCTCAAGAGGTCTTTTCTGCCCTCCATAACCGTAGTCGTTTGAATTCATTGCTGTGCCAGCATCTCCTCCAATTTTCGCTGCAATCTGAACAAAAGGCAGATGTGAGCCAAAAGAAAAAGAATTAATTCGGCCCATGTTCATCCCACGTCTTCTAAAAGATTTCAAGGATTTAAACAATGCGCATTAAAACGACCCCAAATCATTAAACAAAAGACCAAAAGCAGTGTTATTCATAGAGGTTCTTCAGTGTTTAAAGACTTGTGATCATACTTCACCAACAGAGCCGCCTAAATTTTCCTCACCTACAAAAAAAAAAAAAAAAAAAATCGCAACTACAACTTGTCCTTCAAACACCAAAAGCTCTTTCCTAAACGGGAATTTTCTTTCACTACGCCTTCTTCGCTAAACACCGCGGTATCTTCACGGCAGGGCCTCACCGGCCAAACAATTTCAAAACCCAACCACACCGGGTTTTCTAATACTGCCAAAACCACGACCGCTTATTAACAGACAAGGCGAACAAATTTCGCCCGAGAAGCGACGAAAACATCGCCCGTGGTGCAGAAGCTACAAATAAAACTGCGGGATAAAGAGCTTCCGCAAGGGCCGCCCTCACCCTGCAGGCCGCCGCGCTGCCCAACCGGTCCGAGCAGGCTGCGGGCGCCCCGGGCGCCACAACACGGCCCGCGCCGCGGAGCCACCGCCCTCCTGTCCCTCCGCCGGGCCGGGACCGGCCCGATAATGCGCCGCTACTCGCCCGCCGAGATTTCGCCTCCCCACCGTCGGGGAGGGACCCCGCGAGGCCGCTCCTCTCACCGCCGAATCCCCTCGGGCCGCTGCCGGCGCTGTTCGCGGGCAATGGCGGAGAGGGACCACAAATACCTCACCGGCCCAGGGCAGGCTACTGGCGCAAAGGGGCGTGGGGACGGGACAAAGCTCCCCCCAGTACACAAACACTGGCGGAGGGGCCCCTGCTCCCCGCAGCCGAGTGCGCAGCGCCCTCACTGTTCCCGCGGCTCCGAGACCGCGGCCTCCAGGCCCCGGGACCCCATTGATTCGATGGAGCCACACACACCTGCCTAGCCCTCTGCAGCGCATCTTTAAAGGCATCGTTCACTCCTCCAGCCCCGCCGCCACCTCCCCCGGGCGCGCCCGCGGCAGGAGGGGGCACCGTGGAATAGTCCGCCATGGCCTCCCCGGCGCCGCTCCGGCCGCTGCCGCTGTCTGCCAAGAAAGAGAGAAAATGGCGGCGGGCGCGCGCCTTTCACATTCCTGCGCGGCATCGTGCTCGGGGGGAGCGCGCCGAAACCTCGCGAGATCTCCGGCGGGATTTCATTGTGGGCGCCGGAGAACGGCGGAGAAGCCTCGCGGCGTTTCTCCCGGCCCCGCCCATCCGCCCCGCGGGGCCTCCTGGGCCTCCCTACAGGGGGTGGGGTGAGATCGCGATGTTTCCACGGGAGGCGCGAGCGCTTGGAGACGCTGCTGATAGGGCCGGGAGAGTCACGTGGGGCGAAGGGCGGGCAGAGCGCGGCGGGGGGGAGGGGGGGAGGCAGCGCGCAGTTCTCGCGTCATTTGGTTTGTAGTCGCGGGTTCGCGCGGGGGAGCGGAGGCTGCGCTGCGGGGGCTGCCGGGAGCGCGGTCGGGCCCGGGGCTGAGGTGGTGGCGACGCTCGGTGAGTGCGGGAGGCGCGCGGGACGGGCCCGGGGCTGCGGCAGTGCCGCCTGCCCGCGCCGCACTGCGCTTTAGGAGTGCTCTGCCTTCCCTGCTGCTGCCCGGGCGGTGGCAGTGGCCGTGGCAGCGGCGCTGCCGTGCGCTGAGGCGGGGGGCCGGGGCGCCGGGCTTTCTTCCCGCCGGAGCGCGACGGTGCCCCGGGGAGAGGCTCCCGCGGTGCGCGGCCGCCGGGCGTTGTCACAGACAATAATGCGAGCGCCGTTTCCGGGGGAGCCGCCTTGGCGCCTGGCGGGGCAGCCCGGCCGGCGGCGGGAGGGGCGAGGGGCGGCTCGCCGGCCGGTGCCGAGCCGGCGGAGCGGCGGAGCCGTTGGGCCGAGGGGCAGGGCCCGCAGCCGGCCCGTCCCGCCGCTGCTCGCGGCCCTCTGCCCGCTGCCATCCTGCGGGCGCGGCCGCTCGTTTCGAACGGATTTTTGGGTCGTTCCACACCCCGCGAAACGGGATCAGCTCTCTCCTTTCGCGGAGCTTTGCTTCCTTCGTCCTGCAGTTGTCCATGGTTGTTAATTTCTTAGCTGAAAACGTTCGTTGTTAATGTACGATTTTTACAGCTGGGGGATGTTTTTCTTGGCTCCGCAAGCGCAAGCTTTAATGAAAAACTGGAGTCTGTAATGCTTTAATCTGGGTCCTGTTAAGGTCCTGTGACCTGGTGGGGATGAACTGTCACGCTGAATAGGGATGACGGCGTTGTAAAGGCTTCACATCAGGAAAAGGTCGTAGAACATCTACTTAAAAATCCTAGTAATAGAGACTGCATAATACCGGAGCGGAACTTCTGTACGACGGCATTCTGTACCATTCTGAGGAGATGCTTTACAATTTTTAGAGTATTTATTTCTATGCATTCAACTGTTCCTTTTTCATCGGCTCCTGGTTTACATAAATGTCATACCTTTTTTTAAATATACTTGGTTTTAAACCGAAGCGTGGCAGGTCTCTTCTAGGCTTGAGTGTGGTTTATGGTCAGTGTTTTTACTTTAGAAACTGTTGTTTTGGTCTTGGCCTGGTTTGGGGCTGTGTGCAGGGACTCTTGGATTCGCATAAGAAAATACCTCTCAGTGTTTTCCTGTCCTTCAGTGCTGCCTTGTAGTTCCATGCTGCCTTAAGGCGATTGTAATTGGGATAAATTTAATAGACTATAAGTCACAGTGTTGCTGAGCTCAGATTATCCTGCATTCTCTAGTGCAGGTAACTTCCCTAAAGGAAGCTAAAAAATGCTTGATTTTTAGCTCCCATAACACTATCGAGGTAGTACATTTAAGAAGGGTTATAAGACTAATATATTCTACAAAGTTAAAAATTCCTATATGCTTCTAGGCAGGTGACATTGTATTGCTACAGCCAGGTGAAACTTGCTACTCTGATACTTTGGCTGAAAATGCCTGTACATAAGAATTAGCTTAAACTTGAAGTCAATGTAGCTGTGTTAGCTGGAGGGGTTGGGGAAAAAAGTCAAATTGCGCTTGGAGAGTGGGAATTTCTTACGCTTGGCTCTTTGCTGCTGTTGCTAAACACTATTTGTTCATTCTCTTAGCTACTAATAGTTTGACTGTGTGTAGCAAGTATTTACTTGTATAATTTTAGTTGAGCAATAGTAGTTGACTGTGACACATTGAAACCACTCCTGGCCAGTGGCTATGTGTTTTATGGCTCTCCCCTTACTGGTTGAAGGGGAGCGTCAGTGTGCTTTGAGTGAGCTTTGCGTTTTACAGTTACAAAATGTGCTGGTGTTCCTTTGCTAAGTTCTATGAGACAAGCCAGTAGCCATGTAATGCTGATAATTTTTAAGCAGTCATAATACCTTTGGCTAATACAAACACTCTTGTCTGGTATGGTAACTGTTCTAGTTGAATTCATAAACAACTGATGATAGGCGAATGTTAATTTTCAGGGTTTTTTTATCAGCTTTTTGCTACTCTTTGAGGTGATGCTTTATTTGAAAGCTGAGAGTGATATTTAGTACGTCTGTTATTCCTCGATCTTCGCAGTTTTGAAGTTGCTGTAGGCTTTAGAGTCAAAACATGAGATTTAGCAAACTGAAGAGGAGAACGACCTCACAGTATCGTACGCTATATAAATATTTTGCCTTTACTATCACTGTTCCTAAGTTGATCTAATGACCTTTATTAACACTTGCATCTGTCTTTATTTCCCATGATGGCACTTGCAGTCTATTTGCTATAAAACCATGTCTCTTAAGCACGCTTATCTTCATTTCCCTTTATTAAGCGATATTTTTGTTAAGAAAATTATCCCTATGGGGTGAGGATCTAACCCCTTAGCAGTCCTAACTGCAGTATTTTCTTCGAGTACGATGCTGGCATGTCACAGCAGCATACCGCAGGATGTCCTGCTTTCTTACTTGCAGGAGTTGCCTGCACTGCTTGTTTCCTCACTGCCTTCTAGGAAGTTTAATGTGCTTGATGTAAGTAGCTGTTTGTGTTGGGCTGCTAGAGCATGAGAGCATTTATTGTGCAAAATAAGGTTCACTTCATACAGTGACTATTGTTACTAAAGAAGGATGAAAAGTAGAGACGTGAATATCTTACCTTTCAGAATCTTAATAGATCTTTCAGAATCTTAATAGATAGCTGGCAGTATAAGAAATCTTTACCTTTCAGAATCTTAATAGATAGTTGGTAGTATAAGAAATAAGAGAATACGGATTTTTAAAAGTCTCTTCACTGTTTCTTTTAGAGATTGGAGGAAGATGTCTCCCTTAACTGAACTTACTAGACATTGCCCATGGTTTTCAGGCTGTAATGGTTGTTTTTTTGCAGTAATCATCAGACTAAAATATTCTACTAGATATATTTACTGAGAAACAGCAAGTGTAAATATCTGACAAGTCAGAAAACCTTTTATTTGTGTGGGTTATCACAGATTTAAGTAATGGGTGGTTCTGAGGAAAAAAGGAATTATATACTTTGTGTGAAAGAATCCTTTTATCAAAAGGTCCTCAGGGTATTTCTTAATTAGTTCAGGTATTGCAAAAGCATCAGTGTAAGAGTGTGGAACTCACATAAATCCTCTGCATAACCAAAGCCACTTCAGTGCATGCATACATTGAGTTCTGCTGGGTTGACTGGGGTTTTTTTTCTTTATTACAATTCACTTCAACTTTGCTCTGTGGTCACTTCAACTTTGCTCTGTGGTGACCAGACCAAAAGGTAAGGCTGTCCTGAAATAAGTGGCTCTCTGGTACAAGTAAGGAGACCTCTCACGAGGTCAGTAAGTAAAGAATTAGGTTTCTTATGAAGTTGCCTCTGCAGCCCTCTGGATAGCATGTTTTGTTTAGCTTTGCCTCAGTACACTGAACGCCTGTATAGAAGTGCTTATGTTCTCTTGAGAGAAGGATAACCACTGTGATAGCTGTTCATGTGCCTGCCGAGCTTTCTGCAAGTCATTGCTGCTGTGCTGAAATCTGCATCTGATGATTTCCTCACTTTGGGAGATGTAGATCAATTGATTCAGATCCTGTTAGCTGCTACTCCTGCACTCGCAGTGTGTCCAGGATCTGCAGCATTATCTGTAGAAAACTCCCTTAAATAACTGCTGAGAGAAGATTGAGCATGTGCTCTCTGTCCAAACAACTGTTGATCTGTCAGGAGTTTTTATATTTAATACATGTGCACTGAAGTAGTCATTACAGTTTTCAGATCCACAGTTTGGGTAGTATTTGGATAACTTTTACATAGCGAGTTTGGTGGAGGGGGGGGAAAGACATATCTGGCAGTTTTGCCTTACATTTAGTGATGCTGCCTTTCCTAGGAAAATGTTTTAGTGTATTAAAACTTCATAGAGAAGCTGTGTAAATGTAGAAACTTTGAAGCTCTTCCCTTCCACGTTTTAGTCTTGTGCATCTCGATTGATATGTATTTGATTTAAAATTCTGATTACCTTACAGGAGGCTATCAAATTTGCATTAAGCCACCGTTGCATCGGATATGTCCGATATAGGAGGATAAGTCAGAGAACACTCACTTCTTCCTTAGATACAGCTGCCGTGTGCAAAGAGACTGGATCATTCTGTTGAAGGAATGTTGTGCAAAAGGCAGCTGGATAATATTAGTCAGCATGATCGTGTCATCGGTGCTCAGCACTGACTTGTTCGAGGGGATTGGCTGTTTTTGTGGCGATGTCATGGGAAGGAAAGCTTTGAGAGCACGGAGAATTTGCTGTTAGCATCTGCAAAATTCTTCCCTAATGGGGGAGAATAGTGAAAGGCCTTGCTCGAAAAGTTGGGCAGTGGAGCTAGGCCTGGAAGTTGCATATGAATAGGGATTAAGAAAGGCTGAGGTGGGGACTGAGAGACTGAAAGGAGAACAAATGATTAATGCAGCAGTAGCTGCAGAGGGTGGAAGTGTCTTAATATATCCCTCTGTCAGCAATGCACTGAGGAAAGTGCATTTAAGACCTGTTAATTAGTGAGTAAGTACTTTACTTAAGGCATAATTGATATTCAGAATTCTCCTCCTGAAGTGGGAAAAGCTTGATTGCTCCAAAGCTTGATTGGTGTATTTCCTTATTACCCAGGCCTGATCTCTAGTAGTATTCTTTCTGATACTGTTTAATCATGCTAACAATTGTACTTCTTAATTTATGAGTCAGAGCATCTTATTTTTAAACAAACTGTTCGTGGGTCATGGCATAAATTAAAAAAAAATCTCAAACATAGAAAGGTGGATCTTTTCTGAGTCTGAATTCTGATAGTTTCTTTGTAGAATAGATACTGAAATTTGGTATCGCCTTAGAACCTAGATATTTTTCTTCCGAGTTGTACCTTCTTTACCTCTTAGCTAGCTATGCACTAGTTAATTTAGAGGAATAAAGTCATTTAAGACATTAACTGCAAAGTAGATCTATTGAACTCCTGCTTTTAATCTTGAAACTTTTCTAGGCTGATGAAGGGAGAAACCAGCTAGGAAACATAACTTAGCGATGGGATGTGGTTGAAACATTGCAAAGACGAGTGAGCAACTATTTTGACTTCTCTTACAGCAGATTGTAGTAAATATAACTAGGGCTGCTTGTCTTTCTGTCTCCCGTAGGTGAAATACATTCTTACTGACATCTGTTCTCCTTTCATGTTGAGCAGCATTGTGCTGACATCTTTTTAAATTCCTGTCTTTGTACCACAGTTCAGTGTGTGTGTTTTCAGCCTTGCATGTAAAACTGGCTGCATGAATCAGAGCTGCTGGGTGGGATTTTGACGAGCACACTCTGGAAAAAGCATCTCGTGTGAGCACCTCCTTTTGCTTATGTAAGACCAGTGGGATCACATGTCCACAGCAAAAATGTGGGCAGTTTCCTTATTTGGTAGTGCATTAATAACCTTGATCTTGCATGAATGTAACAGCAATTAAAACAATGCAGTGTAGCTGAGTCGATTTTCAGCTGGGTTTATTGTGTTTGCAGTTCATCTCTTCATCAAGGCTGAAAAAATAGTTCATTTTCTACTGGAAACTAGTAACTTCTCACATTATTAAAGGGGAAAAAATACCTCAAGAAAACACAAGCAGAATTTGCATGGGGATTGTGCAAGCATCTTACACCTATCCTTCACCCACCCAATCTTGTGTGTGGCCTGTAACGATCAGTAGTTTCTCATTGAGAGCTTTTTAATTATGTCAGAAAAGAATCTAATGCTTTTGCAAGAGGAAAAAATAACTTGCAGACATGACTTCTGTGTGTTCCTTAGTTATGGAACATGACAAGTAGTGATAAAATGCTAGATGAGTTTGTCAGCCTTCGGTGTAAGCCTGTAGAGTATATTCATCGTTAGGAAAATATTTCTATAATGTGTTATGTTCCACTAATGAATGTTCCAAACTGGCAGTATGTTGGGACGGTGGTTTGTTTTTGTTGTTTTTTTTTTTTTGTTTGTTTTTTTTTTTTTTGTTTTTTTTTAGTAGAACAAATCCAAATACCTAATGGTAGCCTGAGAACCATTGGAAGGACAGACTTCAGGTTCAGATCAGGTCGTATCTGAGTGTCTGTGCCAGAGTCACAGAGACGTTTTTGCAAGAGGTAATCTGTGAGGAATATCTTTATTCTACATGTGCCCCGATTCCTTATTTCTGTATCTTTGCTAATATGGCAAGTTATTTATTACTTGTATTGTTTGGTGGGAAAAAAACCCCATTGGGTTACTTTGTTATGCATGAAGGAATTGCTACTGTGCTTAAGGTAAAGAGTAAATAGTTACAGGTGGTAGATACCGTCATTTTTCTACAGATGAAAGGCTAAAAGAAATGATATTACAGCCATCGAAGTAGATGTTAAATAAAACATACTGCCCATCCTAATGTTTCCTGGGGGGTCAGAATTGTAATAGCTGACCTTATGTAGGATGTTGAAATAAATGCATTCTAAACACTTCTTCAACTCCAGTTTCTTGAAGGAAAGTCAGCAGGGCTTATTGTGGAAACTTGTGCTGAGTTTTCCATTGTCCTTTTCCTGTTAATCAGTACATAGCAGTAGTATTAGGTCACAGAAGTTCTCCTACACCAGGATTCATTGGTGGAAGATCTGGTAGGGAGCCAATCGCAGTTCTCGGGGTCTGAGCTGCCTGCCCTTGTGTCCAGCCCAGAGCAAATGGTGCTTTGGTTTGTGCCAGCTGGCCCTGGGCTGTGGGGTGGGGAATGCTGGGCTGCAGAATGAGCTGGCCATTCTGTCCTTATATTTTTAGAGATATTTCTGCCCCTTTTGTGTTGCAGGAGCGGGGCTGAATCTCTTGACTGTGAATGTCAAATTAAGACTCAGTTTACTGAAAACGTCTTCTTCACAAGTGCAACTAAATGCCTGTTTTTAAAAAGTGTATTTATTGTAAACACCACCTCTCTATTTAGGTGGAAAACGATGCATATACTCATACTTATTATAGTATAGTATACTTATTCGTTATTTTCCAATATTTGTATAATAAACACATCTGCAGGACAAACAAGGAGAGGTCTACACATTTTTTTAATTGTCTGACATTCCTGCTCTGGTTTCTTTGTTAAGAAACTTGCAGTGCGTCTTACGCTTATGTAGTATTTATTCAGTGTCCCACTGACATCGTTATTGAGTCTCCAGAGTTCTTTGGTAGGGAATTCCATCACTTCTAGAATTTCTTCATTTTATTATTTAAACTAGCTTCTTCTAATTACACTTTTCCTCTGGCAATGGGCATAGACCATAAATGATTCATTTCCTCCTTCCTCCATCATTTGTTGACCTTGCAGACCTTAGTGACTTCTGTGTTTTTTGGAGACTGAAGAATTCAATCCTCAGTTGTTTCTCACGTGGAAATGCTTGCATTTTTTTTATTATCTGTTATGGTTCTCTGAACATTTTTATTTTAAATAATTCACATGTTTTGGGGGAGCTGAAGCAGGCAGAATAGCTGAGTGTTAACAGTGTAGATGGACTATTGGTACTGTATTGTTTACATGAGTAATGTTTTCTGGGATTTTTGTGTCCTAGTATCTCCTAATACTTGTTGTTTTTTGGGATTTTTTTTCTGGCTAACAAGCAATCTTGTAGTCTTTTTGTCACTGATCAGAATTAATCAGTACTTCTTAAACCTTTTATAAAAAACATATATTTTATTAAGTGGTGTAGTCTTCATGCTGAGAAAACAGTGTGGGGCATGGAAGCCCCTGGCTATGTATAAAGTATATGTACACCCAGTAAATCCAGTAAATTAGTCCTTTGTGATGGTATTGATAACATTCAGTGTTGGCACTTGAGAATCTGTAAGAGTTGGATTGCTAGCAGTATGTTTGCCTAAAACAGTTAACAGAAGGGCTATAAGACTTTTTACTATCAAATTAAAAGCAGCTAGTCTTGGAGGGAAACAGAGTATACACAAAGCATTAAGCTGTTGATCATATTAAATATCTTTACTTGTTATATAACCAACAGGAGAAGGTTGGTGACATGTGAGTCAGAAACCTGACTAGTACAGTGTGATAAATATGTGATTAAGTCAAACTCTTCATTTGCATATGGGCTATTTCAGGACAGAATTCCTTGAGGCTTGGTAAATTCCTGAGTGATAACCATCAGAACAGCAGGTAGTTAGGACAAAAATCCGGGCTTTTTTTATGTAAAACTGAAAGAAAGAAGTTTGGCTACGGTATTTTTTTGTTTTCTTTGCCCCAGACTTACAACTTAAGTAGTGCATTGTGCAGAACTTGTTAAAATCAAGCATTTTCTTGGAGGAAAGAGAATTTCAGCTTCGTTGTGAATGTGGGGAGGGGGAGGGGGTTTGCTAATTACAGGAGGTGTTTCTCTGTACCAAAACGTTGCACTTTTCCATACGGATATTTACAAAAGAATGTGAGAACATTCTTAACTACTTGAAGTTCGTAGTAGTGTGTTAAACGGGCATAGTCAGTTATGAGAGAGAACCTGTTAAATGTTTTGCATGATCGGCATTTTTTCTGATCACCACTCAAATTGAGCAAGAATCCCTTCACAGGAATACGGGGGTAGGGATTGAAATGGACACAGAATCTAAGTAAGGAATTGAAAAGCACCTTTGGAATGTGTATTCTTGTAGAAGAGGGATGCCTTAACTTGTAGATGGAAATTCTTTGTGCTGCTTTGTGTGGCCATACTTTGGGTGGTTCCTTTTGAGTTTCTAAGCGCAGTCCTGTGTTTTCATCAATCTATATATGACTGCTGAATCCCAAGAGCTCTGCTTGCTTTCACATAGTTGTTAATTCCCTCTTAGTACTGAAAAGTTAAAATGTGGATGTTTATTCCAAGAGTATTTTTGTTTTCCAGCTCTAGTAGAGATTGTGACTTAGTAAACAGGAATCAGTTATGAGATGTAATTTTGCTAAATTCTGATCAGTGTGTAATGGAAATAATAATTTCCTGCAGAGAAGAACCCAACCCATAACTTAGCATATTATAAACTATAGTAAATTTAAAACTATGGTGAATGTTTTCAGTTGTACTTTATTTCTGAGTTTTGGTCTATTGTTACAAAAAATAATAAGATTTTTAATAATAATAATAATTTTTAAAAATGCTAACATCTTGTCATGTAGTCTTTTCCAAATGAAATTGAAGACTATATGAATCACATGCTTAAAAATACATTTTTGGGATTCAGAAGTGGTAACAGTGTTTCTCAGGTTTGAGATTTTACACTATAGCTAATTCATGTAATGTCTGGAATGTATATTTAAAGTAAGTGTTTCCACAAAAGACCTTAAAAATATATCCTTTGGCCTTTTGGCAGAATTTAATGTATGCTACAGTAATATTATAGACGCTGTTTTAAAAGACATATTGGCAATGAAAAATATAAAACGTATTTTTGATGCTAGGACTGGTGTAACCTAAATATAATGAATTTATTGTAAGTTATGTGGCATTTCACTTTGCTTTTATGATTGTTCATTTAGATGTAAGGTCAGCCCCAGAATCCTTATGTACAGTTAACTTTTTACTCCTGTCACAGTAGCAGTTTCCAGAGAACTCAAGTAAAAATTTGATAAATTTGGTTCTTACTGGGGTATGAAGGGCATGACTAAATGAAGCTTTTCTTTCAGGGCCCTCAATTAGAAAGAACTGTGATGCTTTGCAGGTTTTACTTTGCATTTTCTGTTAGATATATTTTTTAATATATAATTATAATTGTTGCTTCTGTTGTAAACTCCAAAATTTATTTCTGTGTATGATTCCAGCTACTGAATAGTTCTGTGGTGAAACTCTATTTAATTATAAAGTTCATGAATGGGGCTTGCATGTACCAGGTCTTATTCACAGTATAAAGTGTATATAAAGTACAAACACAGCTCAGGCAGCAACTACATCCAGTTAAAGATGTTGGGGAGAAGAGTTGTAGAATTATTTTTTCCAGGTAAAACAATGGATGATGTTACAGGAAATTTTTTATTGTATATGGGTGTGCTTCCTTCAAACCATTGTAGATGAGTATAAATTTATTCCATTCATTAATGTGGGTTTGCAAATATTGTGCACTTAATTGTGAAAGCTTTTCCTGGGGAGGGATTTGGCTCCTGTGCCTTGACATTTATGTGCACATGTGTATTTATAGTTGTGATCTGTCTGGAATTTGCCTTTGTGGTTTTGTTTGCTCTTTAATTTGTTCTGTGATCTAGTCCTGTCTTTCTTAGTCTTGTTTCTGTGGTTTAATAAGTGAGCAGTACAGAAGAAATGGTTTAATTGAAAGCAAATAATGAGCATTTTTATTCAACTCACGGAATATTGACACTGTTCTGCCAAAAAGCTTTTCCTTAGCACACTGATACTAATTTATGATTAATCTATAATTTGAGTTCAGTAGGTTATTATGAATGCTTCCATAATTTCTCTCAGTTGTTGTGAAAACTTTTTTAAAGAAAGCAGCTGATTCAAAGCTGATGTTGTCAGCACTATTGTTCCTATGACCCTGTCCCACATTCTGCAAAACAAGATGTATAGCTCTTGGCCATACGTATGTGAGTTAAACTATAGTTGTTCTGAGAGAGTAATGAAAAAGACATTTTAAAGCAACAATTCTCAAGTGGAATGCAATATTCAGACTCTGTCTCCGAAGTGGAGCTGTTGAAGGAACAATTTTCAGTTTCCTAGTACATATTTAATACACATTTTTAAATGAAAAAAAGGAAGTCTGGTATTGAAAGTGAATGTCATAGGTTTTGCTCAAAGAATATAGAAAATCTTCTAGGTAAGAGATTGGTTTATTAGGCAAGTTTTGTATGTTTTCAAAATTTCATTCAGTTTTCCTGATAAAATTTAATAGTCTATTTGGCATTTTAGTAATTTGTTACATTTGAAAAGGTACCATTTTTTTCCCCAGTCAACATTAAAAAGCTTGAACTGAAATTTTTTTTTTCCCCCCACCCAATTTATACTGTAACAAAACCCAGTGATGTAAAAAAGCACAGGACAAACACAGGCAGTTAACTTCCTCAGTACAGAATAGGAATACCATGACATTACCCTGAAGTAGCTTATAAGAACAGAAAGTTATGTCTGAGACTCTCTGTTTTGGTGGAAAGTTCTTTTACAGGGTTGACTATAACCAAGAGCTTCAGAGATACCACTTGATACTGGAATGATAACTTTTTTCTGTGTATGTCTGAAATGGAATGTAGCTGTTGTACTTGAAGACTGTATAAACAAAGAACTGATTATATAAAGGGTTAATTGAGTAATAATGTGATATATCAGTTGGAGAATTCATGTGGTAGAGTGAGGAAGAAAGTTAAGTGATGGTGAGGAGTTTCTTTCTGTTATGTTTTTGAGGTGGCTTCCTGGCCAAGTACGTTATTGGATTTGTATGTCTGAGAATTTCCTTCGCTTTCTTACAGTAGCATGCTTAATCAAAGCTGGGGTTATGGCCTTACTAATTTTCTAGCTGTGTAGTTTAGTGCTTCTTGAAGGCTTGAGTGATTTGCAGGACTCTGGTTTGTCACAGCTGAGAGCAGCCGTGGCTGTATAGGATGGCTGGGGCTGTGTGCTCTGACTGCTGCTGAAGCAAAGCTGATGGAATCCCAGCAGAAGGTGAGCCCACAGCCCAGTGGGCCGCCCTTACAAGGGCAGGTGTGAAATAGGAGGTGACTGAAATGCAAGGATTCTGGGAAATGGGCATACTGATGGAAGACATCAAGGTAGAAATACTGGAAGGAATCTAGTAAATGCTATTGCAGACTTTGGAAAAGAAGAGATAATGTGTGGGGATTAGGAGGATGACGAAAGTTAAGAAAGTGAAAGTAAAGTCCCACATGTTTTTCTAGTACTTTCTGGTTAAGGAAGCATTTTCTGTCCCTTCTTATCAGTCTCTAGTAAGTTTGAGCAGGTTCTAGAAAACGGCTTCAAATATAATGCTCCCTGAGTCAGAGGATTAGTGGGTTTTATTGTTAGAAGGAAGGCAGCTGAGCTTAATTACCTCCTTCATAATTCAGCCTGGAATTGTCTTCACACAGACAACGTCTAGATATGACCCAAAGTGTTGTATTTTAGTACTTTGTTCCAGGGAGGAGTAATTTTTCAGTTGTGTTAATCTGTCGTGTAGTTCATTGCCCTACTGATAAACGTAGCTAATTTCTTGGCCTATAGCTCTTAACAGAGGTATGGAAGAAATCTTCCAGGCTATAACTTCAAAGCATTTTATCTATGGAGCATGAGAAATACTTCAGTAATAGAATTTGTTTTATATATTTTAAAACAAATGTGTAAGAACCAAGTAGTTTTTTGTTGTTAGCCTTTCATCAGATGAAAGCTATTTGTTTGGTGTATTGTCATACTTGTATAATAATCTTGGTATTTCCTATTCCATAGAAGAAGGCTGAGACAGGATTTGCATTTTGTTCTGCTTTAATTTAGTGCTTTGAGTTGTGGTAAATACAGTGGTATTTTTTTGCTCAGATTCATTCTTATTGCTTAATACTACATGGCTATGGTAAACTGCGGTTGAGGGTGGTTTAATTTTATTTTTAAAAAAAAAAGGAAATTTTGCTTTCTGAAGCTTTGTCGTTGATATGGGTGTAAAATTCTTCATAGCCTTTGCTGGAAAGGGTGCAGCTCCATGTTGATATATTTGGAAAGGAGTTATGTACAGCTGTCTCTATAGAAACAGTGAAGTAAAATGCTATAATTACTCTAGATGGGTTTCAGCATGTCGCTTGGGGCAGATAAGCCCTGAGAGCCGCCTGGCTTTTGCCCTGCTGCTGCAAGGCGCTGTTGCGGCCCCGCTTGAGGCTCCGCACGGGAGCCGCCGGGGCAGGGGCTGAGGTGAGCGCTGCGTGCGCGCAGGCGCGGGAGAGCGAGAGCTGCGGGCTGGGGCGGCGGGGAAGTGACGTGCGCGGTGTTTGGCGTTCTAGAAAGAGCGCAGACACGTCCTTCGGGGGAGGGCTCTGCCGTGCCCGCTGTGTAATCGTTTATAAATGAGCTACGGGGCAAGGAATGAAATACGGAGAGGCTTTCTGGGCTTTCTTTAACGTATCGTAGAGTTTGTTGTTTTGTAGCAGCTCTGTTTGTTTCAATTCAAAGTTTGATTTTTATTTTTCCTTCTCTAGCATCTCCACCTTGCTAAGACACTGGACGCTGCTTCCTTTAAAGCAAGGAAAAATCTGAATTCCTCCAACACTCAGGATGGGGAAAGATTACTATTCTATCCTGGGAATTGAAAAAGGGGCTTCTGACGAGGATATCAAAAAGGCTTACAGAAAACAAGCGCTGAAATGGCATCCAGATAAGAACAAATCTCCCCATGCAGAAGAAAAATTCAAAGAGGTTGCAGAAGCTTACGAAGTGCTGAGTGATCCCAAAAAGAGAGATATTTATGATCAGTTTGGGGAGGAAGGTATGTATGTCTCTTTGTACTTTGGTTGGTCACTTTCATCATGTTGAATGAAGCAAAGTAAACATTTGAAGACAGTATGTGCGTTCCTCTTTAGACAACGTATTTACAGTGTATTTGTTCTGCTCATGAGATTTTTAAGTATAAAATGCATTGCTGGACTTCAATGCTGGTTAAGTTTTAATTTCTTGATTTAATGGGGTTTTGTTCAAACCCCAAATACCTGACAGGCAAAAAGTTACTGAACAAAAAAAGTTATCACCCATGAATAGCTTTCTGTGATCTTTTACTGCTGCCTTCCTTTGCCAGAGCAGTTTTTGAGATGCAGTTCAAAAGGCATGAATTCTTTTCTTTAATTTTTGCTTAGGGGCAATCTGCTTGATCTAGGCAAAGAAGTCCTTCTGAGCAAAAGCCCAGGTGTCCAGCATGTAGTTGTCCTTGGCTTTGTGCCTAGAGAGGAAAGAATTTGGCTGATGTCATGAAATACCAGAACAATTTTTTAGCTTTAATTGTAAACAGTGATAACATGCCAAGAGAATGAGGCCTCAGAAATGTCACATTTATCCTAAAATGGTTATCTGGAGAGGATGATTTTTTTTTATTTTTTTAAATTTTTGACCAACATAACTTTCAGTCCTATGATTGAGCAACAGAGGAAGTCATTAACATCCCTTCCCATAAATGTGTATGGTATCAGGAATTCCTTTTAAAATAACTACTTCCGTTGTCACAAGTAGGCCTGCTCATTGCTATGTGCTTGGGGCCATGTTTTTTACAATTATAAAGAAGGACACTAAAATAGCACTATTTAGTATTTTGGGCAAAGCTATAAAGTATGATCTTTCAAAATGCTGAATGTGGGAATACCTCCTGATGCCTCAGTTACTCTCTAAGCTCTTCTAAGAGGGTTTTAATGGAAACGCAAAGGGTTGGGGTTTGTAAGAAGGAGGAATCTTGAGTATTTTTGCAGCCAGGAACTAGATGTACCTTCAGTAACTTCTGGCCAGCTATTCCAGGAGGTGTCCTTCTGCTATCACAGATTGAATCCCCTGATCTGCATGTTTGGCATTAACAGTAGTGTGTCAGAAGGATGTACTACAGTTCAAGTACTTTTGCTCTGGTATTGAAATGGGGAAAACATTCTAATGTCTTATTTGGTTAGTGTCGATACCCAACATTAAGGTTATGCATGAGAACACTGAGCTAAAAAAAAACCCCTACAAACCCCTCTTTCAAATTTATAGAATGCCTCCCTCATCAGGTAAGCCTTCGTTTTTCTACGGTTATAAAAGTACGATAGCAGCTGTAGTTTTGAGTTAGTCTGAGTAAGACTGAAAAAAAAAGTTTAAAAAACAAGCGTTTTAAGTTTTAAGATTTTAAGACTGTTTACTTTAAGACAAAAGTATCTTAAGAAGACTTTCAACCTTCTAATCGTCTGAGAAAGTATCCTGAAATGGTTAGGGCAGAGGAGCACTGTTACAAGGCAGTAATTGATCACTTATTGGGAAAGAGGCATTGAAAAAATTTGATTTTTAGCTTGGTTTGAAATGGGAGCACGGTAGGTACTAGAGAATTTTCAGTGAGAATTCTTGGCAGGAAGAAATGAGATTTAGATCTCTCCATTTGAAAGATAGACCAAAACTATTGAGAACCTTCTGATTTTTTGCACAGAGACAGTGATGATAGTGTATACAAGGAATTTTGTACCCAAATAGATTTTAGTAAGTTCCATGATGCTTTTATTTGTGGCTGCATTGAAGAGAGTTCCCAGGATATGTAACTGTTTTGTACCATAGGAACGCAAGCTGTGATAATTTTGGGGTTCTAAATTTAGTATTAAGGAAGCATATATGTGCTTGACTGTTGGCATGTTACCTTTTACTCAGAACAAATTGCAGGAAAATAGGTAAAACTAATTAACACTGAGTTACAGCTGAGCTATAGAGGCTATGGAATATATCACATATGATAGGGAGTAATTTTCCCCAGAAATGACCTTGTAGAAGGATGCAATTCCCAAAACACTTTGCAGAGCAAGAAGAGATCAAATCAAGCAAACCTGTCTTCTGCTCTTAAGATGCTAATTGATTAAAATAACTGGTTTGAATCACATGAAGTAAAATTGGCAGTGTCAGAATACCTGTTCTTCTGAAATAAGTCATTCTAGAGCTTCAGAAACCTCGCTGTTCAACCTATTGAATTGCTAGTTAGTACCTCACATTCTCCTGGTGAATCCTCCTTGAAAAGCAGACCTTTCACTCTACTGCAAATATCTTTCTGACTCATCAGTCCTGATATCATTACACTGTACAGCAGGAAAGCTTGTACTAATACCCAATTTGTTTTTAACTTGCCTTATTTTTCTTATTTAGGTCTTAAAGGAGGAGCTGGAGGATCTGATGGCCAGGGTGGTACCTTCCGGTACTCCTTCCATGGAGACCCACATGCTACATTTGCAGCTTTCTTTGGTGGCACAAATCCTTTTGAGATCTTCTTTGGGAGGAGGATGCCTGGTGGCAGAGACACTGAAGACATGGAGGTGGATGGTGATCCATTTGGATCCTTCACTAGTTTTAGTATGAATGGATTTCCAAGGGAAAGGAATACAGTTGGCAGCCAGTTACGTCGTAAACAAGATCCCCCTGTAATCCATGAACTTAAAGTGTCACTGGAAGAGATTTATCATGGCTGCACAAAAAGAATGAGGATTTCACGTAAAAGGCTTAACCCAGATGGTAGAAGCGTCCGAACAGAGGACAAAATCCTTACTATTGAGATAAAAAGAGGATGGAAAGAAGGCACCAAGATCACTTTTCCAAAAGAAGGCGATGAAACACCCAACACGATTCCAGCTGATATTGTTTTTATCATTAAAGATAAACCTCACTCTCATTTCAAGAGAGATGGATCAAATATTGTCTATCCTGTTAAGATCAGCTTAAGGGAGGTAAGTTTCTCTTGTGGTAGAACTCCAAATGTTTGATGTTATTACAATGTGCTAAAGCTGTATAGTAGCTGTGTGTTTTTTCTTCTTAATATCAGGTGGAGAAAAAACTCTTGATTTCGTTATGAACTTTGTGTAAATTAAGCTACTTTAAGGGATTCTACAATAAGTGTGACCGTGAGGTGAAGCCCCTAAAGTAGTGAGGGAGGGAGAAAAGACAATACTTACTGTGGGTAATACAGGTCCTTCACAGATAAAAGCCTATTTGGACTCATTGCATTGTTATGTAAATTGGACATTATCAGTGTCATTACATTATCAGTGGACATTATCATACTAAGTGTGCTCAATCAGGTGAAGTTGCAGAAATCAAAATCTTACTCTCAGAGATCCTAGTAGTGAAAATAAACTGTTGGATAAAGCAGAAGGTCTGTAATGTTCTAATTTTGGTGCAGCAATATTGTTGTTTGCATTTCTTTAGGCACCACAAATATTCACATAAGACAGCTGTGCAATTTTATATGCCTCTGCTTATAGACACTTAAATGTTCTGAAATTCGATATAATAAAAGTTGATAATGTCTTAGGAAAAAAGTCCTGTGCAATGTAAACAAACAAAAAGTGAAATGGGATTCTAAATTTCCAGTAGAAATTTAGAAGACTGACATCTTAGAGAAGTATGAGTGAGGAGTTCATTCTGCTTTGCTCTCCTAATTATTTGATAAAGTCTTTGAAGGACATATAAGTTCCATTACCCTCCAGTAGTCATTGTGTAACATTCATAAATTCAGTGATATTCAATGACAAATTAAAGTTTTCTCTTTTTAAGAGAGGATCGTTGTATTAAAATTTTGATATCTGAGAAGTGCATAGGAAAAATGCTATTTAGAATTCTAGTCACTTTTAAATAATCCAAATTAATTTATAGGTACAAAAAAGTTCTGACCAATTTCTTTTTCTCATATTACAATCTTTCTTTAGGCTTTGTGTGGCAGCTCTTTCAATGTGCCAACGATAGAAGGAAGAACCATACCCATGACAGTCAATGAAGTGGTAAAGCCTGGGATGAGAAGAAGAATTATAGGATATGGTTTGCCATTTCCCAAAAATCCTGACCAACGGGGAGACTTAATTATAGAGTTTGAAGTAATTTTCCCAGATAACATTTCTCCAGCATCAAAAGAAGTACTTAGGCGAAATCTTCCAGTTTCATAAAATGGAAGACTGTGTATGTCAACAGATTAAAATAGGACACTGGAAATGCAGAAGACTGACGAGTCTGCTTTAAAAGTGCAATCTGTAACACCTAGTGAAATCTTTGGTTTTTTTTGTTTTGTGGGATGGGTGGGGGGAAAATACTGTAATGCTGCATGAGAAGAAAAGGGTTTAAGTAGAAGTCATACAGGTGAATTCTGCAGTAAAAATTACAGGGAAAACCACTCATTTTGTTTTACATCTTCCTAATCAGCAATGTTTAGTCATTATTTTGCTTAATATAATTACAGTAATTTTTTTACAAAGTCAGTGCATATTTCTGATACAGTACTTGAACCAAGTACGTTATTTCTTATATCCTCACCGTGTCTATAACATTACACATTTTTACAGAAATTTGAGATCATAGTTGATATACGCAAAGGTAAAAATATTTGAAAGAGCACATGAGAGAGATCATTTCAGTATGTTGCCTTCTACTGCACAAAGCATAGGCCAGAAAAATCAGCTTGGACTCCTGACCAGCCCCTCTGTGCAATGAGAGCCTTCTCTATATTGCCTCCAGAAGTGTCAGGACTGCATTGTGAGTGTGGCAAAGGGCATGTAGCCTGAGGAGCCAGAGTAGCCGTTTGCTGTGGGGTAGTTCCTCAGCCTTCAGGCAGAATAGCAAGAAGGGGTTCTTCAAGGACAAGAACAGCAAAGGTGAGGCTGCTGTCGAATGGGGCAGAGAAGCTGGTGACCGATGACGTGGACAAAGCTGAGGTACCCTGTGCTGCCTTTGCATCAGTCACAACCAATAAAGCAAGCATGCAAGAATTCCCAGGCCCCTGAGACTAGTGGGGAAATCTGGAACCTCAGAGGTGGAGGACTGGGTTAGGGTGCACTTTACCTGGAATTCTGTGAGGCTGACAGATTGCACCCAAGTGTTGAGGGAGCTGGCTAATGCCATTGCAGGGCCACTCTTGTTTGTCTTTGAATGGCCAGGGGGATTAAGAGATGTTCTAGTAGACTAGAAAAGAGAAAATACCACTCTTCAAAAAAACCAAGAAGGAAGATTCAGGAATCTCCAGGCTAATCAGCTTCACTTAAGCCCTTGGTAATGTGATGGAAAATAATCCTCCTGGAAAACATTTCTAAAAAGTGGTCGGGGTAGTCAGCATAGATGTACAACAGGGAAATCTTGCTTGACCAGTCTTACTGCCATCTACAATGAGCTTTGGGGATGTTGGGAGAACAGTCTGTGTTGTTTACCTTTTACATCAGTAGACAGACTGGTGAAGTAAAGATCAGATAAGTGGAAAGTCAGATGGATTAAAAGCTGGCTGAATGAAGGGGCACAGGGGGTTTAATCAGTGGCACAAAGTCCAGTTGGAGGCAACTCAGTAGTGGTGTACCCTCTGTCTGACTACTGGGGCCAATACTAGTCAGCGTCATTAATGACCTGAATTATGGGATGGAGTTTACAAACCATATAAACTGGGAGGAGTAGCTAGTGCCACCAGCTGATGGTACTGCCTTTCAAAGTGGTCCCCACAGGCTGAAGAACTGGACACAAGATTCTCAATAAGTTCAGTAAGGGGGAATGCTCCACTGGGGAGTAACTGACCAGCAGACTGTCAGTAAACTGACTGTGAGCTGGCAGTGCAGCCTTGTGGCAGCAGAGGCCAAAGCTTTGCTAGCAGGTGAGGGAAGGTGTTCCTTCCTCGTTACTATGCACTGAGGAGGATCCATCTGGAGTGCTGGACTCCCTGGTACTTAAAGGATATAAACTTAGTGGAGCAGCTCTAGCACAGCACCATGTATGAGACGCTGAGAGAGCTGGAACTTGCAGGAGTGGGGAAGAAAAGACTTGGGGGAGATCTTGGCACCTGGCAGGAGGTAATGAAGACTGAGGAGCCGGGCTCTTCTCAGTAGCTTTCAGTGACAGGACTAAATGGACACAAGTTAGTTTGGGGTTCCATCTGAATACAAGGAAACAGCTTTTTACTGAGAGGTGATCCAACAGTGGAACAGGTTTCCTTGAGAGTTTGAGGAGCTGCTGTCCCTGGATACTCATAGCCTGACTGGACTTTGTGCAGGGCAGCCTGCTCCAGCTGACCATGTGTGAGCAGGGGCGTTAAACTACATGATGCCAGGAGGTTTCTTGTAAGCAGAATCATTCTTTGAACTTGGGCTTGGCATTTTTTGCTATGGGCCATGTTCTGTAAATGAGGCTTAGCCCAAAGATGGTGCTGCTCATGTGACAATTCCCTAGGGAGCAGGTCTGTGCCAGATTGGAAATATGCACAAAGAACCCTGTAAAAGCATTTGGCTAGGGCAGGTATTTAAAGATCATGCTGATCTCAAGAATTCATTATTTTCAAAGGCCAAACTTTACTCCCATGAAGAAAAAAAAAAGAGCTAGGTCGTATCTAAAGCAAAGTTTGTTTAAGAGTCAGTGTGGGATAGGGGTTGCCCAGAAATTTTCTATGCTTGAATTGAGTTACTTTTTTAAAATTCAAATATGAGTCAGTTGTCTTTAGAGTTCAAAGGTGCATAGAGAGATGGAGAGCCCTCTGTAATAGTCTAGTTTTATAATACAGTAATAGGGCTGGTTCCCTTGGTTGCAGCATGGTATTGGTGGAAGAAATGCCTTGTGGGCATGCTTTATTACTTGAGTTTAAAACCATAATACAGTGCTTTAACAACACTTTCAAAGGGTTTGGGGTTTGGGATTTTTTGTTGTTGTTTTTCATAAGAAAGTATTTCAAGATTTGCTGTCAGCCTTTTGCCTGTGGAAATTTAGAGGTTACCTGTTCTGCTAGGTAGCCTAAGAAATAGCAGTGTTGTATATATGACTGCAGAAAAGTAAATCATATGGAAGTTGGGATTTAATTTACAGTAATTTTTACACGAGCGTAAGAAGAATCCCATTTATTTTACTTAAAGGACTAGAATTTCTGTGGGTTATTGTTCAAGTCAATTTTTCAACTGCAGATCTCTTCATGCAGTATCAGTTAGTTGTAGTCCTAAATCTACAGGAAGTAAACAATTGCTGGAGCAGTATTACAAAGAAAAAAAAAATTGCTGCTTAGTGCTTCTGCATATTGTTAATACTATATATTGTTTGTTGAAAAGTTTCCATTTCAGTATGTTCCGTATTGCATTTCTTATGTGGTTTTTAAGTAAAAAGTGTAAAGTTGGTTTTCAACTTTCTCTTCTATTTTGTTATGATGGTAAATGCTACAAGCTACACGACTTTAAAGCATATCAACCTAAAATACCTATTTGTTTGTTTAAAAGCTAATGGAATCAAGCATTTTGTAATCCAGAATCTTGTAACCATATCCAACTTGTAAAAAAAAGTTACAGCAACTAAGACTTATTTTTTTGTAACCATCTTCAGGTAAGAGGAGTAGTGTTATATTGAGGAATTGCAGTATCTTGTGTATTTAGAGGTGTATATATATATATATATATGTGTATAGCAAACTAAACTTTTCCAACTGTTTTCAAGTTCAAAATACAAAACTTATAGAACTGGTATGAAATAAATGCCTGTATTTCTTTTCTTATGGAGAGATAAAAAAGTATATGTTTCAGAAACCAGCATGTAGAATTACTTCAAAATGTGAGAGGAAGCATTAATATCTGTCTAATCCAGGATTCACAAAAATATTTTTCTAATCAAAAATGTGCTTAAAACCTATGTTTTAAAACCCACTTGATTATTTAATAAAGCTACTTGGGAGAAGGAAGCAATTACTCAGTCAACTACTATATTTGTAACTACTGAAATACATGAAAATAAAATGGTCATTCATGAAATTGGGATGGGTTTTTGATCTCTTGAAGGTTGCTTGGGTGCCATAGAAAGTAGAAGTCATTAGTTGCTTTGGAATTCATCCAGCAAGTCTGAAAACCTCTGCTTCTAAAGATCCTTTTATAATCTCATCAGCATCAAGCCTTAGGATAACCTCAAGCTGTTGGAAGAGTAGGTCAAGCTACATTACAGCCCATTCTTGTTCCTGCCATGCAGTGGTACTCTGCTTGCTCCACAGCTTTCTCCTGTCATGAGGGGGTTAGCATTCCATTCTTTCACTCAGCCATTTTTGTAGTAGCTGTGCTGAAAGCTTCCTGAAGCCTGTTTGTGGTGTGTTGAAGAAATGCACTCCATTCTTTTCTAGTATGTGCATCTTATATGCTAGTCTGACTTACCAGAAGCAGACTTTTCTGGGATCAAATAGATTTTCCTTAAACAGTGAAATTTGGTATAACTTAGGGTGAAATTCTGTGCACTTGAATTCATGTGCTAGACCTAAAAAACAAGGGCCATTAACATGATACTGTAAATATAATTAAGAGACAGTTTTACTTTTCCAGTCAGTAGCTGCTAGTCCTCTTTTGCAGCTGACGTGAGTAGTTTTTACTGTATGGCTTACTGAACACATCCTATAGAACCAGGGAGTTTGTGGTAAAGCTGCTTACTGTTCAGCATCCAAACTGGCCAAATGGCAGCACTTATCTCTTCATGAGGTGCAGAATCTCAACTTTTCATTTGTCAGACTGCTCAGCAATTGACTGTTGGATGGCATGATTTGTTTCCTTCAGGCTTCTCCAGTTAATTGCTCTATTATTTGAACAGTGAAAATACAGATCTGTTGTTGATCCCCTTGGGTGTGGAAGGTGTAAGTGCCCTGTGCTTGTTGCCCTGGAATTACTGGCTTACCCAAGGGAGGAGCTGTACAAACAACAATCTTGTTAGTCATGCCCGATTGCTTTATCAAGGACAAACTGCCATGTTCACAGCCCTGCTGCCCTGCATTCAAAAACCCCCTAACACCACCCAACCAGCACCTGAAATACCACACAGCATTTCCCTGAGTAAGGGTAGATACCCCATGTGTAGTGAAACACTCACTGATAGTGGCATTTCATTGCCAGCAAGGTGACTTTGTTCCACATACATTCTCTTGTAGTGTGCAATATACTTGGGATGAAAGGATTAAATCAGTTTTTCTTTTTTTCAAGTACATGGTTTGTTTTTCTTTCTAAAACCAAGGCTAATAACAGTTTTATTTCATTTGTTAGCTCTCTTCAAAAAGTTAATTTGAAGTAATTTTTGGGTCCTTAGTGTCCTGAGTTGCTGGAGGCTTATTTGGATTGGTTGATCTAGTTTTAGTGTGCATTAATTAGTGTTGGCAGATACTTCCTTAGAGGGTGCATATTCAAGGGAGTCTGAAAATAGGATTCGTTGTAGTTGGAGAAAGTGTCTTCTGTGCATTACAGCCTTCTTTTCATTGAGGTTCTCATTAGACTGACTTATTAATAGCTCTACAAACCACTCAGTCAGCATTGTGTTATGCTGATCAAATCTAAATCATTGAAACTGCTAATCCATGGTTGGAGCAATATTAATAAATAGTATTTGTAGAGTAGGAAAAAGAAGTCCATTGTAACTAACCTTTTCAGTAACAGAGATGAAACTGTGTTGAACACTTCTTTACCCTTCCTTCCAAAGCAGGGGACTGCTATGGCAATTTCATATATATGCTTTTCTAGGTTTGAGTTTTGAAAATAGGCATGTGTGCAGTGTTATCTTCCTCTGATTTAAATGTCACAAAAAAAGTTTCAGTTGTTACATCATGTGACTAATGATGGCATATACATGCTCCATACTGTTTGTTTCTTCAGTTTATTTGATCAGCTCCATTGGCCTCATCATTTTTTCTTTCCATAGTTAAAAGCTGATGCCATTGCTCCAAGCTGTAGGTAGGATCAGCATAGTTTTTGTACCAACTTCAGCTATTTTTCTCCATCCACCTCCATATGAAGCATGGAAACACACTTCCACTGAAGAAAGTTTTGCAACAGATACCTAAATTAGGACTGTTAATGTCCATGAATTATTTTTTAAATAAATCTGCACAACCTCTGTATATGTGGAAACTTGACTATGTTCATTTAGTAAATCTCATTACCAAAATTGTTAATAAACAGTATATACTGGGTTGTAAATTATCTTTTCACAAGAAAAGGAATGAGTTGACACAAGTATTTATTACTTGTCACCAATTCCTTTATAATACATTTTAGCAAATGGGAGAAAAGGCTTCTTGTTGTAAAAAAAGTTGCTAATTTATAATTGAAAACCAGCAAAACCCCCTAAATACCAAGATGAACATGAATAGTTTGGTACTGTTAGTTAATATCTCATTTTGTCTCACTGCTATGTGATCTAGTAAATGCCAATATGCTGTCTGAATTCATTCCAGTAATGGGGAAAAAGTACACAGGTCTGCAACCTCAGAGAAACCTTCAGTTTAAGTTCTGTGGTTCCAAACTGAACTGGACAGTCAACTATTAAGAAAGTGTGGGGACAAGTTCATTGTGCAGTTTTGTTGGGTTTTTTATTGGTGGAAATTCCTACAAAATTAGTAATGATATTGAATCCAATTGTCTCCTACTAGAACTGGATAAAAGCCATTTTTGAGTATTCATTTAAATCTACTATATGCTATCTTGGAAAAGCTGAAGTCAAATTGGCTTCAAACCTTTTTTACCTCACAGCATAAGCAGTTTAAAATATGTATGTAATTTCATATAATCAGAGGTGCTTTGATTAGATCTGCTAAGAACTTTTGACTCAGGGCTGCCTCACAATAATTCATTGTCTCTGCCTGCCTGCTCTCACTCCATGTGCCAGAATCCTTTTTCTCTGCAATGGTTTGTCTTTTTTACTGTGCAAGTCAGAAGATGTGGTAAGGCAGTGCTGCTTCTCTCTGTGCCCTTTGAGCCGTTTCCTTTAGAAGAGCTGAATGTTGCTTCATGAATTTTGCAATCTTCGCATCTTTGGTGGATTCAGTGCACTACTGAAAATGGAGCAGTTCCACTGAGGTGAGTGCGGTTACTTTGGGGCACAGATGTCTCCTGTAATGTGAACTTCTGACTACAATATGTAGCTCTATTTCACAGTAGAGGAAACATTTTGAATTCGTTAAATGTTACAAATACTTGAAAAGTGTATTTCTGTGTTAAATCTCAGTATTTCAGAGCTGTTGTCCAGTACAATAGAAGTCTCTTAAACTTTGGTTATGTTACTACTGTTGCTTTATGATGAACCCTTAGAGAAAGAGTAGCCTGAAGTCCTTGTATACTTCAGGTTTTCTTTTATATGCTGGATATAAATCTCTACTAGTCGTATTCAGTATTTCGCTCTTAGCAGAGATTCCCGACCGAGTGAGAGGCAGGTCGGTAAAGGACCGCTCAGTGGCGGAGGCAGGAGCGGTCTGAGCGCAGGCAGGGCAGCGCCGATGGCCCCGAGCTGCCCGGAGGGGGCCGGGGCGGCGGCGGCCGGGCGCTCCCGGCCCGCAGCGTTCCGCGCCCTCGGCGGCCGGGCCGGGGCGGGGCCGGGGCGGGGCCGGGCCGCACCTGGCGGCCGCGATGGCCGCGGGGCCGGGGCGGCGCCGCGCTGGGGGCAGAGTCCGGCGCGGGCGGCGGCGGCCGCAGGAGCCCGGGGCCGACGCGGAAGATGCCGCTGGGGCTGAGGAGCAAGAAGAAGGACAAGTCCAAGGAGACCTTCAAGCTGGTGGAGAGCGAGGCGGCGGCCCCGGCGCCCGCGGCGGCCCCGGCGCCGTCGGCCAGCGCGTCGCGGCTGCAGTTCCACACGCAGCTGGCGCACGGCAGCCCCACGGGCCGCGTGGAGGGCTTCGGCAGCGCCCGAGAGCTGTACGCCCGCATCGGAGCGGCCTTCGGCATCCACCCCGCCCAGGTAGGGCCGGCACCGCCGCGGCCGCGTCCCGCCGCGCCGCCGGGGGCGCCAGAGGGCGCGGGGCTGTTCCACCGCCCTGCCCCATCCTCTGTCGCGGGCTTGTGTGGACGTGCCTGCTTTACCCTGCCTGGGAGAAAAAATCTCCCTTGGCTGTTCCAAATGAGCGTTACCGTGCGGGAAAAGGCATAAATGTGACTGCATTTAACTCTTACATGGTAAAAACAATGGTCCTCCTGACCAAAACTCCAGTGTCTCGGTTTACCTCTTGCCAGCTGCTGTTTGAGACAGCTCTTAGGCACTGCTTCATTCCAGTTTAGAAAGGGACAACGCATTTATGAGGCTAAATACCCAGAATGAATGCATTGGAAGGGCAAGGCTTGTGGTATAAATGCCCTGAATCGTACTGCATATTAAAATTTCGGGCGAAAGTGATGTTTGGCAAGTTTTCTGCTTTATCAGGTAGTTATTTTTAAAGTGTTCACTGTTCAAATGGAGTTATATTTAAGTCTGTAACAGGATTCCTTTTTAAGCTCTGCTGCCTTTTTGATCTTTTTTTTTTTCTGAGCCGTGTTCTAAACATTTGTTTGGATAATGATTCATTTGTGTTTGTAAATGCATTGTTTTCTCTTAGTTAAAAGGTACTGGCCATATCAAGTTCTTCCTATGTGGTTCTTTGAACCTTAACCTCTGAGTGGCAAGTTGAAACAAAGGGCTAACATTTCATTATGCCTACGTGTGGCTGTACAGCTTTACTTGTTTTCTTCTTTGTAGATGACTTTTAAAAAAGTTATACAGACTACTACTACTACAGGCTTTGTTCTGAGTTTGCTGTGGCCTGATGTAGCATTTCAAATAGGAAATTGTAAAGGGAAAGTGGCAGTAGCAGTGAATACAGTTTAATCAGTCGCTGTTGCATTAAGTAATTAAGAGGCAATGCATCAGTGTCCCAGACCTTCCCAGCTGCTTTCTGACCTTCTGCTCCTTTGTTTCCTTTTCATCCTGAGCTGCTGTTTCCCTTTTGTTCTTTTCCATCTCAGTTATACCTTGTATTCTCAAGTTCTCACAATCACCAGATTGTCTTCTATTTTAGTTTTCTTCCTTTCACTGTTGAACTTTTGGCTCCACTGACTTGAGAAAGAACAGCTTTCACAGAGAAATTTAATTTTGTATGAATGGTGTGCTCCTGTTTCTCCTGCTAGATGTATAATCTGACACCCTCAGAGGTTTTAGAGGAAGCACCACATATCATGGGCATATATTGCCAGCCATGTGCCAGCCAGGAGAATTTCCTTATTTTCTTTTTCTCCCTAGTGTTCCATTCCTTTAAATTTTTTTTTAATGTGGCTTATTGCTAAAATGGACAGAGAATTATTGCTGGAGGCACTGAACATAAAATCTTCTACTCCAGAAATTCAGTTTGCTTTAAGAAAGTTGTATGATGTGGAAATAGCAAACAAAAACATTTCCTGGTGTAAAGGTGGCATAACAGAGTGAAGAATTCAGACCAGAGAGTCATGCAACAGATTTTTGCACAGAGACAGGATCGATCAGTGAACAGCCAAGAAATGTGAATTTATTAGAATTTATTTAAGATTGTAGTATCTATTCATTAAAACTGCTTTTGGACAGATAGTCTGTGTAAAGAGTAGTGCCAGAAGCTACACCTCAGCAGACTGCAGGACGCTTGGGTACGCAAATGCCATTTGTAGGTGTTACCTGTCTAGGAAGGTTTCAGTGACCCAGCTCTGTGGGCAGCGTGATACCCACACGTGACTGCCTTTGGAAACAGGTCCTATCACAGGGATCTCCACCCTGCAGCGGCTGAGCTGGAAAATAGTGGGGGGGAGTGGAGGGGAAGAGCTCTGTGTAGAGAGCATTCAGGTGCCTTTTGCAGAAGTGAATACATTTAATATGGTACGCGAGGTTACTGCAGGGTAGGCAGGAGTGTGGATCCTTGGATAAATTCCTAAGTGTTTTAATACGATTCTGAATGAGCTGTACTTGTAATCTTTCACTTCTCCTTTTGACTCCACATGGTTACAGCATTTCTGTTCCTCTTTGGATCACACCTCCCGGGACCAGCTGAGTTCAGTTTCTGCTGGAGAATCCATTCCAGGTTCTGTGATTGACTGCCAACAGTGACAGAAGTTTATATAAAACACAGTACTTGTTGGACAGACACTGACAGAAACTTCTGTGCAGACCTGGATCATGAATAGGTTGGGATGGGGATGGGAATAGGAGGCAGGATACTTTCAAATGGGATCTTTGCTGGGTATTTATGAAGGAGTGAGACATAGCAGCTGCTTTCTGAGGCTTTTCCTGTACTCATCGTTTCTTGTAGGTATTTTTTATATTTCTTACCCCTTTTGAGCTGAGGGGTAGGCAGAAGAATCCCTTTTTGACTGATACATCCAGCACTTCTGCTTTTCTCTGTCCAAAGTGACTGTTCTTTCCCCAGGGAGGAGTGAATATTGCTTCTAGCAATACATTGCCTGTGTCATTGACACCGAAACTGCAGAAAGAAAGATACAGACAAACCCAAAGAAATTCTTGTTCACTGGTCTTAAATTAGGCAATACTTAGTATTCAGTGTCCTATTGGTTATTGATCCCTTTGCCTTCGATGCTAATTTGTCCTCATTCTTCAGTTCTCTTATCAGTCTTTTCCCAGACCAGGTATCTCAGGCCTTGCCAGGGGTTGATGTTGGGGAGTGATGGTTGACAATGTTCTCTTATCTCCTGTGTATCTTCTGGCTACTCCCAATCTGTGAATGTTAAAATTTAAAATTTTAAACTCTGGTGAAGAGTCTTGTAAAGAGAAACTTCAATTCCCCTCCCCCTGGGCAAAGGAGAACAAATCCCTGACTAAAGTTACATTAAAAGGTAAGTTTTATTATTTCCAGCATCATTATTATGAGTGTTGTTTGAGGTACATCACGTTTAACTTGATTATTTCAACAAGCTTTCATCAAGAAAGCACAGAGCTAAAAAAAATATAGATAGATGCAAGTCTTAACTAACAACACAACCCACACACAGTTACGTGTATGTTTCTGTTTGCATAAAGAATAGAAATATCTTCCCTTACTTTTTCTATGGAGGTTGAAGTAGGAAAAATAATTGGAAAAAGTATTTATGTGTAGCTTTGGCCTTTTAGCATTACTATTCCACTCTGACTGTTGGGAATGTAGCAGGGAATGTTCCCTGTAAGGGTGAAAGTGCTGAGTGCAGCCTGGATGATAAATAAATGAGCACTGACTGAAGGACAATGTGGGTCTGTTAAGGCATTTGGTGGTGGTGTGCTCCTGTGAGAGCACATGGTAGGGCTTTAAAGTATTCAGAGTAGCTAATCAGGCACTGAGAACGTGGATATTAAAGTCCAGCTGTAGCAGGGCAATTTCTTGATCAGATGAGAAGGGAATGGTGACCCATAGAGGCTGTGAGAACTTTCGGTTTGCCTATTTGCAATTTGCCTTTTGATCATTTTGGTTGCTTTGAAAGGTGAAATGTGGTGGGGCTGGTGAACTAAACTTGATGCTCGATGGCTGTGTCTGTCCAGAGCCCTTGGAGGTTGGGGTTTCTTTCACAGTGGGAGGAATTTTGCATCACAAGGGTAATTCAGGAGAAGAGAGACCTTTCTGGCAGCAGTAAGGGCAGAAATGCAGCTCCCTCTTTCTCTTCCAGTAGCCAGAGTTCAGCTGCTGAGCTCATGTGTGGGCTGGAGTTGCACAGGCCTTGCCTCCTCATGCTAAACAGTCAAGTATATCTTGAGGCTGTGCCACATTAAACTTTCATAGACGTATTTGATTTAAACCTGTTCAGTTTAAGCTTTTATAAAAGACTGCTGACAAATAAGCCACTGCTGAAACTTGTTTCTGAACAAAACTGCCCTTTTAATAATAAAAAAATCTGAAGTGTGTTTTAGAGAAAAGAGTCAGCTTGTGAAATCCTCATCACCAAAATGTTGGAAGTTTCATTGTTAAGCTTATCTGTTGAAAGAAATTGCTCACAATCACGCCTACAGATTGAATACTTTAAATGAGCAAACTTAACACTCCCTACAAAACACCTCCTCCCAACCCTATGGCAAGAATTGTTTGCTTGCTGTTTCCCTAAGCAGTGCTTAAATGTCACACCCATATTGCATGTGATGCTTGCTGTGTCTTTTCCAATACTTTTATTGAAAGTATTTGAAATATTAGTATGGAAATAACTGGATGGAAAAACTTACACTGTAATTACTTGTGTACACTGTATTACACTGTAATACTTGTGTACAAAAAGACCAAAAACCCAGACAAAAAAAAAACCCTATCAAATCTCAAAACAAACAGCAAAACACTGAATGCTTATTTTATAAGCCTTTGAATATATTGACCAGGCTGAATAGCTGACAGTACCAAAAGCACACTAGAACTTGGAGGAGATGGTGGTTACTCTTCCTGTTGCTGAAGCTGGTCAAGGCTCACACATTTTCCTTGGGGAAGATAATGTAAGATACCTAGAAAATGCGTTGGTGATTTCTTGATATGATGACATCTACGTATATAGGGAAATATGTCAGTGGGTGTTAGATCTTGCTCAGAATTAAAACTCCCAGTTCCCTACCTCTTAAACAGAAAGTGATTATGATCTCTGTAAAGTTATCTGAGATTTTTAATGCATTTTCAATAACTTCTGAGTATGTAATCTATCAACCAAGTCATTTTTGAGTTCTTCTCAAGGTGTCAGCTCAATATGGAAGATGGGAGTACAATTAATGTATAGAACATGCAATGTGGTACTGCATATATACTTTACATAACACATCATGTAACCCTCTTTTTCTTAGCTAATACCATTTCTTTATATAACACATATTTATATGTCTTTATATAGCCCTGGTTTTGTTGGCTCATGTGGTCTCTTCCAATTGAAAATATGGGTGCAGGGAATAATCTGTTAGCAATCTTATTGGACAAATCCATTTTATAAAGTTGTGCATAAGCCCCTAGTGTCCAGCAACATGGAATTTCCTTCTTCTGAGTGCTGCAGAAGAAGCATGGTGAACTCTTGATGAAGGAGGTATCCTAGATACTTTGTGACTGAAGTAACAGTTATAATATCCTGCTAAAGTTGGCATGAAATATTCACAGCACTGGTATACTGGTATATGTGTTAGAGACCAAATGCCTATGAAAGTTTAGGGTAAGGACAGAAAAATTTAACCATAAGAATTGCACATTGAATTTTTTTCTTGTTTCATTGAGTGGAACCTGTTGTTTAAGTATTCAAGTATGAAATCTGGCATTAGGTACCAATATTAAACTTATGTAAAATCTATGAAAAAATATCATTTTTGAATCAGTAGGTCTCAGTTGTGTACAAATAAAGCTATGCTATAACTGGTAGATGGTGTAGTGGTATATCTTTCTGGGTAGATACATCTTTAGTACATTACTCTTTGCATATATCTCTTCTGAGAAAAAGCAGTTGTTCACTAAAGAGGATGAAGAATGATTTAAGTTTTATTTTTGACTAGCTGATGCTCTCTCAGCCTTGTGGTTAACACAGAACTGACTCACAAAAAATTCTGCAGACTTATAGGCTGTAGTAGGAATGCCATCCAGATGAAGATCTATAAAGAGAAACTCTGGATCAAGTTTCTAAATATCACATTTCTGCTCTGTTGCCAATTTTATCTATTCAAAGGTGTGACAGTATTTACTAGATTGTCTGTTTGACAAGGTCAGATGAAGGATGCTAATGTCTAAAATGTAAAGACAGTGCTTGTTATTCATCACAGGAACAATGAACAGAGAACTGAGTTACCATTTTAAACTGGCAAAGTTATGTGGCTTGAGAGATCTGAAAATGTGTATGTGAACTTAATATAATCTGTTTCAATTTTTTGGTTTTAAAAAAGAGCTTGTCATTAGAGATTATTATCACTATCATTATCATTATTATTATTATTATATTCAATTTTCTACTTAAAAACAGATCAATTTCTTTAGGTGTTGTATATCTAGAGTATTGTTTAACTGAAAACCTTTGTATTACCCGAGCAAATAAAACAAATGTCTGTTAAGGGTGTGCTGTTACGTGTTTCATTGTTAAATAAGGTGTTAGATTGCAGTGGATGTTTGATGGATTAGATGAGATAAGCAAGTACCATTGAAGTAAGGCTGTTTGGTTGGGGGGTTTGTTTGTTTCGTTTTTAAAAACTGCAGCTAAACAAGACCTCTGTCAAGAAACACAATCTCTCTATTAACTTTCAGTCTTTTTAGATTAAAACCTCCATAGTTAGAGAATCTAAGTCCTAGAAAGCTCCAGGATCTTGAATGCTCTCTGTGAAATACATTAGTAAAAGTATCCACTGTTCATTTGACCTGGAATCAATTTAAACAGGTTGGTGGCTTTCATTTCAATTTTTCTGCTTTCATCCTGTTATAAATGATTTCATAACATATCTTATATAAATGATTTCATAACATATATTACAATCCAGTGATGCCAGAAGGAACAAAAAAGGCACGTGTAGTGTTCTGGTGTGGTACACCCGAGTCTTTGCCTCAGTGAAGTAGATTTTAGGGATCCCCAAGTTTCTCTTGGAGCACAGAGTCCCTCTGGTTTGGCTGCTGCCCGGTGCTCTCCGTGCTGCCCAGGAGGAAGCCGGGGTTCCCTTGGCCCTCACTCCTCTCCTGCTGCAGCTTGGAGAGGCATCTGTCATTACTGTGGCTGTGATGGGTGTGCTGGGCTTGGCCAGATTCCTCCGCGGTGGGCAAAGGCATCTCTGTTCCCAGGCAGTACAGATGGATTGCCCTCACCCTGCCTGTGCCAGGATAAGAAACCTTCCTGCTGAAGAGCTGGCATAAGTGTAGGGAGAAAAAGTTTTGCCTGACATCCAGTGCTGAAGGGAAATCCCTCAGAAAAGCTGCTTTATCAAGAAGCAATTTGACCTCTTTATTAAGCCTTGCTTTTACTGGAACAGGGATGACCCCAGATCATGCTGGGGTAGAGTAGGAACTAAGCAAGCCCATTGGAGACCATGTGCTCTGAGCTAATGAGGGAACACATGGAGCAATACAAAACGTTTCATGCTCTCTCATGACTCTCTTGTTTTGATAAGCTCTCTTGCTTTTTCTCCCCATTAAACTGCTTTAAGCAAATCAAGTTTTAAAGCAGTCCCTAGTGATCTTTGAATCAGGCGGAATTTGAGGTGGGTGAATGATGAGGCAAGAGATGGTGGTGGCTCTTGAGTTTGCTTACTCTGACCTCTGGTGCAAGCTGGAGGAGCCCAAGATGCCTCTCTCAGGGCTGGTGTGCTGAGACAGGCCTTGAGAGGCTGCTCACACAGGCAGGTCTCCTTCTCATGTTCCCTGCCAGCTCTCACCTGCACTCTGAGCTACTGGTGCTTTCTGTTGTGTGGGGATGGAGACTATTCCTTCTCCTGGTATATCTGGAGAAGAAGGGGGATCACTTAAGCTATGGACCTGTCACAGGGGCCTGACCTGTGCTCTCATTTTGGCTTCCTATCGAGCTCACCAGACCTAACACGCTGTTAATGTGTTTGCTTTCCTTCTGCACAGATCATGTTTTGCACTTTGAACACTCATAAAGTTGATATGGACAAGCTCTTAGGTGCACAAATTGGCCTTGAAGATTTCATATTTGCCCATGTGAAAGGACAGCGAAAAGAAGTGGAAATTCTTAAAACTGATGATATGCTGGGACTTACCATTACAGACAATGGAACTGGCTGTGCCTTTATAAAGGTAAACTTAATTACCAGTGAAATACTTTGTTCTATAGAAGCTCCTGTTACTATAATTGGTTAATTATTGGTTTCATGATCCTTTAGAACTATAAAATCTTCTAATATCATATATATGGTAAGTAAAGAATAAAGTTGCTTTTCTGTAGGTACATAATTCAAAATTAGTTCAGCTAAGATGTACTGCATGTCACTCAAAATCAGTTCATTTGTTCATTGCTTCTGTAACGGTATCAGCTTTACAAAGAGACCATTGTATCTCCTGAGCTACCCTGAAGTGGTAGGTGTTAGATACTGCTTGCATCTGCCCCCTCCTGTTTTAAACTGATTTTCTGATGTCATTTATTAGGTGCTTATAGAACTTCTGTCACTCATGTGATAATGAGATCATGTTCTTTCAGTCTTTGGCTGTTCCCAGGCCAGAAGCCTTTGTGCTGTACAAGAGTAGGGGCAAGTATGGTGGTTTTTCAGCTTTCCAGTACTGTTGCCTTAGATAGGGTGAATTACAAGGAAATGGATCAGCACAATTTACCACAATGAGCTTGAGTAGCAAGTATGGGCAGTAACATACTCAGTATATTAATCATAATTGCTTTCCTTCTCCTCTTCTATATGACCTAGAGGCAGTATGTTTTGAGACAAGTAGAGGCCCATGAAATAATGCTGCCCTTCTTGCTAGACTAGGTATTAGGAGCCTGAATCACATTTTCTGCCTTTTTGAGATTCTTTGCTGTAATATACTCCACTTACCCGTTATTAGTGAGGCATTAGCAATTATCTTTGATTACTGCTGCCCCAGTCGTTGTTCTCATTGTAAACAGACCTTTTGTATGGAGAGGTTGTATTTTCTGTTCATTGCTTAGCTACCATGCCTATCAAACAAGACATGCTTTAGAAATTGGTTTGTTTGTCTTTGTTGTGGAAAAATGTGACTGTGGTCATGTTTGTAAAAGTCAAGATGCAGTGAAAGTTTCACTAAACATCTTGGCAAAATCACAGATTGACTTTTATGTTTACAGACAAAAGAACTGTGAATTTCTAGCGGTGGCATCTATGCAGCCCCTAACATTCAGTCGTGCTGCTGCTTATGTGGCATTTTAAGAGAAGGCATTGAGGCAGTGCTTCAGAGAGCAGCGTTCACGAGTGCAGCCCTGTGCAGCGACACTCCCTTTGTGCTTGCTTGGTAACAGGCAGGGAGAACAGCCCTCACATGGACTACTGCACAATTGGAGCACGCTGGAAAACCCTCACAGCATTAGCCAGACAAGCTGTAATTTCTAGTAAATTGTGTAAAAGTCCTCTGAGCAAATATGTATTATTTTTCCTTGTACTGGTCTAATAACAAGCATTGTAATGAAAATGATGCGGTCTTCATGGGAATGCATCAGTTTAAAGGAGTTTCTAGGAGCAACTTTGTTGTTGTTGCAGATTTAGCTAATGGATCTTTTAAATCAGCATAGAAAATGCTGATTTATATATATATATGTATGCATATATACAAAAGTAAAAGCTGCATCTTTTTTATTACTTTATTGTCTAGGTAAATGACTAAGCAGAGACTGTCTCCAAAGTTTTATAGAATTTTTTTGTTTATATACATATATTTTCCTTAAAAATTTGTAACTGTGTCCCATTCTTAATTAAAAATTAATACTAAATTTACTGATTGGTGGCTTGTTGAAGGTTGCTATGGGATGTAGTTATTTTACTGCATTTTGAGTAACAGGGATGTTTCTAGTTTTGATGTGGATACCCAAACCAATTTTAAACCTGACACTGAACTGCAGGGCTTTTTCCTATGAACTTTAATCTTGTTTTGCCTTACTAAGAACAAAACCTGGTGTCGTTCTGCTTTCACAAATTTGGTTTTGGGGTACACAGGCAGGTGGGAAAAAGTATTATGGAGTCAAATTACAAAGAACAGCAGTAGAACTTGAAGTATGACTGAGTGGTGTACAAGGAGGCATTATCAAATGGAGTAGGCATTGCATAGGAAATATAGATCCTCATAGCTTCTCAATGGGCTGTAGAGCACTTGAAATACAGGCAATTGCATCATAATTACTGTGACAGTGTAGCTCGACTGTCTCAGTCAGTTAACTTGGAGTGATGATAAAAAGTGACACAAATAACAGCCAGTGAATATTATTGAAACAGTTTTAGTGTTGGGATCCAAGTGCTAAGAAGAAAAGCTAAATGAATATTTAACATGTAGACTAAACTTGATTGAAGCTGTGTGGGACAGGTTTTGAGTCCTGGTAACAGGACCGCATTTGGCACATTTGGTTTTTGGTGTGTACAATACCACATCCACATTCACCACGAGGCTTCTGTTTGGGGTTAGAAAGAGTTAAAGAAAGAGTTAAACTCAGCCTGAAGCTTAAATTGATTGCAGTGCACTGTATGCCAGTGAGCACTCTCACACTTCCCACTGACTCTCAGATGGAGGCACATGTGTGGGCTCAGCCCTGTGCAGGGCTGGCAGCAGCTCCCGGAGGATGGCGCGGCCAGGCTGGCTGCATCAGTGGGAGGTGGCAGCGTGTTTATCTGCCTCGTCTCACTGTTATCTCACACTGAGTTAGCTGAACCACGTCAGTCCTTGTTGAAAAGATTGTCCTTCAGGAACACGTTAGAATGAAATTTGTATCTGCAAAGTAAAAGGTATTTTACTCTGTCATAGCTTGTCTGTTCAATAGCCATATAGCAATGGATTACCTGATGTATGCACACGATGAACCAGTATGGCAGTATGTCACAACAAAAAACAGAATCACTGAAATTTAAAGTGTGATAAATCATAGAGATATTTTAAAGGTTTTTCCTCATACTTTTTTAAATTACACTTCATAAGAACTGTAACTTCTGTTACGACCTTTAGACTATTTGTATTTTCCATGAGATGTCAGTTAAAAGATTTTCTTATTCTTTATTATTTCAGAGGATATCCTTTAATATACAACTGTATAGCTTAATGAGGAGAACAGTAGTTTCAGCACTGGGGATGGGCCTTATTAAGATCGGCCCTTTACAGTATGTAATTTTTTACTAAGTCCCTGGACTACACTTGAGAAGAGAAAAATTCTGTTCCTATGCTTGTCAAACTATTAAATAGAAAAACTCCAAAAACTTGAATAACCATTCACATTACTGAGATGTCTGTGATCAGTTTTAAAGCACAAAAATATTAGGTTATTCAAAACTGATTATTTATAAAGTGTGGTTGCATTCTTTTTTTCCCTGTCTGATTGTATATTCAATGCTTATTAAAATACTTTGAAAAATAATGCTTTTCAAAATATGTTTTATGATAATCTTACAGACAAAACACGCTGCTGGAATAATAATCTTAGTAGTATTGATATTGTTAACTGACATTCTTTAAACTCGGTGGTGTCACCTCTTAAAAACAATCACCTTTTAAAGAAATGTTTCTAATTCTGGTGGTGTTTTTTTTTCCAAACAATAGCGAATCAAAGAAGGCAGCATTATGGACCAAACCAAAACTGTCTGCGTGGGTGATCACATAGAGACCATAAATGGGAAAAATGTGTCAGAGTGTCGGCATTATGAAGTTGCTAAAATGCTAAAAGATCTGGAGAAAGGTCAGAAGTTTAAGCTGGAGTTGGTAGAGCCTTTGAAAGCATTTGGTGAGTGACCTGACTGTCCACCTTGTTCAGTAAAACCTTGATAGTGAAATCCCATCATTGCATTATGTTGTGGGTTTGTTTTCAGAATGCAGCCAGTTGTCCACCTGTGGTAACATAACTACTACAAGAAAGTACACTTAATTTTTTTCTTTGGAGTGGAAGATTTATGCATGGATTTTCTTCCATCTTGCTTTCTCCAGCAGTCATCCTGGTGTGGGTTACCTCACCTGAGCCTTAGTCAGTCTCTTTTGCCACTACATGATGTTGCAAAATTAGAACAGGAATTGTTTCATAGGTACAATTTTAAAGCGTGGATCACTTCACTAATGTCCTGATCCTCAAAACTGCTTTTTTTTCCTCTCTTGATACATAATCCCTGTTGTTCTGTGTGTCAGACTTTTCTATTTCTGTATCCTTTACTGGGGTCTGTGCTCTCTAGAGTCTGCAGCAAGCACTGTTTGGGATTGCCCTGAGCACCTCCTTTGCTGCCTGCGTGTTCTCCCTCTCCCCCTCCCCAGCCTTTTTGTGGGTCTCCAGTCATGCAGCAGGTGTACTCAGAATTGGAAGAAAGCAGAATTGCAAAGCTCTGTCTTTGCTTGCCACATGCATGCTATGAGAAGTGCTGCTTAAATGGGAGGAATGCATACTTACTGCTAATTCTTGTATATAGTAACTCTATCAATGTAGAAAACAAACAAACAAGGGAAGTTTTGCTCAGGTAGTCAAAACAGAGATCAAGTTACAATTTTTATTGTCTCAATTTTTTGGATCCTCTCCCCAAACCATGTAGCATTTTTCTGTAATAAAAACTTCAAAATAATGCTATATCATAAATTTGTATGGGGTCTTCTGCACACCTGCAATAACAGTCAATTAAATATCACTGTCTTCACTACAGCAGCAAAAATTTTTAATGTTTATTTTTCAATTTTTTAAAATGTGTTAGTAGTTTACAGCTACTGTCATACACCAGTCTTGACACTTGGTGTCAGAATAGTAGCAGAAATTGAAAATGAGAGAAATGCAAAAGATGTTTTTTTCTTTTGGTGTTTCTGTGAAGAATGGGAGTTATGAGTCTTTGTATGTAAGTTGGTACTGCTGTTAAGTAAATGTGTGTGTTATACATTATGCTAAAGAATTGCATATGTTGTCTATCACAATTAGTAATGCAGCAATACCTCTTTTTAATATGGGCCTATAATTTTTGTTCAATACTAGAAGTGTTACACAGTCTGTTCATAAAGAGCAGGGCAAATCAGCATTTGATTGATGACTTCAGCCATAATTTATTAGTTTTTACTTTAGTCAGGTGACCAAGATACCTCTAGTCTGCCTGTGATGTAGAGGAGAAAATGCACTAATTTCATGGCAATACCTTTTTTCTGCCATTGATTTAAGAGGCAACCAGAGCTTTGTGGATAGATTTTTGGAAGATGAACATTATATTTTACCCTACACAAATTAACTTGCAAGTTGCAGTGCTCAGTAGGTTAAGACGTCCTGCCTTTAGCCTTAGGTACAGTTAGGCTTCAGGCACGAAGATAATGCTTAAGCTGCAGCTTAAGCACTAAGAATATCCCCAGAGGAGATGACAGACAAGATCCAGATCCTGCTCCAGTAGGTGCTGAATTCCTGATAATTTCAACAGAATTTGGTGAGGGTACAGAAAGAAGAGACAAACCTCTGTGTGAAATTATTTTTTTTTTCTTCCTCTCAGCAGAATGTGAAATAAGCATAATTTACTGGTTGGACATCCTTCTACCATGTACACACAGGCTGCCTTAGCTCCCCTAGGCAAGGCTTGTAGCACAGAACTAAAGATTTGTACCAGTCACAAGCATCTGTGAATTGTGAAAAATGAATGGAAACAAAGTAAAGCAGCATAACACAAACTCTGTCTTTTAATGATGTGAACATGAAAAACAGTTTCTGTGATAGCCAGAGTGTTTTGGTCTAAAGTACTGCACATGAAGGTTATGTCAAATCATGAGTTTTAAGGTGATAATGGTGACAGAATTTGAAAAATATGGGGTTTTTTATCAGGAATGACTTTTTGAAACAAGTCTAGCAGAAATGATGACAATCTTAAGGATGTTTTAAACTGTCCTTGAAGCAATAAAAGGATAAAGAAAAAGTGTTGATCCTAAGGATATATATAAGAGACTTTAACATACCTCTTTGAGTCATAAAAGCTAATAAAATTTACTTTTCAAGTATAGTGTTCAGCATAATAATCTAGATTTTTGACCACTTATGCAAGAATTATGAGCTGAAATCTACCTGAGCAAAATTAACATAATATATTATAGTATTCCCTTCAAGAAGAGCTTATTAGAAAGGCCTGCTATTAAGAGGAGGAATAATCTGTTAGAGAAAAAGGACAAATAAAAGCAGTTCTGCAGAATTGTCTTCTCTTTTCTAGCACTTTCCAGATTCACTATGTAACTCCCATGTCAGTAAGTAAATTCAAGCTTTGCCACTCTTGAATGTAAAATTGCATCCTGGAACAAGAAACCCAAATCTTAAATGATTCCATGCTCCATCTACTAACTGGGGTGCCCTTACCCAGGATGAAACAAGAAAGGCTGAATTCAGGTAAAGGAATCTCTACAAATACTCTTTGTAGAGATTTATCAGCTGTGAAATAATTTCGGTGAAACCAGTGGAAAACCTCCAGCAGATCTGCTTATGGCCACTTCACCTCTGTGAGTGCAGATAAGCAGATTGTTAGCTCAGCTCAATGTGGCTCATCATCCCCTGCTTAGCAGGACTGTTCTCACCATTGCATCAGTGAAAGATGGAAATGTTGCAATGCTAAACCTGCTATGTGTTCTGTCTGTAAAGACCCAAATAAATCAGCAGTTGGCCGGTGAATTCAGCTGCTCTCTAATTTAAAGGTATAAATGCTTCTCTGTAGAATAGGGAAATAAAACTACACAAGGTACATATATGAAATGAATGCCATAGGCCTGCTTAGATACATTGGTCAATGGAAGTCCTAGCATCAGTGCAGTTGAGCAGATATACAATTGGAAGACAAGAGATTGTCAGCAAAGCTATACTTAGAATAGTTAATTTATAATTAGATTTTTTCATAGTCTAGATCTTGATTAGACTAAATGTGAAGATACTGTAATAACCAAAACTGATACCTCATATTCTGTTGTGCTGTATACATACTTTTGTTTGGTATTTTATTTCTGTTGGATTTGGATTTTTTTTTTTTTTTTTTTTTTTTTTTTTTTTTTTTTTTTTTTTTTTTTTTTTTTGTTGTCTTTAGAAAAGCTGGAGCCAAGGTCCAAAGGCAGAACTCTGTCAGAGGCTAAAATCTCCAAAGGGAGAGAAACACTTCGCCTGAGAGCCAAGGGCCCTGCTACTGTGGAGGAAATGGTATGGTGGGGTGTGCCCCTCAGTTTAATCACCCAGCTCCTGATTTATTCTTCCCCAAGGCTGATAATAGGAAGGAAAAACGGGATGTTACAAAGCTTGTGGGACTGAAGAGAGCAACTAAAGTTGATGACTAGCAGGGATAGGATGGGGCTGAAGAACCTGGAAGCACAGAAGCACAAAACCTAGATTTAGAGTTCAGGGATGAATTTAGATTAGACCAAGGGGTACTGAAAAGAGGGAAGGGGGGGAAGAAGTGGGATGGTTGTGAAGAATTTGTTCCATTTGACACTGAAGTGTATGGGGTTGGTGTAAGGGCTGTTGTTAGGAGAGGCTAACTAGATACATTGACACGAATTTGTGCAAAACTAGGATTGGAGTTTGGTGAATAAATATCATTAATTCTGGGCTCTTCTAAAGCTGATGAGGATTTGATGGAGATGTGTACTGCCAGGAGATATAAGGCCCCTGTTCAGTTTGAATGCATGAGCTGTGTGGCTTGATATTAGGAGGAAAGCTCATGTTTGTGAGAAGAGGGAAAGAGAGTGGAACAGTGTGTTTTATTTGTAGATTTTGTAAGTCTAGGTTGCCAATATGGGAGTAGGGATAATCACAGGCACGTTGCTGGTTATTTTGAAATCTGGATGGATATAATCATACTTTTGCTCTTCTCTCCCTTTATTCCAACAAAGCCAACTGAAGTTGAAGAAAAAGCAATTAAAAAAGTGGATGAGCTTCTTGAAACATACATGGGCATAAGAGATACTGAATTAGGTGAGTTTTTAGCTGATGGATTACTACAAGATTAAATAATTTCTCATTTTCTGTAGCCTAACATTTATTGAGTACATTAGTCTGTGGATGCAAGTGAAGCAAAATTTGCCCAGCCTGCAGTCTCAGAAACTTGCATTCCTACAAATGTGTTTTTCTGATAAAAGAATCACCCTCCCACTTCACTTCTTGTGATGTAATTACTCAATCAATCCTCTATTCTTTCTGCACATTAGCTATACACTGTTGCATTAATTTTTTAGTTGTTTGCTATAACTGTCACCACTGTATTCTTTCTGGCATATATTTTCTAGTGGATCTTGTGGGTGCCATGGTTAAGAATTCTTCAGGATAAGTATGTTTATTTGCTTTTTTGCCCCTTGGCATAGAGCCATCAAAGTTGATTGCTAAGGTTTGAACCTGAGATCTTTATCAATGAACAAGCAACTATTTAGCAAGGCAACTGACAGAATAATTACACAAATTTATCAAAATCTCTAAAACCTGTGTTCTGATGAACATGAGAAAACTTACAAAATATTTACTAGTTATAAGAATCATCGATTTATAATGAAAGAAACTACCTAACCCTAGTGTCATAAGTTCCTTAAGGATGCACCAAACTTGTCCTTGGAGCTGTTGCTTTTCTTTGTTATTCTGACAACAACTAAATAGGAATTTCTATTTGTGTGGGAAGAAGCTGCAGTGTAGCTGTTGTAGCCTGCTGTGGCTGCTGTAATCCTCCTAGGATCTTGTGGAACTGCTGGTACTGAGACAAAGAGGAAGGTATTTATTATTATGGTAATATCTTAAAAGAACCAGCCAAGGAAAAGGAAAGAATAGGCTAAATGGAAAGTGGTCTTGAAAAGAAAGCTTTCATGAGAGAGAAGTGGAAAAGGCAAAGCAGAAGAGAAAATAGGTCTGGCATGAAGCTCCAGAGGGCGAAGCATCAGAGCTGGAGGGGCAGCAGTTAGCACAGAGGAATGGGAACAAAAGGTGGTTATCTCAATAGCCAAAAGGCCTTTGTTGGGTGCTCCTACCAGCAAGCATCTGTTTGGCAGATTCCACTAGTTTTCTCACAGGAAAAAATGTAGGTGAAACAGTATTTGTCCTTCGGTCTAAGGCAGAAGTGGGCTTCCTGGCATAGAAGAGAGCGCAGAGCTGCCCAAAACTTGAGTTCTCTTTTGTAGGTTCTATCTAAACTTTGAAATTCCCAAGAATCTAGAAGTTCTCAACATTTCTGTTCCCAGCAACTCTAATATGTGATGCTGCTGCCATGCAGTGCACTCCTGGGAGGCCTGTGTGCTGCTGAGCCGTGTTTAGGTTAGGGAGGATTCCATGTCCCATCTCATTCCTGCAACCTCTGTGCCTCAGTCTGGCTCAGGCTTCAAAGCTCTGAGTCCTCTGCCAGCTGTCCCTCTGGGAGCTGTTTTTGTCCTGCAGCTGTTGCAGTCCTGGCTCAGGCTGGGCTTCTGGAAGCTCCTGTCCTTGCAGGTTACTTCCAAGGTCCCCAGCAGGCTCCTTGCCCTACAGGAATAAGCAGCTGTAGGTGCTCTGCTTCTGGTGTCCATGGGAACGGTCCTGTGGGAACTGGTGTTCCTTGTATTTTTGGCTCTCAGTACTGTAAACAGGATGGCTCTTGCACAGTAGACTGAGAAGTTCAGCTTTCAACACTTGGTTGAGTTAGTAGCCAAGGACCTGGTAAAGTTTTCCCATGAATTCCTTGAATTTTTTTTTCCCCTCAAAAATATCTAATGCCCTTCATCTTTCAGTATGTAGTTTGGAAACTTAAAAAAAAAAAGCCTTAAAAGAATACTCAAAGAAGGAAGAGGTCTTTGTTCATAGAGAGGCTCTTTTCTTCCCAGCTGGGTGGTTGTTTTGTCTCTCACCTCTTCTCTTCCTCCCCAAAAGGTAGTGAAACCAAGAGAAACTGTCAGAAATCAAAGACTGTAGGGTTCATGTAGCTTTACTTTGCACGTTTGAAGCCATATCCTGAAGTTCAAATCTAAGAGTCAACAGCCAGTGTTGATGACTCAAAGCCCCCCAACTTCACCATTTTAAAATAATTAAACAGCTCCAGGATTCTTTAGGAAAGGAGAGCTAATCACCTGTCACAAATCTGTTCAATTAACACATGTCAGTTTTTCACGTGCTGGATGTGATCAGTCACCCATGAAAATGAGATATGAGGAAAAGATTCATTCAGAGAATGCCAATCACCACTTAGCTCGAAATTTCACTCATTACTCAAGCCAGATTAGTTGAAAATGCAAGTCATCACAGTGTGCAGCTGACAAGTGATTAAGATCTCAATCACTGTTCACTTCCATGCACTTCTGTTTGTCAGAATCTTTGGATGTCAGTTAATGTTACTTTCATCTCCATTAAAATGACACTTCCATGGTGTGACTGAATTCTGAAAGAGCCCCAGTTTTAAGACATAAGTTAGAAAGAAAAACTAATGTTAAATTACAGACAGAATTAAAGGTGAGATAAAGCCCTTAATTTTTGCATGGTTAAGTATCTTGACAGTTTCAAGAATGGCTGACTAAATCTACACACAAATCCCTAGGCTGGACCAAAATGCTTGGAAATTGTTAAAGAAAATGCAAGCACGTTTTTCTGGCTCAGCTTTTATTTTTATTTTCAGAGATATAAATGCTATTGAGATTTACATACCTGCTTTTGGATGCATTTTTACCTTTTTATTTCCTTACTCCTTTGTACTGAAAACTGTATGTAATCCAGAGAAGAGACAGTTGGCTCTGCAAATGTTTTCTTCAGCCATTTTATGGGCATATTAGAAACTGGGCTAAGGCTTGACTTCAGCATTCTTTAAAACATAAATACACAGCTGAGAGATAATTCAGGTTATTTTAAATTCTTTGAGTGCTTTCTGGTAAAGGAGTTTGAGCAGTTGATTAATAGGAGCAACTCAGGAAACAGTGTTAGTGAAAAATATTGGCATTTATTTTTTTAAATCAATAAGACTCGATTATGGACTATATTTAATCCCAGAAATTCTGGGTGGGAGGAAGTCTGGATCTAACCCCAGAATGCTACTGATTGTAAATGATGGCAGAAGGGCTTCCTGTTCACATTTTTTTCAGCATCTTTTGGCTTCGTCCACCAATGTTCTGTTCCCCTTTGTTCTGTTTTTCTGCTTTTGGGTGATTGTTTCCTTTCTGTTGCTCTCTATAAACTTATCAGACATGACATATCACAGCATCATTAGGGTTGGAAAAGAGCTCCAATATCACAGGGTCCAACCCTTGACCAAACACCACCATGCCAACTAAACATAGACTGTCATACCCAGTCATTTCTTGAGTGCTTCCAGCTGTGGTGACTCCACCACTTCCCTGTGCAGCCCATTCAATGCTTAACCACCCTGTCAGTGAAGAAATTTTTCCTGATGTGCAACCTGAACATCCCCTGCTGCAGTCATGGGCTGCCAGCTTCTCTGGGAGAAAGGTGTGGGAACAGCATCCAAGGCTTTACAGAAGTCCAGGGAGGCACATCCACAGCCTTTCCCTCATCCTGTGGGTGGGTCACCTGGTCATAAAAGGAGATCAGGTTGGTCAGGCAGGACCTGCCTTTCCTAAACCCATGCTGGCTGGGCCTGACCCCCTGTTTGTCCTGTCCATGCTGTGAGATCACACACAAGATAGTCTGTTTCATAACCATCCATCACTGAGATCAGGCTGAAATATCCTTGTGTATTCTGTCTTTGTTTAAAAAAATTGAAATCTACTTCTCCATTTTTGACTTCATTTTTCAAACTTACCATCTAATCAAAATATATTAACAGGTTTAAACCTTTTTTGTTACCTGAGCTTTTTCTCTTGGTTTGCAAATCCAACCCATCAATATTCAATAGATGTTTCTGTATCTAAATGTTTTAACTGAAGTGATATTCTCCCTGAATCTGTTGTTTTCTTCTCCTTCTGTCACCAGACTTCCTTTCCCAAAGGATTTTATTGCATACATCCAGGCGTATATTGTTTACAGCTGTTCATTTACTCTGAAAGAATAATGGGATTAAAGGAAGGGCAGCAAGTCCACTTAAACAAAATAAAGAAGAATTAGTACTTAAGAAAAAGGAACAAGAAAAAATATTTCTAAAAGTTATTGAGTACCAGATCTGACAATGTTCAACATGAAACTTAAACCAAGTACTGTTAAATACTGGAAACTGCAATAATGTGCTTCAGTTTCTGCTTTAGAGTGACAGGACAGAACAATATTTGTTACGTTTTGATAAAAACAAAACTTAAGCTAAATAAATGTTAAGGCTTCTGTCAGGTCTTCTGAATAAAGCTTTTTCAGAAGTTACAGTAGAGGATATAGGTAGCAAAACCACTATATAAGGTAGATAATAAGAATGGCAGGCAGAAGGTAGCTTTCATGGCTTGTGTCCCATGTGTCTATTAAAAGTGAAAATAAGAATTTTGTGAAAGGTCTTTGAGGTTATTTTAAAGGAACTATATTTGAAAAGCCAACATATTACTTTGTTCATATTCTGGGAAGCTTGACATTAACTTCTCAGTTAAAGTTGATGAGACTTCTAATTCCTTTCGCCACTTTTAAGATTGCTAAACTTTTCACATTTTATGTAAAAATTAATCAGACACTAACATTGCCTGAAGTTAACTGAAAAAAGGAAAATCTGAAAACAATTGAGGCTCTTTTGACTGTGGAAAAATATTCTATTGGAATAAAATTCCTGTAATCACTTATTGTGCAGCTCTTACAAGAAGCAGTGGGGAAAAGGGAGGGGAGACAATTTGGCACGAAGCTGTCACCCCTGAGAACCAGCAAAGTTTTCCTCAAGCTGGCAAGTATCTGCTGAATGCCTTGGCAGCCAGCAGGCTTTGATTTGCCCCGGGAATTCCGCGTCAATTCCGCGAATGTCACCGTGCGCCCGGGCGCGTCCTGCGCAGCTCCGCCGCCCGGGGAGCGCCGTCCCGCGGCCGTGGCGCTGCCGGGGGCACTCGGGGCAGAGTTCAGAGGCTGGCGGAGCAGCTGTCCCGCAGAGCAGCTGTTCGGGGGAAGGCAGAGCAGCTGTCCCGGGGAGGGCAGAGCAGCTGTCCCGGAGAGGGAGGGCAGCGCAGCGGGCTCGGCCGCCGGCGGTGCCGCTGTGCGGCGCGGGCAGCGCTGGCGGCAGTGCGGGCGGGCCGGCGCTGGGGGTCAGCACCGCGCCGCCGGAGCGCCCCGGCGAGCCTGCCTGCGGCAGCAGGTGGATGTGGGAACGCCGCTGTGCCTTAGGAAATGTGCTGCACTAAATCTGCCCTGCAGTGATGCTCACACTTACTCTATACTGATGGATTTTTTTTTTTTTTGAGGGTGCTTTAGCACGGTGATATTCTGATTCTTGCTTGAAATTTGATCCGCTAAGTTTTTGGTGAATTTTGTTTTTAAGTTTCATAAATCTATAATAAATCAGTTTTTAAAGGTCTGTTTAGTTATTTGGAAGGTCAGTCTTTAACGAAAGTTGTGTTTGAAATTGCACTTTCTGGTTTGTTATGTGCAATTCTGGAGCTTCAGCCAGGGCAGCTGGACTGTGATATAATGCCTTGTTGTCTTGTTTTATTGCTGCTGTCTGTGTCATATGGTTCTTCCATATCTCTTGGCCAATTTATCTTAAAAATGGCTACATTCCTGCTCCCACCCTGCTTGAACACTTATCTAGATCCTTACTCTTTTGATTTCTAAATATCTGGTGTAACAATCTCTTGATGTGTTTGCTCTTACTCCACCTTGCACAGCTCTTTTGTCTCCACCCTTCTCCCAGTGTCTATAAAAAGTAAGTTCACATCCTGCTTCATCTCCAGGAATCTGGGAAGTTTCAGTTATACCCTTCACCTCGTTATCTTCAGGCCTGCTTCCCTGTAAGTCCCTTCTTGTGCCTCGTTGTCAGGGAGTATAGAGTGGTGTTGATATAACAAATCCTTGTGTTCCGCTTACCAGGAGCAAGAGTCACTTCTTTAATGCCCATTTCCTATCCAGACTGGTCTGAATCAGAGTCCCAGCAACTTCATGGGGGACACAGAGAGAACTGGTGGAACAGGGATAGGGTTTCTTCTGGCAGGGTCTTGAAGGTCCTTGAGAACAACTAGTGGTGCCTGGGAAGCTGGGGTACACTTGAACTGTCTCCATCACGGCAGTTTATTTGTCAAGATTTACATACATTTTCCTTGGACAGCTTTGTGTAGTTTCACACACTGTGATTGTGTTTGGAGCCTCACAGCTGAATACAGCTAAAACCAAAACATCAAGTTTCCTCACAATTACTGTTGTTGACGTTTACAATGTGGAGTATGGCTCACGCTTGCTTACAGCTTGTTACATGTTTGCACAACAGCAAGTACTGTTTGCCAGAAGTTGGTAACTGTCAATAAAGTTGAGCTGAGTTTTAGGTCAATAAAATTAATTAAATTTAGTAAAACATCAGAGCAGGGAATGTTTATTTTTATTAGAGAGATTTTGCCATGTTGATTCATTACAATGCATGTGGTAAGTAGCAGACTGTCCCAGTAAAGATGTTTTTCTGTGGCTTCAAAACTTCCTTCCCTTTCTCAGGCACTATATTATGTGTTTTACATTTGGACATTTCTCTAAGAAAAGGCTAGAAGCTATCAAATCCTTCACTTTGACACTTGGTTTTGATATGCTTGTGAAGAAAGTGGCGGGTATTTGATGTTTAACAAAAGATGGAGGACACCTAGCAGTTAAAGGCAGGGGTGTAAAGTAATCACAAAATGAAGCAGACTTTGATGCTTCATCTATTGTACTATACCATCATATTCCTGTGAAGAGAGGCTGTGCAGCAGAGATACAGCTCAGAAAATAGACTGTATTCAGCAGTGCTGTTTGTGCTGAATGTGTCTTAGAGAGCATTCTGCCCTCAAACCATGGTAGCTCGCTGCCAGTGGTTCTCTGGGCCCAGCTTAACCTGGAGAAATTTTTGTGCCAACTCTTTTCACCCTTCATGGAGGGGCAGGTGTCATGATCAAGAGAGGTTTTCATTTGCTCCAATATCCATGGGTTGTCAGCATCCAGTGTTTCAGATAGACTTCTGTGTTCTCCTAGAGTCTGAGAAGTTGCAGGGGCAAAAGGTGAGGGATGAACTCAGCAACCAAGGAGTCAGTCCTAAGCAGCAGCCCCAGTGTAGCCATTTCAAAAGTGTGCTCTGGCACTTGATAAATTCTGATACTTTTGTGGTAAATAAGAGAAAATGCTGGACAGTATTGGCATACAGGATATCAGAGTTTGACTCCATTGTATCACTCCCCTGCTTTCATTCTCTTGGATACCAAGATGTTCCTGGTGTTTGCTGGCTCCAGTTTCTTGTGCACAGCAGCAAAGCTTTTCTCTTGCTCCTGCACAATTTGACCCACCTGGCTGAGATTTTCAAAAATAACTTTTTCACTTTCTAGAGGCATAAGCATGAGCTTTAAGTACATAATTTCCTGTTGAATCCCAAATTCACCTGGTAAAATTTGCATCTCCCTAAGCTGACCTCCCCAGTTGAAGACAGACATCCCAAATCCTATCCATCTCCTTCTGGGCCCTATGTGTTACCTGTCACTTTCATGATAATTACATTCTTTTGTTTTGTTGCTTTTTAGCTGCAACAATTGTGGAAGCTGGAAGAGACAAGAAAAACCCAGATGAATTTGCAGTGGCATTGGATGAAACTCTTGGAGACTTTGCATTTCCAGATGAGTTTGTATTTGATGTATGGGGAGCAATAGGCGATGCTAAGCAAGGACGACTGGAATGAGAACTGTGCAGTTTATCAACCCCTGTTTGAAAATACAAAACGATTTGCAAATACATCAGAATGTTAATAATTTTATTGGTGTGAATTCAGAATGCTCTGCATAAGTGTTCTGACCTGAGATTTTCCTTTGCAAATGAAGGTTTCTGATAGAAATGAAGGTAAACCCAAACTTCTGACAACTGCAATTTAAAGCATTTAATTTACATAAAGAAATCACTGTGAGGAGAGTGTCAAGGTGATATATTTATACAGAAATTTTATGAAAATTAGATGATTTTTATTGTACATACACTTTGATACCAATAGTCTGAAAAGTGTTAGACATATGCAACAAGGAGTTTGGATTATTTTATCTCTTTAGAGAGGTTTATAAAGCTGTTGAGAAACTACCTAGCTTCATGCTGCAGTTCCCTGGTTTTCTGCTGTTCCTATGTATTAACCTAAAGCCTTATGTTTTCTTACAGTTTGGCCTGGACATTGTTTTTACTGCAGGCAAAGCTGGTAAGAGGCTACCCTGTTTCTTTAGAACCCAAATTGAGGGGAAAAAAAGTTCCTCTGAAACATGAAAACTAAGATCTTTGGATGAGAAAGGCTTGCTTGCATTTGAGTCATAATATGCTCTGTCTGGGTTCTTACTGAAATAAGGAGAGTAGAAATGCTTAAACCAGGAAGCTGCTGCTTTGTTCAGATGCCATATTATTGCAATAGGAACTGCACAGAAAGAAATAAATGTTAACTTTGATTAATATTAATGCATTTGAATAATATCTGGAGACTGCACTGGAGACTACAGTGTATCCCTAAGTGCTTAATTGATCTTTGCATATGCTAATGATTTCTTGAGATCCCTCTTGTCTGTGGGTTTTTTCAACATGGCAACACAAGAGAGATATTGAAAGTGTTCAAATCCAAAAAATATTATTGTAAAGTCAAAAAGAATTGTAGTTTGGATGACAATGCATGCCTAGACCCTGAAAAATATGGTAAACTAATCTTAGATGTTAGGTTTTCCAATTATATTGTACATAAATGTTTATTTTGACTACTAATTTTTTACTTATGAATCTGAGATTATTGCAGATTAAATTGGATGAGAATGTGGGTTCTGACCTGAGAAGGTGTCATATCTTTTTATTATTTTTATATTTGCATAAGAATATAAAGTAATAATTACTACAAAAGTTTTTTTCTAAATCACTACCTGAAGAAAATGTCTTTCACTGAACTGCAGAGATCTCTTTAAAATAAAGATTATGCCAATAACTTTACATGTTCTACATCAGTGGTTTTTTTTTGTCTGAACCCATGAAACTTTGGAGTACCATTGAGAGAACAGGTTCTTGTTCTCATTACTAGGTTCTTGAGGAAGGATTCTAAACTCCACTTCAGCAAATTTCTGTAAAATTTGAAAATAAAATTGAATAAACTCTAAGGAGATGGTAAAATTTTGTACATCCCATTGCTCATTTGGGCCCTCAAGGATGTATTGCTTTGCTAAAGGAGTTTGAGCATTTCTTCTTTTTCAAGAATTATAAGACTGAGCCCACAATCTTCTGTTGCAGTTGAGCACACTCTATGTCTTGTACAGGATTACTTTATCTGATTTACTCATGGTAATGAGGGGTTAAAGTGTTGTGGGCCATATAATTTGTTCTTTAAACTTCTAGGTGAAAAGCAAAAAGGAAATGCCAAGAATTCCTTTTTGGGTTCAAATCATAAAACTCAAATGTCAAATTTTGTGGAAGTGTTTATGTACATTGCTGTTAGTTACCAACATGCCACTGGTTATAAAATGTATTAAAATGAAGAATTCCTTTTAAAAAAGAGAAAAAGTACTATGGACAATGCACAAAGTGTTGCCTGTAGTAGATAACCCCTTGTGTTTTGGCCATTCATTTTATTTTGAGAAATTAATGTTGTTCAATCAATTTATACTCAGGGAATAATTTGTCTCATTACACTGATAAAATGGATAAAAATAATCTCTGAAGCTCCAATTCTACAGAAAGCTGCCTCTTGTCACAGAGGCCGATTTTTGTGGGGTTTATTTCAGGCCTAAGATTTAAATAGTGATTGCAATTTTACTAGCATTTACTGCAATAAAGCATGTCAATATATCTTACTTTTTTAGTGTTCTCAAAGCACTCACTATTTTCAGCACATGAGACAGGTACCACTCCCTAATTTGGTAGATTATTTGCATTTTCCATCCATGCATGAATAAATTGTCAAATGAGAATCACACTGCCTTATAAAGCAGGATAAATACTTCCTGCTCTTTGTAATGATTTGTGTAGCAAATCAATGTTATTTTACCAATAAAAACCTAGCCAATAATGACACTAATGCTTTGTACAATGAAAATGCCATTAAATGTCACTACAGAAATCTCCCAGGTTAGTTAGACAAACTAATTGGAAGACATCAGCCCTATTTGAGTGCTGATGAGAGTGGGACTAGAAACATCTTGTTAGTGTGTGCTGCACATGGAGGTGAATGTTGGGTGAATAATCCACTCAAAACCTGAGGTGGAATGGCCCAGAACAGTAACTCAGCCCAAATGCTGTTCTGAAAGGGACTGATCCTTTACTTTTATTATTTGGTGTAGAGCCAGCAGAGAGCTGGCAGACAGATGCAATTTGTGCCTTTGCTTCCAGACTTACTGCTCTGTTCAAGACAATGGCAAACACAGCTCTATTTTTTTCTGGTTTTGCAGAGTGGTTAGGTAGTCTTTAGATGCAACCAGGGGATTTAATGAAATCTGGGGCTCATAAAGTTCTGAGCTCATAATTTAAAAAATATGATGAGCGATGAATATTTTACGCTTTTAAAGGAACAAATTTTGCAAATTACAGATACATCTTTTGTGACACCTTTAATATGCCAAATTATGCTTCAGTTAAACCTGATTTTATGCAATCCTATTCATTCAGCTATTATTCAAAGACCTATTAATATAATCAGACTATTTAGGAAAATCTTGTCTGCTATTCAGATTTGAATAATGCATATACTCTTTATTTCTTTATATTATTTCCATCACAATTTGTCTAATTTCTCGTTTTTTGAGATAAAGGTAATATAAAGCTTTTAAAACCTTGGTTTTTGAGAATTTGAAAGTGCAGTATTGATGTTAAAATTAAGCTAATTTGTAGTATTTCATTAGATTTTTTTCTTCCTGCTTTTTAATGAGAACTTCTGCTACTTTTCAAATTAAATATTGTTTTTGACAAAAAGAGTTCTGAGAATGTCTCTTCCAAAGTCCTGAGTATTGTAGTAAGATGATATATTACACTTTTTTTTTCCTTTTTTTTTTTTTTTTTGCCAGGAGATATTTCAGAACAATTAGAAATCAGGGCCTTGACTTTTTCCCCTTTTGAAAGAAAGGCATCTTTGCCATGAATTTCAGAACTCAACTCTAGCAATAAGAGTTTCATCTGAAATTTATATTCAGTATTGTTTTCCTCTCCAATTCTCTGACTCAATATGTTTGTAAGGCATTTTGCATTTAGATGTTGTTATCCATTAAAAGATCTCTGATTTGGTTTACAAAAATATGAACAAATTTACAGACTTGGAAGTCAAAGAGAAAATCCTCAACATTTCATGAGGATGCTTGTAAATAAACTTTGAATAAAAAGTATGCAGCCTGCAGTACAGACTTTGTCCTCAGAAAAGGTATGTTGAATGTGTGAGATTCAGGCACTGACAACTAAAATAGATTGAGACTGCATAAATGTACAGAAAATATCTTTTTTCCACCTATTGCAACATGCACTGTCATTGAATAGAACACAGTGTCTAAATACAACAAAAAAGGGTCTGTAGATTGAACAGAAGCAATCTCCTGATATATTGATATTGTCTTTATCTCTCCTCTTCTGCTCTTTGTAAACAGAGAGGTTGGGAACAGCTTTTCCAGTTTTCTTTAATGGCACTCCTTACCTAAATCTCTGTTGTGATGTCTGAGCTCTTTCTGAGAAATGTAGCTCTTGGTTTTGTACCTGAATCATTATTTTGTGGGGTTCTCCCAGTCCCCTGAGAGCTACTGCAGATTTTCAAGTTGTCATAAACTGATTTTACTATAGTATTTGAAGGAGGGGGGAAATCAGGGGGAAAGAAACGTCTGCTTTTCTTTGAAGTGAAGTCTGGCAGGTCAGACTCGAGGCAGTTCAGTGCAAATCCCTGGCAGAGGATCAGTGTGGAGGTTGGGTACATGGCCCCGGTGGTTCTGGTCAGCAGAACTGCTGCTGTGGTTCCTGGCATGTTTGCCAAGGAGTGATAGGAATGTGGGCTCATGAATGTAGTATAGAAATTGCCTTCTTTTGGGATGAATAATGAAATATTTTATTGTAATTTTTTTTTTTAGCATGAACTGCCTTAATTGGCTATATGAAAGAAATAAGGTATTTGAATTTTAGATGAGATCTAGCTGAAGAAACATATTGCACCACAATATCTAATAATGCAAGTTTCTGCTTGCTAAAATGATTGGTTTTTTTAAGTTTTCCCAAATCTTTACTTTGTGCTTTTAACAGGCAAATAATGGTGAGCAGTGAGGGAGGAGACCTTTAGTTTAGTGGAAAAAGCTTTTTAATGGCAGACTTAGAGTCACAAGTTGTGCTTGTAACACAGATGACCTGACAGTGATTTCTGTAATCCTTTCACTTGACAGCTCTTCCAGTAAAGGCACAAGTTTGTACTTTATATATATAAAAACCCTCTCTGGCTTGAAATGGGAAAGCAAGCATGGTAAATCCATTGCAAGTCACAGTCTCCAGGCATTCATATCATAGTATTGAAATCTCTTTTAAAACCCTTCACACATACTTTCCAAACATTCTTATTTTTACAATGTGGATTTTGTTTCCAATGAGTGTTTTAAGAGGTAATTTTACTTTCTGAGCTTAAGTTTTGAAACCAGTAAGCCTTTTTTGAAGCATCTCTAACTAAGTAAGCTAAATTTTTAATGATCAGATACAGACTCCAATCAACAGAATGACACAAATCTCAGCTCTGTTGGTAACAATACCTGAAAAGCCCAATGGATGTTTGCCATTAGCATGTACAAATTTGATAGTGACAAAATCCTAATTGCAGGACTGCAAAAGTGGGGTTAACCTTGTCCTTTCTACATCAACAAACTAAAAGTGCATATTGTTTCACAGTTGATATGTTTTCATTATGTATAAAGCAAACCAGAAAAGAAAGGGAGTTACAAGTATCACCTCTTTCCAGGACGAGGAGCATTGTGAATTGGGGTGAAGCACTCGATAAATATGCTGTAACTACTTTCTCCTTTGGTAAAGAACAAACTGATACCTTTCAATGTCGAGGATAAGTGAATGTAGCTTTAACAATATTTGTCTTTTAGAATTCCGTGCTGCCACCTGAATGTGCAATTTTCTTGGCAGGGTTCTTGGTTAGAGTGAATTGCTGCAAGGGAAAGGTTCATGAAACTTTTGGTCTCAATGATTGTTTTATCTCTATTTAATTGCCAGATGTTTTGAACTCTCACTGTTTGAATTTAAATGTGGACAGATTTGGAAAAGGCAGGTAGGATTATAGAGAATTTTTTAAAACTGCAATGAAGGAACTTGCCTTTTTGGCTGAAGTGCAATGCCAAAGCCCTCCTGAGGTCTCTCTTCGGAGGAGATGGTTTTGAATGTTGCTGATCCAAAGGTGCAGAGGGAAATGGCTTTCCTTGCTTTTCTTTTGTGTGCTAAATGTATGGAAGCTGTGTCAGGGGAGGAGATGTCCCTGGAATGCAGAGCTTGCTACTGCTGCTGGAAGTCAAGAAGAATCATTTCCATCCACAGCTACTGGACTTTTCCTTTGGTGTTAAAAGACAGATCCTGGGTTTTGTGTGAATTTGGTGTGCTACACTAATTTTTCTATCTTTGAACTGTGTTTAAAGCCATCATTACAACTTTTGAGTGTGGGGAAGCAGGCTGCCAAGGTTTCTTCCCATCCCCAGGAACAGGTGAGAGAAGTTCTAGTCTTCATCTAGAATTAGGTGTAGGCACTGAGCTGCCCAGGACATAGGAGGGGGCAGAGCTAAGCTCTGTTCATGTTCTAGCTGTGCTTGAACGAAGAAAGGGTGCAGACAAAATGGTGTCTGTGAGTTATGCTGCAGACTCTTACTTGGGACACTATTTCTCCATTGTCTAGAGTTCTAGTCCCTAGTAAATAAAAAAATGCCTGTGATTTGTACCCTGCTAAACTCGCTACAAAATGCTCTCCTCCCGTATTTCTGGCCTTTCAAATTTGTGGTTAGTCTCTTGAATGATCAGGGGAAAAGGGATTAGTAAATAGCTTTGGCATTAATCTGTATTCAGCTCTGTGTTGAACATCCATTATTTTTATGATTATAATAAAATGAATAGCAGTGTAACAGCTGCCTTGGGTTTTCAATTAAATGCATTAATACATATGCAAGAAAATAGCCTGTCTCAATAGTATTTATAGGGAAAAGAATATTTTGCAAGATTTGTGGCAAATCATTATTATGCCTTTTTTTTAATATGGCATTTGGAAATATGAGAGTGGAATTGCCAGCATGCTGCTTTATTACTTGCAAGTGGAATGTGTGATAATCAGCCCTTTGCAATACTTCTTAATGACAACAATTTTCAATGCATAAAGACCAGCTTTATAACTTGATGAACAAGTCTGGAGTCAGTGCCTGGTTTAGTAAGAACATGGTTAATGCTTGCAAAAGGTCCTAAATGCATTTTTACAGTTTTGCAGAGTTATTTGTAAAAGAAATTTTGATGGCATGAGTGAAGTGTGTAAAGCCCTGGTTTATTCTGATGGTATGAGAGTTGGGGGCATTTGCTTCCCTCATTGTTTCCAAACTGCTTTATTTTCTTCATCTTTGCTCCAAGTCAGAATGATGCCTTTGACAGTTCCGTTTGCTTACAGCTTACATTCTTCTCTGTGCCTGTTGGCTTTGCCATACAACACTGAACAATGAGGGAGTCACTTTTCCAGCCAGCTCAGCTTTTGTCAGACTTTGCACTCCAGCTCATTCTTCCATTCTTTCCAGCTGTATCTTGTATCTGGGGCCTCATGTTCCTGCCTATGAGTCTGAAAGAATGGTCTTATCCCACTCTTTTTACAGTTCTTGTTCCTTATGTGGGAGTAATAGACTGCCTGGTGTCTATTAATATTTCCACCATAACAAATGCAATGGCAAAAGTCACCTAGACTTTGTAACATAGAAGTTGACTGATTAAAAAACAAACACCAAAATTAACCATCCTGCTATATTATTTATTTCATTTCTAGAGCAAGTTTAGAAGAGTTTAAGATCTATAAATCTTCATTCCCTTATCCAGAGCCAGTAATAAAGGATTAGTATGAGACAAGTGGTGTTATGTGCATAATTCAGTCATTTTACTCATAGCACTAAACCCCTTTTATTGAATTGTTTCACTGCAGAAGGAATTTAATCTTCTATTAGTAAGAACACCTGAGTAAAATCATAAATAACCTTGAACCAGTTGGACTGTGAAACTTGCAGGATTGCCATCTTTCTTCCCAATGCCACTCTATCTCCCATGGTCTCATACCCAAGACTCCTGGGCTTTCCCCTTTACCAAATTGCTGTTTGCTAATTTACACAGAAACAGAGGCAGGTAAGAGAAGTTTTTGAGTGCTGAATTGTTGCAAGGGACCGTCATCCATCATAAACAGTTGTTCAAACATTACCCTCAAAATCATCACAGAAAGTTCTTTAGAATCCAGGGCAACTGGCTCAAAAGCCTTAAAAAACAAATTGGAATTATTTATACCTGATACTGTCCCTGTGGTAGATAGAAAACAAGTCCTGTGATACATTTAAGTGGACAGAGAATGCAGATTTCATGAATTTAATAAGTTTATTTTCTCCAGCCCATCACTGTGAATGAAGGGGGGCATGATTGCTGAGAGGGTTAAGTAAGGAGGAAAAAATATTTCTATTCACACACTTCAATTTATGAACAGGAATGTATTTCCTTTGTCTGGAAAAAGGGTTCTTTACTGGCTGCAGTTAATAAACCTGGCTTTTCATACCAGGTTTTCACTGTCTGAGGAAGTACCTAAACCTACTCTCAAGCATCTGTCCTGAAAAGCATCTTACCTGGGCAAGGACTAGCTAACTAAAGACAAAGTAATGTGTATGATCAACTCTTGGTAGGATTTACAAGAAAAATGGTTTTATATTTGCTTACAAGCATGTGGGGACAAAGACATGAGCTCTGCTTTGTCAGAGTCCATGGAGAGGCAGGGAAGGATTTGTCCTGGAAAATGTGGAATGGCACTTCTCTTTTCAAGATTAAAACAAGCTTTTCAGCAGTTTCTGCTTCCTGCTTCTTCCTTTGGATGAATTCCAACCAGCTTCTTGCAATTATCTCCCCATTATGTTCATGTGGGATGGGAGTTTAAAAGATGACATCACTCAGACACATATTGTGATATGTATGACTAATCAGTAGTTAACAATGCAACAATTCATTCCTCTGTGGCATTTTATTTGTCACTTAAAAATATTCCTTTGACTCACAGAGTAACTCATACCCTGCAGGAAAAAAATCTCAGCTCATTAGAGCTGATCTGCAGTTATCACTTGGCTGGTCTCTCCACTGACTCCATTCTCCTCATTTATTTTAACCTTGATCTGAGATCTCACCTCTCTTCATTTTATTTTTTATGTCCCTTTATTTGCAGTGGAATGTCTGTCTTGCTTCCAGGCAGAGCAAAGGAATAAAAAAGTATTATTAAAAGGAAATAAAAAAGTTTTTTAAAAAAGCCTTTATTCTTTTCCAACAAGCCTGTGTGAAAAAGTACAAAAATGGCTAAAATAAGGTGTGCCCCTGTGTGAATGTTTCCCCTAGCTCTAGGCTCAGTGCAAGAAGCATCAGTGTTTTCCACAGTGTCCTCATTTGCACTTTGTTGCTTTTTCTTGAGATCAGTCCTGCTTGTAGTGGATTTCCCTGTGGATTTACTTATTCTTTGGGAGTTCATCCTCACAAGAATAAAATTTTTTACCTCTTTGCCTGAATCTGTTTTCAGCATGGCTCATGAAACTGAGAAGCCAATGACATCTGTTTTTCTGAAGAAAATAAAAGTCTCAAGTCTTCTCTACTTGGTTAATCTGCACAATCTGCACAGATCTTTTGGAGTACTTCTTTCATTTTTATTCATAACGAGAGTTCCAAATAATGGGGTTTTGGCTGTTGTGAGCCTGAAAGGATGAGGTTACATTATAAGGTCTTGTTCTATAGGAAATCTTGTTATACACTCATTATTCTTCACAGGCAGTGGGGGAGTGAATAGTCTATTAACAATCTCACAGAGGCAAGCAGGAGGAATCAGGGGCAAAGCAACTTTTACTATACACAAATAAAACATGAATTTTTACTGCCAAATTATTCACATATCTCTAGAAATATGAAAGCAAAATAGGTTATAAATTGATTATAAATGGATTATAAATGTTAAGGCAGCAGAATATTTAAAATGCATGCATGTAACTACTGTGCACAGTCAGTGAAATTCCCTGTGTTCTTAAGAGGCAATGCCTGTTTGGAAAGATATCTGAAACATGCTTAAGTGGTGGAGTGCACCCTGTCTGAAATGATAATAGTTGAGATATCTATGGGTAAGCTAGATTTATTCTTTTGAGAAATCTGGTCTAATAAATGTTGGAGCTTTTCTTTAAGCTGAAAAATCTGACTTGTACAAATGGAACCTTTTCTTAACCCCTTTGGTTCAGTTTGGTAGCTGAAGATACTCTGTTATACAGAGAGCTGGGCACTCCTTCAGCCAGAGAACAGCAAATCATTTCATTGCAAGAAAGGTGCAGTCAGAGCAATATAATGATTGTCAGCCACTTTTGAAAGCTGGGCAATTTTAACCTCTTGCATGACACCTATGAAGGTGTTATTACTAGTCTGGTAATTTCCACATCAATCTTGTAACTTCTGTCTGAGATCCTAGCATACCTCTGAAGTGTGTGGATAGGAATATAAAGGGCTTCAGGAGATGCAGGCTCTGCTATGTTGCCAGGTAAAGTGCTCCAATGGGTGAATATTTTTAAGCTGAAAAAATAACTCAAACAAGAGAGGTGCCATTTCTTGACCTAAACATGAACTCTCAAGCAGCTCTTTCTATTATGAGAAAAATCTTCCCCAGTTTGATCTTCCCACATAAGCTGATATAAATCTCGTGGTTTAAAGGTAATAGGGCTTCTGGTGTTTTGGTGCCTTACATTTATGTATCTGTGTTCCTGTATCCCAGCAGTAAAATTACAGCTCCTTTTAACAGAACATGAGAATGGAGTGTTTTTACCTATATCCTGAGACTATATATGTAAAAGCTGGACATTATTTGAAAGACTAAGGATTCCAAATATTTAAAAATATTTTAAATATTTTCTCTCAGGAGCAGTACTTAGAGAATTTAAAGACCATTAAAATGATTATTGGAGGAGTATTTCTCTTCCACAGAATGATTTCCATTAGTCATGAAGAGTGGCCTTGTTTGTCAGGTCTTAAAATCATGTTGTGGATATCTACAAAACAATGAATGTATAAAAGCTAATTTAAATGGTAGTGGAGACTGAGAGTCTCTTCATGTTCCAGACATTTTTATTCTGCAGAAATTTCCAATTACTTCTTAAGCCCATTTTATATATCCTTCCTAAATGTTTGAAGACAATAAATCTTGTTTTACTATTTTCAATCTTTTTTTCTCTTCTTTTTTAAAAGAAATGTGCAGTGCAGCTTTACCTATAATGATAAATATACTGGCCATTAATTGAATGGAAGGACTAGGTATTTGGCTATTTCATAAATATATCAGGACTATGTGCTGATTCATTAGTCAGAATACACTCGAAACTGAAATAAATTGAGATTTAGTAAGTAATTAACAAAAGTGCCAACCAGTCTCTACTGCAGATGTTGCATTTTCTTTCCAAATTCTTTTTCTCACTCCCATAATTTTCCCCATACTTGCAGAAATGCATTTTCATTAACTAGTAGATTTTTAAGATTGTAATTGAGGAAGAGCTTGCTGAGCTCATGCTTGAGTTACCTATTTCTATCAGCTCTACCTTCAGTAAACACTTTGCAGCAGACTCCAAATCATCTCGTGTCAGAACAACCATGGTACTAAATGCTGTTTGAATTAGCCATAAGATTTGTCAGCAGGAAAGTTCTATAAGAGGTAGAAAGTAAGGACAAATAGAACAATGGTCTGTGTATTAATGCCTGGCTAGAACAGCTCCCTAAGCTACAAAAAAGTATTTCTAGCAAGATATTAGGCAGTTCTAAGCTTAATAATGGAGCTCTGTGCATGGTATTTTAAGGCTTACAAGCAGGTATTGTATTCAAAATAAGCAAGCATTGTTTCAACTTAATGTACTTACAGTGTGCTTATAGTGGTTGGATAAATCTGCTGCCCATATGCTTCTGCTTTGTGTGATTGGTCAAAAAACTTTCAAAGTTGTAACACTGAATTCTTCAGCTGCTGCTGTCATCTTCCCATTGTCGTACCCATGTAATGAGACTGATGCTGGAAAATAAACAGCTCAAGACCTGTTCCCCAGCAGTCCCATCCCATTGTGAGTCTGTATATAAACATTATATACAGAATTATTTGTATGGCTGGGGCTGAACCCATGCTGCTGGAGGCTGAACAGGGAAGGGTTTTTCTGTCAGGGAAAGCTGTTTTGGGAAGCAATGACTCAGAAAGGGCTCTGGGGGTGAGGGAGCTCCCAGTGCAACATTATGAGGGTGATTCTTTCCCTGCCTGGACAAAGGAGTAGGAATTTGTTCAAGCTGTAATTACCCATGGTACAGTGGTTACCAGAAGACCACATTCAGATCTAGAAGATTTTTAGTCAGGGAGCTGTAAGAGAGGAACTCTGAGATTTGGAAACCTTTCTCTGCAGCAGGATTCAGGAAAGTTTATTAAAGAGAAGATAAAGGAGCAGTTTGCCCTTATGTGCAGCATAGATTTGATAACAGCAGCTCTCCTGTCTGGCTGAAAGAGGTAAAATGGGAACCATGCAATTAAATTTAAGACTAGGCAGTTTAGATTCCAAGCAGGCACATCTTAAACAGTGTGAGCGATTTGCCAGTGGAATGATTTAATAAAGATTGTAATAAATTTCTCCTTATTGGACATTCTAAAATCTGAACTGGATGCTTTTTGGAAGGAAATGCTCCAATTTCAAACAAGATGAATACATAAGTCTTCTAGCACAATTTATTCCAGGGGTCACACTGGAGGATTGTAATGATCCAGTCTTATCCTTCTATTGTGCAGAAGAAATTGTTCAGTGGTTGGTCTGTGTACTGACATTGTATGAAAGGATTAATTCTCTAGCAGACCCAAACAATATCAATTTAACAGAGAGCTCTCAAGTCCACTTTTGAGACTCTAGCTTTTGTCCTAGAAGGGATGGTGGCCATAACTCCTTTGGTTTTGTTGCCTTGAGTTAGTTAATCAGACTAAGAGCTGGTATGTGTTTAATGTTGCTCATGAATCTTGAGCCAGCATGAGGCAATAATGAAAAAGGCAATTACTAGTTTTATTTTCGAATTTTGAAAATCTACAGCAGTGGGACCGTTGTGCTTTTGATTTGAGGCAATATAAATGAGGCTTCAATACAGCTGATTTGTGAATAAAGTTAATTGCTGGTCTGTGAGCTCTTCCTGACTGCAAAGTCACAGGGGAAGAGCAGGTTGCTGCTGTGGGTTATCTGGCAGAATGCAGGTGTACACAGTATTTCACCCTCCTCAATGCACCGGTGCTCCTCCCTGCTTGGTTTCTCTATTGGAATATAGAGACTAGGTGGACACCAAAATAAAGCTGTGCTATTGCAGAGCTCAAATGGAAGTGATGCTAGAGAAACATCCTCAAAACAGAGGACCCTGTGGCAAATTTGGAAGAGAGATGGTTATGCTAAATAAATGTTAAGGACCGTTTAGTTGGAGAAATGTATTTAGAATGGGCTAATTAATGCCTAAAATATATATAATTACTTGAAATACATTTGTTTTGATACTCTAAGCACAGTGTAATGCAATTCTGAAAGATCAGCATTATTCCATGTTGCTTTAGGAATTAATATTCAATACTAGTGATTCTCACTCATTTGCATTTTTCTAAACTTTTTGAACTAGATGTGTGTCAGCATGCAGGAGACATTGCTGCCATTTCACACCTAGAGGGAGTTCTGTTTATTTTTCCTCCAATAAAGCTATTTCTTTCTTGCTATCTCATTTCTTATGAGCCCTGCTGCTGTTGCTGAAGTTTTTTGGGTTTTTTTCCTTCTGTACCTGGTACAAGGTGAGCAGATACTCTAATCTGCTCACAGTGTCTGCCTCATCTTCTGCCTGTGTGCTTGTAGTCCATGTAGAACTCCGCAACATGCAAAATAAATTGGTAGAATTGTTAATAGTGCATCAGGTTGTGATTTTGGAAGCCTTTTGTTAGGAATGTTTGCTCTCCTCAGTGGTTACAGCTGGCAGACTGCACCCTCCATGCCTGTTTGAAATTTGACTCAGGTTAAATTCTGTGTTCCTGTGATTTGCCATGCCTTTGGTTACCAATGCACTACATGTTATGGAGCAAACACCAGGAAACCACATGCCTTTATTTGTTTAGATTTTCCATTCTTTCCATTTCAAGGTAAGTAAGAATTATGTTTTGAAATGGGTGATTCACAGGCATAATCATTCTAATTTGGCAATGATTCTGAACCATAGTGTCACATCCTTTAAGTGCAGCACAAAAAATTGCTAGTCTAAAGAAAATGGCTCTGTTTATATCATTGAAACTTCCTTGGTTTTATCATAACTCTTCTTTTAATAACTGTCTTAATTTCCTCCTCTAATGGTGCTATATCTTCAGATAGCAATGAAGTCAATAAACCAGACCTTCCTATTTAGTCAGGTGTGCAAATATACTGTACTTACCTGAAGAGCAAAGAAAGGGACATGGTTGATGAGCTGACTCACTGCAAGAAGATTTATTTTCTTTTTTGCCCTGTGCATGTAGTACTGCAATGGCAAAACTACCTCTGATTTATTCCTACAAAAGAAGAGCATACCCACAAATTGCTGTATTCTATGCATCCAAGTTATTTTTGAGGTTACATTTTCTTGCTTTGTTCATTTCCATTGATTTATTGATAAGATATAAAGGTTTTAGAACTGAAAGCAAAACTGCAGATATATTTACCTTTGGAGTATCTGCTGTGAAAGGCAAATGACTTGTTTACCTTCCAGAGAAGACAATCTTCTTTCATTGCTTCACCCTCCATGACCAGTAAAAAAAATCAGAGCTCAGCAGGTGGCATAACTTTTTCAAGGGTTATTTTTTTTTTTGCCATAAATGCTCAATATAATAGTATTTAATTGCTTCTGCTAAGCCTTTTTTAAGTGGAAAGCAAGATGGATTTCAAAATGATGGGTGGAGACGGGGCCTAATGTGCATTTTCAGGAGACAAATGCCTTGCTGCTTCATCCTCACTCACTCTGGCTCAACTTCCTCTGGTGTTTGACCAGCTGGGCTGTTCTCTGCTGGAAGCATTGGATCAACAAATGCTAATATTGACTCTCTCCCTGCCCAGTTGGGCTGCCTCTGGAAAGGCTACTGGGATTCACATGTTGAAGGTACAAAACATTGTTCAAGATATGGCTACACTGAGCACTGGTAAAAAGAAAGAATCCAAAATCCCAATTCAAAGGCAGCGTGGTTTCTGTTCTATCACAGGGCCATTGGGGCTGCATGAGGAACACGTGTGAGACCTGCTTGATGCTTCAGACTTGTCTCTTATCTCACAAAATGCAGAGGAAGCAGAGCTCAGCAGCAGGCCAGAGACAGAATTATTGATGTTATTTCTGAGCTCTGAATTGCACTGGGAAGGCAGCTCTTATATATCTCTTTTAAAGACAAGATAACATGGTTTATTTTCCAGAAATGTGCTAGAATAAAACACCTTAAGTAACAGCATAGTTTTTAACTTTAATTTTTTAAGTCCCTAAATACTCTGAAGTTTTCATTGTTGTTCTTTAATAAATATTTTCTTTTTAGAATTCTGAGTTGCCTACTTTACTTGCTTAAATTCCTATTTATTTAAATGAGTGAAATTGTTTTGCACGTCTGTCTCTTGCTGTTTAATATTTCCTCTTTCTTAATGTGTCTGTCTTTGTAAAACAACATTTCTTTTTAGAGTCCAGTAAAGGTTATTTTATGAAATATTTGAAAGCATTGTAACTGAGTAAAGTCACAAGGCCAGATATAGGAAAAAATATGCATAAAAATAATATTGAAGAAATTCTGACAGAAGAACTGTCTGTGCTGCGATGTGCATGAGGCCTGGGGAAAAGAATGCAGTTGCATAGTTACAGCATGTATCACAATACAGAAGCTGTATTAGGCAACCTTGAATCTGGCATTTCTTAACTTTTGAGAGTTTGCAACCTCTGTGTGTAGCTCACCTCCTGTTGTCACCTAACAAGGAGAGAATTATGATACAACAGATGTTTAACCAGAATGAAGTCCAGGGTTCCTTCCAGTAAAGCTAACTGAAGTAAAGAAAAGCTAAATTACAGTAATATCCAGCAAAAAATGTTTGTCTCTGTGTGGTCCTCTTTCTTATCTACACTGCTGATTTCCTTCCAATGCTCTCAGCTAACTTCTGCTACTGGTGTTGAGAACCAACACTTGTTCTGAAGATTGAATGCAAAGCAACGAACCAAGAGTGTGAATTCTCAGTGGGATAAATTGCTGTGTGTCCATTGTTAAGCAAAGCTTTCAATCCTGTCTCTCACAGCATCTTTCTGAGTGAAATGTCCAGCACACAGCTGGATAAACACCTCCTGTGATGGGTGAGCAGCTGGCTCAAAGGGTCAGGGCTCAGGGAGGCACAAAACCTGCAGCTGCAGGGCCACAGGGGCTGCCAAGGTGGGCACTGCCCTGCAATCGTGCTGCTCTCTGCACACCTTCCACTCCTGGGCCACCAGTGCTTAGAACAGGTTATTGCAGGGTGGGAGAGCAGCTGAGCCACAATAAATAAAAGAATAAAAGAAAATAAAAGAAAATAATAAATAAATAAAAAATAAATAAAAGAAAAAATAAATAAAAGAAGAGCATGCAGGATGAAATGGCTGAAACCTCTTTCTGGGCTCAGGAATGGTGGAAATCAGATCATCAGACAATCAGCAACAAGACCTAGATTGACTAAGATTTCCAGAGCAGGAATATGAGGAGCAAGTTGGTTAAAATAGATGGGATGCTTTCACCCACAGTTTATTTGCACTACAATCAGCTACCCACATAATTAGAAAACCAGTTAGGAAAAGGGACACACAGTTAAAGGACATCTTACTTATTAAATAACAAAAAAAGGAAGAACAAAGGAAAGAAAAGGTTTCTTTTTTTTCTCATCAAGAGGATTTGGCTGCATTTACAAAAGATGGCCAATGCCCTTTGCCAGATTTATAGTCTGGCAAATGAATTTATAGGCATAGAAAGATTTATTTTGGCAAATGAACATTCATGAAAATGAGCAGGGTTTTAAATTTATTTTCTATTTTTGAATTTATTGAACTGCTTTAGGAAGAGAGACACAGTGAATAATTTCATTATTGCACAGAACCAGTCATCCCATACCATATAGAGGAACTGGTGTTACTGCAGTCTGTTGGTCCAAATAAGCAGCATCTTGAAAAAATTACCCCGTTACTTCAAGTAATAATGTTTTATTATCCATGTGATAATGGTGGTTACAGTAGAAAACAGAAACGTGGCACAGTAGAATGGTTGTATTGAAGGTTTGAGGGAGACAAAATTGCAACTAGACTGACTGTGTCTTTTCCTCTATATCCTCTAAGAAAATGTAATTGAAAAAAATTACATTTTTTTTTTCTTAAAAACCCTGGCCAGAGAGAGGTACTATTAATTACAAATACTTCAGATTAGCTGTTTATTAAAGCTGTAAGCAATTGCAGCATTCTTTCTTTCTCTTCCAGGGTTTTAGAATCATGTAAGTTTTGTTAGCCTGGAAGAAATTGTAACTTTTTTTTTATACAACATATGTGCATGAGTAAGTTCAATGAGTGGTGGGAATTTCCCAGCTAGAGCTGAACACTGGACACTTAAACTGGTGTAAAACTCCTGAGTGGTGTGCTGCATTTCTGGCAGAGAATTTGAGCTCTGAGTAAAAGGAGAAATAAAAGGCCTCAGCAAACGGATGGAAAGTGGTTACTCAAGGCAAATAAAATGCAGCCAAAGATGAAGTGATAGAAGAAAGCATCTGAGACTGTCAAAGGTATTTTCTTTCTGAATTATATGCCGTGCACTAAAGAGAAGTCGGCATTTTCTTCAAGGTAAAGGCAGCCTGTCCTGTTTGTAAAGCTTTCAATTACAAACTGATTATGAGGAAGAAATTCTAGACATTGTCTGTTTATGGTTTACTTCAAACTGCTTCTTCCTTTCAAATTGTTCTTCTGTTTTTTTAAAAAGAAAGGGTCATTTCATTTATGCAAAGAGGCACTCTGCAAATGATTCTTTATTTCTTTCTCTTACTTGCATAGGAGCATAAGCAGTGCCAGTAACTTTAAAAGGACAGTTGTGCCAAATCAACTGTGGGTTTTTTAGGACAAGACCTAGGTACAGGTTTTTATCATGGTTCTAACCCATACAACCAAACACAGCTAGTGCATTATACCCAAAATGCAGGGCAATTCTAGAATGGTTTTAAGAACAAATTTGTGGGCACACAGTTTGTGGTAATTGGGAGTGGGGCTGTGGCCAAGCCTCATGCCCAGTGTGTACAGCTGTGAAAAGAGGTGAACAGCATTGAAGGTAGTGAGCCATGGAGTGCCCAGGTCACCAAAGGAAACAGAGGGCACACAGGTATAAAGCATGTAGGATGAAGGACATAAAAAATTGGTCTAAAGAACAAGGAGGCCAGAGGTTTGCAGCCTTCTGGAGTGGTGTCACTCTGTATATCGTGCCTGTCTCAACTGCAACATGAATTCTCTGCCTTTTTATTAAAACCAGCAGGGTAAAGGTATGTGCCAACACATGTGTTTGATTTGGGTGCATTTTCTGCTCTGGACCACCTCATATTCTTTGTTAAGGGCCAGGAGTGAGTGATCTCATGGAAGACTTTCCAAGTGGTGCTAATGAAGGACTTCCTTGCCAGGTGCTCAGCGTGCTCCGCTCCTCTTGCTTTCAGTTGTGGTTGAGGGCCTGCTGCATTCTCTGGGTTCCAGCCCTGTTGTTTATGAGTTCAAGTCAGCATTGCCAAAAGGAATAATAAATGGCACTGAGGTTTACTTTGAGGATCCCCTAAACTAGGTTTTGGGTTTTTACTCGGAAATATCAAAATCTACATCTGGAAAATATCAGTGCAACACATAAATACTGTCTGCCAATTTCACAGAACAGTCTTCGTGTACAACTTGTGGGAAATCAATTTTATGTTATAGGAATGAGGATCTAAAGTCTCCTACTGACTTAAGAGCTCTCTGGAGCAGTAACTAACTCATCTTTCCTTCTTGCAACATGACCCAACCTCTGCTTCAAAACTCCACATTGTGGCCAATTAATTATCAAGTAGTTTCCTGATAAAGCCTCAGACAGGCTAATACTTGGATATAACACTGTGCATGTATCTGACAGTCACACTGACAGTATCCTCCAATCCTGAAAGCTGCAGTATGTGCTTTTTCATTTTTTTAAAGAAAAAAATAGGCCAGAAATGTAAAATGCAGTAGGTTATTGCTTTTTTTTTTTCCCATATAATTGTGTGTGTGGGGTGTCTGGGAATGAAGAAAGGAACATATATTCGCAAGGGAAAATCTTTCCTCTTATCCTCTGGGGACATAGTCTGCGTTGTGGGAAATGAGCTCCTTGTAGGACAGAGATGGGCAGGAGAGTGGAGATTTGAAGGTGTGCTGGTGTTCATGGTCAGAGCCCAGTGCTGAGGAAGAGCCCTGCCAGGGCTGTGGGTTACCCAGCAGGAGAGGAACTGCAGGAGGGACCAGAACTTGGGGCTGTGGTGAAGTCAGTGCTGCAGCTTCATGGCTGGATGATTCCTTTTCTTTCCCACTCCCTCTGTAGCCAGCAGACTTTCTAGTCCTCCTCATTCCTTTGCCTTTAGGGCCATGGCTGGTGCTGTAAAAGGAGCTGAGTGAATTTCCAGCCTTGTTTAACCCAAGATAGAGTGACAGTGCTCTGCAGTTCAGTGTGGGCTGCTCTGAGCCTTGGCTACTGCAGTCCTTGTCAGTAAGTCCTTGTTAGATAGACTATCTCAAAGGGAGAATAAACTTGCTTTATTTGTTATGATGATAACTTAATACTATCCCATGGCTGATTATACTGTGCTTCTCTAAGGAGGTTTGTCCCATTCTTCCAAATCATTCCTATTGTGTACAGTTAAAAGATGTGCTAGCCCAAGGATTGATCCAGTTTTTTAGACATCAAACTGTGTTTAGGTGAGTATGATAAAAGCTTTGTGAGTGTCCCAATAAAATATGAAAAGCAAGTTCATGTTAAAATGCTCAGACCAAAATGTAACTGTGTATTGAAAATGATAGAATGGCCATGCTGCAGAATTGTCTAAAAGCACAGGGACCATTTGCAATGACAGATGGATGAGTTGTAATAAATTTCTAACAAAGGGGTATAAAATCATTTCAGATGGGCTAATAATGACAGCAGCAAGTAGACAACACTGTAAAATTCAAAGTTTAAAAATCAGAATAATTAAAGAATATTTGTAGTGGCTTTCTGTCGCTGCACTACCAGAACAGTTGTTAAATTCCATTGTCATGGCACTCTAAGCTTCACATAATACAGAAGTTCCAGCAGAGGTGGCTGGTCTCTGTCAGCATCTCTGAGCAAAGCAAATTACTAAACTTACTGTGTTGGGATTTTTTCTAATTTTTCCTTAGATCTTAGGAAAAAAGCCTAATAAAACCTACTCCCTCCAAACTATATTTTACTTTACTCCTCCTTTAATCTTGAGGTCTGCTTTGAGAAGAAAACAGATTGCTGAATGAAGGTAAACAAGTTATTCTTGAGAGGCAGCTTCATCAGACTAACCTCTGCATTTTAAAAATTCTTTCAACTTAGAATTAAATTACATTTCTGGACTGACACTCAGAGGCCAGCACTGAGATCTTCAATGAGCAAGCAGGGGTTTCCATCAGCTGTGACCTCAGTGATGTTGCAACATTCTGCTGTAGAACTCAGATGCTATCTTAGGTGATAAATGCATCTGAGGGGTAGGAAAAGATTAAACTTGTCTGGGGAAGAGCAGCCTAGCCAAAATGTTGATTAAATATATGGGGCAAACCTCAACTTCTAGAACACAGGATAAAGAGATTCAGATGGCTCCTCTCCTTTCAGAGACCCCCTCTCTCCTCCAATTAGAGAAATTAATTTGGATCTAGTCTAAAAATGAACTGTTTTAAATGTTCACTAGCTATTAGCATTTTTGTCCTTGACATTAACTATGAGCATTTTTGTTCTTGCCATTTTGAGTGGGCAGCACATCAGCCAGACCTTCATATTCACGACCTGATTTCACTTCAGTGAAGGGCATGTGGAGATTTTGGCATTTCCTCAGCCACCATGTGGCAATCTGAACAGCTCAGAGCTGCTGGAACCTGATCTAGTCCCAGAGCTACTGGGAGAGGCAGAGTGCTGCTGTGGGGCTGAGAGAGCCTTTAAATTCAGCTTTAAATACCTGTGACTGACCTGTGGCACAAGGACTGGGCAAGTTTGCCCACGAAAACGTCAAGGTTCAGTAAAATTTCTGCCCAGACACTCTCAGGTTAAAGTAATGTTTTGTGATTGAGATTTCACTTTCTTTGAGGTGAATTATAGTACTTCTGGTAATTTCATGGCCTGCTGGAAACCAGTCCCAAATTAGTGTGCATATTGTCCTGGTGCAGTACAGTTTATATCTAAGCTCTGCTGAAAAACATGTATAAAACTGGAGTTTTTATAAAGCACTGTTTAGGATGCAGAAGTATGATGTTGCTGTGTCAAATACTTCATATTTTCACACATCTGGATAAGGCTCATGTGCTATCTGGGGTTGCAGCGTGCTGACTTGAAGGGAAGAATTTCCATGAAAGCGTTCAGCATTTTCAGTCTGCCAAAGGAGGATGGCTGGCCCTGGTCTGGGAGAAGCCTGACTGAACACTCCTGCTGAGCTTTTTGGGGAATATCATGTATATTTTATAATTTTTAGGGAGTACAGCTGAGTCCCGACAAAGGCTTGTCTTCCTAACATGGGACTGAGGGGGAATAAAAGTGCCTTCTTCAGAGCCCTGCAGATGTTTTACCTGCATCTTTTAATTTCCTCCTTTCACAGGTTTGTTGATCAGACAGGAAGCATTGGCTGTTCCCCACTAGGTCTATTTCTGGTGACCACCACTTCTGGAACTAGTTTGTTTGATTAGCCAAGGATAAAGTAGCGCTGTTTCTCCTCCAGGTTACGAAACTGGATAGATAACATGTGGAGTAACTTCAGGGCAGGGCTCCAAGGGACCTTGGCTGCATCAAATGCAGGACATTACTGATGTGTCCTGGAATTTGAGCTGGGGCAGCTTCTGGGAGAATCTACCAAAGCTGGTGTCTGACAGAGAGCTGAGCCTGTGTAAAAGGAGCATGCACCTCCTTGCTGCTCTCCTCAGACCAGCAGCCACCTCTGCCTTCACCTGCTGCACCTCCTGCTCCTCAGTGTGTGATGGTCTCTGCTTTCTCAACACAACCTGTTCCTTCATGGTCTGCACTGAGTCCTGACACCACCCTCCTGGTCCTGCCCTGCCCTCAGCAAGAGCTGGAGGAGAGATAGGGGTGTTCTAAAAGGAGATGGATCCATTTGCATCTCCTTGTGCTGTTTTCCAAATGTCTGAGTCTTAATACCATCAGTTGCTAGGAATTCCTTTCCTTTGAATGGATTTTATTATGCAACCCATGTGTGGGGAGGTTTTCTTTCCCAGAACTCATCCTGGCTCCACAAGAAGCCAGTCTCATCGTTTGCTGGTTGGTTTGGATCCCCTCTGATGGGTCTCATTCTTTCCAAGTTGTGGAAGGACCTTTGAAAGCAAACTTGGGGAACAGTGTTGCAAAGTCTTGTTTTATGTATTCCAAACTTAATTCTGTGAAGTATAGGCTTTCTTTTGACTGTGTTTTACAATTAATATATCCTTGATGCTTTGATTAAGAATGATAGAATCACAGAACATGCTGAGTTGGAATGGCCCCACGAGGATCATCAAATCCAGCTCCTGGCCCTACACAGGGCACCCCAGGAATAACCCCATGTGCCTGAGAGCTTTGTCCAAATGCTTCTTGAGCTCACACAGGCTCAGAACAGTCCATGGAAGCACACATTAACTGTGGTTAGGCCTGGCTTGGTCCTTTCCTCTGTTTTCTGGGTTTGTGTGTGCACTATTGCCTCTGCCCCTGTGTTGGGGACATTCTCTGTGCACAGAGAGCCATCCCTGCCCTGCCTCCCCACACCTCTGTAGCCACAGAAAGACAGCCTGGGTGTCCCAGGTCTGGGTGTGAAAAGGTGGGAGCCTCGCAGCAGGATGTCAGAGGTACAGCTCCTAATGAGAATAGAAATAACTGGGGTTTGTTTATGAGATAATTGAGACTGGGAACAATCTCAGCTATATGGTTGAATAAGGAAAAAGCAAGGCATTGGTTAATACAAGTGAAGAAGAAGTTTTTAAAAATAGCATTATTTAAAATATTATCAGACCCCCGTTTTTGGAACTTCATAAACTCCATAAAGGAGATTATAGTAGTTATTGCTGCAATGATTAATTTCATTTTTCTGGCTGGATCAGGTCTGCAGCTGGGATCTGTATTCTGAAAGTTTGAATTCAACTCCATTGAGGGGAAATGCTCTTCTAATGCATTTTGCTTCTTTTCAACAACAACACTATTATGTAGAGAACCACATGTTGCCTATTTTTATTCTGCATTCTACTTTCACTGCTATAATTATTTCTTACATGTTCACTGCTTGTTGTCTACTATGAACTGTTCAGCCTGCAGCTATGTTATTAAAAATATACTGAATTTCACCCACTTTCTCCTTAGCTTGTCCTTTACTCTTCCTATCCCTTAATCTCCAATAAATCTGTATCTGGTATTATAAACTGATACGAGAAGGAGAATCATGCTCAAGCAATTCTGTTTCCTACAAGTGTAATTATAATTTTCAGTTCTGAGGAAGAGTTGATAGGTTGATCTTTTCAAGCAGTGTCTGGTTTTGCTATTCTCAACATCATCACTGTCTGAAAAGTTTGTAATTGTCCTCTTAAAAACTTTTAATAATTTATTAAATTATTATTCATTTTCTTATTTTGGGCTAAGTTTGTGTGTACTATTTGATTCTATAATAATGCAGTTTTTGAATGCACTAAACTAAACGGGACAAGGACTGAAAAAAGTTAATCTGAATTAAATGTTCATCTGCAGACTTGCATTGGGAAAATCGAATATATAAATTATAGTTGATGTAGTTACGGTATTTTGGTGTAAGTTTGTAAAGGGGAACTACAAAAAGCAATTGCTTAGAAGCATCTGCCATGATATAAAATGGCCAGATGGAGATCACTGCGCTTATTAACTGGATCTTGGCAAGGGGATTGTGTGAAAGCTTCTCATCTGGTACTGTGCAAATTTAGTTGGCTTTGCTTAAATTTGCCTTCACAGCCCTTAAGTCCATTTCAGGTTGTTTAAGCAGTGGTATCTTTCCAGTGAAGCAGGTAAGAAATGCTCACCCACCCTGCTGTGGCAGAGCAGGATGTGCTGGAATGGAGACTAGCTTGGAGCAATAGCCTCCACTGTTCTAACCAGCTCCCTAGACAGATAATTTACTGATGTTTTGGCTGTGGTGATTGTTTTTGTTTGTTTGTTATTTGATGTTCTTGTTTGTTAGTTTTGTTAATCATTGACTACAGAAATACCTTTTAATTGTATCTAAACTTGTGTAATGGCTGTATCTACATAAATCTATCAGACATTTAATTTTGTGTATTGGTAAAAATACCTTTCATTAACTTATGGCCTTAGGTACTCTGTATATTGTTTTGTAACTATTCATTATTAAAATGGCTCCACATGTGAGCTGAATCTGTTTAATAGAGCATGAATTTTACAGATTAAAATATTGGATAATTATAATGGAATTCAAATTTAATCTTGAATGTTCACCACTAGGCTGAGAAGATGTAATTTGTCTCAGCTGGAGCACTTGGTTTAGATAGATCACCATTTAAAAACTGAATTCACAGGTTATTTATTAAGCCCTTGAAGAATCCAATAATTCTTTCCACTAGTACTTCTGAGATGTCCTGAGAAAAATTCTGCACCCATCAAACTGCAGCTCCATGGAAAAATTAAAAGATAAAAAGTGACTTGCTGTCAACACGGTCCAATAGCTGATCATTTAAAATTCTATTCTGTAGTCCTTTTGCTAAAGTAAGAATCCTTTCTTCTTAAAAAACATGAGAATGGAAAAAAAATGAAAACAAATCCTTAGCCATAGCAGTGAGGCTTTATGATGCAGATTTAGAATGTGGAACCCTTGCTCAAAAATCAGATAATTGCCTCATAACATGTGAATGGGAAATAGCTTCTCTTATTTCAAAAATACAAGCCATGATCTAGCATTTTCTTTTCCACCTTGTTGTTAAAGCTCATTTTTCACTAAGTTCTAAAAGTATTTGATAGCTATTCAGCACTTCCCTGAATCCCTAATCCCGAAGGTATTGAGCACATATTTAACCCCAGGCATATAAGGGACAACTTTCAGTTGCTTGCAGATAGGCCAGTTTGTAAACACTTCTACAATTTTTTTCTTCCCCTTGGGCTTTTAAATGGAAAAGTAGGAAAGACTTTAAAAAAAATCACCTTCTGAAGAAGATGAGGAATCGTGGCTTGATCACACCGAGATCCTGCAGGGGTCAAGTGCTGCACATCTGACATTTAAGTCAACTAAATCGTGAAGACTTAGGGATGACTTTGAAATCTTTTTATTCTCTTTGCAGGGTCTGTTCTTGAAACTTTCCCTTCATGAACCTTATTAATGTACTGGTGTGGCCTGTTCATCTCCTATTTGTGACACCATCCAGAGGTTAATTACCAAAATAATTGTGGCATGTATAAGATCAAAGTAGAAGTTTGGGTTAGGCTAGGAGTAGCAACTCCCTACACTGCAGACCCCAGTGATGTTCTGGAAGGTCAAGCCATCAAGAAGAAAGTGCAGGGCAATTGTCTGTATTAAAGTGGGAATTCTACCACAACTGTAGCTGGAGTGAGTGGTTCAAAAGCAATGTTAATAACTCTTTTGGTCTTCAGAGAAATACTCAATTTACTTGACAACGCTTTCTGAGGGCCAAATTTATTATAAACATCTTCCTCACAGGAATGTCCTTTACCTTAATAACACTCTAATTCAGTTGTGAGTCCTTGTTTTAAAATATTACTTAGACTGGGAGTAAAAGGTTTTTGCAGCTTGTTTTTATTCTTCCATCTTCCCTTAATGAGTCATTATGCCCTTCATTTCCCTAAGTCCTTATGCAAACTCTGCAATGAGGGAAAAAACCCATAATTTGAGGACTTAAAACAATTTTGTGTAAGGATTCTGTTAGTACCTTGAAGATGCCAACTAATTTCTTCCTGCTTTCTCAACAAGCTTTTCAAAAAAACCCACCAAATTTGTTCTAGTACTTCAAATTTTTCCCTAGATAAACTTTCCACTGATTTAAGTGACAATTTTGCTTGAAAATATAGTTGCAATTTTTAATTCTTTTTCTTTATTTGCTACTTTTAGTGGTTATAGTGATTTGAAATCTTGTTCTTTTTTTGTTGTTCCTGTGGGATTTATTGGTAACTCCATTCTGTAACTCACTCTAAGGCCTTTGTTCCTTGGTTGCACAGGTTTTATGAGCACATTGTTTTGCTTTGAGAGATGTACTATTTGAATCTATCTTTACTGCTGTCTAGACTTCCAGTCTGTACTAATAAATATATTATCTCAATATTTCATATGCAGTCTGAGATTTCTACCTTTAACATGCATCTGACTTAATTTATGGCCATTATTATTACATCATGCAAGATAAACTAGCTACATAAATGAAGTTCTCAATTGATGTAAGCTAGCATAATTTTTGAGGTTTTCTTAATCCTGTGTGTAAAGTTTGTGCAGGATTGTGACAAAGTGCTGCTGTGTGATGCCAGCTCCTCAGGAGCAGCACCCAGGGGCTGTTTGAGTTCCTGACTCTGAGTCTGCACACTGCATCCTGCTGCTGCTGAGCACGTGGTTTGCTGTGTAGAGATCTAAACTGCTAATAGCAACTTGTAGTCTAATCTGGTGTATTCATCTTGTTATTTCAGATCCCTACCTGTATTGAAAATTGCAGTTTTGTGGGGTGTCTTTTCAGTGAAACTTCATCTTTTTTGGGGAAAGGTGAATTTACATGAATTTTCAGGCATCAAAGGAAGATGCTCCTTTAAAATTTTAAAGGCTAAAAGAAATATTTGTGCTTCAGATAGGGAATGGGAAACTGCTGTGATAGTGAGATGTAATCTGATTTGTAGCTAGACAGGCAAATTGTCCAGAAATTAAAAGAATCAAACATAAAGGTGAGGAGAGAATAATAAAGTTACAGAATTATCAGGCTGGGAGAGACCTTTAAGATAAAGTCCAGCCAACAACCCAGCACTGCCACTGCAACCCCTAAACCACTAAACCTTATCACTCAGAATGAGAAATGCTGAGTGATATTGCTGGGAAGCTGAAGCACATAACACTTCATGTTACTCTGAGGACAGTGGTTTCAGTGGCTGAATTCACTCCACAGTTTTTATGGAGCTCCAATTGCTGTGAAACTACGTAGGGATGTCGGGTCCTGCTCCAGAGAACAGTGCAACACCTCCTAAAGATGCTCATGGACTTCAGGGGACATGTACCAGCCTAGTGTTACCATCCCATCATTGTCCTTCTGCTACAGGAGCTGGCATCTGTGCAGAGCAAATGTCTCTGTTATCCTCCTTCTCCCAGAGACATTAAAAAGTGGTAAAACTACACCTGCTCCAGTTCCAGACTATCATCTCCAGGTGGAAGCTGAGTCTGCTTCCTAAAAGACTTGTTAATAGGACCAAAATGTGGCAGGTAAAACCCTTCTCCTTTGTGCTCTTCGCACCAAGTGTTGTGAAGTTGTCCAGAAGGACAACTAAGCTGCCCTGATCAGATGGTAACTCTGGCTGGGGTTTGCAAACCTCTTTGATTTTCTGACATACACAGCTTGTGTGTAAAATAAAACAATGATGAGCCGTGCCTGGATCAGGCAATTCTCTTTTTTTACAAGCAAAACAGAGCCAAGTCCTTGTTCAGATACAACAGTAAACAACTTGGTTGTTTTCCACTGTCCTCTTTGTGGTTGTTAGCAGAGGCAATGTTAGGAGCACCAGGAGGATCCTTGGGATCTGTTACAGGCAAAAGGGAAGGAATAGCAGATAATGCTCTTGTTTCAGGCAGTATAAACACAGAAATTCTGAACTGTCTACCCAGTAAAACAATGATGTGAGGTGAGGTAAAAAGGCTTTGTGTACATAGAGTAGTTTCATCTAATTAGCACAGCTTACAAAAGAAGAGCAAACCCCAGGTTTTGACATGTCCAGTACCAAGGTTATGTATTCATTATTCTTGGAGAGCTTATATCATCTAAGGGTTGCCAGCACACACTGATGTCTATGGCTACATCTTCAAGGATGTGATAGCTGCATCCAAGGTGGCTTCTCCTGATGACAAGCCTCCTTTTAATACAAAAAGACTGATGCCTTTTATTTAATGATACACCAGAAGCTAAGAAAAAGAAGCTTTAATCAGTCAGTCTGGGATAGATGCATTTTTAGGCTAGCAAAGTATTTCTGTCCTTCTTGTGGTTTTGTTTTTCTTTCCTTGTGTTCAATTTTATTAATGAAACACTGCTTAAATTGTCTATTCCTGCAGAGAATTCCTGAGTGCAGAATGGTGTGAATAGCCAAGAAATCTGTAATTGTTCATCCTGCATAGTCTTTGGATGTAATTCCTTCCTAAGGTTTGCCCAAATTAAAATGTTTGGCTGTAAGTTGATATGTTTGTGGATTTGAGGGAGTTTTTCAGTGGCCAGCAGTGCAGTATAATGCTGTAGGCATCCTGTCAGATGAACCATCCTGGTTCTGAGTACTGGGAGGCACAGAATAGTGCTGCCAGAGCTCCTCCTCTGGCTCCTCAGCCGCACATTTACTCTTTCCTGCACACAAATCTCTTTGCAGTTGTCTCAGGGCTTGGCTCTGTCTGATTCTCTGGCCCCTGCAGCAGCCAGCACTGGTTTGCTGCACTCACCTGTGACCAGGTAGCTGCAGAACTGGGGGAACCAGCCCTGAGGAAGGGCTGGGGGTGCAGTGCAGCAGACCCCACGGGTGGGAGCACACTGATCCCAGCCTGGACACTGGGACACAGCTGTGGAAGAGCATTGGCACAAAAAGCAAAGCTTGGTCCCTTTCTTCTAACAGAATTCTGGCTGGGGGGGGATGCCTGCTTAGTGCTGAAGCACTTTTTTCATCATACTCAATAACTGCTGAGTATGAGTAAGAGCCAGATGTGCTGACTGGCTGGGGAGGGTGCTGCAGGGCAGCTGGCCTTCACAGTGTGGTTTGCTAGAGTTGAGGATGGAATTTTTCTGTTAGAGGGAGGCATATTACAATTTAGAGACATCTTTTCATTATTAGTGCATTAGTAATGACTTGGGTGTTTAAGCTGAAATAAAGCAAAATCGAGCACAGAAAGGGCAACAGTATCACAGTGTTCCTTGCAACCTCAAACTGCCAGGGACTTCTTCATAATGCAGATTTCCTTTTATTATTAATTATTCTGACTAAATTAGGAAGCCTATAGAGAAACCTCAGTCTTTAAATTAATCATTTTCATTTTGATACACTTTCTAAATTATTTCATTGCCTTTTTTATTGCTTTCTTAGTTACCTCAATTACTAAAGAGTCGGCTCCAGGCAAATTTCAAAAATATCCCTGTGGCAACTTTTCATGACTATTTGGCTTTTATTTTTAGATGTCTAAAGAGATGCTACAGAACAGTTTTATATAGGTGTATAAACCTTTACTTATTGTTTCTTTCCAGTACTGGCTCCTCTTCCTAGACTGCACAGTCCTGGTAATGTAAAGGCTGATGATGGACTGCTGGAATATTTGTCTGTGTTCTTGCTGGCAGCATTTGCCTTGCTGCTAAACTACCTTTTTTCCCACTCTTCTTCTTTAAGAGCACTTAATAAGGGTTAATGCTATTTCATGACTTGGTTTTATAATCAAGTACTGCCAATGCTAATCTGTTTAGTTCCTGTGCAATTAAGTGACCATACACTGCCTACACTTGTTAACTGAAAGTCAAGTGACTTTTAAAGATGGTCTGAATAAATCAAGTGGAAATGTGACCTTGTGTTAGTTTTTTTTCTGTACACATAACTCTATGTTGTTTGCTGAAGTTTTCTTTTAGTCTATTTGGCAATTTCAAATCCACAGTATCAAATATACTGAGCACGCTTTCTTTTACATTACTAAGCCATTCATAAAGTTTTTATTGTGTTACTATGTCAAAGTTGCCCTTTTAATCCAATAAAAAGCAAAAAAAAAAAAATTTGAAAATACTCAGTAATTTGAAAAAATTAATTTTTCAAAACAATTTAAGGTGACATCCTGTAATGATGATATTTTACATAAAATGCTAAAATTCTATGAATAAAACACTTCCAGCACCTTATGCTTAAATTTTTTTTGTGTGCTAATGGCTAAAATATAGTTGTTTACATTTTTTGCATTTGAATACTCTTTCTTTAAATTCCTTTTTAAAAGAAGTATTCATCTTACATAATTTATCATAACTAATATTTGCAAATTATGTCCTGAAATATCCACCCAGATACCTTGAGAAGTACCTGATGTATGTATATATAGATAGGTAGTGCATGTATATAGCTAGATATATATTTATAGGTGCTATAGCACAAGCCAGGAACCTCTTCAGCAGCAATTCTCTTCTGAGTGGAACCATAGATCACCAGCTGAAGGCAGACAGCGAATGCAGAAGGGACTGAGCCTGCTTTATTGGTCTACATAACACAAATAATATTTAGTGCTGGCAGATGGAATAGAGTGCTCAGGACTCGGTAATAAGGAACAAGAGCACAGCAGATAAGAAAACCCTGAGTGTGGAGGGCATAACTCTGCAGCAGACACAGTGTTTAGGTGAGGAGCAATATAACAAACTAATTATGTGCCAGTACAAGCAGTCCTGGGCAGAAGTGCTTTGAGCCAAGCTCTTGGTACACGTGGCTGGTGCAGCCCAATTTCCATCAGCCTTTTCCAGCCCCTTACCCTGGAGCTGCTGAGCTCTGAGCACATCTTGGTGCAGCCACTGCACACATGCAGTCCCAGAAACTCACAGTTTGAAATGTAGATGCTTGTCACTTTTTTAACCTTTACAAAGGGGACATTCAAAATTTGTTTTTGTCAGCTGAAAGGACTATATTTATTCCCAGGTAAAAATGGATGAAAATGAAACTGAAAATTTTAGATCAACCTCAGACATTAAACTTTTATTCTGCAAAATAATACAATTGTTTTACCTCTCTGTCTCTGTTAGAATACTTTAGCATGATTCATGGGATGGGAATTTACTTTTTTTGGCCAATAAACAAATCATTGGCTTATTTTTACAAATTGGCATAAATCCTTGCCTTCTCTGGCTCTTGGGATTTTTTCACCAAGAAACTGCTCAATAAAGCTTCATTTGAAGCTTCACCTCAGATTGGTAAGAGCTGTCAGCTGTCGTTAAGCTCTTGAGGACCATCTGTATTTTTTAATAATGTCTCATTACATGAACTTCCCTGTCTGTGCCTTTGAGTTCACTTAGACACACAGCAATTCTGTCTCTTTACTTTGCATTAACTTCTGTCAGATAATGGTGTGTTCGATTTTTAATTTTTTTTTTTTATTTTTTTCCTCTCCACTGGTATGTCACGTAAGAAATTACTGCAGAAACCAGGGAATTAAAACTGCCAAAATGTGGCTCCTCTGGTTGTAATTAAACAATTGAAAGAAAACACATTCCTAAATGACAGTAAGAAAAAAATTCTCCAAACTTCAGGAATAGGATAAATGAATTACTAGAGTTTTGGCATATTTTAATATGTAAAGGAAGTTCTTTACTAATGAAGAAAAGAAATTTACTTTGAGATGTCCCCAATAGGAGGTTTTGTTAACCTGAACTTGAAACTGAATGAAAAATAGATTTTGAACTGTTGGTTCAAGAGATCTGTAACCTTTTTCAATATCTGAAGACTACACAGGATTACTGTGTTCAATTTTTTTATGCCACTGTGCATATAACATGATATAGCTCTGAACCTATAGTAACACAACAGGCAAATTTAAATTTCTATAGCTGTACTTTTTTTTCTCTGCACTGTGGTGTTCGTATTGCCAAAATATGATAGTAAAAATAGCTAAAAAAAAAATTGAAAAGAGAAAAAAATTGCACTCTTGTAAATAATATATCATTTTCTGAATTCTGAATTTTGCCAGTGGCTTGAATGGGACAGAACAGAGTCGTCCTCCTGCTGAAAAGGAAAAGGTTAAACTTTAAATTGTATTGTGACTGTGAATTGTGGTCAGAAAACTTCCTGGTCAGTTTTTGTTTGTTCCAAAGTATCAGGCAGGTATTGGGGATATATCTCAATAAGTACTGAAACAGCTAAAATGCTGCAAAGAAATTGGCTCTATAAATTCTGGCATTGGGGTCCCAGTGGGGTCCCTTGCTCTGGTGCCTGGAAATAGGAGAGAGCTCACTGTGTGAATGGCTGTAAGTCAGGAGGCTCTTGTGGGGTCGTGGGTGTTTGATGTGCTCCCTTTCCTTGTTTTACCTTCCTGTGAGACAGACACATTGATAAAGGATGGAAGAGGCTGTGTAACCTGTGCTCCTGAGAATCCTCCACTCCTCATGTCCTTGCCTAATAGCTTGCTGCAGAAATGTTCATTTCCAAACAGCTCTCCCTAGATTGCCTTTAGGACCAGCAGATAGGGTGACACTCCTCAGGTGACAGGACATTTTGTGTGCTGAAGTAATTAAATGCAGACAGAAGCTGTCCTAAAACAAATAAATTCCAAATCTAGAGCCATGTACTTGCCTCTGTGGGAGAAATTAAACAAGGATGCATTGATGGGGGACCAGAGAGATTTAATGGAGCTATCTGCCAATACAGATTGCTTTCCCATACAGTCCCTTTCCAGATTGCTGCCATTTCACCACAGGAATTTCAGGGCTCCTTTAACGGTGATTTTTTTGGGTGCCCTTTAAAATCTTTTAGCTGAGATAACAAGAATAACCTTAGCTCTTAGATTTTTGTAATAAAACATGAGAATGGAGGTCATGCTGTTTGAAGCAAGTAAGTAAGGAGAAAAGAAATCAAAAGAAAAAAATGCAAAAATGTCACACAGTGAATCTTACAGGATTTTTTCTTTTGTTGTTGAAATTTTGGTTTTGTTCAACAGTTTTAAATAGTTGCTTCATTTCCAGGCTTCAAAATCACAGAGAACAGTCAGTAAGATTTCTTGCATTTTCTATGTGGGAAATAATTACTTGCATATACACCATTTCCAGTGAACTCATATTTGTGGGTTGCCAGTGTCTCTTCTAAGGACTGGATGACTTTACATCCAAGATTTTGAGAGTCCTTCAGTCTGGAGTGTATTGAGTTTTTTAATGTGCATGTGTGTGACTAACTACAGTATCTGTTGACATTTTTGAATGTGATTCTCAATAAGCCCAGCAGGATTTACCAGTTCTAGAAACAAATCAGAACTCTTTATGCAGAACACACCAAAATTCAGATACTCCAAGAAAGTTAGCTACTGAAAGTTGACAGAAGAGTTTCAGATTGGCTATTAGGAAAAATGTCTTAACTGGAAGGCTTGTCAAGCTTTGGAACAGGCTGCCTAGGTTTAGTCACTACCCCTGCAGGTTTTTATAAGATTTGTAGATTTGGCACTTTGGGACATGTTTTAGTGGTGGACGTAGCAGTTCTGGGTTCATGGTTGGACTCAATGATCTTACAGGTCTTTCCCAACTGAAATGATTTTATTATTCCTATTGTCCTTTCCTGCCTGGTTTTTTTTTTGTTGTTGTTGTTGTTTTGTTGTGGGTTTGATTTTCTTTTAGTTTGTTTTTTGTTTTTTCCAGATACTTAGCATGTTTATTCAAGACATCTCTACCTTGAAGTATGTATCTCAACTGATTTGAAATTTGAAGGCCGAGAATTAACTCAAAAAAACCCAAAAGAAACAAAAGATGCTAAATTGTAGAAAAGGCCTGAAATCCAGCCTTGGTATGGTGGGTTGCCCATTTTTTAGTAAGTAAATTGTTTTCTTTGTGGATATCTTTGTTTACATGGGAAAGCAGCATTGCCAAAGGAAATGCAAAAGGATTTGAATAGAGAAAAAGCAGCTCTCTAACTACTTATGAGTAATAATTTTATGAATGATTTAATGCAGAATGCAATTGTCTGGTGAAAGGTAAATGCGTTGGAAATGCCCAAAAGCTCAGTTCCCATTAAAATGCACGTGAATGATACACCTAGAAACAAAAGCAACTGGCTTTGGTGGTACAAAAACGGTAGCTGAGAACAATGAGAGCATTTGGAGCTGTGCTACCCACAAATCCCATCCCATTTTCCCTCCTGCCTGCTGCTTATCTGCGAGGCTAGGCTCCCACTCTGCATCCTTACTGTCTTCACCCAGAGTCCTGAACAATGGGAGAGCAGTGACAAATTCAGCCACTTACTGCAACTGCCAGAGGGACAGCAGCAGAGGGAAAGGACAAAGCAGAGCAAGAGGAGCTGGGGCTAACAACAAAGACATCTGACATCTCTCTGTCACGGGCAGAGCCTGTGCCATCCAGCCCTGCCTGCCAGGACACTGACTGTAAACTGGCACCCATGTGCCACAGAGACGGGCAATAAATAAATAACATTGTTTTGTGCACAATGAAGATGAGTCAGGATGCTGATGAGGCAGGGGATGATTCATATTCAGCCCTCAGAACTCCATCAGCTGTAAGCTATTTTGCTTGCCCCCAGGAATTCATTAACTGGGATGGGGAAACAGATAGTTATTGCTGTGTTACTGCTGTGCTTGGCTGCTACATGTTAATTTACAATTGTGCCATGTTCAAGGAAATTGTTGTTATTCCTCAGGTGGCTGTAGTAAGGATACAGTGAGGAGCTGCATATTTTAGGATGTGTGTCCACTAGGTTGAATCCTTCTGCCATTACAAGCCATGGAAGGGAACACCAAAAAACAAATTAACTGTAGTCTGACTTCTGCTCTGCCACAAGTGCTAATATCCCTCAGTGTTTCTGAGGAAATATTGACATGTTTTTTCTCAGTCCTGCACCTAATATTTTAATTCCTTTTACATAATTTTGTGCCTTTATATTTCTTCCCAGAGTGTGACAGAATGCCAAGGTGCCAAGCTACGCTTGTTGTTCTCATTGCAAGAGATAAGCAAAGCAAAAGTGTAGCCCAGTTTAAATTATAATTTCCTTAATCTGTGCTTCTTCATGGCCATGAAAGAGCTCCATCCACTGCTGCATCCTGTTCTTGCATATGGATGGGGCTTGTTGGTCTTGTGCCTTTTCTTTGTTCATCAAGTGTAACTCTAAATAACACAAGAACTCATCAGATCTGTCACAAATGTCATGTGAGAGTGCTACAGCTTGGGGAACAGAGGCACACATTTAGAAACTAACTTGTGGGGTAGAAACATTACACAGCTGGTTATTCTGAGAGGCCACTAAAAACTCCAGGTTCATTTTCCTTACCTGGGAGGATCTGAAGGGAAGGTTCTGTAGGTAAAATTCTTACATGGCCATATGCATTGTGTAAAAGTTCTTATTCTTCTGTCTTTATTACAGCTTGACAACTGTGATTAGAAGCAAATGTCTAATTTGAGAAGGCCAATTGGGCAGTGTGGGATCCAGATGGATATTTTTGCTGAGCCTGGGATTTTGCTTACAAATGTTCCACTCAAAAAGAAAAAAAAACCACAAAAAAAACACCAAACAAACCCCAAAAAAGAAAAAAAACCTTAAAAATTCCCTACATACAGTTAATATAGTCATTTAAAAATGCATTTGAATTTCATATATATATTTAACATCTGTCCTGAAGGTAGAGATGCTGAATTTTCCTGCTAGACTTTAACTTCATTTTAACCTTTTCTGTTCCTTGGTCTTATTTTTCCTTTGAATATGCATTTTGACATGCTGTCTGCGTATTTTTCTTCAGCTGAACTCCATTTTTCATGTTTTCTAATGAAAAGAGCCTCCTTCTGCTTCACTAGTTACATTTGTGTGTTACAACATGTCACTGCAGGAGGATTATGTTTGTCAAACAAAATTAAAGCATATTTAAAGAACAGACTTCTCCAGTGCTCTGCAGGCTCCTGGAATAAATTTTGTGACAGGAAACAAATTCAACATGCTTTTGACTAAACTTTAGACAGAAGATTTTTTTATGTCTGCTCAGGATGTTGCTCAGGAGGGCATGTCAGGGAGCAAGTCTAATTTCTGTAGCAAACAGGTGAGTATTTTCAGGAGCAAATTGTTCTGCAATAATGACCTATATAGCCTATGCTTTGTCATCCAGTAGCCATAAATGGCTGCTAAAACTTTCGACTTCTTCTTAGATGCTTTTAAATTTAACGTTTCTGTTACTTTACTTCATCATTTTTAGCTCATTTTCCATCCTGAAGTTAGGAACAATCCTTTTCTTCATTGCTTATGACAAGATTTTGAAAGATGTATGAGTATTTACTCTTCTTGAAACAACTATGTTAATAAAATTCTGTATGAAACGAATATATTCTACTTTAATATGGTTCAGATTACCAAATGCAGAAATTTAATATTTACAAATGGAATCTTCTCATCACCTCTGCTACAAATGCAACATCTGGGCATGGGACATGCTGAAATCTCCAACAGCAACCCAGAATTAGATCTGTTTATCTGAAATACCTGAAATGATCTGGAAACACTTCCTAACTGCCAGACTGCACTAAGAGCAGTTTGAATTACATCAATTTTTGCTCATTATGAATTGCTGTAATTGCTCTAGGAGTGTGAACAGCTGTCCAGAAGACAATCTCCATGCCTGACATGGCATGAGTGGAAGAGAGAATCACTCTGCCACTATGGCTGTCTAGACAAAAAATGTGGCAAAGTGCACCTGATTGTGACACAAGATTGTAGCATGATATAAACTTAACTTGAAGAGAGTCACACATTTAAGGTCTTTGACTGAGGACAAAAGATTTGACTCACAATGCAAAATATTCTCAGGAAAGATTATTTCGTCCAAGAGTTTAATTTTAATGGGTAGTGAAGATTTTTTATTCCTTTTAAAGTTGCATTTGATGCATGAGTGTTTTACTGCCTTACACGTGGCATGATATAACTTTTTTGTAATGTATGAGAGAAAAAAAAACCTGGTTAGTGGTAAAGAGATGTTAAAAAGAACACATATGGAAAATTATTTGGGAATTACTTATATGGAGGAGCTTGAAAGAAAAAAAACCTGGAGATTGAGATTTGGGGGTCAGGACAGGGGGAAGGATTTGAGACAGAAACATGCAGAGGGAAATAGGTGTTCAAGCGACTTTACCTGTCACCTGTGTAATGCTAAATCTGAACAGATGCACAATAATCTGGAATTTGGTATTTTAAAGATTATGACATTTATTTTCTTCATCTCTTTCTTTTCTGGACTCATGTCCATTGAGTCTGCCCAACTTTGTGTATTGGCTGTTTTTTAGATTCCATTACTCTTCATTAACCATATTTAGGCAGGATGAATCCCCATGCTCTTGCTTGAACAGTACATCCAAGGCTGTGTTGGAGACTCCCCAGTATAGCTCTCAAATTGTTCTGATTTAACGTGAGTTTTTCAGTTTTTTGTATATTGTGAGATTTGGGAGTTGACTGAGCAAGCCTAACTCACTGCTTATGTTTCAGCTCTTGTCAGTGGAAAAACCAGAACAAATTGTTCCTGATACAAACCAGAGTCTGCCTGGGGTCTAATTTTATATCACAGCTATCAATGTTACTCTTGCCAAGTCCCATGCACTCCCTAGAGTGGTCACTTGGTTTGCAATTTTGAGTTTATGCTTGTGCTGAAGGACTTTACTGTGTGCTTTATGGTCAGCACCCAGCATTTCCCTCTCTAAACTCCTTAGAGCAAACTCTCCCTTTGGAAAGCAGTGCCCATGCAGGGAGAGGTTCATCACCTCTTGCCACAACAGTTACCAAATTACAAGGTGGGAAACATGCTCAGCAAGGCTCTCTATGCTGTAGGACAAAGGCAAACTGTTTCTCCAATGTTTGTTTGTTCCTCCTATGTCTGTCTAACAAATATTTTTGAAATATTTGTAGCCACCAGTTCTTCCTGGCTATTGAGTGTGCTAACTATGTGATTGCAGTCAGTTGATAGTAGATTTCTTAACACTGTGTTCCTTGTTCCCTTTGGAATTCTGCAAGAATAATTCTGCACACCTTCTGAACTGTCTGTAGATGCTGCTTACTGAAATCTGCACAGACAGGTTTCATGGTCAAAAGATATTTTCTGTGCTAGTTGGCTGATCCAGCCTACTGACCTGCAGGTAGCCCCTCCAAAAAGTCAGCTATGCTTATTCCTCTGTCCAGATTTGGGGTAAATGGTCAGCACAGACATTAGGTATGCATGCCTGTTGATTTTTTAGCAATGTATGAGAAAGTTCTTGGTTTGATAATAATTACTAGTGAGCGACTTAATAATTTAAATTTACTTAGATTTTTTTTTTTCCCCATTGATGTCTAATTGTTCAGTTGCTAATTGGTTAGGATATCATGTATCTTCATCTTGCTCTGACTCTGGACTCTATTTGCACCTTGACAGACAAGAGCACCACTAGTCCTTCTGGATCCTTGGTGTGCCATGGCATTGCTTTTAGGAGCTGGGGAAGAATTCTGCATACACAAAAGTAAATGACATATGATCTCTGTCTTTTTTACTCAACCATCAAGGAAAGTGATGAACAAATGGTTGTATCTTGCAGGGAATGAAAGACCTTTTGCAGAAAATGGCTGGAGAAAGGTCAAATTTGTGACTATTGTATCTTGTGAAATATACATTGTGAAACTAATGAAAAACTTATGGAATTGGTTTTTACTGAGTAGAGGAAAAGCAGAATCAGGCCCACAGGGAGAAGCAATAAGTATGGAATATGAACAGTACAATAGTTTTATTTACACAAAGACTTAGTGAAACAAGCTGTGTTATTTTAGCTGAGTCTGCCTGATTTGCTATCCAAACACAATATTAATGATACATAATTGGCACCCAATCAGTAGCAGGGCAGAGGAATGCTGTTGTGCAATGTCCTGTTTGCAGAGCAGTTCCCTTTCACGGTGTGTTACCAGCAGGGTCTGCCACACAGTGCCAAGAGAGAGCAGCAAAATTTCTTAATTTTCTTCCTTTTTTTTGGTACATCTTGTTGTAATGCCATATTAATGGCATCCTTTAGAAACTGTGGTGTTCTCTGCAATATTTTGAGGTTTTCAGTACAGTCTGCTTCTATTAATATATTAAAACCCCTGTGTTCACTCAAGCTGATGGAAGGAACAATTTTGACTCTGTGAAAGGGCTGCATGCTGGGCTCACTAGCACTCATGGGGCATCATTCCTATTTTTTCCTGATATAACTGGTTTCCAGTTAAATAAAGAGATTGGCAAGCCTTCATCTTTTAAAAGACAGAGGTTTGAAAAAAAAGAGGGCTGCTTGGTAGAGGTAGGCTGTAATTCTGCTCTTTATAGTTCAGTAGTTCAGTTTAAAATGTTTTAGAATTAGCAAGCTAAGAACTTGCTAATCCTAGGCCATGCCTGGGACACCTTTAGGAAGCAGCTGTTTGTGCTATGAGCCACTATGGAGCTGGCAAACAGAGTAAAGGTCTAGAGTGCTGCTTGTGGTCCTCCCAGGCTCCATTTTCTGTCATTTTCCTATTAGCTGAGACCTGACAAATATTTCTGGGAGATACAGCACTGTTTTTTTGGTGCTTCCAACAGTTACAGATGTTTGGATGTTCCTCTGCTCTCTTCCCTCCCACCCCCCTGTATTGGGAGGTCTTTGCTTCAGTGTCAGCCACATTTGACAGTTGTTTCTTGCACTCCTCTGCAAGTGCAGATGCATAACACTGCTGTCACTTGTGGTCAGAAAGAGCTCTGAAATTTGCATAAGGCTTTTCTTTCCTGGAAATTTTTTTGTTCATACATCATTGTATATCACTGTGATTTTGTGGCATGGCTTGTGGCTTACTCTCAGGACACATTTCATATAGGAAAAGGTTTCCACAAAACTTAAGTGCTCTGAGGGACGTAGATGGAGTAATTTCCATTTTCCTTTTAATTTTGGGCCACAATCAGGAGCAGTTTTGCTCTGCAGCTGTTGCTGGTTGGGTTAAATTCTGAAGCTGCTTTTTATAAGTATCATGTCAGTGGAAAGACTACAACTGGAACTCCAGTATCCCAATCTACAGAGTCAGACTTGTGCTTACTTTGGACTTCCTTTCTCTAAGAGAGAGCTTCTAGAGGAAACAAACTAAACAGGTTCAAATCCTTTTGCAAGGGAAAATCTCATCTAGAATATGTGTAACAGATGGACACTTGTATTTGCTCTGTGATAAATGAGCCAAAATCTTCAAGGGAACCTGTGAATTCTCAATGTAGAGGGAGAAAAGTAGGTTGGGAAGGAGCTGAACTAGTGCTTATGTGCCTCCTGAACAGATAATAGTGAATCAGCCACTGGCAGCAAAGCCATGAGTAGCAGTAGACCAAAAGAAAGCACTGTCACATATAATAGTGCCTGTGTGTCTAGAGCTTTACTTGGTCTGGAGGATATGAATATGGAAAATATTGAGAAGGAAAACATTGTGTATTTGTGTACTGCTCTTTGCTTCTGTCTGTTTGTTTTGTACAGATCTAGGATATGCTTGGGAGCCCCAGTCAGTCCTTTTGCCCCACTGAGATCTGGGACACTGACAAGTCCTCCCAGGTAGTTAACACAATAATACCAAAATTATTTTTCCCTAAACCATGTTTTTCCTGAACTGAGTCTGGGCTCTGTGGGGAAGGGAGAGGAATGCAGCCATCCCTTCAAATCAGGCTACATTAAAGATTTGAGAGCTGCAAATGGCTCTCTAGTTTTCCCCATTTTATCCTAAACTGTGTTCAGCATTTCCTGGGTCTGTGGGCCTGGGTAGCTTTCCCTCACAGTAATGCCATCACTGTCAGCTGTCATTACCCAAAACAGTGGCTAAGCCTGCCCTGTTTGCAGACAAGCCACAAAGCCACTCTGTTTTATTGACTCAGCGATTGATTATAGACCTAGGAAGTTGTAGGCAATACTTGCATAGTTTAAAGTAGTGAAAATTGTATTATAAACCATCTAATTTCTACTGTTCAACACACATCAAACTTATTTCCATGCTGAGGGCACAGGCCATTGCACCAGCTGTGACCAGTGGGTGTTGTGGGTGTGCACTACAAGTAAACCCACAACACAATCTGGTAAATTCTCACACACTCCTGTATTGAAGCAAACATAATCTCTGCAGTGCTGCCTGAGTAATGCTTTAAGTTAGATTATACTTCAAATCAAGTGCCACTTTGCTATCAAAAGGCTTCTTCTCCATCACACGAAAATTCATAGAAGTCATTCTTGAAATTAAAGTGGAAAATCATCAAAGGCTTCCATCCATATTGAGATAAATTCAACTCCTCCTTCTTTAAGTTTGAAATTAGCAGCAAGCCTGCTTTCTGCTTTTCCAATGCCATGCAATATCATTTTGCAATTGACAGTGAACATGGACTGTTCATTCCTCTGTAGCATCACAAGCTGCCCCCTCACAATGCAGTTCTTCCACTGGTAGACCTTTTTTCAACTATATAAATCACAATTATACTCTGGGAAGTGACACTGAACACTTCACATGAAATACATTTATTTCATGTCCTCGATCATTGTACAACTTATTTTGTCCAGCTCAAAGGGGCAAGTAGGTTATTTTCTAAACATCTGGTGTTGCTGCTGGGCATGAACATCTGGATCTGGAGTTCTCTCCTGTTTGCATGTCAGCAGCAGCCACCTTGGCCTGGCTAGGGCACATGGAATGGGTCAGGTAGATTATGCATTTTTAATACATGAGTTCATATACACTGAAATAACCACAAGAAACACATGATAGGACTATAATATATATTGCAAATATTTTCAGCCCGTGTCTTCCTAAGGGCATGTGGGCATTTTCTGTGCAGCACCTTTCTTTGAGTGAGTTCCATATCTCCATATCACAGGTTGGGATAGAGCAGTGCTTTGTACCTAGAGCCTGCTTCCTACTAATTTTTTGGGATATTTAAATATCTTTTGCTGTGTTTAATTTTATTACTATTAAATTTATTACTAGAGAAAGTAATTACCTAGGAAGAAACATAATTTCTGAGCCTTGAAATTAAATGTCAGTTTTGGGAAAGTTTCCAGATAGATGTAAGACAATTAATTGGAGATGGAAAAGCTTTCTATGTCTGTGCACAATATTCCCCTGCCTCTTACCCTAATTCCTCCAGGTCATTTTCTGTACCTTTGCTCCTATTGGCATTCAGAAGCTTTTCCAGAGTTATTGCCATTTTATCTGTGCTTGTGTACCACTGGCTGTAGCACTGTTTGTCATATCTGACCTGTGTGCACCCAGTTGCCTATTGGTGACATAAAGGTTTAGTTAATATAAATTTTATAGCTTCATGAACGAAATAAAAATGTCCTTATCAAGCAGACTGTAAGCCTGGCAGGATATAGGATATAGGTAACGTGTTTATCCACTACCAAACTGAAGCATCTTTACAACTGATTGCCTTAGTACCTTTGGGCACTAACTTAACATAAACATTTGATAACAGTGATAAAATTATCTCCATCATATTCCAGGCATGCTAAAAAGGTAGCCTGGAAATACTTTTGGCATTGATCAGCTCTTTTGAACTGCTCCACAATGGTATAAATGATTTTCTGCACTGAATAGTGTTAACTTGTCCTGCTGGTTTTGGGTGCAAAAGGTGTATCAGGTGCCTGCAGTACCTGGGATGCTGACTGTCTCAGCTGGGCTATAGGTACCAGGTGCACATCTTTCTGGGTTAACCAGTGCTGCCTGCTGGGTGCAGGGTGGACTTTGTACTGCTAAAGGCTAAGTGGGAAATATTCCACACCTTGAGCATGACAAATATGTTCTATCCCTGTATTGTGAAATTCCAGCTGCAGATAGTGTGGGCTAGAGGAATTACACACAATCTCAAGAAACCACAGTGTCATTGCAATATTTTTTTAATCTGTTCTGCTGTTTATCAAGTGACTGCCAAGAAGTAGGAGGCTCTTATCTTGATTTCTCACTGAATTATGAGAAGTAGTTTGTGTATGTCTTCCTGAACACTTTGCTTTCTGAAACATTCCAGCTGGCATGATAATTTGTGAACTATTCAGCTTGCCTGAAATTCAGCTGCTAAATTGTTTGTCAACTGTATTCCTTGCATTCATTGTGTTCTGGTCTCCTAAATGAAACAGCTGTGAATGTATTTACAGTCTGAGAAAGCTGGAGCAGTGATGGAAGTCTGCAGTTTTAGTCATTGCTCATCAGCTGACGTAAAGGCAAAACCAATGGGGAGCGTGTGCTTTCATGCTCTCTAGTCTTTAACTATGCCCATGTGTTGCCATTTAATTTGGATGGCTCAGAGAAGCCATTATTCAAAACTTCTGATAATTCAGGTCTGTGGGGGCATATTAAATCCCAAACTTTATAAGGAAAAATTGGTAAAGACTCCAGAAAATACAGTTATATATATATATTCGTGGCTGTGGTGAAATTTAAATAACTTCTCAAAGCAAAGAATGACATTCAAAAACCAAAGATCACAAGTTATTTAATGGTTAGTCTGTAATTAGAAAATCTAAAATGTACTATTTTCAAGCATCCTGAAATTCTGTTGCCTCAAGCAGGCCTTCCCACAGATCCTTGTACAAATACACGTAAGTTGCTTCTGAAACTTTAGTGACGAAAGAGAAAATGTTCCCGGATTTGTATTTATCAAGAGAATTCACTTTATTACCCCAAAGTCACAAATGTCTTCAGAATACTTTATTCTTGTGTTTGGTTTAGAAAAACAACATCTAATTGACAGCAGTTATCTTAGAGTGTAACCAAAAGATGGCAGCAATCCAATATTTTTTTCTACCAAGCCGACAAGAGACAGTTTATTTACAGTTTTATGAACTCTGCTGTGCTATGGGAAGGGAAAGATGCTATAGATTCTATTTCCTATTGGAAAGAAAGTAATTAAAACAATTAGAGAGGTAAAAAAATACTCTGCAGTTTTTTATTAATGTAAGAAGACAAAGCAGAGAATGAATGATACTGAGATGAAGAACTCGCCAGACCAAGAACAAATATCTTTTGTTTAAATGCTCTCATGTTGGACAATTCCCAAATGAGACTTCACCCTACAGAGACAAAAAGACCCAACCAGACCCCCCCAAGAGAGAATTATCTTCCCAAAACACAGGGAACTGGAGAGACAACCAGAAAGAACCAAAGGTTACCCTTTAACAGTGAACCTGCCATGATTTCTGGAGTGTAAACTGAATATCTGTGTGCTTCGACTTTCGCGGTGACATTCACAACGGAAATGACTGGATTAATGAGTTGGTCTTCTCAGGCCTTCCTGCAGCCCTGTGAGGTCAAGGAAAAGGCTCCCAGTGGCTCCACTTCTGTCTGAATCGGCTGCTGTCTGGTGGCATGCCAAAAGGGCCTGGAATTGTGCAATGCTCTAACATGCACCTTATGCTGGGTTTGGATTATCAGTGCAGTCAGGGAGGTGATAACAAAACAGAAGCTACAAAGAGAGTTTGGGGACAAAATGGGGAATTAACTGTTTATTGGGCTTACAGTGCAGAAAAATTCCCAGCCAACAAACCCTCAAATAACCAAGCTCTCAAACAAAGAGCCTTTACTCCCAGCCCCAAGGATTTTCAAGTTCAAACACCTCACAAATCATAGCGCATAACGTCTTTCAAAACAGAAAATCCCTTAGGAAAAGGTTTCTCATAATTACAAATTTCCTTGCAGGAGATTGCTCAACAACTCTTAAGCAACATTTCCATTATGTGCAAAGCCAACACAAAAGCTTGTAGTGTTCCAGAGTGCATTCACTAGCTGGAGTAGCCGTGTGAGGTTTCTGCTTTGCAGGGTGGATATGAGTTAGGGACACAATCCTGGTGACTGATCCTCACACTTGTGAAGTGACATTATCACCTTAGTAGGGTTTTTCATACATTTCAGCAGGACTAAGGCCCTGCTATTCAACCAGTGTGGTATCTCATTGCAGAGCCACTTTGGGTAGTTAAAGGCTGCCCTGATCAGGGGCCATCACTGATCTTAAACGATGAAAATCCCACTGACATTTTCCTTTGGCTTAGTATTTATTTTGGTAGCTCAAGGTTCCAGGCTGAATATGGGATATTCATATGTGATATGGTTCCATGATATGGGATTCACACACTTTGTCTTCTGAACAGAAGCAGTTTGTCCAGAGGAAGCAGGGGGAGTAGGACTTGCTTTTTCCTACATAAGGTTTCAAGAGAAAAGCTACAGGAGAAAAGGGTCAAAAAGACTTCAACAGCTGAAATGTAATGGAAAATTTGCCTGCTTTCAAAAACCTTTATCTTTTCTTTGTGACTTTTGACTTACCCTTTTGACTTACTAGATAATTCTAATTATACAACTCTGAATTGCTATTGAATTTTATTCCTGAGGGGGGAAAAGTGAATTAATTCTGTTTAACCTCTTTCAGAAATTCAGGTTCTTTCCTTCATATCCCTGCTGTGTTTTATTTAGGCAGCTGCTACCTACAGCTGTGAAGACACACCTTGTTTTGTCCACAGGCCTGCAATTTCACAATCCTCCTTGCAATTACTTCAGTGCAGTCAGTGTTGACCCACTGTCAACATTTTACAAATATTTACAAGCCAGGAGGGTTTGACACAAGCAGGAGCAGTGTATGAAAGCAGTGTGCAATGTGGCCCTAGAAGAGGCTCATGAATTCCTCAACCTCTTTGTTAAATAAACAAAATATTGATGCTTGTGGTGAGTTAAACATCTGCATTTCACTTCAAGCATTAAGTGAAATTTGAAAATGCAGTGTCCTCTGTTTTTATTAAATTCAACAGTTTGACAAAACTTGGCAATCAAAAGTACTTTTAAAAGAAGTGACCAATAAAGAATGGTATCCTTTATCATGTTTTAAAAAACAGATGTGCTGCATGTACCCTTCATCTACATGGTGGTTTCATTACTGGTCTTACTGAGTGTGTTACTTTTTGTCTATGTGGTAATTCATTAATAGGTTAAAATTCAAGGCTTTTCTCCTCAAGAAAAAGCTGCATAGGAAGAGGATCATTCTCATAGTTCTAAAGCTTAAAGATTGTTAATTTTTTTGGGGAGGAGATACAACATGAACAAATTTTTTTCCAAAGAAAGCAGAAACATGAAATTATTTAGAAATTTTTATAACTTCTGAGGAAATCTGGACTATTGTGTTAGTCTACACTAAACCCCAAAGGAATTCAAGACATACATGAATTTTCCTTTAATACCTTTGACCTACTGTTTTTAGGTGAACAATTTACTTCTCAAAGTACACTACTTCAGGCCATACAAGATTAAGAATATGTCCTGGGATAGATGCTAACCAGGGTTTGCTCCCGTGATGTCCCAGCCTTCTGCTCTGCTCTGCTCATAGGATCAGTGAAATTTCCTCTAGGAGTGTGCAGGGCAGTGTTAATGCTTGAGTAACCCATATTTGGGTTGATTCTCCAACAGAAAAAGGTGAAACTTGTGAGTGGTGGTCCTTATTTCACTTGACCAAGGAGCAAAATGCTGCCATTTAAAAACTGAGAAGAGGAAACTCTGAGAAGGTCACAGGGATGAGGTGACAACAGCTCCCTGAGGCTGAGCATGTCCCTCGTCCCTGATCCAGGCAGAGAGCTGCCACAGCTGGCTCCTTTCTTCTGGAGAAGGGCTCAGAGCACACAGCCAGCACATTCCCACAAATCCAGCCCTGCTGCTTTACGTGGCCAGGGCTGGCACAGGAATGATCCCTGGAGTGCCCGTGGGCTCTCTGTGACCTGGGATCAGCACCTCTGGTACCCAGAGACACGCACACAAAGGCTTTTTTTTCTTAGTGCTTTCTGACTCTGGCTGGCTGGTATTACTAAGCATGTCTGATTTATTTCTCTTTGAATGAAATGTTTTGTTTCATCTCAAATGAACTGTCTTAATTGGCTGAGTATGTGGAAACATTTAAGTTTGGGACAGACCCAAAACAATAACCACAAACTTGTTCTTTTTGGTTGTTGTTGGTTTTGGGTTTTTTTTTCTGTTGGCTACTGAACAACAAAAAAATATCAATTATTTGCATGTTTTCTGTTTAAACATCAGCTGCAGAAGAACTCAGTAGGATTATGCCTTTATTTGAACCTGAAAATCAATGTGAAATGTGATCAAAATCAAGGCAGAATTGGAGAAAAAAACAGGATAGAGAAGACAGAGAACTTTGCTGTTTTAGATGTATTTCTTTCCCTATGAAAAACTTGAATTCAAACTGAATTAATATTGGAATCTATTTAAAGTAATATTATTTGGGAATTCATGGTTTCCTTTGATTTGGTATAGAAACAGAGCTATAGGTGATGCACACGTTCTGTTTCAGGATAGTGTTCACTTGTCACTATATAATGTGAGCAGGTGGTTTAGATCAGGACATAATGACAGATTTTAAACTTGTTAAAATCAGTGGTTTTCCTGAACCAGGACTTCATATTCTAAGTCATCATCAAAATTACAATTTCCAGACAGTATGAGCTTCAAAATCTTCAGCTGGAATTTCCAGATCAGCTACGTCTCTAGTGAAGGTAAAATACCATGTGGAAAAGGAGACAGCATGAAAGACAGGGAAATAATTTTTCATGTTTGTCTTACAATAATGTAATAATGAATAGAAATGGAAATAATGCTGTTAGAAACTACCCAACACAAACAGGATCTAGAAAGATGAGCAAGACCTTTGGTTGCTGCAGAAAGGAGTCCAAGGTGGGATTGAAGACCCATGCTGCCTCTCCTGTGGAGCAAAGCAAAGGCCGTGGTTTCTGCTGCATCTGCCTTAGTGGTGTTTGACTCTCAGATGGAAAATAAGAATTAAAAAAATTCCATTCTTGTTTGTCCAAGCACAAATTAAATAACTATAATTTTCTTTGTCTGCTGTGGCATTGGGGAAAATGAAATAGCTCACTTAGGTGCTGGCTATGAGGGCACTCTCCCTCTCTTCTTTCCCTTCCTCTTCAAGCACTATGTCATTTCAAGCTGTCATTTGATATGCTGACCACCAAATTAAACACATACAACTACTGTTATTTTGCATTATTGTCACAGGAACAATGTTAAAGCAGTTACCCAGTAAACACAGCTTTGATTTGGTGAAACAGAGCTGCCAAGAGTAGCTCATATGAAGAATGTGGTAAAGAATGTGGAGTAAAGTTAGAAGGTGAAGCTTTGGATTAGGCTAGATATGTAATTAGGGTCAGTCCAGGGGTTGCTTTTAGTAAATTACAATCTTTTTTTTTTTTCCACTTAATGGTGCATATCTTTGAAAAGGCTACACTGAAAAATGTAATAGTCTCAATTACACTTTGGAAAAGTTTCCATCAGACCTCCTTATGTCCATCTCCAAGTTCAGCATGTCAGATCACATTGAGGCTTTCTGAACAGCAAATGGGGCTTGGAATGTCACTGAAACAAAACAAAACTGAGCTCTGTGGAAAATAGTGGATAAGTGAGCTGCTGCACTTTCTGGGAAAGCTCTTGTAAATGAAAGAAGAAGGAGAAACTAGTCAGCTAAAGGAATCTTATACTGTAAGGAAATGAAATTTCTCTAAGCAGGTGTGTTTGTGGTGCTGGTTTGATGATCAAACAGAAATGTTTGCAGGCACTGCTTGTGTCTGATGTGTCCCCAGAGCAGGGGACCAGCACTGCCTGAGCCGGTGGGTTTGCTAATCTGGCTGCAGAGCTAAACTCTGGCAAGCCTTGGCTTCACACACAGCTCTAACCCTGGTTGTGTACACACTTGGTTTGTGAGATAAGAGGTCCTGATGCAGCATCATCCCCTGTCCATCTGCCTTCCTGCTCCCACAGCCCTGCTGCAAAGTGGTGCTGTGACATTCACAGTGGAGGTGTGGCGAGAGGGAACTACGGCTGGTGAGGCAATGTAGTAGTACCAAATTATCACCTCTTCCTTAGTTATGATTTCCTCAGTCCTACTTCTCAAACTTTCTATCCCCAAAGTAAATCACACAATTAGCTTATTTATTTTTTTCCCTACAGTTATACTACTGTAACTCAGTAATTCTGTCAGTCTCTGCTTAACATCATACAGTGAGAATAAGCATATAGTATTTTTTCCAATATATTTCCAATGTCTTTTCTTTAACTGGTCCAACACTATTTTTCACAAAATGTCAAGAGAATAATGTAACTATTCTATCATAACTGAGATTTTTATTTCTCAGTGCATGTAAGAGGAAACAGTACAAATTTCTATCTTCCTACTTTGTCTAATTACCTGTTATCTGAACTAGGTAACAGCTTAAAGGGGAAGCAATATAAATAATTACCTAGGACTTTTAAATTAATTTGGATAGTTTATGATTTAACAGGACAGGGTGCTAGGCCATCTTGCCTACACTGTGTTTTTGCCAAGAAAAGTTGGACCAGATGATCCTTAAAATCCCTTCCAGCCTGGTATTCTATGATTGGAATACTGACCTTTGGTCTGAGTCATCACTTTTCCCTATAATTGTGAACTCTGTTGGCAGTAACCATATGCACAGCCTTTGGTACATGGCTAACAAATATAACACACACAGAGGCTTTGAAGCTGGGATTAAAAATGTTAAAACATCCCAACAAACTCATCATACACGGACATGGACCAAAGTCTAGAATGGAACAAAATATCTCTCAAGATTGGATCTCCATTATGGAGCAGCACAAACTGGGCTGACAGACATCGAGCGCTTTTCAGCTGTGTTTAATTTTCCTTCATCTGCTAACCAGGAAACAGGTATTATTATTATTATTGTTTCATTTTATACAGAGGGATCAGAACTAGAGAGAAATTTATTTAAGGTCATTCAGGAAATCTACAGCAGAACAGAGGAGATCAGGAATTTCTGAATTCCAGACCAGGACGCCAACCATAGGACAGCTCATTTCCTCTCTGTAGGAGACTCTGCTGCCAAATTGCATTAGATGAGAACAAGTCCCTGTTTACATTTCTTTAAAACAAACCTTCATTAGGACTGGACTCAATACATCACAAATACCTTATCAAGATTGCCATGAAATGTTTATAAATCTCCAAATCCTAAGGATAGGATTGGCTCATGTAAATGAAAATGAGATCGCAAGACTCAGGACAAAAGCAAGTATGTTTCCTGAGGAGAAGAGTAAGGTTATTTGCTGATGTAAGGCAAATGAACTGAAAGAACTTGGAGAAGCTTTTCTGAATTGGGGGAAAAAACTTGTTTGTGTGATTGAATATGTCAAAATAATTTAAAAGCTCATTTATTATGAAACCAAATCTGCTTGTTTGAATACTGCATCTCATCTAATCCCTCGAGGCTGTTTACATAAAAGCAAACAATCTGCTAATGTTAAAAATTTTACTCACTTCCCTCATTTCCCAGTTCTTTCTTAAGGAAAAAAAAAAAAAAGGAAAAGAAAGAAAACCACTTTTGTGCAACATTCTTAAACTTACAGAGATTGTCCTTTTGCAAGAGCCAAGTGTCGCTGAGCTGCCATCATTTGCAAAAGATGTTGCTCAAGTAAGTAATGGAAAAAAACTGTGCTTTAAAATGAAATAAAATGAAACTGTTTATGTTTAGTATTATGGATCCTTACTGGATTGTAAGTATTGTTTAACACCTTGAATACACTGTAGTGATACTCTTCATTTTAACAGCAACAGTGCATTCCTCACCTTGGTTCCAGGACAAACAGCTCCTGGATGTAAGTCAGGATGGTTTTGGTACAGTGACACAATTTGGTACAGTATGGACGCAACTTGTCTTTGACCTTTTTATTATTTTTATTCCTAGGTATTTTATATGCTTCAGTTGCCATCAGATTAATTCCACCATAGTTTCTGGGTTTTTCCTCACTTTTTAATGAAGGTTTTCTAAGCTGCACTAAATTTAGGCCTACATCTTGCCAGCATTATTCCTCCCATGGCTCTGCTGCAGGGACAGCCATACAGACTGCTCTGTGTTCTGCCTGGGAGTGAACAGCCATTTATTCATCTGCCCGAGTGCAATCCTGCCAAAGTCAATGGGGGCTCTGTCTTTGGTTTCCATGAGTCTTGACTTTCAGCCTGTGCCTCAAATAGGGTCAGAGAGTTCCCAGGGACAGCAGCTAAAGCCATGGATGGGATTAAATCTGTCTGCAAATCTGGCATTGCTGGTAACTCAGCCAAATAAGTTCTGCCCATGGGATGAGGCAGGTGAATGTGCCTTCTGGTGTTCAGTGGCAGCCACACACACATGTCCAAACACAGGACTGTCCATGAATTGACTACAGTGGAAGATAATAATCTTCATCTAAACAATTTATAAATTTTTTGTTAATTTTCTTTCTCTTTTTTGGTGTTATTCAGCAGCCAAAATCTAGGCATAAAGAAACAGTGGAAAAAGTACTTTGCCTGGGCCCTTATTGCTATTTCATAATCATGAAAACGTGTGTTGTTTAAAAAATAAATGTCTGAATTCCTCTTGCTTCTCAAAAGAACATTAAATGCTTGTTTAATGTCTGCCAGGTAAATACAGATATAAAACTTCTTCTAGACTTGCATACCCTCCTTTCTATTCAACACTGGAACATAGGGAAGAGTGAAGCTGGAGTAGGGCTCCCATTATAGCCTTCTTTATTGCCACCCATATCCCCCCTTCCCAAAATTCTGTAACCCTCCTGTTCTCTGTTACTTTTCAGTTAAACACCACTTTGCATCCCTGCTATCCTATTAATGTGGCCACTTGTCCTTCACTCCCTCTTCTCTTTTCTTTGGAAATAATTTTTTTCTTTTTCAGACTTATCACTTCATATAATATTTTTTTAAAAAATGTATTTGAACAGAAATCAGAGGGGAATAGCTTTATCCTAAAGCAGTTCTCACAAGTCCTTTGGGATAGTCAGGATGATGTATTTGGCCAAGGAATATACTGTTTTGTCTTCTGGCAGGTGAACAGTGATTATTCTAGGCTGGCTCTTTTCCCTATTTCCTTATCAAGAGTTTTGCTACCTACACAATTTCTCTCTCCCAGCCCTTCAACAAAGTATAACAATTCTTGATATGCATCATTTATCTCCAAGACTAATATAGGCTCCAATACCAGAATATTATTTCTCAATTTTACCCATCATCTTCTTTTATATCAATCTTGCCAATAATTTACAGTGCTGCTGCATCTGTCAAGATGAGTCTTCTGCTGTGTTTAAAGGTGATATTTCTAAAAATGCTTGAAAATGGCATGCATTTTTTTTTTTTTTTTTTTGTTGGAGAAAAATAAACCCCAAACCTCTGTCCATACCTGTTCTTTAATCAGATTTTTCTCTATATTGTTGACAAGGTCAAAACAGGAGCTCATGGCAATGATTAATTATCAACCAAGATGCTGATGTTGTAATGCACAGTCTATTTTCAGCTGTGGCAGGAAATCTCAGCTCACACAAGGGCTCTGCTCTATGGAACCTGTAAAGCAAGGCTGGCCCCAAACAGGTTGGGCTGGAATATGAAAACTACAATTTTTGTTGGCTAACAAAATCTTCCCAGCAGGGACCTCCCTCGTGCTCCTCAGCTCAGAGAGTCCCCACACAATGTACTGCAATCTGACTTCCCAGAACTGGGAACAGGGATAATGGGGGGTACATATTGCAAACTCTGTTTTGGTAAATAGATAGGATTTTTCTCCTAGAATGGCACTGGCAAATTAATAGCTTGTTTTTCAAGTGTTTCAATGATTTCACTGCTTTATTGCTATCAACTGTGATGAAAGCCAGGTCCTTGGTTTACTTGACCCCTTTTGAAAATAGACTATTTTCAATTTTTCTGGTAAGGCTGCTTTGGAGATTTTGTGTCTATTGCTTGGTCCTGTGCTGCTGATGGAGAATTGGAGATTCTGCTCAGGAATAGTAAAAGTAAGGTTGAGCTCATGCCTAATCTCTCAGAATTTTGTGGTGCACAGTTTTCAGGTAGATAGTGAATAGTCAGTTTGGAGTATTTCCTCCTCTAAGAGCTACATCAGTAAATTAGGAATCTATGAGTGAATGCCACAGAAACTCACAAGAAACCCACACCACAATACAGGCAGTTAGATGTCTCAGTAGCTGTGTATTCTTTTGGCCTCTAAAGAACCTTCATGGGAAAAGAGGCTTCACTGAAGTTGTTATTAAGGATTTTATTCTCTCTTCCTTCAAAAAAAAAAAAAAAAAAAAATCTTGGTCAGAAAGAATTTCACAGAAGACAAACTTCTCATCAGCTCTTGGCAGAATTAAGTACCACTTATGGAGACAGAGGAGTTAATGGAAGAATGAACTACATTGTAGAGAGGCTGCTGTAGCTCTTACACATGCCATTTCTTGATCATCCAAGAAATGACGCAGATTTCATTACAAGGAAGAACATTTTTAGCTTTGGATAGGCAAACAATAAGAGACACACTTATTTTAAAACAATAATTGAGTTTCCATAAGGTTCCACCAGCTATTCTAGAGCTAGCTGTGACACTGATTCCTTCAGCAGGCGGGTGATGATCAGAACCATTTAATATCCATTGGAATAAATACTGAGGTAGAAACAGAAATGCTCCCATGCCTCAACATTGATTGTTATTGTTATCCAGGGGGGGAAATTTTTAAGAAAATAAATCAGGTAAAGCCCTAGCGTGTCTAGTACTGAACTGTAACAAAGAAATAGTCAAGTAAATGAATTTGTTAAATAAGAAGTATTTATTCTGAGGCTGTCTCAATGACTATGTCTGAAGTGATCACAAGGAGGCAATCTGGACATTCAAACAAAATAAAAATGGCTGAGTCAGATCATCCATGGGAACTGTTTGCTCTCTTACTAGTCTGTGGCCAAGGCAAAGCCTTGGATGTAACTTTTTTCCCTGCAGAAAGGACAAAACCAGACAAGTGTCTGACCCAGATGACCTGCAGTTTCTTTGGCAGAAGGTTCAGAAGCAGGAGGTGAGCACTGTTTGCATCTATTGATGAAGGGTCCTGGTCCTGTTTTCGTGTGTCATGGTAAAGTGTTGGAGGCAGCAAAACCTCAGCCTGTGAGCCCTCGTGGGGGTTAATTCTGTGGCCAGTGCAGAACTCCAGGGACAGTGCACTCTGTGACATTTAATCAGAATTCCAGGGAAAAAGGATGAGCAGACTGCAGCTGCTCAAACCTGTTGGAATGACTCTTTTCCAAATGCAATCAGGCTCTCTGCTGAGAGTCTGATTCCCAACATCCTCAATGTGATTCAGGTGTTTAGGGCCCTTGCATTCTAAGGATAAGGTTTTGTGTGAAGTACAAGAAAACAAGGAGCATGAAATATAAATGTCAGCTGTAACAGTGTCTGGTTGTAGAAAAATTGATGCTGTGTTAGAATTTTAATTCCTTCCTGAGTGAATTAGTCAAATTCAGGCCCACTGGAAAAAAGAAGGCAGGAATTAAATTTCTGAGTCAGATATGCTCCTTTCAACATGAGAAAAAATGTAGAAGCATGAATTTGAGCTTTAATTAACTATATTGCAGCATAATTACAAATGTGAGCAGATTTAGGTATAATATTTCACAAAGAAATGCCCCTTAAAATTTACTAAAGCAGGTAATATATTTTCAACCTCTATTTTTAGATCATTTTTCTGAACAGGGGAGGGGTTTTGGTCTATTGCTTGGTATAAGTGATTTTTGATGGTGGTTTGTTTGGGGTTTTTTGTGGGTTTTATTTTTGTGGGCTTTTTTTTATTTTGTTTTGTTTTATTTGTTTGTTTTTTTTTTAATGTTCAAGCCTGAATTCTCCTACAAAACAAAACTCAAATTGTTTTTAAGTATTACAGATTTGGTAACTTTCCTTTCTGCTATGTCTAACTGGTCACCAGGAGAACTTGAGCACAGTCCTAGGTGGCGAAAAGTGCTCGACTTTAATATCCAGAGGGAGGGATCTAGAGGCAGTTCTGGTTTGTAGCTGGGTGTAACCCAGCTGATTTCCATGCTGAGTCTGCACAGAACCCTGTAGCACTGCAGGCATTCAAATCAAGCAGCAAGGTGTAGTTCCCTCACTTGTATCACTCCTGATTTTCTATTCCTGCACTCTCCTGCCCTTTTGCTAAGAATTCTTATGCTGTAAAGCAGGTAAAAGAATTTTCTTTTTTTCTGATCCTAGAAGATTTCATTTAAGAAAGTCCTTTCATTAATAAATGAGAGTCAGAAGTGGTGTTGGAAATGGTGGTATTGAATGAGCACCACTGGAATGGGTGAGGGAAACCCACCCAGTGCTGGGAGAGGGATGTCAGCCCAGGGAAGGGGAAATTGAACTGCACAGCTGGAACACTTTCCTTGGGAAAACCCTGCTCCTAAATCTAGCCAAAAATGATATACTTCAATCCTGTAGTTTATCAAGTCACTAGTATATAGCCACCTCATTGTGATTATGTATGAAAACATGAAAAGTGTAACAAAATACTCTGCTACAGAATTGTTCTCATTAGCCCATATCCATTAGCTTGGAATAGGATTTTTCTAGAGAACAGCTGATTAAGTTCTTGAACCCTGTATAGAAATATGTCATGCAAGTTTTTTTTCTTTCATCAATAGAGTGAAATAGAGATTCTACATGCCCATAATTTCTCATTTAAATGAATATGACCCACGAACTTTAAGATTCTTATTGCTGATTCACTGCCTAAATTATCTGCTGTTAGAAAGTTGTTGTTGATGTCCTGTATTGTTAAACCAAGTTATTTCTGTAGGCCCCATTTCATTGTCTGTATCCACACCTGAAATTCAGCAGCATGGCTGACTTTGCTAGTATTTCAATGAAGCAAGTCTTAATCACAGCTTCTGTCTTGTGCCTTCTGCACCAGCAGGGCTCTTGGGTACAGCTTGTCCCCAGAAACATTCTAGGGAAATGTAACATGATTTTCCTCTGTTTCAGTGAGGGCTTAATTGTGCAATGGTAAATAACTTAATTGGTCATTTAGCAAATGGTGATGCTGCTGCACGGTTATATTCTGCGCTCCAATCTGTAACTCATTTTCCCTCTGACTCAGAAAACCACTAATTCTAAGGAAAATAGTTATTTAACAGAATTTATCATTTTTAATAGATTTTTTTTTTCCTATTAGCATGTCTGAAACTGCAGTGGTTAACCTGAAAACCTGACTCAGCTGTGTGACAGTGTGGCAGTGTGTGACAAGAGGGCTGTGCCATGCACAGCAGAAGATTGTCACCACGTGGTACCAGCACAAATTCTGAGTGCAAGTAGGGGTTCTCTTTATAGAGAGTGCAGAGACTAATTTGCTGTTTGCTCAAGATGATGAGGCAGTAGCAGGACCATTTGTTTGAATGATTGTGTTTGGGTCATTGCAGAATTTTGGAAGGAAGATTGTCCCACAACCTATTATTATTAGAGTGTTTGTTTATTTGATTTATTTTTTTTTAATGTTGGCTCAGTTAGGAAACTTTTCTCTCTTCATGGATTCAGCTACAATTTATCTGCTCAAAAAAAAAAAAATTATGAAGGTGTTAACAACTCATGGATATTGATGCATTCCATTCACATGTGACTCTGAATTTAGCAAAACTGCTGCACAACTAATTAGGGCATCAGCAACTTACCTCCAGATTTTATTTTGTTGTCAATATGCCTCAGCAAAAGTAAGGACAGAGAACTTAAGCAAAACATTAAATATTACTTGCTGTAAACAGCTGACAGAAAGATCACACTGAATTTCATCAAAGAGTAGGTTCTGGCAAACACAGGACACTGCTCAGTGATCTTACAAACCTCTGAGTCACTTTGGCCTATTCTTTTCAATACTGTACATTGCTTATGATATCTGCTCCTCTTCCTGTGACTTTTTGCTGGTATATTTGAATGTTTTCATATTCAAATAGTGAATTTTTTTTTTTCAAAGCAAAACATGGAAACGTGATTTGAAAGCAGCAACTTCTCCTGGCCTTTGATCACTGGAGGTATCATAAAAGAGTCAGTGGTTTCATGCAGCCACAAGTTTTCCATTTTTATTTATTTCATTCAAGTATGAATTTAAAAAATTCAAGTAGGTATTCAAAATTCAATTCAATTCATTTAAAATTCAAGTGGGAGTTTTAAAAAGAATTATTACACATTGATCTGTATGAAGTATGATTTTTCATGGGATGTTCAGTCCCAGATTAACTCGAGACTCAAGAGTTTAGTAAAATTAAAACCCCATGATATAATTAATTGGGATCCATCAATCAATACATCTGAAAAACAGAGCTGCCAAGGAAATATATTTCACATTAATATACTCAATGAACAACAAATAGCCAATTTTAAATTGATAAGCTCTTAGAAAAAATAGAAAGTCTGTAATCAATCTAAAAGCATAATATTGTTATGGGTGATTCCTAATTTAGGATGTAGCTGTTATTATTTAAGAATTAGATTTTAAAAAACTGATAGTGTTTGTTTTCAGAAAGTGGGAATCATTAGGTAAAAATATTTTCTCTTTCAAGCACTGCAATTAATTTTCTTCTCTTTCATAGCTTGCTGGTATCTTCCCAAAAACTCCAGTGGCCTGTGTTACCACTATGAATCACAATGTTTTTCTATAAATGTTACCTTTCCATTCTCATATGAAAACCAAATCTACTCATGCCAACCTTGTCTGCCATGATTCACTATCTCTTTTTTCCCCCCTGGCCTTTAAGATGAAAAAAATAATCCTACAAATGCAAAAAAAAAAAAAAAAAAAAAAAAAAAGCAAAATGAAAAAAACCCAACCAAACAACAAACCACCTCTTCCAATGTAAAAAATAATTAATTAAATAAACTGAAAAAGTACTGAAACGAGATTTGAACTGGGCCATCAGGTTTGGCTCTCCTGCTCAGGGTTGCATCAGCAGCAGAACACATCACAGCCGCCCACCTCTCCTTTTACTGCATTCTTCTGATGTTTTCTATTGCTCAATCTAGTCCAGTTAGCAATAGTTTTGTCTCCTTGGGCTTCACCCTTAACATTTTCATTCTTATTTTGGTATTTATGCTCGTGCAGAATTTAATTTCATCTCCCACTTAATTTCTGCTTAGCCAGGTCTGATTCATTTACAGCATTCCCTCAAAATTCCCATTTTTCAGTCCAACCCCTTAATTCTGACCCTTATTTAATTCTTTCCAAACTCTTGGTCATCTGTGGTAGCAAGGTAGGACTATCTAAATTTTTCTAGATGTGAGGAAACAGTAACATGTTTTCCTAAATAATTCCTTATCAGCTTTTATCAGAGATAATGGAAGATCTTCAGAAGACCTCAGAAGGGAGCGCATAATTAGCTGTGAAAACTAAGGAAAGACTGGTCTTCTTGAAAAATAAATCAAAGTCTGGGAGCTATTCAAAGTGAAACATGGAGGTTCACTGTCAGTTTTTACTCCTTGGGTAGAGCTCAGGTGCACCAGGACCCACAGCAGTAAGGGCTGAATGTTTGCCCTTGATCCTACAGGCTGAGTAACTCAGAACAAAACAACTCTGATCTCACACTGGCAAATGAAAGTTAAAAAGGAAAGTAAAATCAAAGCTATTACTCAGGATGGGAGGAAATGTCCTCTTATAAAGGTCTTGATAGTTGATTACTTAGGCAGATTTCAGCAGAAATGGGACTTGTCCAGCAGCCTTACAGACTCCTCCATTTAGGACCCATTTGGGTTCCTTTTCTAACCCAAATCAGCCTACTCGATGGCTGTCTTCTTTCCTCTGCAGTGCTACACAGTGCTAGTATTATGGATTAATTTTGTACTGCTTTTCATTTTACTTCTGGAGGGAAAATGTTTTTTACTGTTATACATGTACTAAGTAAACAGCCCTGCCTAGCCCAGTTTCCCAGAGCTAGAAAGTAGAAGTCTGATGCATAACTTCTTGGTTTGCTATTAACCAGCTGTGACCCCAGGCAAGCAGAATGTTAAAATGCTATTAATTGTTTTGCTACTAATTGGAGATAAAAAAAAAAAAAAAAGCTCTTCTCATGTTTTTGCAACCTGTAGTGTTACTCATGGACTCACAAGCTGCTGTTCCTAATTCAAAAGTCAGAAGTCAGACTCACTCTTTCTGTGCTTGCTCTCACTTATATCTGTGTACAAATATGTGTTGCTGGCCTCTAACACCCTTTAGGCCACTTTTTGTTCTGAGTCCATAAAGCCAAAGCTTCTCCCCAAGCCCCTGTACCTGGAGAGTGTGGTCACAAATGTGGGGCTCCCAGGTGTTCTGTCCCTGCCCCTGGACCTCCAGAGGCACATGGGCCCTACTGATTACCAAATCCTTGCATCTGAAATTTGCTCAGTCAGTCCTGTTCTGTAGAGGCTCCTTACTGAACCTGAGCACTTCCTTTGACCTAGAAATTCAGCCCTCTGCCCTTCAGGAAACACAGCCAAAGAAAATCAGTGTGCTGGCATGTACTGCAGGTGAATTCCCCTTTGCTCCCAGGCTTTGACACTGGTTCCTCTCCAAGCACCTTCTTGTTCTCCTCTCCAGTGAAACTCCACTAATGTAATTGCTGAAAATATCATTATCTGTCATTAGCTCTCTGCTTATCAAATCCTACTGTTTATCAAGAGAAACTGGCTTACTGAGATTTCACAGGTAATTTTTCTGCTTGGCTTAAGCCTGTATCTATACAGATTGTATTAATTTAGTAAGAGCTGAATGGTTACATGGCTGCCTATCACAATAATATATTCTAATTAGGGATATAAACTTGTTTACCAGCCTTCTTGAGCACAGATATTACTTGTGGTAAGCCAACACTGTGAGAATTACTTATAAAAAATTAGATCATTCTTAATTAAATCTTTCCACAGAGATACCTCTCCACATCATAAATGAGAGCTCTTCCTTTTCATTAATGTGAATTTATTTCTTCATCAAAAAATTATCTTCTGCCAGGAAATTTGAACACTTTCACATAGTTGAAAGCCTTGAGGCTGAATTCCTGCTTCTGGCTGTGGTTTGTTGTTGAGTCTAAAGCTCCTACTATGCTTTAAGATAAGTATGATTCTAGAGAAAAAATAATGTAGTGAAAACATGAAGCTTTTTCTAAAATTAGATTTGCTTGCCTAAGCTGTTGTTTTACTCCAATTTCATTTAGTTTACTTTGGTAAATCATAAAAATTTGTTTCTCCTCGCTTTTAGATGATAAGCCATTCAGATAACTTTTTATTATTTATCTGGAGCAATCATGTAATTTTGTATATGTATCAACCTCTAGCTGTGGTGGCATGGCTCAGGGAGAGAACTGTTTATTTGAAATGTAATCATTGGCTATTCTGGGGCTGCTTTTTCTGATAACCAGATGGCATTTACTTTGTTTGTAGCCCAAAACCTCATGATGTTACTTAAGATCTTCCTACTGCTTTTTAATGGACTTTAGAATTGTGTTTTATGATACACTTAAAGAATAACAATGAAGTAGTTTTACTTTTAAACATGAAAAATGATAAAAGGAGAATCAGAGGAGAAAAACCATAAGAAAACCAAATGAACTTTCCTACTCAGCAGGATATATCAGAACAGGATAGCACGGAATATTTCACTAGAATAGAACAGAATGGAACAGAAGCTGGAGAGGGCATAAAGTGATCATCTGCTCCAACTGCTTGACCACTTCAGGACTGACCATGTTCAAGCATCTTCTTAAGGATGTTTCCACATGATTTAGTTATTGACAAGTTTGGGGTATCAAGGATCACTTGAGGAATAAATAAATAAAATAGGTTAGGATAATTTGAAGGAAATTATTTCTTTATTTAATTTGACTTGAGCAAACTGATCAAAAAGAATACTTGATGAAAGATGTCTTCTGGCTTGTTTTTCATGGTCTCCATCTTGGAGAATGGAAGAAGAGAAAAGGAGCTACTATGAAATTAAAAGGAGTACATTTAGTGTAATTTGTAGGATGCTTGTTCTTATGTCTCCAAATACTAATGAGGTAAGTAATAAAAGAGAACATTCTGTCCCATATATTTAAAATAAGAGAAAATTACATTGTTATTTTTATGTGTAGAACTGTACTTCCACTCCTGATTAAGCCCACTTACTAGAAATTACCCCAGCCTTAACAGGCAAGATTCAGTCAGTAATGGCAATATATGTCTCCTCTGGCCTTTTAAAAATTTGGGTCTATGGTAGTACAAAAAATGGATATTTATATAATCATAAAGGAGGCCACCCTTAGTTTTGAAACATCAAATGTAACTTTAAAATCTATGTTTAATCTGCTATTCATTAATCAGATAAATGGGTACAGAACTGCTACATGAAGCTTCCTATAAATTCTTGAAGGGAATGTTTCAAATTCATAGGTTTCCAGGAAGAACATGCTCAGTGATACACCTGCTCTATAATCACATTGCTATTACTCTGTTCATCTTCCCTCACTCCTAAGGGCTGTACTTGTACAAAGTAACACATAAAACTGTACATAAAAAAGAATCAACCCACACTCTGAAGGATGCTGATCATCTCCCATGTATGCCTTGTAGTGTCATACCAAAAAAAAAGGGTTCAAGAAAGAACCAGATACAAGGTTTGCAAATGAGAAAAGGGAATTACTGCCCTGCAGTTCTTTCTGATACAGCCAAATTAGTCACTATTTGTAGCAATCAGATAATTTTAGAGCAACAGTATGTGATTAAGATGAAAGTGTATCTCTAAGCAGGAATAAAAGCAAATCAATAAACTGATGTAATGAAAGGTTTCAATAGCCACTTCTAATATTTGGCATTGGTTGTCATGATCCATTAGGGAATCATTTGACCAATATGAGGCATCTTAATTTTTATGCTTATGTAAATATTGCTCAGAGCAAATGTGAATAAGACAGTATAGAATCAATTTTTTGGTTGTTGTTGTATTGAATATCCTGGCAGATTGCGAATGTTCTGACTTCGACTGGAAACTTCTGGGTTTAGTAATTTTTTTCCATTTGGAAGTTTTGTCTGCCTTTGATAGGTGGATGATGGATACTTGAGCTCTCTCCTCCTCTGCTAACACAGTTTTGGCAACAATGACTTAGTCAAATGCAGTTGTTTGGGCAGTTTAGCGCCTTAGTTTTGGGTTTGCTTATCAAGGAATTGCTTTGCAGGTCTGCTGGTATCCCAGAAACAATCGATAGTGCCATCAGCCATTTGATGATCAGTTCCTTGGTTAAAGGATTGCCTCTCAATGGTCTTCTTGGACCCTTCTTGTGAGATCACATTAAACCAGAATATCTGTCTTTGCTCTTTCTAGTGAAAAGAACTACAAATATGTATGTCACAAATTATAGCAAACCTCCTTGTCTCCTCTCCCACCTCCAAACTTCACCAGGGAAATTGAGACTATTTCTTCTTTGTTCTGTCTACAGCAACTCTTACCTCATTTGCCAGGAGCTGTGTCTCATTATCAAGAAGCAAAGAATTTAACTTCCTTGCTGATAGGGATGTTTAGAAAATAAAACACCATTATTCACAGCTGTACTTCCAGTAAGAGCAAACAGTCCCTGCCCAGATATCAGCAGGTGGAAATCTCAGTAGAAAGATGCATGTTTGTTGTTATGATTCCTGATGACCTTTCTTGGTTTTATTTTGCTCCGATAGTGAATGCTTACTGGCATGTTGGTGGTTTTAACCTCCCAAACTGATCTGGGGCTTGTTGCAAAACACCATTAATTTATATTTAACTACCTAGGAATTTCCTCCTTTAGCTGCCTTGGCTGTGTCCCAATTCAGGCAGTACTTAAGCCACAATTTGCGACTGTTTTACTGCTTCATGGTGAGCTGTGAAGGTCAGAGTGGTGGTTATCAGGAATGACAAAGCCATGGGTGAGTTGTCAGCTGCATTCTGCTGGACCATGCTTCTTTTAACTTGGTGAATTGCCTTAACATATTTTAAAATTCATATTTTGAATATGACAGGATACAGCAAGTATTTTATCCACCCTCCTCAAGAATCAAGCAAACTCAGGATCCCAAGACACGTCTTTAAGGAGACATATTCTGACGTCCATTTCCTGCTTCAGATACCTACACGGTCTAATTGCACACCAGTATGACTGCACATGTGTTCTTACAAAATCTATTTCCTAGCTTGGGCAGAAATTTACTGTTTTGTCTTAACACTATCAAGCCAGGAGCTTGAGGATACACTACAGTCACATAAGATTTTTAAGGAAGCCTTATTTGCTAAATTTATATGAGACTTTAAAAGCCTAAGAATTTGTCACATCCTTTATTGTGCACTTACTGCCATTTTACTTTGTACATGATCACCTTCCACATTACTGACCTAATTTTCTGAATGCATTTTCTTGACAGGAGGCGTAATTAATTTCTCAAGCAAAATTAGCCCTTATCAGTCTTAACTGCTTAATGAAATGAGACTGCAAATTGTCCTTCACTACTTTACGGTTTAAAGCCAGCTGCTTTGAAAATCTGCTGTAAAATCAGGTTAACCACCTTAAAAAAGACATGGAAGTAATTCCTCATTTCATAATGAGAATACTAAAAACCACCACTAAAAATCCAAGAATTAGTAATGCTGGTGTTCTTAACAAGTGACTCAGATTTTCCAAGACTGTAATTTTTTATTTCCATGTTTCTGCTGTCTGACTATTGCTAACTTCAGAACAGAGCAAGCTTCTGCCCAACCTCTCAGCATTTCTTATTAACCTTTCGAAACTCATCCTTTGCATTAATTTATTTTTTTTTCCTCAGCCATATAATACTTAGAATGGTATGTATGCATTAAAATATGTACAATCTTTCTGATGTAAATCCCACCTAGTCTAAATCTCCTTTGGTACCTTCATCTGGAGATCAGCTTTTTTTCATTTGAATACCTGATTCACCATGTACAGTTGGACCTTTGATAGAAGCTGTTCTTTGGGGCAGGGCACTAATTCCAGAGGAGAAGGAAGTCCTGAAGGATTGCTGGTTTTGGAGAAATGGAAGGCAATAACTCTAACCCTCTGTGGGGATGGGTACTTGAGGACTCATTGCCAGTGTCTGTGCCCTCAGAAGTCCTTTTTGTCTCAAACAATTATGGGCTGAACAAGGTGGCATTTAACTGAAGGATTCTCACTGACAGCTTTATTTGACTGAGGTGCCCCGAATCTGATCCTATATTCACAGTTTCCCTCTATAGTTATTTTGATTTACTACTTTTGTCTGTGAAATTTAAAAGCTTTTATATCACTGCTATTTCACTAAATGGAAAGATGACACTTACTGTTGTTATGCACAAAAAGGAAAAGGTTTCCAATGTTTTGCAGCAAGAACTGTGAATATAATAAAAGTATATAGTAACTATCATTGAAGGCTGCACAAGAAATTTATGAGTTGATGAAAAAGGAGGAAGAGATATTGTTTTTATTTGCATTCTACCAACTTTGTTGTTGCTACTGAAATGCCTACCTGTTCATTTACAGCAAGGTTCTTCGAAGCTGGCATTCAGTGAAAAATTAGTGCAACACTTGAGTAGGTTCCTGGATTTGTAGCAGGAGACTTTGAGGACTTGATTACTGTACACTTAATTTGCAAACCAGCAACATCCAGAAGTTCTCCATCCAGAAGTTTTTTGTCACATTCTCTTTCCACTCTTTGGTAACCAGTGGATGGACTGCAATTGTCACAGAACAAGAGATGTCCTTTTAGCTCTGTATCTCTTTCTCTCTATATATGCTAAACTATTCCTCTTGATTTAAACTCATTGAATGTGAGCAGGGAATTCTGGTTCCTTCATTCAAGTTGAAACTTGTGGCAAAAAGGGTATTTACCTTTTGGATTCTTGGAGTACCCAGGAGTCAAGGGTTTTGGAACAAACACAAGCAGCCCAACACATTATGAAGGGCTGAAGTCAGTGAGCTAAGCCAAGGCAACACCTCAGTCCTGTAGTCTTAAAATAGGCAGAATGAGAAAGGGTCAGGAAACACTCCACTGTGGCCCCTGCATCTACACCTTTTGTTCTCAGACATAAAAAGGAGTTTAATCAAACCCAGCTCCATAATGGTTGACTGTCAAATGGTTGAGAGGAAGAGCCACTGCCCTGCTGAACATGACATTAATCCTTCCTCTCCTTTCCCACAGCTCTTGCCCAAGTTTTGCCCTGTGAAAAGACTGCTGACCCCTAAGAAAGCAGTGGCTGCCCATTCACAACCCACAGCAGAGGCTGTGATGGGACAATTTTGGTCACTCCTGTTTTCATTAGTAATAGGAGATGAAAGGAGCTGACCATGGGTCAGTATGAAAAACTTAGTTCTGCTGGTGTCACTGCCAGTTTTCACCCCTCCAACACCTTCTGAAATCTCCATCCTACTCAGCCATAATCTTACAGTCCCATCCCATTCCAGAGAAGTCATTATTTAAGTTATTCCTGTATCAGGAGCACACAAATGTGTAAAGGGCTGAGCACCAGACATATCTGTCCTGCTCATGCCAGTGCTTAACAAGCTGCTTGCTCACAGCACAAAACTGGGATATGGCACTTTGTGCTCTTACAGCTGCACAGACGCAGGCACTTTCAATGCCTCTTGTCTGAAAAGCGAGATGGAAGCTTATATTTACTTTCCTAACACTATTTCTTGCCTTTTTTCTCCATCTCTGCAGCAACTGAAATGCTCCCTCTCCTTTTGGCAGGCTGCTGCTTTACTCAGGGTGCACTCTACAAGTTTGCCGTTCCCTTACTACATTTTTACAAGCACACTGAAACAGCTGTCTTGAGGTTTTTCTGTTCTTCCCTTTGTCTTGATCTACCTGATAATGCTGTTTCAGCTTCTACCACCCACACTGCAGTCTTGAAGTATCAACTTCATTGCTTCTTTTCAAGAAAAATTGGCCCCCCATTTCAGGATCTTTGGGTGAAGAAATCTGGCTAGGGAAGAAAGGCATGGAGCAAGCTGTTTGTAGTTTGAGCTCTCCATCTTCATTTATTCCTGGGCAGGGGAACATAAAATAAATTCTACTTCTCTCATCTTTAATAGGTAATAATGTATTTTGAGATATTTTTATAGTTTACTGTTGTCTTAAAAAAGAACTTATGGGAATTTATAGGTTCCAATCAGACCAAACTGAGCATTTTTGCTCCTTGTATGATAAAATGCCAAAATCTGAGAACCATTTTGAAGAAGGTCATTTTGTGGTGCTCTTAACTGTTTATGCAAGTGACTTTAAATACTGTTTGAATAGATTTAGCTAGCCTGTATTTCCTCCCTGGTGGATTACAGAAAGGCAACTTGTACGGTGCCAGGAACAGTACCACTCAAGACTGTGTGCCAATGAAAACAATTTTAAGTTCTTCATCATTGTAGCCCATGATAAATTCTATAGTATTTTACAGTTTCGTTTCATAATTTGGCATTGATGTTATATTTTGGTTTCTTTCTATAGTAAGAGTTCTTAATAAAAGTTCCCATTCAGGCCTGTTCGGTAGTAGTGGACATTGATGGGCAAAAGAACTTTAAAGTAATCTATAACTTCAAGTTGTAACAGCTTGAGTGCACGATGGGAAACAGCCTTTGAATTTCCAGCCTTATGGGTCGTATCATTAATGCCTCATCCGGATGAGTTCTCCGGTATTTCTCCAGCAGAGAAATGGTCCAAGGAGCGCTGTTAGCTCTACTTGACCCGGGAGATCGAGGGGCCGTGTGTCTAGGGATGTGCCCAGCCGCATCCCTGACAGTATTGCTGGGGCTGCTTCTTCTCGAGCTCCCAGCGTGCGGCTGAAGCGCGTAGTTGGGAAGAGGCATGTGGAAAGTGAAGAAGAGCTGAAGCGGTGCCTGAGGACAGACGTGGCCTTTTGGTTGCCCCATGAGTTGCTCCTGCTGTGGCTGCAGCCTGGTGCCGAGGAACTCGCCCTGCCTGGCCGGGGTGGCCCTGTCGCCCGTCGCTGTGATGTGACACGGCAGCCCGGCTCTCCTTGCCGGAGACACCGCGGGCTGCGCCTCCCGGGACGGCGGAGCGAGGTGTGTGTGCCGCGCCCCGGGGCATCGCAACCGCGGTCCCGGCCGGGACCCGGGGGGCAGCGCCGCGTCCCCGGGACGGACCGGAGCGGGAGCCGGAGCCGGAGCGCGTCCCGGGGGCGGCGGGCGGGGAGGGCGGACGGGAGGCCGGGTGGGAAGGCGGAGGGAGGGCGGGCGCGGGCGGCGCCGGCGGGAGAGGGGCTCGGCAGCGGTGGCGGCCGGCGGAGCTCCGCGCTGCGCTTCTCTCCGGCCCCGCGGGGCGAAGCGAACGTGAGCGGCGGCGGGTCCGGGACGGACACCGAGAGCGGGGTAGGGAAGGAGCGGCGGGGCTGGCCCGGGCCAGCGGGCACGGTGGCACTTGTGCCCGGCGAGCCGGGCTGGCTCCGCCCCCGGTGGTGGCAGCGCTTAAGGGACAACGGGGAGGGGGCGGGAGCGCCGCTGCTCCGGCACCGGGGCTGCTGCCTGTGTGTGCCCGCCGCTGTGTGCCCGCCGCTGTGTGCCCCCGGTGTGTGCCCGCCGCTGTGTGCCCCGGTGTGTGCCCCCGGTGTGTGTCCCCGCTGTGTGCCCGTCGCTGTGTGCCCGCCGCTGTGTGCCCCCGGTGTGTTCCCCCGGTGTGCTCCCGGTGTGTGCCCCCGGTGTGTGTCCCCCGCTGTGTGCCCCCGGTGTGTGTCCCCGGTGTGTGCCCCGCTGTGTGCCCCCGGTGTGTGTCCCCGGTGTGTGCCCGCCGCTGTGTGCCCCCGGTGTGTTCCCCCGGTGTGCTCCCAGTGTGTGCCCGCCGCTGTGTGCCCGCCGCTGTGTGCCCCCGGTGTGTGTCCCCGGTGCGTGCCCCCGGTGTGTGCCCCGGTGTGTGTCCCCGGTGTGTGCCCGCCGCTGTGTGCCCCGGTGTGTGTCCCCGGTGTGTGCCCCGGTGCGTGCCCGCGGAGCGCAGGGCTGGCGCGGGGAGCCGCGCCGTGCTGCTGCGGTGCCGCTCCGTCCGAGGAGTTCGCCGGCCGCGCTCCGCTGAGCGCTCCCGAGGGGCGCAGCTGCCTCGGTCCGGCGTGCCCCGTCCCCGGTGCAGCTCTGGAACCCGGGGCTTCAGCGGCAGTCTGTAATACGGGCTGTTAACACCCACTTTTTTTTTTTTTTCCCTACATTTTTCACCCTCTGCCTGGGAAGGTTTTTGGTATTAGGAATGCCCTTGGAGTAGACATGGGAGGTAAAGTGTAAAGTAACTTGCAGAATTGGTTTCTGAATTACGGTGCGTCTAAAAACCAAGTTTGTGCTTCAGCGAGGGCACTGGGAACTTGAAGGCTTCAGTGCTGGTTAGGTTAAAGCTTTGAAACATGAATTTGTGGGAGTAGAATTGTTTAGAGGTGCTCAGACTTTGTTTTGAAAATAAATGTTTAAAAATTGGAGCGTGATTATGATCTCAAAACGCTCCAGTTTCAGTATTTCACTTTTGACTGTGGTTAAATACTGTAATTCTTGGAGTTTGTTGCAAAAACATTTGTTTAGCTTAGTTTAACCAACAGAATTGTTTGTATTGTTTATCTTACTATATGTACATAAGCATGATATATTGTATACACTATTTTGTATGTATTATGCATGCAGAAACTCTACATTTCCCGTAAGCTATATTTGCATTGTGTAATGCATGCAGATAATTGTTTTACCCTGTGAGTGATGAACTTAAAATGTGATGCCATATCACATCACTCAGAAAAGTGGAAAATTAGATTTGTACCGCAGACTAATATTATGGAATTTCTGTTTCAAATGCCATTTGAAAAGTGGTACGCCTTTTACAACATTGTGTATATTTGTTTTTATAATTGCAGATGCCTTTTGATTGCAAGACTGCTGAAATGCTTTGAGGGCTGCATCTCCTTTCCTAACCATGAACAGTTCAAAATCACCAGGGCTGGCTGGATTTGGAGTCTTGAAAAACACAACGTGCCACACGGAGAAAAAGATTTCAGTTTTCTTCTCAATAATCTTCATGACAGTGGGAATTTTGTCGAACAGTCTTGCCATAGTAATTCTCATGAAGGCATACCAGAGATTCAGACAGAAATCAAAAGCCTCCTTTTTGCTTCTTGCCAGTGGTTTGGTTGTCACAGATCTCTTCGGTCACCTCATCAATGGAGCCATCGCAGTGTTTGTGTATGCATCAGATAAAGACTGGATTCGGTTTAACCAGTCCAACATTCTGTGCAGTGTTTTTGGCATCTGCATGGTTTTCTTTGGTTTGTGCCCACTCTTCCTGGGCAGTGTGATGGCTGTTGAACGGTGCATTGGAGTCACTAAGCCAATATTTCACTCTACAAAAATGACTTCTAGACATGTGAAAATGATGTTGACTATGGTATGTCTGTTTGCTGTTCTTATAGCTTTGCTGCCTATTCTTAGGTTTAGAGCCTACCAAATTCAAGCATCGAGGACCTGGTGCTTCTATAAAACAGAACATGTTGAGGACTGGGAAGACAGATTTTACCTCTTACTTTTTTCTTGCCTTGGGTTCCTGGCCCTTGCTATTTCATTCCTGTGCAATGCTGTCACAGGAATTACCCTCTTAAGAGTCAAATTTAAAAGTCAACAAAGACAAGGCAGATCTCACCATTTTGAAATGATCATTCAGCTCTTGGCTATAATGTGTGTTTCTTGCATTTGCTGGAGCCCATTCCTGGTAAGAGCATAATGTATTTGCCAATGTTTAATGCACATCACTGTTTAAAAGTTGTACTTTTTTGTCTCCAGGTTTTAAAGCACTTAAGTTGTGATAACAGCTCCACCCACTCAATGATATGTTTTATAGCATATTGCCCATAATGTATGTACCTATGCATCTATAAAAAACTGGTAGTTATTCTCCACTTCTGATCAATAATACACCAAGCTAAATATGTAGGGATTGTGAGGACTGCATTTCTAGTGCTGTGGAGCAGGCAGTGGTAGAAGAATCAGGGCTAGAATAATTCAGAAAAAATATTGAGCTCTTCCAAAAATTCAGTGAAATCTAGGATTGGGAAGTCTTTTTACTCTGTACAGTGTAAATAATTTTTTTATTTCTGGCAGTCCGTTTGCTGTTATTTCAACAGTTTACTGCTACTTGTGAGCTTTGTTAGGGCAGATAACAGTTAAGAACCTAAAAATCCTCCCCTCCATTCTCATGGTGTTAAGGGCTTAGCTTTAGGGTCCTATTGAAAAACAGTGGTTGGCAGGGGGTTGAAATCAGCATTTGGTTTAGACCTAAGCAGGCTGGGTTTGTAATGTGGACAGACGAGCAGCAGAGCTGCTGTGGGACTGTCCCTGCTGTGACTCCCAGAGGGTGACTGCTGGCAGTGCCTGCTCTGTCAGTGAGCAGGGTCAAAGGAGGTGGGATGGTGATATGGGGAAGAATTTGACAGCTCCTGCTCTATCATGGCATTAGAAAGCTGGTGTTAGCTTTGCCTCTTTTAGCGTAGCAAACTTGTCTGAAGAAATTTAGTTTTTTTGCTAGAGGGTTTAAATCACAAGTAACATGGAATCTTAATTTCTTCCCTAGAAACAGGGTCCTGTAGTTTTCCAGGGACATAAATGAGCAATTTTGGTTTAAGCTAACAAATACTAACATTTAAGCCTGAGATCTGTATCAGATCCAGCTATATTTCATCTGCTCACTGCCTGTGGTAGAGTCTGAAGTTACCTGAGTTAGTTAAAAATAAGATACTGGCACTAGCCTGGCTGCAGCAGTTTGGTATCTGGCAGGTAGCATTTAATTAGTCCAGTGTCGCTGGCTTCAAGGTGGACTATAGATATGAATGTCTGCAATCACTGGAATGCACAAAAACTCTTTCAATTTTGCTCAAATCATGGAGAATTTTTCTAGTCTTGCTCTGCAGCATAGTTTAAATTTGTGTTGGCTTCTGTCAGTGTCGTGGCTGTAGTGTGTGGAGTATAAACAAAGTTGTCAGAGCAGCAGAGCGAGTTTTGTAAGGAACTTCTTTACAGTTATTTCAGACACCATGTGAAGTTTGGGGCAAGCCACAGAATGGTTTTCAAAATTAGGATCTTATAGGATGACTTCACTTTCCATGAAAAAGCAGTATTATTATCATCTGGTGACATTTATTTTCATTTAAATTAATTGTTCTTAAAAGCAAGGAGTTTTGCAAAACCCTTGGGTGTCAAAAGAGCTATAAACTTTTTTAGTTCAAAAGAGACTCTTCATTTATTCAAGAAATTAGGGAACGCTAAATTGCAACTACTGTGGTTGATTTTGTTATGCCATTCAGTTTTAATTATGATATATATTAAATGTATATAAAATTATAGTTTTAGAAATTGTGGCAATCTAATGAAATTAGAGCACTACTTTTGTTAAAATATTTGACTTCATCTAAGTAGTTGTTGAAGATGAATTATTGGTCTAGCAGGAATTTTTTTTTCAGACCCTTTTTGGCATTGGTGTTTGCATCAGCTTATGGTGCAGGCCAGTGAACAAGTTCTTGCTTAATTTTGGACTTGGTATTTTTCGGGACTGTGTTGCAGAGGGAAGTTAGTTTACAAGGAATTCTGATTCACTGGGTGGCAAATCTGCTGGTGCTTTGTGATGCTTTGCCTCTGCATCTCTTTTGAAATGAGATGAGCCAAACTTACACCAAAATCAGCCTGGCATTATGGAAAACAGTTCTGCAATGTGGACAAATTGAGGTTAGAAAGGAAGGGTTTAAGAAACAAAAAAAGTGGATGTAGTGTGGGATTAGATTCTTGGAACAAAGTTTCAAGGAAGCGAACAGTCAGTGTTTTAGCCAGAGAGTTTCAGTGGGAAATGCAATGGACAGGGTCCTTTGTGGGTTTGTCCTTTTGGAGCTTTATGATCATAGAGTTTATATTAGTTAATTTGCTGATTTATTTACCCATTATTTGTTTTGATAGCAACAGACTACAAAAAGAATCACAAGTGTGGTGTTAATTTAGTAAGTTTTTTGGCCTGCAGTAGAATGAAGTTTTGTCTGGAGCATACTGCTCATGTGCTGCATTGAAGTGATCCAGGGTTTATCAAGTTACATGCTTTATGATTAAATGCTGATTCAGACCTTCTTGTCTGATACATCTGAAAAGTCTCAGGGCTTTTAATCTGTGAAAAGAGTGGTTTTTGCATTGTATAATATAATCAGCATATACCAAAAGAAGTATTTCTTGACATACATATGAGTAGCTGTTCATAGGTGAAATTCTCTGGAAAAGGACAGAAATACATACTTGTTCTGTGGTCATTTGCTTCTTTGATTTTTTTTCTCCAATCTAAATCTGAAAGGCAGAATTTGAAGTCTAGCATTCGAATTGTGAATTCTACCTATGTTTTCTGTCCCAAAGAGTATACAGAACAAAATGTTTCATTAGAGTCAATTGCCTCAAAGTAAACCAAAGTTACTAGGAACCAAACAAACTTCTGGAAGAGAAAGTGGAGGAAGGCAACGCGCTTTATACCACATATGGCTTGCAGATACAAGAGTTTGGATTCATTTGGTGTTGGGGGTGGTTAATTTATTTATTTCCTTTCTGTTTTCAATCTAGTCTGCTATGTCCATTGACATATGTAGGGCTACCATAATCTAGTCTGTCCAATACTGTAATCCAACTGCAGATTTACTTCACTATTAGATTTTAAATTAATTTTTTTTTCAAGTGGAGTTAATATTCAGACATTGTCACTGTCCTGTGGTAAAATCATTTTCAGATGTCATTAGAGTCACAAGACCCTGGATTGTCTTTATGGTGTCTGGTGTGGAGCTGAACTTGATTTCTGCATCTGCTCCGTGATAGTGAAGTTGTTTCGATGCCTATTTATATATGTGTGTAAATGTATTTATAGCTAACACTTAATATTATAAATAATAATGCATAGTATTGTAATCAATCACCACCATATCCATCCAGATATGGATGGAGTGTTTTTCAAAAGCAGAGCCCATGGCATGGCAGTGTAGAGCTCTCTCCATGGCTCTTGGATAGGGCCCTCCTTCTGATTTCTTTTTTTTCCTTTGGATTTCTTTCCCAAAGCTCCATCTCATCTGTTTTTCAAAAATAAGCAACTTTTTCATGTTTTCTGCCACTGTGAGAGACTCTTCCCTTAATGAAGGATGAGAATGAGAAGTGCTCCCTGCTTCTTTCCTTATGGGAGAACACTGATGCCTTTTGAGGAGTTGAGAGCAGGAGAAAATTCACCAAAAAAAAAAACCCCAAAAAGGGAAATTAATGAGTTTTATAATAATATATGTAATCAGTGCTTTGCAGCAGCACGTTTGTCCTGACAGTCCAAATAATTTTGCTTTGTGCTGGGTAATTCCAGGTAAATCTGTTCTGAAGATACTAACTTCCACTTCTCAGCTTTCTTCATCCTTGTGAGAGCCTTAGCCCTTTGCTAAGGGCATGCCAATTTTGGTCCCTAGGGGTCGGATTCCCAAAGCAAATAGCTGGGCAGGAGCATTTTGTGACAAGCACCTCTGATGAAATACATTGTTATATAAAGCTGGTTTTTGGCTGTCACTTGACATCTGGCGGGTCATGAAACAGCTTGGTTTGGAGCCGTGCTTGTATGAGCAAATTCTGACATCCCTATGTCGTATTCTGTAGGGCTCAAGGGATAAACATATTATAAAATTTGTTTCTTTGGAGTAAAAAAGAGAACTGTCTGTAACTATGGACAGGAGAGATTTACTTCAGAGTGAATTTATTTACAGGAACAAATTATGATACGGAGAAATTTCTAATCTTTTTCATGTGTGAAATGCAGCCTGAGAAAAATACTTTTACATTCAGGTTGTTCTTGTTAAGATCTTTTTCCATGCAGTTAACTGATTTTCATTCCAGTTTTACCTCCCCTCTACTGCTGGAAATAGCCATTCCTGTTTTTATTGGAAAGAACTCTGTTTATTTCATATGCATAAATCAACTCATTCAGTTGCTTTTTTTACTGCTTAGATTAATTTTTTTTCAGCCCCTTCCCATGTAATCTCTTCTCTTTCCAATTTGTTATGCTAATTGTGTCTCCCTGAACTCATTCTTTTCCTTGTCCTCATGCAGTGGGGCTTGATGACTGCTTTTCCTGCACCTAGGGCTGTGTTCAGGTTGTGATTTACTGCATCACTTCAGCTCAGAGGCTGCAGGTGCTGGTCTGAGTGGTCCTGTCAGACAGTGTGCTCTGGAGCTGGCAAGAGGCTGATCTGTAACAGGGAGGCTTTCCCTGGAATGCCCTTACCCCATCCCCGCCTGGCTGCTCCACCAACTGTTTTGGGTGCAGAGCCAGGCTCAGGGCAGGGATCTCCTGAAGGAGGTCAGTTTGCTGCAGGTTTTACACTATGTAACTTCTGGTGCACGTCCTTGTGTCCAGTATAAGGTAGTTGGATGTACAAGGCAATCCTCTACATCTTGTTTGAGTGTTTTTGCATGTGTAGCCACGTGTACACTTTGTCAGGTGTTCATACCTGTGTCACTCTTGAAGTCTCTCCCTCCCTTCTTGTTTTCTGTCTTCTTTACTAAGGTGGCAGTTTAATTCCAGTTGCACTGCCTTGTATGTGCAATGGGCATCATATACATGAGCTTGTTGCTTTATTAGTGCTGTTTGAATGCCCTCATTGCTGGTTGTATTGTGCCTACAGCTCAAGAGTTACTAAAACATTTATCCCTTGTGCTCTTGCAACTGGTGATTTCTCAGAATCAGAAAGTGCAGCTGAGGAGAAGCAGGGAGATGTCCCAAGGTGCAGGTCCATGTGAGGACTCAGTTCTCATGTGGGGCTGCTCTGCAGAAGTGTGTTATTACCTTACTATTTATTAGTCAAAGCTGCAGCCACTGTGAGCTTGTTGTGCCTGCACAGGCACTGCCAACAGGGAGAGTGATCTTTTGAAAAAGAATAAATTAGGCTTTCAATTTCCACAGGTGTGTTTCTGAAGAGTGAAGAAGGAGATACACTTAAGTATGTTCAGCCAACCTTGCAGCTTTCAATGCTGTTTCAAGGCTTTCAGAGGGGAAAACAGCACTTACCTGTCCTTTCCAGGGCTCAGATTTTAAAGAAGATAATCAGTGATAATTACTATGCTTGTGCTGGCTTTTGTCATTGAGTTCTTGCTAGCAGGTTTGTCTGCTGACGCTGCACAAGGACAGGATGCCTTGTCAGCAGAAGAGGTTTATGTGGGGTGTGGGAACACCTCTCACCTGCCTGGGGTAGGACAGGTCTCCCGTGGGAGAGAGAGCTCTTGGGCACTCTCAGTGCATCTCTGAGGTTGGGTGCAAGCCCATGCTAGGAGCCCACTGCTGTCACAATGGTTTTCATTAATGAACCACTGTCATGGGGAAAGAAAAAAAAAGCTTTTTGCCAGCAGCAGGCCTGCTGGCTACACCTCTTTACCTCTGGTCTGCAGCATTGATACAGGGATAGTTGTTGTTGACTGTAGGCAGTTATTTCTCTTCCAGACCTTGCTCTGTCAGGGGAGATCAGGAGTGTCAGTTTGAATGAATAAAATGCTCCCTAAGTTCCTCCAAAAAAGAATTCTCGAGTTTGATTGTCTTTTTGAGCCAAATTAGAGAAAGGGCTCCCACTCCTCTCCTGGTCCTTTGATTGCTTGCTGAGTTTCTCAATAGATCCATTGACTCTGTGCAAATTCAATTACTGTTCTTGCTTGAGTTTCTCCTAGTGTCTGATAACTCAAGGTTAGATTGCTGAAAGATTATTGTCTTTGCTAATATTGTGGCCCAAACGGTATTTTGAAATACATAATTCATTTTACAGGTTAAGAGGAAAGAGAACACTCATTTTGATTGAAGTTTTTGTTAGTCTCAAGACAGAAATTTCTTTCCAGCTTAGTTTCCCATGGAATAAGGTTTATTCGGCAGCTCAGACAATTTGAGTGTGCTGGTTTTGTCCCCAAGAAAATACTTCTGGAAAGAATTTGCATGTGTTGGAAGAGAGAGTAACAAAGTTTAATACAATGTGTTTAAAAGTCCAGTTCACCTGTTCAGATGTGTTTCTATGAAACCTTTGGATAGGGTGTTCTTAGCATTGGCTGTAGAGAACTCTCTTTAATTTTGTATTCTTAAGTGGCACAGCTGCCTAATTCCACCAGGTTACATGAGAACTGGAGTGACATTAATTTCAGCCTATACCTACCTAAAATTATACTGAATTTTAAAAGTACTATTTTGGTGTTCAGAATTGGTCTCTTCCTATTGTCATCTTTTTACAGTACATAGAGATCCTACAGGCCTTCTCCTTTCTGAGAAACATGAATCATTTTAACAAAAATGTTTATGAGCACGGGCCAGGGTGTAGTTGATCACAGAGTGCTTAGAAAGTCTGTAGTAATTGTGGCTATATTTGTAATTCAAGTGTTGACCTCCCCCTCACAGAAGTCAGGGAGCTGAGATGCTCTCAACAGGAAAGCATGGAGAAGAAATGGCAGTAATGGTAGGAACCAGGGAAGGAAGGAGGGCTGAGATTGACATATTGCCCTTTACCAGAGGCTACTGGGGAAGCATAAATAGAGTTTTTGTTATCTATGTTTACTTCTGCTGTTTGGAAAAATTTGCGTAAAGGCTTTTCTATTAATGCAGTGCCATCAGAATACAATAAGATTGTTTGTTTTGGAGAGAAAAAGTAGGGAAGGCAGGTTTCCAGTCATGTGAGAAAATGGCATTTTCAGAATAATGTGCTTCTGGTTTTCTCTCATAGTTATTTGCTTCTTGAAATTTAAATTTAGCTGTTATACACAGAATTAAACTACGAAACACAATATTTTGTTTCAAGTAGATATCAGTGACTTTCACAGAAAATGTGGATTGGTTTTATTTTTTTTCAGTTTTGAAGTTGCCATCTCAAGAAATCAAATTCTGAAAACTTTACCAAAATAAATTTGCCATTCATAATCTTTCCTTGTTTATTTCACTTGGTTAAGTTTTTAGATTCTGTGTTTGATATTAAAAAGTAAGTCAGTTTGACATTCATTCCATTGTTTGAGATAAGAGAATTCTTCCTGTTTCCTAGGTATTACACTTATTCAGGCATTTCTTACTTGAAAATGTCATACACTGCATAACCATCTTTGGAAAATGTCATACATGGCATAACCATTTTTGGATGGTTATTTTAGGAAAGCTGTCTTTCCTGACTATCTAAACACTTTAAATGGTAAAGTTGTTGCTGAAAAATCTAAGGGAGTAATACACTCACATGGAAAAACTCCAGAACGTCCTTCATCCTCTCCAGTTTTAGTGACAGACAGGGTGTAATACACATTTATGTATTCTGTGAGAGAATATTTATTATTATAATTATTCTGGTGTTAATTCACAATCTGAAGTGTGGCGTGGTTCTTTCTAGCACAAGTTGCTTCACTGCATGGAAAGAGAGAAAGAGAAACAGGAAGGAGTAAGTGGTAGCAGTTTCTTTTAGAATTTACAGTTCATTAGTGAATTGGAAATAAAATTGAATCCACCTTTTACCAGAGGTGTACATTTGCAGAAGTAATGAGAAATAAATCACTTTTAAATGGAGACTTGATTTTTCTCTTCCATTCTCCTCCTGAAAGGTGGTTGAGCACAATAGGCCCTTGCAATTTATTTGCCAACATAAAAGAAAAAGGTAATTGTAAATTATATATTTCAACTTGATAGATTATTGAGAATTCAATAGTCTTGATATTTCTGATCGTAGCTGCTTAGTTTACTCCATCAGAGTAATACAGTGTGATACTTTTGCCTCCAGTCAGATTTCTTCAAACACTGCAGATCAGACAGTACTGGGTGATTAGGTGATTGTGGCTCCAGTCCCTCTCCAGCAAGGACAGGATCCCCAGTAGAGGTTCCAATAGAAATTGGGAAAACATCTCTGCATTGAAAGGGTGATGAGGCTTGGAATAGGCTGCCCTGGGAAGTGCTGGAATCACCGTCCCTGGAAGTCTTCAAAAGGCATGTGGATGTGGTACTAGGGCAGATGGAAAAGGTTTTGTGGTGGGCATGGTGGTGCTGGGTGATGGTTGGGCTTGATGATGGTAGGGGTCTCTTCCAGCTATTTCAGCCTGTTCCATGGTTATGGACCTCTGCAGCTCCTCTTCCCCCAGGCTGTCTGTATATTGTCACTTTTTTCTCCATTCAGACAGTTCTGTTCCTCCCCACTATCCTGTGTTATTTGGGATTCTTTCTTGGGATATTTGTAGGGTATTAGGGGGAGAAGTTCTGTCGCTCCTAAACAAATTAAAATATTTATTTAAGCATTAAAAATATTTTTTTTTCCCAAATGAATGTGAAAACCTGGAAAAGCAAAGCGACAACAGAGAACTTATAGATAATTTCTAGGGTTTGAAGCTTTATCCAACTGGCACTAATGGAAGAATGAATAAATCCCAAATACTTATAGACCTTGCCTTCCTAAATACTTCAGGATGGTCCTTATTATAGATATTAGACATACTCTGTTGTTTGCTGGTCCTTAAAATTGTTGTGTAAAGCTTCTCTGGCATTGCTGGGTAAAGAATATTTTAATTCTAGAAAATAATTTTTTTTTATGTGCAAGAGGTTTTTTGATATAGGCCTTGTTCTTAGGCAGGAGTACATTCCTCATGCTGTGGAAACAGGCTTTCTTGTAGCTTTAAAGCACGTAGCTCAGGAAACAGGTTGTTTATTTGACTTTGGTATGGACACTATGTCTTTTCATTATGAAGTGAGTCATCTTCTGTTTCCAATGCTAGAATCTTTTCTATCCATACCCACAATGCTTTCCTTTCAAATGAGTTATCAATTAAGCTGTGAGAGTAATTACATTGCTAGCTAGTTGAACTGAAGTATTTTTTTGAGGGCAAGGAAAGGAGATAGAGGATTGTCAATCCAGGATAGAAATATTTGGATTATTTAGGAGAAACAAAGAGGTGACCTCGAATGCTTTATTCAAGCCCAACATGAATTTATCCTACTGAAAAACTGATGCAGAATAGGTAGTGTCTGAGGAGCAAGTTGGCAGAAAATAAAAACTTCACATTCAATTAATGTTTGCAAGTTCATGCACAGCCCTGCCCCTGCCCTCTGGTTATGAGGCTTACTTCATAATTTCTTTCCTGTGAACTTCAGTGAGAAATTGCTTGGTCACAGACTAGGCTGTGTCTGAGAAGGAATATGAGAAAATATTTTTATTTGCTTTGTGAAAAATTTTGTGTTTTCCAGTTTTCTCTCTAAGTTTTTGACATTTCACACCTCTGTAGCTTAACAATACCTTCAAAATGTTTCTGCAGTTCCTTTTTAAGGGGGGCAAGTAGTGAGCCAGTGGATCCACTCTTAATTTTTAGTGGCATTATTGTTTTATCACAGAAATATACATGAGAGAAAAGGAGACTCCATTATTCTGCTGCTGCTTCTCAAGAGCTGATCCTGCCAAATTGTACATAAGGAATTACTACATATGCTCTTAAAAGTACCCTCTGGGCTCTGATGGGGTGGCAAGCTGGCTCATATATTTTGTTGTCTACAATACCTTTTTAAATTGGCATTTTTTAATAAAATTACTATGCTCAGTTAGAATTTAATTGCTAAGCTAAGTGATCATCTGGTATATAAAAGTTGAAGATATAGTTAATGTTTTTCTTTTAGAAAGGGAAAGAAAAACATTAGAGGAAAAACATGCAGGTCTAGAACATAAAAAGCATTATGTGGCACAAGTAGAACAGTGTGTGTGCTAATATTTTGATGGCAGAAGTGGTGCACTGCATATTGTTCTTGGAAGCTTTTGTTTTTAAACTGACTTGCAGAATCACATAAAAAATGAAACAAAGTATACTCAGCTTTGTTGCAACAAATGCTTGGCTTGTGTTCTGCAAGATCAATATAGCAATGGTACAGGCAATTTGCTGTCAGTGCTTCTTTTTTAACAGCTCTGCTTGGGAGATATAAAAGGGTACATAAAATGTGAAGATATATGCATTTTTATTTCTTCTCACACCATTTTTCAAATTTATTTTCTTAAGGTCTGTGTTTATAGAGTGACTACAAAATGTCATCCCCTAAGGTCCCTTGCCTGTTAGACTGAAGCTGCTTGTGTAAAATGAAAAGTAAAAGTTAAAAAAACTCTAGAAATTCAAAATAAGTGTATGTTTTTTGTTTCAGTGGATTGGGACATAATCAGTAAAGTTCTGCCCTGAAACCTCTGTGGTTTAGAAGAAGGGGATTTGCACCTCAGGGCTCGACATAGGCAATAGTGACAAAAGAGAAGTGTTCTGCAAATACTGAAAAATCCATGGACTTCCTTCCGTTAATGGAAATCCTCAGAGTGGCTTGTAAGGAAATCCAAAGGAAGAGGCTTGGGAGGGTCTGCAAGGTTCCCACAGGGAAGTTGAATCTGAGGGCTGAGCTGCAGAAGACAAGAATTTCCGATATTTGTCTATCCTGCTCTCCATGTCAATCTCTTGGTGACTGGGTTTTATCCAGTTTCCTGAAGTCAAGGATAGAACCTGGGTTTAGAGCCTGTGAGGTGAAATGCATCAAAGTCTCATTTTTGTCTTATTTCTTAACTAGCTCTAAGGTCAGCTGCTTGTTTTGACTGGCTGTCCTTGAGTACTGACAGGAATGTGACTAAGCAGCACAGCCTTTGAGCCTATTGGTTGTTCTCCTGTAGATCCAATTGGAAGGAAAATTAAATTAGTGCTGTTTATGTTTGGAGAGTGGTGTGAAGCCTTGGAGCAATTTTTTTTGTTTATTGCCCTGAGCTTTGTCCTTAAAGGAAATGGTAATTCTCTGATGCTGTCTGCTGTCTGCTCGGCGCAGAACTGAAGAAGTCAACAATTTCAAAATGTTTAAAAAAATTTTCCATCAGACTTTCAGACTTTCTGGATCTTACAAAGTGAGCTTTGGTTTTAATGAAGTTTAAAATTGGACAAAAAGTATGTAGAAGTTTAATGTATTGTGTCAAGTCCTTCCTTGACACAAATCTGATTTCTCTTTCTGTATTTTTAGGAGCACTGAATCCTCAAGTCCTTTCTTAAACCAGCAAGTACTAGTATGAGTCAGAGTAGCTTTATATCTTTCAAGCAGGTACCCTTGGTCAAAAAAATTGCTTTTAAAGTTATGCTTTTATAGCACCTTTTATAAAGAAAGTTTGAATTGTCACAGTTATATCATGTGATTGTTTTTTTGGGGTTTTTTTGTGAACCAGGGAGACATACTACAGCTGTCTTCATATAAACAGTGTATAAATCAGCAGAGTGCTACTTGGATTCTTACATTTCTAAATATGTTAGAAAATGCCATGAGTTACGTGTATTATTTACCAGCTGGGGATTAATTTTTTGAGTCATGCTGCTGAATCTGCACGAATATTAACTTCAGTTGTGGAGACCAAAGGTGATTAGATATGATGCAATAGTGTTGCCTCTTCCCCACTTGGGTACTGCTGCCTACAGAGAACAGAATTCCTTTGTCATACCAGAGTGGTGGACCTGCAGGGAAAGGAAAAAAGGGTTTGAATTGGTTCCCTGACTTTGAACTGATTATTGACCTCTAATAATTGAAATGTTCTTTTTGTGCCCGTGGAGGGGGTCCCACTTTCAAAAGTCCACTTGGCACTGCACCAAGTTCTGGTGGCAATTTCTGAGCTGATGACTTGAACCATTTCAGCAACATGAATTTCTCACACCCAGGGAGAAAATCCAGACTGTCTGCTTGTCTGCTTCAATGAAATCCTTTATTAAACAGCTGGTAGTGTGTTATCCTTCTTATAAGCTATGGTTTCAAACTGACTTTGGAACAGTATTTTAAGAATTCAAATTTAAATAAATAGACTATGAAAATGTGAGAGAAATAATAATTTATATTAACTTCATTCCATTCCACCCCTCTTCCGCTGAAGTTTAAGTCTTGTTCTAGAAATCAGCAGATGATTTTAGGAAGGCTCCAGAATGTAGTCTCCTCCTTGCACACTTGCTTGCAGTTTTCCTACATGATTTTTCTGCAGATGTGATGAGCCCCCAGAACAGGGCAGTCTCTTTGGAGGAGTGAGACTCTCTCTCATTTCATTCTCAAAGTGATGGCAACATGTCCTGCTGCTCTGCCACAAGTGCTTAAGCATAAAAATGCTTGTGCTCAGGGCTGCAGTGAGATTCTCTGTCTTATTCCATTTCTGTGTGGAAATCTTGGCTTCTCAGGACTTCAAAAAACTTTTATATTAGTTTTAGAGACATAAGAAAAAAATATTTTTTAATTTCTGCACAATACTCCCAAATAATGTTAGCAATATGGTTAGGAAAATCTTACAAAACAAAATTTGTGGGTAAGTAGATTTTATCTTATTATTTCTAAGCCCGGGACCTACAGCTGAGTTGCTTAAACGTGTGTCTGTGTGCAGAAGCTGTACTTGCTCTGTGTGAATTTAGATGGATTATTTTTTAATATGTCTGATGTTCAGAAGAGACAACTGAAATATTCTGGATGAAGCTTCTCCAAGTCAGAATCCATAGATTATGTATCAGTTTTCTTTGTTGTCCTGATTTACTTCCTGCAAATCCATAATCAAAGCAGAAGTCGTTTATGTTGAACAGTAAATTAATAGATTCACTTAGAGGTGATTGCTTCTAAGTGCAAATTACTTCTAAATGCAAACACTTCTCACAAGTGTTCTAGGTAAGATGAGAAAATAAGTTTTACAAAGTCTGGATGGAAGTATTTTTCCTTATTAGCAACATCTAGTGCTTTTTTTTCTGGACACGAAATTGCATTGGATTTGGCATTTATTAACTCCAGAGAATGTGAGAGAGGAACAAAAAATGAATTTTTAAGTGCATCAGATCAGTAGCTTGTATGTCTGTATTAAGTCAAGCATGCTGAATGGGATAAGGTTTGTGAGCTTTGTTGAGCTGTCATTTGCTGCCCTGTCCCGTTTGCAGAGTAAGGAGTATTCTGTCTGAGTTTGCCTTGTGGTATTGGACCTCTAATAAATAAAATGTAGACTGTCCTGAAAAACATCCCATGTGAAGCCAAAGGAGCTGTTCAAGTTTGGGTGGGCTGCTGATGTCAGAGAGGAATGTGCCCAGTGGTTGTGGGTGAAAAGCAGATTCAGGGAACTGGCTTGTGTTTGTGTTGGCTTGGTGCTCAGACATTCCTCCTTCTCCCCACACCAGTTCCCAGCTGTGTTCCTGCCAGTCCTACCAGCTTCCCTAGCAATGTTCCTGGGGGCTTCCTTGGCTGCTCCCATAGAGGCCATACAGAAACACTCCATCAAATGCTTCATCAAACAAGTTCAGTGTCCTTTTATGTGTTCACTTTGTGCCATTCAAGCCCATACATACTCAGATGTAGTGACCTGCAAGCTATAGGTATGGTCTGGAAATACAGAGAAGCATTTAAAAAGAAGTAAAATAGGTTTGCTAGGATGTTGAGCTTTAGGTTTCTTTCTTCATTCATTATTCTTTAGTGTTTCTTTTTAGTTACTTTTCAGTGCTTCTTTTTGAAACTACAACCCCGCGCATGGACAGCCTGACCCTACTTCTCATTGCCCAATAAATTAGTGTGCTCAGAGCATCAGTTGTAAAATATCCTGTTTCTTAGTTAAATAACTGCAGTGCTTTAAAGGCTTTGGAACAAAAAGCCTTACAGTGTTTCATCGTTCTACCAAAAAAGTCTTCATGTGGTTTTAACATTAATAACAGGGAGAGATAATTTACCATCTTCTGGCAGATTCCTGGCTTGGCAGATCAGGCTTTCCTCACACAGGAACTCAGGTTACAAACACCCAGTGGCAGCCAGCCTGTAAAGGAGTTATCTGCAGGGCAGGAGTCCCAGTGGGCTGAGTTTCCCTGGGGCTGTGTCCCTGCAGAGCAGGACAGCCAGAGCCACCTTGCTGGGCTGGTGTGGCCCTCGGGTATCCTCTGCCAGATGCTGCTGAGCTGGTCTGGAATTCCTCCGTGTGGAATTATTGGCTCTGGTAGTGTTGTTGCTGGTAGAGGTCTGTCCATGTGTAGCATTTCCAGAGGTGAATGAAACCTTCTGTTTCTCCACTGACAAGTGGCTTTTGTCACCATGGCTTAAATTTTCCTACAGACCTCTAAATCCTCTGGTGTCAATAAATTGTGTTCTGCTGCAGCGTAAAAAAAATGTGAATCTTCTTGTTGAAGTCAAGGTACTGTGTTCCTTATGCAGCCTTTAATTAGGAAAATGTGAAAAAATAAATAGCTGTTACAGAAACGTGCTGACCTACTAGTGGATTCTGTCCTTGAGAAAATCCATTTCTGGAACAGTCTTGGCACGCTTTGTTAGATCAAATTCTGGATTAAGTTTTTACTTGTTGCTCAGATCAATCCCTCCTTTTGGAAGGTGTTCCCTGGCTGGTTGCCATCCACTGCTTAAAGTTCAGCAGAAGTAATTTAGGAGAGGCACATGTATGAGGAGAGGCTGTGTAAAACATTAAAGGGTTTCTAGGATGATAAATCTTTTATGCCTGAAAGTATTTACGTTGCAGGTTGGGATGCTCTGATGCTGTGAAGGTGCGAAAATTAGAGATTGTTGAAACGATTTTACTCATTTACATGCTCGCCTTGTATGTTTTTTAATGTACAGTTTTAAAATACTTGATTTTCGAGTTGTGTGTTTAAATGTGCACTTTTTGATGCATAATTCTAAAATATTGCCCTTTGTCAGGTGACCATGGCCAGAATTGGGATTAGGGAAGGCCGCTCAGAGGACACGTGTGAGACGCTCCTTTTCGCGCTCCGCATGGCCACGTGGAATCAGATCCTGGACCCCTGGGTGTACATCCTGCTCCGCAAGGCTGTCCTCAGGAACCTCTACAAGATCACCAGCGGCTGTTGCGGTGCGCACGTCATAAACTTGCACATGTGGGAGCTCAGCTCCATCAAGAATTCCCTGAAGGTTGCAGCGATATCAGAGTCACCAGGAAGTTCCAGGCAGATAAACCTCCAACCTCTCAGCTCCATGGGACAGTAAAGTTTAACTCAGTCTATGAAGAGATGATGGAGGCAATGCTCCTACATGGGCAGTACCTTAAAGTGAATTCCAAGGCTCAGTGGTTTGGCATTTGTTTTAAATTGTGAGTGGTTTGCTATTGTTGCTTACCAGTTTGATATTGCTACTCCAAAAGATGCCCTTGAATGTTTTAATTCACTTCAGTACATGGAAGGGAAGAAATATAGATGATTTAACATTCCAGTACCAGTTTTGGAAGGCATGTATTCTAAAGTGAAGAGGGCTCCTTATAACACTCCCCACCAAACCTTTCACCTTAACAGGCTTTTTAAAAGTGCAGAAGTGATCTCCAGGGTGATTTTTAAAAGGGGTAGATTTTTTTCTACTAGAGATACCCTCAAATCCTTTGCAGAGTCTCTGTTTTCTAGAATAAAGTCAAGCATCCTTTCCATAAGGGTATTCTGTGCTTCTAGGCATTGAATTTACCAATTGTATATATAAAAGACATGTTGCTTATGCCCAGTTCACTAAATGATCCACTATGCTTGGTTCATTGACTTGATCTCTTAATTATTTACTGTTCCATGACTTTTTGGGAGACCTGTGAACTCTGCATCAGTGTTAGTGTTCCTTTCAAATCACTTAAAAAAACCCTGAGGTTCCCTTTGGGAACAGAGAAGCAGATGAGCTCAGCTTCCTTATAGTTATGTTTTGAGGTGTATTGGTGAGCTTTTAGTCCTTTCGGCAAATTCTGTTGAAACTAACAAGCATAAAGCAGTGGCTAGTCTGTGAAAACAGTAGTTTCTCCCTCCCTGAAGGATGAATCTGGAAGTGTTCCCCTGGTGCATGTACTGAAGTACCCGTGTGGTACATCTGCTTCATTTGGAAAAGGTCACACGTGTGTCGTGAGCACGTGTGTGACCAAACGAGCACCTCTGCAGGGAGCTGCTTTGGGAGCAGGGTTTAGTTTGTGAGAGCAACCTGAATGCTCAGTTTTTGCAGGGTCTGTGTCTGAAGAGCTGACAGCATTCAATAACTTGAAGGTACCAGAAAATTTTCAGGACAGCTTCACACAGAAGGCCCTTCACCTTTAATGCTGCTAAAAGAAGCTTTGGTTTTTGTGACTGTATGCTGTTCAGAAGCCAAAAATGAGAGATATTGTTTTAAGATAGGTCTGTGTTATTTTTACCTACTTAACTTCAAATAACTATGTTAGTGAAGTGTTGGTATATTTGAACAAAGTAGTTAAAAACAGATTCACTAAGAAGACAGTCTGAGGGACCAAAACTATTCACAAAGTACAAATTCATATTGTATGTGAGAATAGTTTGTAAGTCAGAAAATAAAAACCCAAAAGGTTTAAATATTTCTTCCATTTTTTTTTTTAATTTTTTAAAGCTATTTCCTTTTTGTTTTAAAAAGGTTGAAAAATAAGTGGGTTAAATAACCCTGTACTAAAATGGCTTTATTTACCCTAAAGAGTTTCTGTATGGGATTTTTTTTCTCAGTCATAGGGCTGATAAACGGTGGACAGATTTGATGCTGGTATAAGTTCTGCACTATTGCTTCATGTGAGTTCTGCTGAAATCTGGAAGCATTCAGTCAGTGCTCAACGTGGCTTTTTCATTTCATAGAATGTGATGTCAGTGTATCTGTTGACATAAATTATTTGTTCCCTATGGAGGATTGTTGTTTTAGCAGCTGCAAAATAATGTTGGTCTGTAAATTGTTGAGATATTTGATTGGTGAATGAAGCTTGAAAATGTTCCATTTTGTTGTGTGAATAAATAAATGTAGCTTGTGTTGTTCACTCTGGTTGGCTTGTAAAACAACAGAGCAAAGTTTATATGTATATGTGATTCTTATATTTTGTGTACTGATACACGTTGAATGTAAATTGCAAAGCCTCATTAAAGTTACCAAACTGTATCCTGAGAGTTAAAGTGTTTTTATGTAACCAAAAAGATGATCTGAGTTATTAAAAATAATCCTTATGACAAAAAAAATCACACTGGATTCAACCACTGCCATTCCTGTGTGTGGAGGCAGAGAGGAGGCCAGTGGGGATTCAGGTAAGAGGTACCAGTGCTTGACATGGCCAGGGCAGTTGGTGGTCTGAGGCAGTTCTGATGACCCATGCTTAGAAAATGCAAATAAAAGTGGAACTGAGGCAGTTTGGTGCTTGGGATGAAAGTGTTTTAATCCAAGTGTCTGCCTGTGTTTCACATAAACTATGAATCCTGAAAAAACATGAGTTTTGCTGTTGCTATTTTGCCTTGCTCAGTGATGTGACAGCCTGCAGAAGCAGCTCAGGATACAGTCACCCAAGGACCTGTTAATTCTGAAAGTGATTGGATTATCATTTCATTTCATTTCATCTCACAGAAGAGCCAGCAACGTGCTGTGTTGTATGATTAGCAAGTTACATGCTTTATGGAATATGAGATTATTAAAAAAACAGTGGGATGGCTTCACATTAGGATGTGAGTATTGCCCAGGCAGGGAGCAAAGGACAGTCTGCTTGGGGATGTGCTGATGGTCTCTTTAGAAGTTGGCTAACGATGCGAGCAGTCATGAGCTGCCTGTTTACTGCTGGCAATAATTAGTGCCTCCAGAGCAGGCAGGGGCAGTAAGTGCTCTGGTGGGAAGAAAGTGAATCTCATTTCTGACTAATGACTGAGGAAGTCCTCAGGGTGGGAGAATATTTTAATCTAATTGGGATTTTAAGCAACAGCAGGCTATATAAGGAAGCACTTTATCCTGAAATGAAGTCCTAGCCTGGCCTGAGCCAACGTGCTGAGGAAAGAAACCATCAGTAACCAGTTGCTCATCACAGGGATTATGCAAATATCTGTAGTTTGTTACCTGGATACAAAGATGGAGAGCAAGGTTCAAGGTCTTTTAGATGTGATTCTTGAGGCAAAGGGTCCTCCTTGTGGGTTTATTATCAGATTTCTGTATATTACATGTTTCTATTAGTTCAGTCTGATATGTGAGCAACAATTTCAGGAATAGCAATATGTTCCAGTTCTGTAGTCATGGTGATCTTTTAGGACAAGATGTTGGGACCTTTCAGATGTTCCTTACCTGCCAATGCACTGCTCCAGGATGTTACAGGTAACTCAGCACTTCACTGAATAGCAGCATAGATTGGAATGAGATTTAATTTCCTTGGGAAAATGCTCAAATGCCAAGGGCATTTACAATGCCTCTGGTGACTTTTATTGCTTCCTTAAAAAAATCAGGTGCTTTTCAGTTTCAACTTCTGCAATCTGCCACCATAAAAAATGGCAAAACTGGTCTTTCAGCAAACAACTTTCTATTAAGGGTCGCTGCATTATATTGAGGAAAGTATTTACTCTTTGAAGAGACAATGTTTTCCGACTGAATGTCAGCTAATTTTGATACTTACTAGGAAATTTTTAAATACTAATAGTGTAATGCTGTTTCAAAAGTGAGATAAAAGAGGGGCTGTTTAAAATGCATTTTGTGTTCTTGAGATAACCCCACGTTTACTGCTATGGTGAGGAATAGCTGCAAGGAAAAAAACCAATCATGAGTTCCAATACCCCTTGGCCATCAGCTTGTATTGATGGTGTATCTCAGAGGGAAAATATTGCCCATTAAAGCTGTGCTGATTGGTTCAGTAACAACATGCTTTGTATTCTCATAAAAATGACTTTTTATAGGTGTGTGGCTCCTTACCGCTGCAGCAATGTGGTGAGTGGTGGTGAGAGGTATTTTGTGTCTCACAGGTTGTCGTCTTGGAAACTGGAGCTGGGCAAACAATGGTTAAAATACCATATTTGCTTCTATGCATGGAACAGCCACTATCACAACTTGCTTTCTGGTGACCGTTAATACATCCACTTGGATAATTTGGAGGGAGACTTTCTTATGTTCTAAACAGACCAATTCAGATTATCAAGTAAAACTGCTCTCCCTACACCAAAATGTTTGCTGTTGGTTTTACTCAGTTGCTTTGGGACCCCATGCCCTTGGTGAGAGGAGGTCAGGCTAGTGAGCAGGACCTACACTTGCTTATCAGTAGAGATCCTTGATGTAACTCACAGATTCTTTAACTCATACTTTCTTCAGGCTTTTCCAAGTTTTCCTGGTTATTTCATTAGGTCTCAATTTTTTTTGGTGAAGGCTGGAAAGCAATGACAGGTGCAGGTCTTCACCATCTGTTATTGGTTTATCCTTGGTAAATAGTAATCCATACTTTTTCTGCTTTCCAGTTCACTTTAACAGTGTCTGGGAAATCAAAGCACATTTGCAGTCTGACTCTTTTGTAGCTGATGCTCTGCTTTTGTGCAGATGGATGTAATACACATATGTGGTCCACAATTTCTGGCTCAAATGTCTTGAATGCTGTCCCTGAGTACAAAGTTCTTTGGTTTGGGATTTTTTTGCTCCCTTAAGGGTTGCTATAGGAAAAAGTTCCATCTGGCTCTGGAGAAATGCAGAAGTGATTTATGTTTAGAAGAGGTAGGCAGTGCAGTCGAGGAACAGATCTGCTGGTGGAAACAGGGGTTTGAGTAGAGCCTGAAAATTGTGCAAGCCCTAAAACATTAGGTCTTACTCAGTACAATTTATTCATAAGAAACAGAAAACAAACAAACATAATATTTGCAGCAAGTTACAGGAAGAATTAATAACACAAAAATGCCAAAGGTTGAGTCAATAGCAATTGCTTGCTGTAATAGATCTGACCCTCCTCGTGTGGGGAAAAGCTTCCTGTAAACACTTCAGGAACTCCAAGTGATGATGCTTTAAGAACAAACCCACTTGTCCCTTTCTACTGCCTCCTGTAAACAAAATGACGTCTGAAGTGATTGGACAATGGTTAAATATTAAAAATAAAATTTCAAATGCAATTAAAAAAAATTGTTTATAATTAGGATAAGTTAGAGTGACATAGATGTATGAAAGACTTGGTTTCTTAGCAACGCATTCATGGAGTCTTTAAAAAATAGTTCTATGGCTGCAGGAATACAAACATGTAACAATCTAGCTGTTTAATTTCAGCACCATGGTTGCAAAATAAATACTTTCTACAGAAGTTTACAAAAATAAATCCTTTTCGTTTTTTTTGTTTTTAAAACAACCTACTTTCAGTAGGTGGTTAACAAGTTAAAATCCTTGAGGCAAAAAATCGTTACAGTAAAGAAGCAGTTACCCTTCCCAGCAAAATTTATGTGTGTATCTAATTTCTTCTGAAGGCAGCAGCAGAAAAATACTTTGAATTGTGTTGTAATTCATAAAAAAGATATTTGTAATCTGAAACAATTTCTTCTTTGGAGTGCATCTTTCAGTCCTATTTTCAGTTCAGACATGCTGAAGGCAGAGCTGTGGGAAGTGAAGGCTCCAGCAGGGGAATGTAGAACAGTCCATGCCAAAGCAGCCTGGTAGCCTAGAGTGGAACTTTTGCAATGACACTTGGACAAGTGAGAAAGTCTGCATTTAATTTCAGGATTCAGATTTATTTTTATAATTCCTGAAGAGCAGAGACTTCCAATAATTTCTGGGATACCTTTTATGCATGAAGTTCCCCAGATGCCCAAAACACTACGTGCTGTCTGCTGCTCCTGGTCTGTGTGACACAGGCTCAAGAGGAAGATGAAGAAGAAAGAAATTTAATCCAGGATTGCCTGGAACAATTCCACCCCTGCTTTCTAAAATGGTAATTTGGCATTTTTTATCTCTGTTGAAGATATTCTGTTCTGTCTTTAAACTGAAAGAGGGAAGACTTAGATTAGATATTGGGAGGGTGATGAGGCACTAGCACAGTTGCCCAGTGAAAATGTGGCAGTGTTCAAGACCAGATTGGATAGGGCTCTGAGCAACCTGGTCTAGTGGAAGGTTATTTTCTGTTTCTTGCATGAATTCTCAGCCATGCATCCCAAATCAGACCTGTCATGAGTACAGCTAATTCCGATCTGTGTTTGTGCTTGGTATAACAGAATTTATTGCTGCTGTGCTTGCTATTGTTGCTGTGCTTACTTTTTGACTTAGTGCTGCTGTGCTTCCTTTTCTTACTTGTGCCTTCTGACAAAATCTTTGGTGCACTCTATTATTTCTGGTAAGTTTTTTTGTGGTTACTCTTCTTGCAGCTGTGTTGCCTGCAACTGTGGGACTTCAGCAGCAATTCCCTTTAGTTTCAACTTTGAGCAGTCCAAACCAAATAACCTCTTTGACTGCACATCCTGAAACATTTAACAGAGCATGTTAATGTTGCTCTTTTATTGTTTTACGTCATCTCCTAGAAGAGAATGGTCACTTTTATGAGGATGTGAGGGCAGTATCAAATTTTAAACAACGTAAAATAAGATATCTTCTTCAGATTTGTCTCCTCCAAATGCACTGAAGTGTTACATGATTTTTTGTGAATATTTTTAACCTGGAGACACTTTTTATGGCTGTACTGGAGTCCATAGAATCAGAAACTTGCAGACTAATGGGATATGGAAGAACATTAAAAGTTTTTTTGGGAAAAGCTGAAATGAAAAACCCCTCATTTTCTTTCTGAGTAATTTTGAGAATAGTCAAAGGTGTCTGAATCTTACATATAGCACCTTACTGTTCCTCTGCCTCCCTCATTTACAGCCATCATGTAAGGACTTGTGTGTGCTAATGGTGAGGATTCTTGAGATATGTAGCAAAATCTCTAAGAAAAAATGCTATCTCTTTTAAAGTAAAATTACTTTGTTAAAAAAGTAATTACAAGGTGCCTAAGGTCATGGCAGCTCATTGTTCTCTACTGCTGTCTGTTTGAGGAGCCAAGTCAAGGCAGCTCCAGGGTGTGCTTGGTGTGGCAGAGCCACAGGTCCCTGGCACCTCTTGGGGAACCCATCCTGTGGGAGTGGGGAGGAACTAATGGCTGGAAGGAAGGAAAGTGGCCTGGATGATTTAATCTGCAAAGCTGGACAGAAATATCAGTCTTTGTGCATTAATCTTCTCTTCCAAGGAATCATTAATCTGCTTGAGGGAGAGACTAATGCTTGCTGTGGTGTTTTACGGGTTCAGTTCCATGGAAGCAATAAAACAATTTTTCAGTATTTGCAATGTTTAGTATTACATTTGCCTACTGCAAGCCTGTTCCTCCTGTAACCACTGTCAGAGTTCACATTGACTTTGATGGAATGGTTTTCATTTGTAGAAGATTTGACAGAGCTGTAGCAGAGCATTCACTGCTTGAAGAAATACTGATACATTTTGAAATTACTTCCATCTACCAGATAATTTACACCTTGATACAAGATAATTCTACAAAATATCACTCACTGCTTCATTTCACTCCCAAATATATGTTCACATTTCACCATGTTTGGTTGGTGGGTTTCTGCTTCCATCAGTGTCATCTTGGAAAATAGCTTATTTCCCAGGAAATAGTTTACATGCTTTCAGTGATCTGAAGGGAATGCACTATATGATTTGCAAATACATAGAGAGCAACCAGGTTTCTCCCCAGAGCCTATGCAAGCTATTTCAAAAAGTTCTGATTTCAAAGAAAGTAAAAACAAAAAAAACCTGCCAAGTGAAAGTTTGCATCATTCATACTTAAAAGTTACTTTTGTTCTTAAAGCACTTGAGCTCATCAGGCATGAACTCTGCCTTTTGCTGTAATTGAGCAGGGGTGGTTCTTCCAACTTGTGTGCCTCTTCTTTATTAAGATTATCCAACTCACTGTAACTAATTTTAGAAGATGATATTTTTATCGAGGGAAAATGCATCATTGTTGCATGGATATCCCAATAATGAACTCTCATCTACTGTGTCAAAAAGCTGTACTCGTTTTTGGTCAGCAGTTTGTGCTGTGTATTGTCATTCTAGTGCTGAAATGTCAGCAGTTCATGATAAATGGTCTGAGTTTAGGGTGGTAATCTGCAGAAAAATAACATTCAGAGTCAAAGCCTTGGTAAGGTCATATGTGACTGCTGGTGGCTCCTGCCACTGAGTAATTAGTGTTGTAAGGTCATGCATACCATGTTTTGCTTACTTCATTTTTCTTTTTCAGATATAAAAATTAGAAATGCCATTTCAATTTTAGAGCTGTGAATACCAGGAGACTCAACTCAGGATGTATGTGTCTGTGCGCCACGTTTTCCAAAGAAATACAGAATTACAATACATTTGTTTTGTAAAGGTTTAGCAATAAAATAGATTAGGAGTTGCCAGGGATATTCACAGTTATTGTTTGCGTGCCTTTTTTATTTTTGTACATAGCAAAGGCTTAGGAAATGTAAATCAAATGAAGAATCATGTCATACTATTGAAAATACATGTCTAAGTCAGACCTCAGTACTAGTGTGAGACTTGGATCCGGGATAGGTTAATTTTAAGTGAGATCACAGAACATCTGGAAAAATCCTGGATGACAAAACCAAGCCAATAAGACTTCATAGTAGATTTTTTTAAAAATAGTAAAAGATTTCATTTGAAATACAGTTCTGTACAGAACCTGCTACCCAGAGGGCAGCACTTGTAATGTACTCATTCCTCAGGGAGACTGAGGCCACTTGAGAGTAATAACTAATTATAAATGTTCCTACTTGCCTCAAGTCTTACTGATTATGTGCAGTCAGAACAAAGGAGCCTGTGTGGAAGGTAGGGACAACTCTTGGGAGCAGATCAGGAATTCCTTATTTACTTGAGGCCCTTGGTTTTCCTGCTCCGGATGACTTAATAAAATCATCCTGCAATGTGGTCAGTAATTTCTTGTCAAGGAGTTCACCTAGAGTGTAACAATGTCAGAAAGAGGTGAGTACTCGAGTAAAAACTCTACAAAAATTCAAGGGACATTAACATTTTCTGTGGAAAGTACTACTGCTACTTTTGTGAATTTGAAGGGAAATTAAAGAAAATCTGGGTGATTTTGTGATGGTATTTCTTCTGTTATGTTCTACCTGATAGGAGAGAAATATTTTTTTCATTTCATTTGTTATGAAAGTGGGACTCCTTTCTGAGGAGATGTCAGGGTCTAGAAAACCACATACAGTAACAATGGCCCTTCAAATTAAGATTTATTAAATGCAAATGTTGCCCAGTTGGGGATGAATCAATTATTTTTACTCACATGAAAAAAAAAGAGTGTATTGTTAATCATAGCCTTCTACAGAAGAAACTACCACAAAAGCAATCCATTAGAAAGAGGCAAAAAAAAAAAAAAAGCACTTCGTTCTGCACTCCTACTCCCAAATGGTCTTATATTTTCTATTTTTTCATCTTTTCTCTATTTTTATGCCTCTTCTTCATTTTAATTTCTTTGTATTTTCATTGTCACTGGTGGGGATTTATGGCAGGAGTAATGAGAACTGACCCTATTACCCTTCCGGTACACTTTTGTGTGCTAGTTCCTTCCCCCAGCTGTCCATCTCTACTGCTTATCTTTGGGATGATGGAATGCTCATCTACACTGCCTTGTTCATGAGCAGCCACAAGACCAACGCACACTGTCTTTCAGAATGAGAAGTGATGTGAAACCGCTGAGTTACAGCAGAATGAAGGAACTGAGAAGCGCGATCGGCGAGGTGCGCGTGGCAGAGCAGCGAGTGTAACACGGAGCACGCACAGCTGCTCTGCCTGTCTGCTCTGCACATCACGGGGTGCAAAGACAGGTGTGGTGACTGTCACCCTTTGGAGAATATTTCTGTTTGGAGGGCGCATGTGGAGAGATGGAGTGTAAGAAAATAGTGCGGCAGGTAGTCTCACACCTGAGGAGTTGCGGCAGAGCCAATTACTAAAGATTAGAAACAGCCCAGCTCTTAACAAGCCATACCTGTATCCAAGAAGGGCAAGTGCTACCAAAGAGCAGGGTGGCTAGCTGAGTACTGAGTTGCAATTTGTTGGCTGCACTGGTGTTTGTTGGCTGTGCTGTGGAGAGAGATGGATTAGTTGGCTGTGAAGAAGAGGAGTCAGATGAGTGCTGCAAGGACCAGGGACAGGCAGTGCATAGAGGAGCTGTGTTGTGAAGGAACTTCAAGGAGGTATGAGGCCCTGGAGATATGACATCCCTTGCACTATAATGATGCTAGAATTCATGGTAAGACAACAGGTGCATGCTGGACAGAAGTAAGTCTCACCTGGGGGAGCATGAAAAGTGCCTGTTGCAGACCCTCCTAGTGAGGGGAATAGCTTTGCTGCACTTCCTCTGCATTTTCCGCAGGGAACTACAGTGAGAACATGAAGGGAAATGAGGACTGTGCCACTGATTAAAATACTTTTATGAGCTAACTATTTTTTTTTCCCCTCAGTATTAACAAATATTTATTCCTGCTTGCAGACAAAATAAGAAATCATAGTGGTCATGCTCCAAAAATGGATTTTCCAAAGTCTTTTCAAATTGTCATAAACTCTGCTACCAGTTTTGAGTGTCTTGTTCTGATTTGGGGATGAGCTCTATTTACTGTGCTGGATTCCACTGCTACCAGCCCATGATGATTCACATCACAGTCTCTCATGAGTGCCTTGTGTCTGCTCGCCTCGCTTTAATGCCTGGAGTAAACACGACAGCCCACAACTGCATAGCCTGCCTAACATAAAATAAATGTGTCAGTGGGGTTAAGACAATGATGCTCTGTAATGTCTCTTGTGTGGAAGACAGTATGTTCCCGTTTTGTCATCAGAGGAAAGGAGGGTCTGGGTGAGTTCTTCACTTATGGTTATGAGGGATGTTTCTTCTTATCTGGGGAAGATGAGTGAGTGACCCCATTCCCCCCAGATGTATTAATTTATGCTAAACTTGCTCAATACTTACTAGTAGCTCTGTATGTATGACGTACATGCCACTCTTTTACTCTTCACCAAAAGAATTAGGGGGTTGCAGGAAAAAATGCAGTCACAGAACAAAGACTCCACAGGTTTCTGGCTGTTTGTGCACCATTAAAAATGTACATTTCTGCCCCTTTGTTTGACTTTGCTCAGGTTTTTTGGCTGGATAGAGTACAATTAATATGTATTTAAAATAATTTTTAATTAAAAAATCCCTACAGTGACAGAGACCTCACAAACAATTAGAAAAATCTTTGAAATTACTCTAAAATTATTATTTTTATAACAAAATCCCATATGCATTAAAAGACTAATCTGACAAGTGTCCTCTTGACACAACATGACAACATAAAAATCAATCTTTGGTTCTTTAAAAATATCCCAAGGCTGTAAATAGCCTGTTAGAAGACTTTATTGTCTTTCATCCAACAACAAAACACAGATGCCTTCTTCAGTGCCCAAACTGGATGTTGTTATGTTCATTCCTCCAGACTGCATATTTTCCTAATTGCATGAGAATTGAAACTAACTTGAATCTTTCCAGCTAATAGTGTTATGGGACTCTAAACAGAAGGAAAAAAACTAGAATTATGGAGTGGGTAGAAGAAGCAAGACAGAATGAAGGTTGTCTTTAGGCAGCTTTAAGAGATTTTGAAAAATAATTAAAATTAACATTATTATTAAAAAACCCCCCTTGTTTATTTTCAAATATTAGTAATGAGCACAAATTGCTATTCAGTCCCAACTAAGTAGTATATAATAAAAAAAGTTGAGCTAGAAGTTGAAAATTGTCATGTATTACTGTTTTTAATGGTCCTATAACCTGTTTGTTGTATCACTGTAGCAGTCAGGGTAAAGTGCCAAAGTGTAAGATGTTCCCTAACTATCCACATTGTTTTTCACTTGTGAGATCTTGGGATTCTCAGTAAATGTAGAATGAGACACAGTTTTCAAGGTACTAGCGAGAATTCCTTTATTGTTTTTTTTTTTTTTAATTCTATTTTAATAGAAAAATGTGTCTTGAAATAAACTGAAAGGTGTGGTACAGATTTATGTGCAGTGCAACTTCCCATTACACTTCAGAATTCAAAAATGGCTGAAACACAATTTATTTTACTTTTTCACTTATTATTTGGTGTGGAAATTCAAGTGCTGTCCTCTGTGCTGATGCCATATTTGTTTTTCTTTCTTTTCTTTTTCTTTTCTTCTAATGTGCCAGGAAATGTGGCTTTTGATTCTTTTGGACATTTAGGAGTATATTTGGGCACTGAAGCCATAGGGATCTTTTTTAATGATGATCACTCTATTCTCAGTGAGAATGTAAAGGGATTTCCTTGCAGTTATATGTCAGTAAATCTACAGATGCTTCATGATACAGCAGTCAAAATTGCCAAAGAGGCCCACGGGATTTTCATTTTAAAAATATTATTCAATCTCAGACACAAAAAGCCCTATGAGCTTTTGTATTTGAAAGGATGAAGTCCTGAGGAAATGGAGGGTGTATTTTTATGTCTCCAGATGCCAGAGAACTCCTTTCACATCCCTCTTCAATCAAAGTAAGCAGATCTCCTTGTTACCAGCACAAGCTGTGGACGCTGTGTGCCATACAGTAACTGTGTGTGGTGAATGGAGCAGTATTTATGTCTCATGCCTTCAAAGAAAAACAGCTTGAAATGAAAAAAAAAAAAACCCTGAAAGTAAACTAAAGGAGACCTTGTCTCCCTTGCTTAAGATGTGTTCAGGTGGGAGGGACAGCCCCATTTGTATAAGAGCACATTATAAAAGTTCAGAGTCTGAATTGTGAGAAGAATAAGGAGCTAGAAGTGAGTCCCTTATCTGGATGCCATTAGTAAATGCTGGCTGCTGCCAGCAGTGTGTGAACACCTCAGCCACAGCTCCACTTTCTAAAGCATTGACTTGTACTTTATCTGCCTTGGAATAATTTGTTGAAGGCAAGAAATTACTTATTTGAGCCGGTACAATAAAGATAGGTATGTAAATAGGTATTAATATGCTTTTAAATGGCTATTAAAATGAGGGAGGCATGATTAAATCTGCAGAAAGATTCAGTCTTGGATTTGATTCTGTTCTCCCAGTGATAGAAATAAAAGCATTTAATGGAAAAAGAAAACCACACCATGCAATTTAAGGCTATGCCAACACTTCAAGCTCCAGTGTGCAGTGGAGTGGTACCTTATCTAAGTTCAAATAATGTAGCAGGAATGTCAGGAGCAGTGCTCATGCAGGATGAAGGCAGGCAGGCATTTTGTAATGGAATCCAAGAGATGGTCCTGAATTCATTCAGGAAATTGACTCATAATAAATGTACATGGTTCAAATGAACGTGAAAGGAATCAGTATACTGTAAAATTGACAAATTTGGTTCTGTGTTCTAGCTGAAATAAAATGTTAGAGCTTACAGGTAATCTAAGTCATATCCTACAAATAGTACACAATTATATAACTTAGTAGGAGATTTAATAATTACAAGAGAGAGAAGATTTTCTTGCAAGTCCTTTTCATGTAATTTTATATAGATCTCTTGTTAGGCTGGGTTATATGGGGCAGGAGTTCTGATCCTGTTTCTAGCTCCAGTGACAGAAGAAACCTGCCTGTCTTTGGTTATTTCTTTGCTACAAATATGAAACAGCAGTATAATGTTGACTTGAACAGAAAGAGTAGAAATATCATTTATAAACAGTGGCAGCCAGGCTTGCTGAGCTCATGCATGGAGTCTGTCTTGAGAGCAAGCAGGAAACAGGGCACTGGCACAGGTCAGCAGAACTGAGTGAGGATTCACAGCAGCTGGGCAGGTCCCAAAGGGGCAGGTGGCTCCCAGTCACTCAAGGTGTTGTCATGAGCAGCTGCATGGATCAGGCTCAGGCAGTGGGATCTGGTCCTGAGGAAACTCAGGGTAATGTCCCTAATCACCTACCCCAGCCCTTTCCTGCTGCTGTGGCAGGGGAGGGTGGCTGAGCTGGGCAATGGCTGGGCCCTTTTGTCTGCTGATGGATTCTCTGTCCCTGAATCCTCACAAGGGATGCTCACTGTCTCCAGCGTGCCAGGAGGTGGCAACGAGCCCGTCTGTGATGCTCCCTGAGAACTCCAGTACAACCAGTTGCACTTGCTGAGGTTTGAAACATTAACCTTTTGCTTGAAATAGTCATGTTGGATGGCTTCCTGAAGGGAGTCTTTTTGGGAAAAAATCAACTAAAATGGTTCAGCTGTCTGTGAAGACTGGGGAATGATGTGTTATTTGGCTCACAGCCGGTGGGAAAAAAAGCTGAGGATTGTTTTGTGGTGCATATGTACATGAACCATAAAATCTGGCTGCAAAGGCTGTCTAAATTATTAAGAATTTTCTAATTTCTGAGTGCTTAATTTAAAAACCTTCATGTCTTTAACAAAGTTTTTTATTAGTTGTTAATGTGATGAAAACTCTGGCCTTCATAAAATAACTTCATTAATATGAAACCCCATGAGAAATGAACTGAGGTGTTCACTAGGAAGAAAATAGATGGTCTTTCTTTGGGCTGCATCCATGCTGAACTTCTCTGGAATGGCCACGTTTGTGTCTTTCACGAAGGGAGCAATAGATGAAGATGCTGTGATAGGGACAGGTTGCACAAAGTGTTGGGTGGGAAATGAGGAGGTCTGGAGCCCAGGTTAAAGAGCAGCACACAGCTCCTGCTCCTTGGAGTGTGGCTTGCTGGAAACCTGAACTTCAGGCTTGGTGTAAAAATGGAGGCTGTGGTGTAAAAACACTTTTTTTTCAACTTTGAAAAAATAACAGCTTTAACAGGAGAGCCTCCATCACCGAGTTACTCCACTGACGTAGTTACAATGAAGAAGTAAATTGGTTTCAATATTTTAGGAGATGAAATTTTTAAGTTAAAAGTACAGTTTGTTTTTTGGAAAAAAATCTTACTTTTGAGTACAAAAAACTTAGAGCATTTTTTGTTGGAGAGTAAATTTTTTTTTAGTTCTTGAAAAATACACTTCCCTGCTCCCTCTGTTTCTTAGTGCTACAGAATAAAGTTTAATCAGATTATACATAGAGAAAAATTTAGGAATATATGGAAAACTTCGATTTTAGAAAAAAATTTGTTTTAAACTGACCTCTCCTCCCCCCTAAATTTTTATCTACTTTCACATAAGGTACTGCTAGTCCCATCACTGCCAGCAGAAAACTAATCACATGTAATTATTTGTAAATATGAATATTTTTATCACAGAAATATATACTTTCTTGGGATCATACATCAAGTGATAATGTATTTACTCAGTTATGATTAGGAAATCATGTGGGAAATGTGAATCTTTGCCTGTAGTGGTGCAAGGCTTTACATTGTTCTAAGTCAGTTTTAAGTACAGGGAAAGGTGATGATGTACTTTTTCTTCCCTGCAGTCTGATGTTGATTAATTTTGATACTGTTATTTCTAAATGAAACTGTTTGTTTTCCATTTTGCTGGTTACTATCAGAGGAAAAAAAAAGAACAAACCCTGAACATTAAAATGCTGCAGCTGAAAACCCAAAGCCTTTATCTTATAGGAATTTTGGTGCATTTTAAATCACTGTGTGTAATTCTGTAATTCCTTCAGCTAAGTGCTGTTTTGCAGGTAAGCCCATGCACAAATAACTTGGACCAGGAGCAGTAAGTTTGAATGCATTTTGCTTCTTTTTGAGACAAGAGGGATGATGATTCCAACTGCTTTTTTTTCTGAAAGACATTTTATTGAACATATTGATTTTTTTCTTCTTTCTGAATCAATATTTTCAAATATGATACATTTCTAGCTACCTCTAACCAGATGGCATTGGTTTTCCTTTTAATGTTGTGAGAAGTGGCTTCAGAAAAAAGGACCAATTAGCAGAGTGCTGGTGTGTCCTGTTCTCCATTGTGGTATCCCAAAGGATCTCCAAGGGAGTGCACTTGCACTCAGGAGATTGTACAGATAAAAATCCCCATCCCAAACCCAAAACAACTGAGTGTAATTTTCTTTCACATCTGCATCTACAATCTCAGCAGGATGAAGTTCATAGCTGAACAGATGGAGTCACTAGAAACTATCACAATATCTGTTAGATTTTGAAATGATGACAGGGTAGTTAAAGCCCTGCTCTCAGCAAGAAAGACACAAGCACTTGCAGAGCTGGGGCCGATGGGTAACTTTAGTGATGCCTTGGGAGGCTGCCTAGAGCAGAGCCTAGACCATGTTAAAGGAATAAAGTAGGTATTTATTAAAAAGTGAGGGCAGTAGAAACTTGTTACCCATGAAGAAAGATGGAATCATGAATTGCTGTTCTTGTGGGACCATCAGTTCATCTTGTTTGTTTTGCATCAGTGATAAAATTCCTCACGTGGAGAGGAGCAGCTGAAATCTGTCCTGGGGATTGCAGGAACAGCTGGAGATGTGCTCTGTGTCTCAGATATTTAAAAAGAGAAAATCAGCTTCTTTTTCCAAAGTCCTGGAAAGGTCTAGAACTGAACAAGAAAACAAGCTGTCGGTCATACTTTCTGTCCAATCTGCAGGTTTAATGCGTAAAACAGGAAAGTCCCTCTTCATAAAATTATTCTCAAGCGTGCCATAAGCATATTGTATCATTTTTAGGATGACTGAAAAATTCTGAATAAAAACCAACCAACCAACCACCCATCCATCCACATGTTTATGTAAAACAAAACAGAAAAAAATATTTAGGTCTTGTTAATGATCCAGAATATTTTACTAGACCCTGTGTCAACAAATCAAATGAAGGGAGGTTTCGAAATTTGACATAATATATAAACAGAGCTGTACCAGGGCAGATGGTAAGGAAATACTTTCTTCATCCTTTTTGAAAGAGAATGGGAAAATCCAGTGGGAAATTACTTTACCCTAATTTAATTTTGGTTTTCTTTTGCATTGCCTGGAAATGATGTATCCAATATAATTCTGTCTTTGTATAGTATCTGCATAATAATGTTCCTGACCAGTATAAGCCAGGGTATACAGGGCCTGGGTTGTCACATAAGACCTAAAACTTCACTGACTGCGTATGTCTTCAAGTTTCAATTTTACAAGATAACTCTAGTCACCAAGAATATTAACCAAATCTGACTGGGAGATGTCACATGTTTTTCTTATTTTTACCTGTCTTATTTCTTGAATGTATATGTTTGCTCTGGTATATGAAACATGGGTTTGCTTGTAGGCATTTGGAAATGCTCTGCAGCTGAGTTTTATATCTATAATAATTTATGAAATAAATGACAAAAAGTTCCTTCTTGTAGCACATTTAGGTATCCCCTAATTGTTGCACATACAATGGCACATGGAGCTTTTATCATCTGTGAGATGCCTGATTGATTTTTTTCACAAATTAGATAGCTTACATTTTAAGGGGGGATTTAAAGACCAAGGAGTATATTAGTGAGTATATTTAAAAATGATCTTTGCTGTTGTATATCCATGACAGTGGTATTAGCTTTAAGTGCAGATGCCTATTACATGGATTTTATTTTTGCATTCCTTTTTGTCTGTATTTGCATTTTCTCAGTAATGTGACCAGATGTCTCAAACAATATATTTCTGAGTTTTTAGTTAACTATAACTTAGTTACTGACATTTTTTGCTTTGAGGTAGAGCTTTGTAAAGTTTTTGCAGTTTGTAAAACATTACTGCTAGTTCATCTACTTCTGTCAGAGAACTGGAGTAACACTGTGATGAGAGCTGCTTAAATTCATGCCACTGCATGACAGTGTGCTATCACATCTGGCAAGTATTTCATTATAGTGTCTTCCAGATTTGAACCTATTTTTAGCTGAGGTTTTAAGATCCCTGAGAAAAAGCATCTGCTAGAATGAATTGGTGGACAGCTTAATTGTTTATATTTGTTGTGCAATAATAATGATAATGTGCATAATAATGTGCAAAATATGATCAACTTCAAGAAGTAGAAATGTGCAAAGATCAGTTATGATCTGTAAACTTTTTGGCACTTTGGAATATTCCTTTGGCTTGGCATCTGAGTGCTTGCTGGAATGTATGCCTTTAAATTAAAATGTATGCTGGAATGTATGCCTTTAAATTAAAATGTTGTACTGCCTTTCAGATTGTAGTCCATTTGTCTTCTGCTGTAATATTATTCACCAGTTACTGAAAAATTCCTTGGGGTTTCTGTTACTCTGGTTATCCTTTCTGTTTATGCTGTGAAAACTCTGTTGATATTCCCAAATTCTTGCAAAGTGATAAAATCCTTTGAAGTTTTTGCATCTTCCCCCAAATAGAGCAATTTGTTTAGTGGTATTTTACCCTTTTGTTTTGTTTTACAGTCTTGAAGATTGATGTTCAAATTTCTCCCTTTATCTCCCACATTATTTTGAATTCTTTCTTGTCCTTGGTGTCAAGATTCTATTTAGCCTTCAAACTTGACTAACTTTTGCTTGCCAGCAAATAATTCCTAAGATTTCTAGTCCTTCTGAATGTCCTTTGGTAGCCCCAAAATGTAATACAGTCTGAAAGAGCTCAGAGTCTTTAATTTTAAAATACCAACAGTTTAATTCCATAAAGAGATCAAAGAGATCAAATCCAGTGTCCTTCGCGTTATCAACACCATGCTCTAACCAGCTGAGCTAAACTTGGGGTCAATAAATTATATACAGAGAACCAGGCAGATTCCCAGACAAGAAAACTCATAGTAGAACAGATAATAAATAGTGATGAAGTCAATGTTTCAAATTTTATTATGCTTTTCTTGGTTATATTTTGATTGATCTTGAAAATCAGTATTTTTTGCCAGAGTTTGAAGCATGTATTTTTTTTTTTACTATTTTCTATTTTAATGGTGAAATATTTTCTGAAACTTCCCAAACTTTATGAAACATTTCAAAAGAAGTATGCCTCTCCTGTTTAATACTGTTAATCAGCAGATTCTCTGTGCCTGCTCTGGGCTTTGTAGATGTCCCTCTGTGCAAAGCTGCCTGGGCACTTACCTGTGCTTTCAGAGGCAGTATCACAGCATCAGCACACACTTTCCAGCTGGTTTCAGCCAACTGAACCACAACCAGTTGCACATCAACTTTGGCAGCATCAGAACGAACGTATGCTGTGGCTTGATAACCTTGATTTCTGCTGTCACTCCTCACTGCCTGTGGGACGATGGTAATGCCAGGTGGAATTGCGACTCCCAGGAAGTTGTGCTGAAAAAGAGCCCCTGACCATCTGTGTTTAAGGATTCCTGTGCATTCACCAGAGAACCTGCAGAACAAAAAATGTGCACAGAAACCAGGCAGCAGCCATTGTCCTTCATCACTTAGGCTTGAAGTACATATTTCTATATCGAGAAAAGTTAAGGATGAACATGGTTGGAAGCATAATTATTTACAAGGCATCCAAAGGGGAGCGCAAAACTGCCACAACATCCCTGCCTCCACGACTTTATCCTTGGCAGCAGACCTAGGGCAGGCCTGCTTTTCCTGCCTAGGGTTAGGGTTAGGGTTAGGGTTACGCCTAGGGTTAGCATCTCGGAAACCACAAAGGCCCCAGCTCCAGGCACACTGCAGCTGCAAAAGGCATCCCAAGGGGAGCACAAACCTGCCACAACATCCCTGCCTCCACGGCTTCTTCCTTGGCAGCAGCCATAGGCCAGGCCTCCTTTTCCTGCCTAGGGTTAGGGTTAGGGTTACGCCTAGGGTTACCACCTCGGAAACCACAAAGCCCCCAGCTCCAAGGACACTACAGTTGAAAGAGGCATCCCAAGGGGAGCGCAAAACTGCCACAACATCCCTGCCTCCACAGCTTTTTCCTTGGCAGCAGCCCTAGGCCAGGCCTGCTTTTCCTGTCTAGGGTTAGGGTTAGGGTTACGCCTAGGGTTAGCATCTCGGAAACCACAAAGCCCCCAGCTCCAGGCACACTGCAGCTGCAAAAGGCATCCCAAGGGGAGCGCAAAACTGCCACAACATCCCTGCCTCCATGGCTTTTTCCTTGGAAGCAGCCATAGGCCAGGCCGGCTTTTCCTGCCAAGGGTTAGGGTCAGGGTTAGGGTTAAGGTTGGGGTTAGGGTTGGGGTTAGGGTTAGGGTTAGGGTTAGGGTTAAGCCTAGGGTTACCATCTAAGAAAGCACAAAGCCCCCAGCTCCAAGCACACTGCAGCTGCAAAAGGCGTCCCAAGGGGAGTCCAGAACTGCCACAAAATCGCTGCCTCCACGGCTTTTTCCTTGGCAGCAGCCATAGCCCAGGCCTGCATTTCCTGCCTAGGGTTAGGGTTAGGGTTACGCCTAGGGTTACCATCTCGGAAACCACAAAGCCCCCAGCTCCAAGCACACTGCAGCTGCAAAAGACATCCAAAGGGGAGCGCAAAACTGCTACAACATCCCTGCCTCCACGGCTTTTTCCTTGGCAGCAGCCATAGGCCAGGCCTGCTTTTCCTGCCTAGGGTTAGGGTTAGGGTTAGTGTTACGCCTAGGGTTAGCATCTCGGAAACCACAAAGCCCCCAACTCCAGGCACACTGCAGCTGCAAAAGGCATCCCAAGGGGAGCGCAAAACTGCCACAACATCCCTGCCTCCACGCCTTTTTCCTTGGCAGCAGCTATAGCCAAGGCCTGCTTTTCCTGCCTAGGGTTAGGGTTAGGGATAGGGTTAGGGTTAGGGTTAGGGTTAGGGTTACGCCTAGGGTTAGCATCTCGGAAACCACAAAGCCCCCAGCTCCAGGCACACTGCAGCTGCAAAAGGCATCCCAAGGGGAGCGCAAAACTGCCACAACATCCCTGCCTCAATGGCTTTTTCCTTGGCAGCAGCCATAGGCCAGGCCTGCTTTTCCTGCCTAGGGTTAGGGTTAGGGTTAGGGTTACGCCTAGGTTTAGCATCTCGGAAACCACAAAGCCCCCAGCTCCAGGCACACTACAGCTGCAAAAGGCATGCCAGGGTGAGCGCAAAACTGCCACAACATCCCTGCATCCACGCCTTTATCCTTGGCAGCAGCCCAAGGCCAGGCCTGCTTTTCCTGCCTAGGGTTAGGATTAGGGTTAGGGTTAGGGTTAGGGTTAGGGTTACGCCTAGGGTTAGCATCTCGGAAACCACAAAGCCCCCAGCTCCAGGCACACTACAGCTGCAAAAGGCATGCCAGTGTGAGCGCAAAACTGCCACAACATCCCTGCCTCCACGCCTTTTTACTTGGCAGCAGCCCTAGGCAAGACCTGCTGTTCCTGCCTAGGGTTAGGGTTGGGGTTAGGGTTAGGCCTAAAGTTAGCATCTCGGAAACCACAAAGCCCCCAGCTCCAGACACACTGCAGCTGCAAAAGGCATCCCAAGGGGAGCGCAAAACTGCCACAACATCCCTGCCTCCATGCCTTTTTACTTGGCAGCAGCCCTAGGCAAGACCTGCTTTTCCTGCCTAGGGTTAGGGTTAGGGTTAGGGTTAGAGTTAGGCCTAGGGTTAGCATCTCGGAAACCACAAACCCCCCAGCTCCAGGATCACTGCAGCTGCAAAAGGCATCCCAAGGGGAGCGCAAAACTGCCACAACATCCCTGCCTCCACGCCTTTTTCCTTGTCAGAAGCCATAGGCCAGACCTGCTTTTCCTGCCTAGGGTTAGGGTTAGGGTTAGGGGTAGGGTTAGGGTTAGGGTTAGGGTTGCACCTAGGGTTACCGTCTCGGAAACCAGAAAGTCTTCAGCTCCAAGCACACTGCAGCTGCAAAAGGCATCCCAAGGGGAGCGCAAAACTGCCACAACATCCCTGCCTCCACGCCTTTTGCCTTGGCAGCAGCCATAGGCCAGGCCTGCTTTTCCTGCCTAGGGTTAGGGTTAGGGTTACGCCTAGGGTTAGCATCTCGAAAACCACAAAGCCCCCAGCTCCAGGCACACTGCAACTGCAAAAGGCATCCCAAGGGGAGTGCAAAACTGCCACAACATCCCTGCCCCCACGCCTATTTCCTTGGCAGCAGCCCTAGGCCAGGCCTGCTTTTCCTGCCTAGGGTTAGGGTTAGGGTTAGGGTTACGCCTAGGGTTAGCATCTCGGAAACCACAATGCCCCCAGCTCCAGGCACAGTACAGCTGCAAAAGGCATCCCAAGGGGAGCGCAAAACTTCCACAACATCCCTGCCTCCACGCCTTTTTCCTTGGCAGCAGCCCTAGGCCAGACCTGCTGTTCCTGCCTAGGGTTAGGGTTAGGGTTAGGGTTAGGGTTAGGCCTAGGGTTAGCATCTCGGAAACCACAAAGGCCCCAGCTCCAGGCACAGTACAGCTGCAAAAGGCATCCCAAGGAGAGCGCAAAACTGCCACAACATCCCTGCCTCCATGGCTTTTTCCTTGGCAGCAGCCATAGGCCAGGCCTGCTTTTCCTGCCTAGGGTTAGGATTAGGGTTAGGGTTAGGGTTAGGGTTAGGGTTAGGCCTAGGGTTAGCATCTCGGAAACCACAAAGCCCCCAGCTCCAGGCACACTGCAGCTGCAAACGGCATCCCAAGGGGAGCGCAAAACTGCCACAACATCCCTGCCTCCACGCCTTTTTCCTTGGCAGCAGCCATAGGCCATGCCTGCTTTTCCTGCCTAGGGTTAGGGTTAGGGTTAGGGTTAGGGTTAGGGTTACGCCTAGGGTTAGCATCTCGGAAACCACAAAGCCCCCAGCTCCAGGCACAGTACAGCTGCAAAAGGCATCCCAAGGAGAGCGCAAAACTGCCACAACATCCCTGCCTCCATGGCTTTTTCCTTGGCAGCAGCCATAGGCCAGGCCTGCTTTTCCTGCCTAGGGTTAGGGTTAGGGTTAGGGTTAGGCCTAGGGTTAGCATCTCGGAAACCACAAAGCCCCCAGCTCCAGGCACACTGCAGCTGCAAACGGCATCCCAAGGGGAGCGCAAAACTGCCGCAACATCCCTGCCTCCACAGCTTTTTGCTTGGCAGCAGCCCTAGGACAGTCCTTCTTTTCCTGCGTAGGGTAAGGGTTAGGGTTAGGGGTAGGGTTAGGGTTAGGGTTAGGGTTACGCCTAGGGTTACCGTCTCGGAAACCACAAAGCCCCCAACTCCAGGCACACTGCAGCTGCAAAAGGCATCCCAAGGGGAGCGCAAAACTTCTACAAGATCCATACCTCCATGCCTTTTTACTTGGCAGCAGCCCTAGGCCAGACCTGCTTTTCCTGCCTAGGGTTAGGGTTAGGGATAGGGTTAGGGTTAGGGTTAGGGTTAGGGTTACGCCTAGGGTTAGCATCTCGGAAACCACAAAGCCCCCAGCTCCACGCACACTGCAGCTGCAAAAGGCATCCCAAGGGGAGCGCAAAACTGCCACAACATCCCTGCCTCAATGGCTTTTTTCTTGGCAGCAGCCATAGGCCAGGCCTGCTTTTCCTGCCTAGGGTTAGGGTTAGGGTTAGGGTTACGCCTAGGTTTAGCATCTCGGAAACCACAAAGCCCCCAGCTCCAGGCACACTACAGCTGCAAAAGGCATGCCAGGGTGAGCGCAAAACTGCCACAACATCCCTGCATCCACGCCTTTATCCTTGGCAGCAGCCCAAGGCCAGGCCTGCTTTTCCTGCCTAGGGTTAGGATTAGGGTTAGGGTTAGGGTTAGGGTTAGGGTTACGCCTAGGGTTAGCATCTCGGAAACCACAAAGCCCCCAGCTCCAGGCACACTACAGCTGCAAAAGGCATGCCAGTGTGAGCGCAAAACTGCCACAACATCCCTGCCTCCACGCCTTTTTACTTGGCAGCAGCCCTAGGCAAGACCTGCTGTTCCTGCCTAGGGTTAGGGTTGGGGTTAGGGTTAGGCCTAAAGTTAGCATCTCGGAAACCACAAAGCCCCCAGCTCCAGGCACACTGCAGCTGCAAAAGGCATCCCAAGGGGAGCGCAAAACTGCCACAACATCCCTGCCTCCACGACTTTTTCCTTGGCAGCAGCCATAGGCCAGGCCTGCTTTTCCTGCCTAGGGTTAGGGTTAGGGTTAGGGTTACGCCTAGGGTTACCATCTCGGAAACCACAAAGCCCCCAGCTCCAAGCACACTGCAGCTGCAAAAGGCATCCCAAGGGGAGCGCAAAACTGCCACAACATCCCTGCCTCCACGCCTTTTTCCTTGGCAGCAGCCATAGGCCAGGCCTGCTTTTCCTGCCTAGGGTTAGGGTTAGGGTTAGGGTTACGCCTAGGGTTACCATCTCGGAAACCACAAAGCCCCCAGCTCCAGGCACACTGCAGCTGCAAAAGGCATCCTAAGGGGAGCGCAAAACTGCCACAACATCCCTGCCTCCACGGCTTTTTCCTTGGCAGCTGCAGTAGGCCAGTCCTGCTTTCCCTGCCTAGGGTTAGGGTTAGGGTTAGGGTTATGCCAAGGGTTAGCATCCCAGAAACCACAAAGCCCCCAGCTCCAGGCACACTGCAGCTGCAAAAGGCATCCCAAGGGGAGCGCAAAACTGCCACAACATCCCTGCCTCCACGCCTATTTCCTTGGCAGCAGCCCTAGGCCAGGCCTGCTTTTCCTGCCTAGGGTTAGGGTTACGCCTAGGGTTAGCATCTCAGAAACCACAAAGCCCCCAGCTCCAGGCACACTGCAGCTGCAAAAGGCATCCCAAGGGGAGCGCAAAACTGCCACAACATCCCTGCCTCCATGGCTTTTTCCTTGGCAGCAGCCATAGGCCAGGCCTGCTTTTCCTGCCTAGGGTTAGGGTTAGGGTTAGGGTTAGGGTTAGGCCTAGGGTTAGCATCTCGGAAACCACAAGGCCCCCAGCTCCAAGCACACTGCAGCTGTAACAGGCATCCCAAGGAAAGTGCAAAACTGCCACAACATTCCTGTCTCCACGGCTCTTTCCTTGTCAGAAGCCATAGGCCAGGCGTGCTTTTCCTGCCTAGGGTTAGGGTTAGGGTTAGGGTTAGGGTTACGCCTAGGGTTAGCATCTCGGAAACCACAAAGCCCCCAGCTCCAGGCACACTGCAGCTGCAAAAGGCATCCCAAGGGGAGCGCAAAACTGCCACAACATCCCTGCATCCACGCCTTTTTCCTTGGCAGCAGCCATAGGCCAGGCCTGCTTTTCCTGCTAGGGTTAGGGTTAGGGTTAGGGTTAGGGTTAGGGTTAGGCCTAGGGTTAGCATCTCGGAAACCACAAAGCCCCCAGCTCCAGGGACACTGCAGCTGCAAAAGGCATCCCAAGGGGAGCGCAAAACTGCCACAACATCCCTGCCTCCACGCCTTTTTCCTTGGCAGCAGCTATAGCCAAGGCCTGCTTTTCCTGCCTAGGGTTAGGGTTAGGGTTAGGGTTAGGGTTAGGGATACGCCTAGGGTTAGCATCTCGGAAACCACAAAGCCCCCAGCTCCAGGCACACTGCAGCTGCAAAAGGCATCCCAAGGGGAGCGCAAAACTGCCACAACATCCCTGCCTCCATGCCTTTTTACTTGGCAGCAGCCCTAGGCAAGACCAGCTTTTCCTGCCTAGGGTTAGGGTTAGGGTTAGGGTTAGAGTTAGGCCTAGGGTTAGCATCTCGGAAACCACAAACCCCCCAGCTCCAGGATCACTGCAGCTGCAAAAGGCATCCCAAGGGGAGCGCAAAACTTCCACAACATCCCTGCCCCCATGCCTTTTTCCTTGGCAGCAGCCATAGGCCAGGCCTGCTTTTCCTGCTAGGGTTAGGGTTAGGGTTAGGGTTAGGGTTAGGGTTAGGGTTACGCCTAGGGTTAGCATCTCGGAAACCACAAAGCCCCCAGCTCCAGGCACAGTACAGCTGCAAAAGGCATCCCAAGGAGAGCGCAAAACTGCCACAACATCCCTGCCTCCATGGCTTTTTCCTTGGCAGCAGCCATAGGCCAGGCCTGCTTTTCCTGCCTAGGGTTAGGGTTAGGGTTAGGGTTAGGGTTAGGGTTAGGGTTAGGCCTAGGGTTAGCATCTCGGAAACCACAAAGCCCCCAGCTCCAGGCACACTGCAGCTGCAAACGGCATCCCAAGGGGAGCGCAAAACTGCCACAACATCCCTGCCTCCACGGCTTTTTCCTTGGCAGCAGCTATAGCCAGGCCTGCTTTTCCTGTCTAGGGTTAGGGTTAGGGTTAGGGTTAGAGGTAGGGTTACGCCTAGGGTTAGGATCTCGGAAACCACAAAGGCCCCAGCTCCAGGCACACTGCAGCTGCAAAAGGCATCCCAAGGGGAGCGCAAAAGTGCAACAACATCCCTGCCTCCACGCCTTTATACTTGGCAGCAGCCATAGGCCATGCCTGCTTTTCCTGCCTAGGGTTAGGGTTAGGGTTAGGGTTAGGGTTAGGGTTACGCCTAGGGTTAGCATCTCGGAAACCACAAAGCCCCCAGCTCCAGGCACAGTACAGCTGCACAAGACATCCCAAGGAGAGCGCAAAACTGCCACAACATCCCTGCCTCCATGGCTTTTTCCTTGGCAGCAGCCATAGGCCAGGCCTGCTTTTCCTGCCTAGGGTTAGGGTTAGGGTTAGGGTTAGGGTTAGGCCTAGGGTTAGCATCTCGGAAACCACAAAGCCCCCAGCTCCAGGCACACTGCAGCTGCAAACGGCATCCCAAGGGGAGCGCAAAACTGCCGCAACATCCCTGCCTCCACAGCTTTATGCTTGGCAGCAGCCCTAGGCCTGTCCTTTATTTCCTGCGTAGGGTAAGGGTTAGGGTTAGGGGTAGGGTTAGGGTTAGGGTTAGGGTTACGCCTAGGGTTAGCATCTCGGAAACCACAAAGGCCCCAGCTCCAGGCACACTGCAGCTGCAAAAGGCATCCCAAGGGGAGCGCAAAACTGCCACAAAATCCCTGCCTCCATGGCTTTTTCCTTGGAAGCAGCAGTAGGCCAGTCCTGCTTTCCCTGCCTAAGGTTAGGGTTAGGGTTAGGGTTAGGGTTAGGGTTAGGGTTAGGGTTAGCGTTAGGGTTAGGGTTAGGGTTATGCCAAGGGTTAGCATCCCAGAAACCACAAAGCCCCCAGCTCCAGGCACACTGCAGCTGCAAAAGGCATCCCAAGGGGAGCGCAAAACTGCCACAACATCCCTGCCTCCACGCCTTTTTCCTTGACAGCAGCCATAGGCCAGGCCTGCTTTTCCTGCCTAGGGTTAGGGTTAGGGTTACGCCTAGGGTTAGCATCTCGAAAACCACAAAGCCCCCAGCTCCAGGCACACTGCAACTGCAAAAGGCATCCCAAGGGGAGTGAAAAACTGCCACAACATCCCTGCCCCCACGCCTATTTCCTTGGCAGCAGCCCTAGGCCAGGCCTGCTTTTCCTGCCTAGGGTTAGGGTTAGGGTTAGGGTTACGCCTAGGGTTAGCATCTCGGAAACCACAATGCCCCCAGCTCCAGGCACAGTACAGCTGCAAAAGGCATCCCAAGGGGAGCGCAAAACTGCCACAACATCCCTGCCTCCACGCCTTTTTCCTTGGCAGCAGCCCTAGGCCAGACCTGCTGTTCCTGCCTAGGGTTAGGGTTAGGGTTAGGGTTAGGGTTACGCCTAGGGTTAGCATCTCGGAAACCACAAAGCCCCCAGCTCCAGGCACACTGCAGCTGCAAAAGGCATCCCAAGGGGAGCGCAAAACTGCCACAACATCCCTGTCTCCATGGCTTTTTCCTTGGCAGCAGCCATAGGCCAGGCCTGCTTTTCCTGCCTAGGGTTAGGGTTAGGGTTACGCCTAGGGGTAGCATCTCGTAAACCACAAAGCCCCCAGCTCCAGGCACTCTGCAGCTGCAAAAGTCATCCCAAGGGGAGCGCAAAACTGCCACAACATCCCTGCCTCAATGGCTTTTTCCTTGGCAGCAGCCATAGGCCAGGCCTGCTTTTCCTGCCTAGGGTTAGGGTTAGGGTTAGGGTTAGGGTTAGGGTTAGGGTTACGCCTAGGGTTACCGTCTCGGAAACCACAAAGCCCCCAGCTCCAGGCACACTGCAGCTGCAAAAGGCATCCCAAGGAGAGCGCAAAACTGCCACAACATCCCTGCCTCTATGGCTTTTTCCTTGGCAGCAGCCATAGGCCAGGCCTGCTTTTCCTGCCTAGGGTTAGGGTTAGGGTTAGGGTTAGGGTTACGCCTAGGGTTAGCATCTCGGAAACCACAAAGCCCCCAGCTCCAGGCACACTGCAGCTGCAAAAGGCATCCCAAGGGGAGCGCAAAACTGCCACAACATCCCTGCCTCAATGGCTTTTTCCTTGGCAGCAGCCATAGGCCAGGCCTGCTTTTCCTGCCTAGGGTTAGGGTTAGGGTTAGGGTTAGGGTTAGGGTTAGGGTTACGCCTAGGGTTAGCATCTCGGAAACCACAAAGCCCCCAGCTCCAGGCACACTGCAGCTGCAAAAGGCATCCCAAGGAGAGCGCAAAACTGCCACAACATCCCTGCCTCTATGGCTTTTTCCTCGGCAGCAGCCATAGGCCAGGCCTGCTTTTCCTGCCTAGGGTTAGGGTTAGGGTTAGGGTTAGGGTTACGCCTAGGGTTAGCATCTCGGAAACCACAAAGCCCCCAGCTCCAGGCACACTGCAGCTGCAAAAGGCATCCCAAGGGGAGCGCAAAACTGCCACAAAATCCCTGCCTCCACGCCTTTTTCCTTGGCAGCAGCTATAGCCAAGGCCTGCTTTTCCTGCCTAGGGTTAGGGTTAGGGTTAGGGTTAGGGTTAGGGTTACGCCTAGGGTTAGCATCTTGGAAACCAAAAAGCCCCCAGCTCCAGGCACACTGCAGCTGCAAAAGGCATCCCAAGGGGAGCGCAAAACTGCCACAAAATCCCTGCCTCCATGGCTTTTTCCTTGGCAGCAGCCATAGGCCAGGCCTGCTTTCCCTGCCTAGGGTTAGGGTTAGGGTTAGGGTTAGGGTAAGGCCTAGGGTTAGCATCTCGGAAACCACAAAGCCCCCAGCTCCAGGCACACTGCAGCTGCAAAAGGCATCCCAAGGGGAGCGCAAAACTGCCACAACATCCCTGCCTCCACGGCTTTTTCCTTGGCAGCAGCCATAGGCCAGGCCTGCTTTCCCTGCCTAGGGTTAGGGTTAGGGTTAGGGTTAGGGTTACGCCTAGGGTTAGCATCTCGGAAACCACAAAGCCCCCAGCTCCAGGCACACTGCAGCTGCAAAAGGTATCCCAAGGGGAGCGCAAAACTGCCACAACATCCCTGCCTCCATGGCTTTTTCCTTGGCAGCACCTATAGCCAAGGCCTGCTTTTCCTGCCTAGGGTTAGGGTTAGGGTTAGGGTTATGGTTGCGCCTATGGTTAGCATCTTGGAAACCAAAAAGCCCCCAGCTACAGGCACACTGCAGCTGCAAAAGGCATCCCAAGGGGAGCGCAAAACTGCCACAACATCCCTGCTTCCACGCCTTTTTACTTGGCAGCAGTCCTAGGGAAGACCTGCTGTTCCTGCCTAGGATAAGGGTTAGGGTTAGGGTTAGGGTTACGCCTAGGGTTAGCATCTCGGAAACCACAAAGCCCCCAGCTCCAAGCACACTGCAGCTGCAAAAGGCATCCCAAGGGGAGCGCAAAACTGCCACAACATCCCTTCCTCCACGCCTTTTTCCTTGGCAGCACCCATAAGCCAGGCCTGCTTTTCCTGCATAGGGTTAGGGTTAGGGTTAGGGTTAGGGTTAGGGTTAGGGTTAGGGTAAGGGTTAGGGTTACGCCTAGGGTTAGCATGTTGGAAACCAAAAAGGCCCCAGCTCCAGGCACACTGCAGCTGCAAAAGGCATCCCAAGGGGAGCGCAAAACTGCCACAACATCCCTGCCTCCACGGCTTTTTCCTTGCCAGGAGCAGTAGGCCAGTACTGCTTTCCCTGCCTAGGGTTAGGGTTAGGGTTAGGGTTACGCCTAGGGTTAGCATCTCGGAAACCACAAAGGCCCCAGCTCCAGGCACACTGCAGCTGCAAAAGGCATCCCAAGGGGAGCGCAAAACTGCCACAACATCCCTGCCTCCACGCCTTTTTCCTTGGCAGCAGCCATAGGCCAGGCCTGCTTTTCCTGCTAGGGTTAGGGTTAGGGTTAGGGTTAGGGTTAGGGTTAGGGTTAGGCCTAGGGTTAGCATCTCGGAAACCACAAAGCCCCCAGCTCCAGGGACACTGCAGCTGCAAAATGCATCCCAAGGGGAGCGCAAAACTGCCACAACATCCCTGCCTCCACGCCTTTTTCCTTGGCAGCAGCTATAGCCAAGGCCTGCTTTTCCTGCCTAGGGTTAGGGTTAGGGTTAGGGTTAGGGTTAGGGTTAGGGTTACGCCTAGGGTTAGCATCTCGGAAACCACAAAGCCCCCAGCTCCAGGCACACTGCAGCTGCAAAAGGCATCCCAAGGGGAGCGCAAAACTGCCACAAAATCCCTGCCTCCATGGCTTTTTCCTTGGCAGCAGCCATAGGCCAGGCCTGCTTTTCCTTCCTAGGGTTAGGGTTAGGGTTACGCCTAGGGTTAGCATCTTGTAAACCACAAAGCCCCCAGCTCCAGGCACACTGCAGCTGCAAAAGTCATCCCAAGGGGAGCGCAAAACTGCCACAACATCCCTGCCTCCACGCCTTTTTCCTTGGCAGCAGCCATAGGCCAGGCCTGCTTTTCCTGCCTAGGGTTAGGGTTAGGGATAGGGTTAGGGTTAGGGTTAGGGTTACGCCTAGGGTTAGCATCTCGGAAACCACAAAGCCCCCAGCTCCAGGCACACTGCAGCTGCAAAAGGCATCCCAAGGAGAGCGCAAAACTGCCACAACATCCCTGCCTCTATGGCTTTTTCCTCGGCAGCAGCCATAGGCCAGGCCTGCTTTTCCTGCCTAGGGTTAGGGTTAGGGTTAGGGTTAGGGTTACGCCTAGGGTTAGCATCTCGGAAACCACAAAGCCCCCAGCTCCAGGCACACTGCAGCTGCAAAAGGCATCCCAAGGGGAGCGCAAAACTGCCACAAAATCCCTGCCTCCACGCCTTTTTCCTTGGCAGCAGCTATAGCCAAGGCCTGCTTTTCCTGCCTAGGGTTAGGGTTAGGGTTAGGGTTAGGGTTACGCCTAGGGTTAGCATCTTGGAAACCAAAAAGCCCCCAGCTCCAGGCACACTGCAGCTGCAAGAGGCATCCCAAGGGGAGCGCAAAACTGCCACAACATCCCTGCCTCCACGGCTTTTTCCTTGGCTGAAGCCCTAGGCAAAACCTGCTGTTCATGCCTAGGGTTAGGGTTAGGGTTAGGGTTAGGGTTAGGCCTAGGGTTAGCATCTCGGAAACCACAAAGCCCCCAGCTCCAGGCCCATTGCTGCTGCAAAAGGCATCCCAAGGGGAGTCCAAAACTGCCACAACATCCTTGCCTCCACGGGTTTTTCCTTGTCAGAAGCCATAGGCCAGGCCTGCTTTTCCTGCCTAGGGTTAGGGTTAGGGTTAGGGTTAGGGTTAGGGTTACGCCTAGGGTTAGGATCTCGGAAACCACAAACCCCCCAGCTCCAGGCACACTGCAGCTGCAAAAGGCATCCCAAGGGGAGCGCAAAACTGCCACAACATCCCTGCCTCCACGGCTTTTTCCTTGGCAGCAGCCATAGGCCAGGCCTGCTTTTCCTGCCTAGGGTTAGGGTTAGGGTTAGGGTTAGGGTTAGGCCTAGGGTTAGCATCTCGGAAACCACAAAGCCCCCAGCTCCAGGCACACTGCAGCTGCAAAAGGCATCCCAAGGGGAGCGCAAAACTGCCACAACATCCCTGTCTCCATGGCTTTTTCCTTGGCAGCAGCAGTAGGCCAGTCCTGCTTTCCCTGCCTAGGGTTAGGGTTAGGGTTACGCCTAGGGTTAGCATCTCGGAAACCACAAAGGCCCCAGCTCCAGGCACACTGCAGCTGCAAAAGGCATCCCAAGGGGAGCGCAAAACTGCCACAACATCCCTGCCTCCACGCCTTTTTCCTTGGCAGCAGCTATAGCCAAGGCCTGCTTTTCCTGCCTAGGGTTAGGGTTAGGGTTAGGGTTAGGGTTAGGGTTAGGGTTACGCCTAGGGTTAGCATCTCGGAAACCACAAAGCCCCCAGCTCCAGGCACACTGCAGCTGCAAAAGGCATCCCAAGGGGAGCGCAAAACTGCCACAACATCCCTGCCTCCATGCCTTTTTACTTGGCAGCAGCCCTAGGCAAGACCTGCTGTTCCTGCCTAGGGTTAGGGTTAGGGTTAGGATTAGAGTTAGGCCTAGGGTTAGCATCTCGGAAACCACAAAGCCCCCAACTCCAGGCACACTGCAGCTGCAAAAGGCATCCCAAGGGGAGCGCAAAACTGCCACAACATCCCTGCCTCCACGCCTTTTTCCTTGTCAGAAGCCATAGGCCAGACCTGCTTTTCCTGCCTAGGGTTAGGGTTAGGGTTAGGGGTAGGGTTAGGGTTAGGGTTAGGGTTGCACCTAGGGTTACCGTCTCGGAAACCACAAAGTCCCCAGCTCCAAGCACACTGCAGCTGCAAAAGGCATCCCAAGGGGAGCGCAAAACTGCCACAACATCCCTGCCTCCATGGCTTTTTCCTTGGAAGCAGCAGTAGGAAAGTCGTGCTTTCCCTGCCTAGGGTTAGGGTTAGGGTTAGGGTTAGGGTTAGGGTTAGGGTTAGGGTTAGGGTTAGGGTTAGGGTTAGGGTTAGGGTTAGGGTTATGCCAAGGGTTAGCATCCCAGAAACCACAAAGCCCCCAGCTCCAGGCACACTGCAGCTGCAAAAGGCATCCCAAGGGGAGCGCAAAACTGCCACAACATCCCTGTCTCCATGGCTTTTTCCTTGGCAGCAGCCATAGGCCAGGCCTGCTTTTCCTGCCTAGGGTTAGGGTTAGGGTTACGCCTAGGGGTGGCATCTCGTAAACCACAAAGCCCCCAGCTCCAGGCACTCTGCAGCTGCAAAAGTCATCCCAAGGGGAGCGCAAAACTGCCACAACATCCCTGCCTCAATGGCTTTTTCCTTGGCAGCAGCCATAGGCCAGGCCTGCTTTTCCTGCCTAGGGTTAGGGTTAGGGTTAGGGTTAGGGTTACGCCTAGGGTTAGCATCTCGGAAACCACAAAGCCCCCAGCTCCAGGCACACTGCAGCTGCAAAAGGCATCCCAAGGGGAGCGCAAAACTGCCACAACATCCCTGCCTCCACGCCTTTTTCCTTGGCAGCAGCCATAGGCCAGGCCTGCTTTTCCTGCCTAGGGTTAGGGTTAGGGTTAGGGTTAGGGTTAGGGTTAGGGTTACGCCTAGGGTTAGCATCTCGGAAACCACAAAGCCCCCAGCTCCAGGCACACTGCAGCTGCAAAAGGCATCCCAAGGAGAGCGCAAAACTGCCACAACATCCCTGCCTCTATGGCTTTTTCCTCGGCAGCAGCCATAGGCCAGGCCTGCTTTTCCTGCCTAGGGTTAGGGTTAGGGTTAGGGTTAGGGTTACGCCTAGGGTTAGCATCTTGGAAACCAAAAAGCCCCCAGCTCCAGGCACACTGCAGCTGCAAAAGGCATCCCAAGGGGAGCGCAAAACTGCCACAAAATCCCTGCCTCCATGGCTTTTTCCTTGGCAGCAGCCATAGGCCAGGCCTGCTTTCCCTGCCTAGGGTTAGGGTTAGGGTTAGGGTTAGGGTTAGGCCTAGGGTTAGCATCTCGGAAACCACAAAGCCCCCAGCTCCAGGCACACTGCAGCTGCAAAAGGCATCCCAAGGGGAGCGCAAAACTGCCACAACATCCCTGCCTCCACGGCTTTTTCCTTGGCAGCAGCCATAGGCCAGGCCTGCTTTCCCTGCCTAGGGTTAGGGTTAGGGTTAGGGTTAGGGTTACGCCTAGGGTTAGCATCTCGGAAACCACAAAGCCCCCAGCTCCAGGCCCATTGCTGCTGCAAAAGGCATCCCAAGGGGAGTACAAAACTGCCACAACATCCTTGCCTCCACGGGTTTTTCCTTGTCAGAAGCCATAGGCCGGGCCTGCTTTTCCTGCCTAGGGTTAGGGTTAGGGTTAGGGTTAGGGTTAGGGTTACGCCTAGGGTTAGCATCTCGGAAACCACAAAGCCCCCAGCTCCAGGCACACTGCAGCTGCAAAAGGTATCCCAAGGGGAGCGCAAAACTGCCACAACATCCCTGCCTCCATGGCTTTTTCCTTGGCAGCACCTATAGCCAAGGCCTGCTTTTCCTGCCTAGGGTTAGGGTTAGGGTTAGGGTTATGGTTGCGCCTATGGTTAGCATCTTGGAAACCAAAAAGCCCCCAGCTACAGGCACACTGCAGCTGCAAAAGGCATCCCAAGGGGAGCGCAAAACTGCCACAACATCCCTGCTTCCACGCCTTTTTACTTGGCAGCAGTCCTAGGGAAGACCTGCTGTTCCTGCCTAGGATAAGGGTTAGGGTTAGGGTTAGGGTTACGCCTAGGGTTAGCATCTCGGAAACCACAAAGCCCCCAGCTCCAAGCACACTGCAGCTGCAAAAGGCATCCCAAGGGGAGCGCAAAACTGCCACAACATCCCTTCCTCCACGCCTTTTTCCTTGGCAGCACCCATAAGCCAGGCCTGCTTTTCCTGCATAGGGTTAGGGTTAGGGTTAGGGTTAGGGTTAGGGTTAGGGTTAGGGTAAGGGTTAGGGTTACGCCTAGGGTTAGCATGTTGGAAACCAAAAAGGCCCCAGCTCCAGGCACACTGCAGCTGCAAAAGGCATCCCAAGGGGAGCGCAAAACTGCCACAACATCCCTGCCTCCACGGCTTTTTCCTTGCCAGGAGCAGTAGGCCAGTACTGCTTTCCCTGCCTAGGGTTAGGGTTAGGGTTAGGGTTACGCCTAGGGTTAGCATCTCGGAAACCACAAAGGCCCCAGCTCCAGGCACACTGCAGCTGCAAAAGGCATCCCAAGGGGAGCGCAAAACTGCCACAACATCCCTGCATCCACGCCTTTTTCCTTGGCAGCAGCCATAGGCCAGGCCTTCTTTTCCTGCTAGGGTTAGGGTTAGGGTTAGGGTTAGGGTTAGGGTTAGGGTTAGGCCTAGGGTTAGCATCTCGGAAACCACAAAGCCCCCAGCTCCAGGGACACTGCAGCTGCAAAATGCATCCCAAGGGGAGCGCAAAACTGCCACAACATCCCTGCCTCCACGCCTTTTTCCTTGGCAGCAGCTATAGCCAAGGCCTGCTTTTCCTGCCTAGGGTTAGGGTTAGGGTTAGGGTTAGGGTTAGGGTTACGCCTAGGGTTAGCATCTCGGAAACCACAAAGCCCCCAGCTCCAGGCACACTGCAGCTGCAAAAGGCATCCCAAGGGGAGCGCAAAACTGCCACAAAATCCCTGCCTCCATGGCTTTTTCCTTGGCAGCAGCCATAGGCCAGGCCTGCTTTTCCTGCCTAGGGTTAGGGTTAGGGTTACGCCTAGGGTTAGCATCTTGTAAACCACAAAGCCCCCAGCTCCAGGCACACTGCAGCTGCAAAAGTCATCCCAAGGGGAGCGCAAAACTGCCACAACATCCCTGCCTCCACGCCTTTTTCCTTGGCAGCAGCCATAGGCCAGGCCTGCTTTTCCTGCCTAGGGTTAGGGTTAGGGATAGGGTTAGGGTTAGGGTTAGGGTTACGCCTAGGGTTAGCATCTCGGAAACCACAAAGCCCCCAGCTCCAGGCACACTGCAGCTGCAAAAGGCATCCCAAGGAGAGCGCAAAACTGCCACAACATCCCTGCCTCTATGGCTTTTTCCTCGGCAGCAGCCATAGGCCAGGCCTGCTTTTCCTGCCTAGGGTTAGGGTTAGGGTTAGGGTTAGGGTTACGCCTAGGGTTAGCATCTCGGAAACCACAAAGCCCCCAGCTCCAGGCACACTGCAGCTGCAAAAGGCATCCCAAGGGGAGCGCAAAACTGCCACAAAATCCCTGCCTCCACGCCTTTTTCCTTGGCAGCAGCTATAGCCAAGGCCTGCTTTTCCTGCCTAGGGTTAGGGTTAGGGTTAGGGTTAGGGTTACGCCTAGGGTTAGCATCTTGGAAACCAAAAAGCCCCCAGCTCCAGGCACACTGCAGCTGCAAGAGGCATCCCAAGGGGAGCGCAAAACTGCCACAACATCCCTGCCTCCACGGCTTTTTCCTTGGCTGAAGCCCTAGGCAAAACCTGCTGTTCATGCCTAGGGTTAGGGTTAGGGTTAGGGTTAGGGTTAGGCCTAGGGTTAGCATCTCGGAAACCACAAAGCCCCCAGCTCCAGGCCCATTGCTGCTGCAAAAGGCATCCCAAGGGGAGTCCAAAACTGCCACAACATCCTTGCCTCCACGGGTTTTTCCTTGTCAGAAGCCATAGGCCAGGCCTGCTTTTCCTGCCTAGGGTTAGGGTTAGGGTTAGGGTTAGGGTTAGGGTTACGCCTAGGGTTAGGATCTCGGAAACCACAAACCCCCCAGCTCCAGGCACACTGCAGCTGCAAAAGGCATCCCAAGGGGAGCGCAAAACTGCCACAACATCCCTGCCTCCACGGCTTTTTCCTTGGCAGCAGCCATAGGCCAGGCCTGCTTTTCCTGCCTAGGGTTAGGGTTAGGGTTAGGGTTAGGGTTAGGCCTAGGGTTAGCATCTCGGAAACCACAAAGCCCCCAGCTCCAGGCACACTGCAGCTGCAAAAGTCATCCCAAGGGGAGCGCAAAACTGCCACAACATCCCTGTCTCCATGGCTTTTTCCTTGGCAGCAGCAGTAGGCCAGTCCTGCTTTCCCTGCCTAGGGTTAGGGTTAGGGTTAGGGTTAGGGTTACGCCTAGGGTTAGCATCTCGGAAACCACAAAGGCCCCAGCTCCAGGCACACTGCAGCTGCAAAAGGCATCCCAAGGGGAGCGCAAAACTGCCACAACATCCCTGCCTCCACGCCTTTTTCCTTGGCAGCAGCTATAGCCAAGGCCTGCTTTTCCTGCCTAGGGTTAGGGTTAGGGTTAGGGTTAGGGTTAGGGTTAGGGTTAGGGTTACGCCTAGGGTTAGCATCTCGGAAACCACAAAGCCCCCAGCTCCAGGCACACTGCAGCTGCAAAAGGCATCCCAAGGGGAGCGCAAAACTGCCACAACATCCCTGCCTCCATGGCTTTTTCCTTGGAAGCTGCAGTAGGAAAGTCGTGCTTTCCCTGCCTAGGGTTAGGGTTAGGGTTAGGGTTAGGGTTAGGGTTAGGGTTAGGGTTAGGGTTAGGGTTAGGGTTAGGGTTAGGGTTATGCCAAGGGTTAGCATCCCAGAAACCACAAAGCCCCCAGCTCCAGGCACACTGCAGCTGCAAAAGGCATCCCAAGGGGAGCGCAAAACTGCCACAACATCCCTGCCTCCACGCCTTTTTCCTTGGCAGCAGCCATAGGCCAGGCCTGCTTTTCCTGCCTAGGGTTAGGGTTAGGGTTACGCCTAGGGTTAGCATCTCGAAAACCACAAAGCCCCCAGCTCCAGGCACACTGCAGCTGCAAACGGCATCCCAAGGGGAGCGCAAAACTGCCACAACATCCCTGCCTCCACGCCTTTTTCCTTGACAGCAGCTATAGCCAAGGCCTGCTTTTCCTGCCTAGGTTTAGGGTTAGGGTTAGGGTTAGGGTTAGGGTTACGCCTAGGGTTAGGATCTCGGAAACCACAAAGGCCCCAGCTCCAGGCACACTGCAGCTGCAAAAGGCATCCCAAGGGGAGCGCAAAAGTGCCACAACATCCCTGCCTCCACGCCTTTGTACTTGGCAGCAGCCATAGGCCATGCCTGCTTTTCCTGCCTAGGGTTAGGGTTAGGGTTAGGGTTAGGGTTAGGGTTAGGGTTACGCCTAGGGTTAGCATCTCGGAAACCACAAAGCCCCCAGCTCCAGGCACAGTACAGCTGCAAAAGGCATCCCAAGGAGAGCGCAAAACTGCCACAACATCCCTGCCTCCATGGCTTTTTCCTTGGCAGCAGCCATAGGCCAGGCCTGCTTTTCCTGCCTAGGGTTAGGGTTAGGGTTAGGGTTAGGGTTACGCCTAGGGTTACCGTCTCGGAAACCAGAAAGTCCCCAGCTCCAAGCACACTGCAGCTGCAAAAGGCATCCCAAGGGGAGTCCTAAACTGCCACAACATCCCTGCCTCCATGGCTTTTTCCTTGGCAGCAGCAGTAGGCCAGTCCTGCTTTGCCTGCCTAGGGTTAGGGTTAGGGTTAGGGTTACGCCTAGGGTTAGCATCTCGAAAACCACAAAGCCCCCAGCTCCAGGCACACTGCAGCTGCAAAAGGCATCCCAAGGGGAGTGAAAAACTGCCATAACATCCCTGCCCCCACGCCTATTTCCTTGGCAGCAGCCCTAGGCCAGGCCTGCTTTTCCTGCCTAGGGTTAGGGTTAGGGTTAGGGTTACGCCTAGGGTTAGCATCTCGGAAACCACAAAGCCCCCAGCTCCAGGCACAGTACAGCTGCAAAAGGCATCTCAAGGGGAGCGCAAAACTTCCACAACATCCCTGCCTCCACGCCTTTTTCCTTGGCCGCAGCCCTAGGCCAGACCTGCTGTTCCTGCCTAGGGTTAGGGTTAGGGTTACGCCTAGGGTTAGCATCTCGGAAACCACAAAGCCCCCAGCTCCAGGCACACTGCAGCTGCAAAAGGCATCCCAAGGGGAGTGCAAAACTGCCACAAAATCCCTGCCTCCATGGCTTTTTCCTTGGCAGCAGCCATAGGCCAGGCCTGCTTTTCCTTCCTAGGGTTAGGGTTAGGGTTACGCCTAGGGTTAGCATCTCGTAAACCACAAAGCCCCCAGCTCCAGGCACACTGCAGCTGCAAAAGTCATCCCAAGGGGAGCGCAAAACTGCCACAACATCCCTGCCTCAATGGCTTTTTCCTTGGCAGCAGCCATAGGCCAGGCCTGCTTTTCCTGCCTAGGGTTAGGGTTAGGGTTAGGGTTAGGGTTAGGGTTAGGGTTACGCCTAGGGTTAGCATCTCGGAAACCACAAAGCCCCCAGCTCCAGGCACACTGCAGCTGCAAAAGTCATCCCAAGGGGAGCGCAAAACTGCCACAACATCCCTGCCTCCACGCCTTTTTCCTTGGCAGCAGCCATAGGCCAGGCCTGCTTTTCCTGCCTAGGGTTAGGGTTAGGGTTAGGGTTAGGGTTAGGGTTACGCCTAGGGTTAGCATCTCGGAAACCACAAAGCCCCCAGCTCCAGGCACACTGCATCTGCAAAAGGCATCCCAAGGAGAGCGCAAAACTGCCACAACATCCCTGCCTCTATGGCTTTTTCCTCGGCAGCAGCCATAGGCCAGGCCTGCTTTTCCTGCCTAGGGTTAGGGTTAGGGTTAGGGTTAGGGTTACGCCTAGGGTTAGCATCTCGGAAACCACAAAGCCCCCAGCTCCAGGCACACTGCAGCTGCAAACGGCATCCCAAGGGGAGCGCAAAACTGCCACAAAATCCCTGCCTCCACGCCTTTTTCCTTGGCAGCAGCTATAGCCAAGGCCTGCTTTTCCTGCCTAGGGTTAGGGTTAGGGTTAGGGTTAGGGTTAGGGTTACGCCTAGGGTTAGCATCTCGGAAACCACAAAGCCCCCAGCTCCAGGCACACTGCAGCTGCAAAAGGCATCCCAAGGAGAGCGCAAAACTGCCACAACATCCCTGCCTCTATGGCTTTTTCCTCGGCAGCAGCCATAGGCCAGGCCTGCTTTTCCTGCCTAGGGTTAGGGTTAGGGTTACGCCTAGGGTTAGCATCTTGGAAACCAAAAAGCCCCCAGCTCCAGGCACACTGCAGCTGCAAGAGGCATCCCAAGGGGAGCGCAAAACTGCCACAACATCCCTGCCTCCACGGCTTTTTCCTTGGCTGAAGCCCTAGGCAAAACCTGCTGTTCATGCCTAGGGTTAGGGTTAGGGTTAGGGTTAGGGTTAGGGTTAGGCCTAGGGTTAGCATCTCGGAAACCACAAAGCCCCCAGCTCCAGGCCCATTGCTGCGGCAAAAGGCATCCCAAGGGGAGTCCAAAACTGCCACAACATCCTTGCCTCCACGGGTTTTTCCTTGTCAGAAGCCATAGGCCAGGCCTGCTTTTCCTGCCTAGGGTTAGGGTTAGGGTTAGGGTTAGGGTTAGGGTTATGGTTAGGGTTACGCCTAGGGTTAGGATCTCGGAAACCACAAACCCCCCGGCTCCAGGCACACTGCAGCTGCAAAAGGCATCCCAAGGGGAGCGCAAAACTGCCACAACATCCCTGCCTCCACGGCTTTTTCCTTGGCAGCAGCCATAGGACAGGCCTGCTTTCCCTGCCTAGGGTTAGGGTTAGGGTTAGGGTTAGGGTTACGCCTAGGGTTAGCGTCTCGGAAACCACAAAGCCCCCAGCTCCAGGCACACTGCAGCTGCAAAAGGCATCCCAAGGGGAGCGCAAAACTGCCACAACATCCCTGCCTCCACGCCTTTTTCCTTGGCAGCAGCCATAGGCCAGGCCTGCTTTTCCTGCCTAGGGTTAGGGTTAGGGTTACGCCTAGGGTTAGCATCTCGTAAACCACAAAGCCCCCAGCTCCAGGCACACTGCAGCTGCAAAAGTCATCCCAAGGGGAGCGCAAAACTGCCACAACATCCCTGCCTCCACGCCTTTTTCCTTGGCAGCAGCCATAGGCCAGGCCTGCTTTTCCTGCCTAGGGTTAGGGTTAGGGTTAGGGTTAGGGTTAGGGTTACGCCTAGGGTTAGCATCTTGGAAACCAAAAAGCCCCCAGCTCCAGGCACACTGAAGCTGCAAGAGGCATCCCAAGGGGAGCGCAAAACTGCCACAACATCCCTGCCTCCACGGCTTTTTCCTTGGCAGCAGCTATAGCCAATGCCTGCTTTTCCTGCCTAGGGTTAGGGTTAGGGTTAGGGTTAGGGTTAAGGTTACGCCTAGGTTTAGCATCTCGGAAACCACAAAGCCCCCAGCTCCAGGCACACTGCAGCTGCAAAAGGCATCCCAAGGAGAGCGCAAAACTGCCACAACATCCCTGCCTCTATGGCTTTTTCCTCGGCAGCAGCCATAGGCCAGGCCTGCTTTTCCTGCCTAGGGTTAGGGTTAGGGTTAGGGTTAGGGTTACGCCTAGGGTTAGCATCTCGGAAACCACAAAGCCCCCAGCTCCAGGCCCATTGCTGCTGCAAAAGGCATCCCAAGGGGAGTCCAAAACTGCCACAACATCCTTGCCTCCACGGGTTTTTCCTTGTCAGAAGCCATAGGCCAGGCCAGCTTTTCCTGCCTAGGGTTAGGGTTAGGGTTAGGGTTAGGGTTAGGGTTACGCCTAGGGTTAGGATCTCGGAAACCACAAACCCCCCAGCTCCAGGCACACTGCAGCTGCAAAAGGCATCCCAAGGGGAGCGCAAAACTGCCACAACATCCCTGCCTCCACGCCTTTTTCCTTGGCAGCAGCCATAGGACAGGCCTGCTTTCCCTGCCTAGGGTTAGGGTTAGGGTTAGGGTTAGGGTTACGCCTAGGGTTAGCGTCTCGGAAACCACAAAGCCCCCAGCTCCAGGCACACTGCAGCTGCAAAAGGCATCCCAAGGGGAGCGCAAAACTGCCACAACATCCCTGCCTCCACGCCTTTTTCCTTGGCAGCAGCCATAGGCCAGGCCTGCTTTTCCTGCCTAGGGTTAGGGTTAGGGTTACGCCTAGGGTTAGCATCTCGTAAACCACAAAGCCCCCAGCTCCAGGCACACTGCAGCTGCAAAAGTCATCCCAAGGGGAGCGCAAAACTGCCACAACATCCCTGCCTCCACGCCTTTTTCCTTGGCAGCAGCCATAGGCCAGGCCTGCTTTTCCTGCCTAGGGTTAGGGTTAGGGTTAGGGTTAGGGTTAGGGTTAGGGTTAGGGTTACGCCTAGGGTTACCGTCTCGGAAACCACAAAGCCCCCAGCTCCAGGCACACTGCAGCTGCAAAAGGCATCCCAAGGGGAGCGCAAAACTGCCACAACATCCCTGCCTCTATGGCTTTTTCCTCGGCAGCAGCCATAGGCCAGGCCTGCTTTTCCTGCCTAGGGTTAGGGTTAGGGTTAGGGTTAGGGTTACGCCTAGGGTTAGCATCTCGGAAACCACAAAGCCCCCAGCTCCAGGCACACTGCAGCTGCAAAAGGCATCCCAAGGGGAGCGCAAAACTGCCACAAAATCCCTGCCTCCACGCCTTTTTCCTTGGCAGCAGCTATAGCCATGGCCTGCTTTTCCTGCCTAGGGTTAGGGTTAGGGTTAGGGTTAGGGTTAGGGTTACGCCTAGGGTTAGCATCTTGGAAACCAAAAAGCCCCCAGCTCCAGGCACACTGCAGCTGCAAGAGGCATCCCAAGGGGAGCGCAAAACTGCCACAACATCCCTGCCTCCACGGCTTTTTCCTTGGCTGAAGCCTTAGGCAAAACCTGCTGTTCATGCCTAGGGTTAGGGTTAGGGTTAGGGTTAGGGTTAGGCCTAGGGTTAGCATCTCGGAAACCACAAAGCCCCCAGCTCCAGGCCCATTGCTGCTGCAAAAGGCATCCCAAGGGGAGTCCAAAACTGCCACAACATCCTTGCCTCCACGGGTTTTTCCTTGTCAGAAGCCATAGGCCAGGCCTGCTTTTCCTGCCTAGGGTTAGGGTTAGGGTTAGGGTTAGGGTTAGGCCTAGGGTTAGGATCTCGGAAACCACAAACCCCCCAGCTCCAGGCACACTGCAGCTGCAAAAGGCATCCCAAGGGGAGCGCAAAACTGCCACAACATCCCTGCCTCCACGGCTTTTTCCTTGGCAGCAGCCATAGGCCAGGCCTGCTTTCCCTGCCTAGGGTTAGGGTTAGGGTTAGGGTTAGGGTTAGGGTTACGCCTAGGGTTAGCATCTCGGAAACCACAAAGCCCCCAGCTCCAGGCCCATTGCTGCTGCAAAAGGCATCCCAAGGGGAGTACAAAACTGCCACAACATCCTTGCCTCCACGGGTTTTTCCTTGTCAGAAGCCATAGGCCGGGCCTGCTTTTCCTGCCTAGGGTTAGGGTTAGGGTTAGGGTTAGGGTTAGGGTTACGCCTAGGGTTAGCATCTCGGAAACCACAAAGCCCCCAGCTCCAGGCACACTGCAGCTGCAAAAGGCATCCCAAGGGGAGCGCAAAACTGCCACAAAATCCCTGCCTCCACGCCTTTTTCCTTGGCAGCAGCTATAGCCAAGGCCTGCTTTTCCTGCCTAGGGTTAGGGTTAGGGTTAGGATTAGGGTTAGGGTTACGCCTAGGGTTAGCATCTTGGAAACCAAAAAGCCCCCAGCTCCAGGCACACTGCAGCTGCAAGAGGCATCCCAAGGGGAGCGCAAAACTGCCTCAACATCCCTGCCTCCACGGCTTTTTCCTTGGCTGAAGCCCTAGGCAAAACCTGCTGTTCATGCCTAGGGTTAGGGTTAGGGTTAGGGTTAGGGTTAGGGTTAGGCCTAGGGTTAGCATCTCGGAAACCACAAAGCCCCCAGCTCCAGGCCCATTGCTGCTGCAAAAGGCATCCCAAGGGGAGTCCAAAACTGCCACAACATCCTTGCCTCCACGGGTTTTTCCTTGTCAGAAGCCATAGGCCAGGCCAGCTTTTCCTGCCTAGGGTTAGGGTTAGGGTTAGGGTTAGGGTTAGGGTTAGGGTTACGCCTAGGGTTAGGATCTCGGAAACCACAAACCCCCCAGCTCCAGGCACACTGCAGCTGCAAAAGGCATCCCAAGGGGAGCGCAAAACTGCCACAACATCCCTGCCTCCACGGCTTTTTCCTTGGCAGCAGCCATAGGCCAGGCCTGCTTTCCCTGCCTAGGGTTAGGGTTAGGGTTAGGGTTAGGGTAAGGCCTAGGGTTAGCATCTCGGAAACCACAAAGCCCCCAGCTCCAGGCACACTGCAGCTGCAAAAGGCATCCCAAGGGGAGCGCAAAACTGCCACAACATCCCTGTCTCCACGGCTTTTTCCTTGGCAGCAGCAGTAGGCCAGTCCTGCTTTCCCTGCCTAGGGTTAGGGTTAGGGTTAGGGTTAGGGTTACGCCTAGGGTTAGCATCTCGGAAACCACAAAGGCCCCAGCTCCAGGCACACTGCAGCTGCAAAAGGCATCCCAAGGGGAGCGCAAAACTGCCAAAACATCCCTGCCTCCATGGCTTTTTCCTTGGCAGCAGCCATAGGCCAGGCCTGCTTTTCCTGCCTAGGGTTAGGGTTAGGGTTACGCCTAGGGTTAGCGTCTCGGAAACCACAAAGCCCCCAGCTCCAGGCACACTGCAGCTGCAAAAGTCATCCCAAGGGGAGCGCAAAACTGCCACAACATCCCTGCCTCCACGCCTTTTTCCTTGGCAGCAGCCATAGGCCAGGCCTGCTTTTCCTGCCTAGGGTTAGGGTTAGGGTTACGCCTAGGGTTAGCATCTCGTAAACCACAAAGCCCTCAGCTCCAGGCACACTGCAGCTGCAAAAGTCATCCCAAGGGGAGCGCAAAACTGCCACAACATCCCTGCCTCCACGCCTTTTTCCTTGGCAGCAGCCATAGGCCAGGCCTGCTTTTCCTGCCTAGGGTTAGGGTTAGGGTTAGGGTTAGGGTTAGGGTTAGGGTTACGCCTAGGGTTAGCATCTCGGAAACCACAAAGCCCCCAGCTCCAGGCACACTGCAGCTGCAAAAGGCATCCCAAGGAGAGCGCAAAACTGCCACAACATCCCTGCCTCTATGGCTTTTTCCTCGGCAGCAGCCATAGGCCAGGCCTGCTTTTCCTGCCTAGGGTTAGGGTTAGGGTTAGGGTTAGGGTTACGCCTAGGGTTAGCATCTCGGAAACCACAAAGCCCCCAGCTCCAGGCACACTGCAGCTGCAAAAGGCATCCCAAGGGGAGCGCAAAACTGCCACAAAATCCCTGCCTCCACGCCTTTTTCCTTGGCAGCAGCTATAGCCATGGCCTGCTTTTCCTGCCTAGGGTTAGGGTTAGGGTTAGGGTTAGGGTTAGGGTTACGCCTAGGGTTAGCATCTTGGAAACCAAAAAGCCCCCAGCTCCAGGCACACTGCAGCTGCAAGAGGCATCCCAAGGGGAGCGCAAAACTGCCACAACATCCCTGCCTCCACGGCTTTTTCCTTGGCTGAAGCCCTAGGCAAAACCTGCTGTTCATGCCTAGGGTTAGGGTTAGGGTTAGGGTTAGGGTTAGGCCTAGGGTTAGCATCTCGGAAACCACAAAGCCCCCAGCTCCAGGCCCATTGCTGCTGCAAAAGGCATCCCAAGGGGAGTCCAAAACTGTCACAACATCCTTGCCTCCACGGGTTTTTCCTTGTCAGAAGCCATAGGCCAGGCCTGCTTTTCCTGCCTAGGGTTAGAGTTAGGGTTAGGGTTAGGGTTAGGGTTACGCCTAGGGTTAGGATCTCGGAAACCACAAACCCCCCAGCTCCAGGCACACTGCAGCTGCAAAAGGCATCCCAAGGGGAGCGCAAAACTGCCACAACATCCCTGCCTCCACGGCTTTTTCCTTGGCAGCAGCCATAGGCCAGGCCTGCTTTCCCTGCCTAGGGTTAGGGTTAGGGTTAGGGTTAGGGTTACGCCTAGGATTAGCATCTCGGAAACCAGAAAGCCCCCAGCTCCAGGCCCATTGCTGCTGCAAAAGGCATCACAAGGGGAGTCCAAAACTGCCACAACATCCTTGCCTCCACGGGTTTTTCCTTGTCAGAAGCCACAGGCCGGGCCTGCTTTTCCTGCCTAGGGTTAGGGTTAGGGTTAGGGTTAGGGTTAGGGTTACGCCTAGGGTTAGCATCTCGGAAACCACAAAGCCCCCAGCTCCAGGCACACTGCAGCTGCAAAAGGTATCCCAAGGGGAGCGCAAAACTGCCACAACATCCCTGCCTCCACGGCTTTTTCCTTGGCAGCAGCTATAGCCAAGGCCTGCTTTTCCTGCCTAGGGTTAGGGTTAGGGTTAGGGTTATGGTTGCGCCTATGGTTAGCATCTTGGAAACCAAAAAGCCCCCAGCTACAGGCACACTGCAGCTGCAAAAGGCATCCCAAGGGGAGCGCAAAACTGCCACAACATCCCTGCTTCCACGCCTTTTTCCTTGGCAGCAGTCCTAGGCAAGACCTGCTGTTCCTGCCTAGGATAAGGGTTAGGGTTAGGGTTAGGGTTAGGGTTACGCCTAGGGTTAGCATCTCGGAAACCACAAAGCCCCCAGCTCCAAGCACACAGCAGCTGCAAAAGGCATCCCAAGGGGAGTCCAAAACTGCCACAACATCCCTGTCTCCACGGCTTTTTCCTTGGAAGCAGCCATAGGCCATGCCTGCTTTTCCTGCCTAGGGTTAGGGTTAGGGTTAGGGTTAGGGTTACGCCTCGGGTTTGCATCTTGGAAACCAAAAAGCCCCCAGCTCCAGGCACACTGCAGCTGCAAAAGGCATCCTAAGGGGAGCGCAAAACTGCCACAACATCCCTGCCTCCACAGCATTTTCCTTGGCTGCAGCCATAGGCGAGGCCTGCTTTGCCTGTCTAGGGTTAGGGTTAGGGTTAGGGTTAGGGTTAGGGTTACGCCTAGGGTTAGCATCTCGGAAACCACAAAGCCCCCAGCTCCAGGCACACTGCAGCTGCAAAAGGCATCCCAAGGGGAGCGCAAAACTGCCACAACATCCCTGCCTCAATGGCTTTTTCCTTGGCAGCAGCCATAGGCCAGGCCTGCTTTTCCTGCCTAGGGTTAGGGTTAGGGTTAGGGTTAGGGTTACGCCTAGGGTTAGTATCTCAGAAACGACAAAGCCCCCAGCTCCAAGCGCACTGCAGCTGCAAAAGGCATCCTAAGGGGAGCGCAAAACCGCCACAACATCCCTGTCTCCATGGCTTTTTCCTTGGCAGCAGCCCTAGGCTAGACCTGCTGTTCCTGCCTAGGGTTAGGGTTAGGGTTAGGGTTAGGGTTACGCCTAGGGTTAGCATCTCGGAAACCACAAAGCCCCCAGCTCCAAGCACACTGCAGCTGCAAAAGGCATCCCAAGGGGAGCGCAAAACTGCCACAACATCCCTGCCTCCATGGCTTTTTCCTTGGCAGGAGCAGTAGGCCAGTCCTGCTTTCCCTGCCTAGGGTTAGGGTTAGGGTTAGGGTTAGGGTTACGCCTAGGGTTAGCATCTTGAAAACCACAAAGCCCCCAGCTCCAGGCACACTGCAGCTGCAAAAGGCATCCCAAGGGGAGCGCAAAACTGCCACAACATCCCTGCCTCCACGCCTTTTTCCTTGGCAGCAGCCATAGGCCATGCCTGCTTTTCCTGCCTAGGGTTAGGGTTAGGGTTAGGGTTAGGGTTAGGGTTAGGGTTAGGGTTACGCCTCGGGTTTGCATCTTGGAAACCAAAAAGCCCCCAGCTCCAGGCACACTGCAGCTGCAAAAGGCATCCTTAGGGGAGCGCAAAACTGCCACAACATCCCTGCCTCCACAGCATTTTCCTTGGCAGCAGCCATAGGCCAGGCCTGCTTTGCCTGTCTAGGGTTAGGGTTAGGGTTAGGGTTAGGGTTACGCCTAGGGTTAGCATCTCGGAAACCACAAAGCCCCCAGCTCCAGGCCCATTGCTGCTGCAAAAGGCATCCCAAGGGGAGTCCAAAACTGCCACAACATCCTTGCCTCCACGGGTTTTTCCTTGTCAGAAGCCATAGGCCAGGCCTGCTTTTCCTGCCTAGGGTTAGGGTTAGGGTTAGGGTTAGGGTTACGCCTAGGGTTAGCATCTCGGAAACCACAAAGCCCCCAGCTCCAGGCACACTGCAGCTGCAAAAGGCATCCCAAGGGGAGCGCAAAACTGCCACAACATCCCTGCCTCCACGGCTTTTTCCTTGGCAGCAGCCATAGGCCAGGCCTGCTTTCCCTGCCTAGGGTTAGGGTTAGGGTTAGGGTTAGGGTTACGCCTAGGGTTAGCATCTCGGAAACCACAAAGCCCCCAGCTCCAAGCACACTGCAGCTGCAAAAGGCATGCTAAGGGGAGCGCAAAACTGCCACAACATCCCTGTCTCCATGGCTTTTTCCTTGGCAGCAGCCCTAGGCAAGACCTGCTGTTCCTGCCTAGGGTTAGGGTTAGGGTTAGGGTTAGGGTTAGGGTTACGCCTAGGGTTAGGATCTCGGAAACCACAAACCCCCCGGCTCCAGGCACACTGCAGCTGCAAAAGGCATCCCAAGGGGAGCGCAAAACTGCCACAACATCCCTGCCTCCACGGCTTTTTCCTTGGCAGCAGCCATAGGACAGGCCTGCTTTCCCTGCCTAGGGTTAGGGTTAGGGTTAGGGTTAGGGTTACGCCTAGGGTTAGCGTCTCGGAAACCACAAAGCCCCCAGCTCCAGGCACACTGCAGCTGCAAAAGGCATCCCAAGGGGAGCGCAAAACTGCCACAACATCCCTGCCTCCACGCCTTTTTCCTTGGCAGCAGCCATAGGCCAGGCCTGCTTTTCCTGCCTAGGGTTAGGGTTAGGGTTACGCCTAGGGTTAGCATCTCGTAAACCACAAAGCCCCCAGCTCCAGGCACACTGCAGCTGCAAAAGTCATCCCAAGGGGAGCGCAAAACTGCCACAACATCCCTGCCTCCACGCCTTTTTCCTTGGCAGCAGCCATAGGCCAGGCCTGCTTTTCCTGCCTAGGGTTAGGGTTAGGGTTAGGGTTAGGGTTAGGGTTACGCCTAGGGTTAGCATCTTGGAAACCAAAAAGCCCCCAGCTCCAGGCACACTGAAGCTGCAAGAGGCATCCCAAGGGGAGCGCAAAACTGCCACAACATCCCTGCCTCCACGGCTTTTTCCTTGGCAGCAGCTATAGCCAAGGCCTGCTTTTCCTGCCTAGGGTTAGGGTTAGGGTTAGGGTTAGGGTTAAGGTTACGCCTAGGTTTAGCATCTCGGAAACCACAAAGCCCCCAGCTCCAGGCACACTGCAGCTGCAAAAGGCATCCCAAGGAGAGCGCAAAACTGCCACAACATCCCTGCCTCTATGGCTTTTTCCTCGGCAGCAGCCATAGGCCAGGCCTGCTTTTCCTGCCTAGGGTTAGGGTTAGGGTTAGGGTTAGGGTTACGCCTAGGGTTAGCATCTCGGAAACCACAAAGCCCCCAGCTCCAGGCCCATTGCTGCTGCAAAAGGCATCCCAAGGGGAGTCCAAAACTGCCACAACATCCTTGCCTCCACGGGTTTTTCCTTGTCAGAAGCCATAGGCCAGGCCAGCTTTTCCTGCCTAGGGTTAGGGTTAGGGTTAGGGTTAGGGTTAGGGTTACGCCTAGGGTTAGGATCTCGGAAACCACAAACCCCCCAGCTCCAGGCACACTGCAGCTGCAAAAGGCATCCCAAGGGGAGCGCAAAACTGCCACAACATCCCTGCCTCCACGCCTTTTTCCTTGGCAGCAGCCATAGGACAGGCCTGCTTTCCCTTCCTAGGGTTAGGGTTAGGGTTAGGGTTAGGGTTACGCCTAGGGTTAGCGTCTCGGAAACCACAAAGCCCCCAGCTCCAGGCACACTGCAGCTGCAAAAGGCATCCCAAGGGGAGCGCAAAACTGCCACAACATCCCTGCCTCCACGCCTTTTTCCTTGGCAGCAGCCATAGGCCAGGCCTGCTTTTCCTGCCTAGGGTTAGGGTTAGGGTTACGCCTAGGGTTAGCATCTCGTAAACCACAAAGCCCCCAGCTCCAGGCACACTGCAGCTGCAAAAGTCATCCCAAGGGGAGCGCAAAACTGCCACAACATCCCTGCCTCCACGCCTTTTTCCTTGGCAGCAGCCATAGGCCAGGCCTGCTTTTCCTGCCTAGGGTTAGGGTTAGGGTTAGGGTTAGGGTTAGGGTTAGGGTTAGGGTTACGCCTAGGGTTAGCATCTCGGAAACCACAAAGCCCCCAGCTCCAGGCACACTGCAGCTGCAAAAGGCATCCCAAGGGGAGCGCAAAACTGCCACAACATCCCTGCCTCTATGGCTTTTTCCTCGGCAGCAGCCATAGGCCAGGCCTGCTTTTCCTGCCTAGGGTTAGGGTTAGGGTTAGGGTTAGGGTTACGCCTAGGGTTAGCATCTCGGAAACCACAAAGCCCCCAGCTCCAGGCACACTGCAGCTGCAAAAGGCATCCCAAGGGGAGCGCAAAACTGCCACAAAATCCCTGCCTCCACGCCTTTTTCCTTGGCAGCAGCTATAGCCAAGGCCTGCCTTTCCTGCCTAGGGTTAGGGTTAGGGTTAGGGTTAGGGTTAGGGTTACGCCTAGGGTTAGCATCTTGGAAACCAAAAAGCCCCCAGCTCCAGGCACACTGCAGCTGCAAGAGGCATCCCAAGGGGAGCGCAAAACTGCCACAACATCCCTGCCTCCACGGCTTTTTCCTTGGCTGAAGCCTTAGGCAAAACCTGCTGTTCATGCCTAGGGTTAGGGTTAGGGTTAGGGTTAGGGTTAGGCCTAGGGTTAGCATCTCGGAAACCACAAAGCCCCCAGCTCCAGGCCCATTGCTGCTGCAAAAGGCATCCCAAGGGGAGTCCAAAACTGCCACAACATCCTTGCCTCCACGGGTTTTTCCTTGTCAGAAGCCATAGGCCAGGCCTGCTTTTCCTGCCTAGGGTTAGGGTTAGGGTTAGGGTTAGGGTTAGGCCTAGGGTTAGGATCTCGGAAACCACAAACCCCCCAGCTCCAGGCACACTGCAGCTGCAAAAGGCATCCCAAGGGGAGCGCAAAACTGCCACAACATCCCTGCCTCCACGGCTTTTTCCTTGGCAGCAGCCATAGGCCAGGCCTGCTTTCCCTGCCTAGGGTTAGGGTTAGGGTTAGGGTTAGGGTTAGGGTTACGCCTAGGGTTAGCATCTCGGAAACCACAAAGCCCCCAGCTCCAGGCCCATTGCTGCTGCAAAAGGCATCCCAAGGGGAGTACAAAACTGCCACAACATCCTTGCCTCCACGGGTTTTTCCTTGTCAGAAGCCATAGGCCGGGCCTGCTTTTCCTGCCTAGGGTTAGGGTTAGGGTTAGGGTTAGGGTTAGGGTTACGCCTAGGGTTAGCATCTCGGAAACCACAAAGCCCCCAGCTCCAGGCACACTGCAGCTGCAAAAGGCATCCCAAGGGGAGCGCAAAACTGCCACAAAATCCCTGCCTCCACGCCTTTTTCCTTGGCAGCAGCTATAGCCAAGGCCTGCTTTTCCTGCCTAGGGTTAGGGTTAGGGTTAGGATTAGGGTTAGGGTTACGCCTAGGGTTAGCATCTTGGAAACCAAAAAGCCCCCAGCTCCAGGCACACTGCAGCTGCAAGAGGCATCCCAAGGGGAGCGCAAAACTGCCTCAACATCCCTGCCTCCACGGCTTTTTCCTTGGCTGAAGCCCTAGGCAAAACCTGCTGTTCATGCCTAGGGTTAGGGTTAGGGTTAGGGTTAGGGTTAGGGTTAGGCCTAGGGTTAGCATCTCGGAAACCACAAAGCCCCCAGCTCCAGGCCCATTGCTGCTGCAAAAGGCATCCCAAGGGGAGTCCAAAACTGCCACAACATCCTTGCCTCCACGGGTTTTTCCTTGTCAGAAGCCATAGGCCAGGCCAGCTTTTCCTGCCTAGGGTTAGGGTTAGGGTTAGGGTTAGGGTTAGGGTTAGGGTTACGCCTAGGGTTAGGATCTCGGAAACCACAAACCCCCCAGCTCCAGGCACACTGCAGCTGCAAAAGGCATCCCAAGGGGAGCGCAAAACTGCCACAACATCCCTGCCTCCACGGCTTTTTCCTTGGCAGCAGCCATAGGCCAGGCCTGCTTTCCCTGCCTAGGGTTAGGGTTAGGGTTAGGGTTAGGGTAAGGCCTAGGGTTAGCATCTCGGAAACCACAAAGCCCCCAGCTCCAGGCACACTGCAGCTGCAAAAGGCATCCCAAGGGGAGCGCAAAACTGCCACAACATCCCTGTCTCCACGGCTTTTTCCTTGGCAGCAGCAGTAGGCCAGTCCTGCTTTCCCTGCCTAGGGTTAGGGTTAGGGTTAGGGTTAGGGTTACGCCTAGGGTTAGCATCTCGGAAACCACAAAGGCCCCAGCTCCAGGCACACTGCAGCTGCAAAAGGCATCCCAAGGGGAGCGCAAAACTGCCAAAACATCCCTGCCTCCATGGCTTTTTCCTTGGCAGCAGCCATAGGCCAGGCCTGCTTTTCCTGCCTAGGGTTAGGGTTAGGGTTACGCCTAGGGTTAGCGTCTCGGAAACCACAAAGCCCCCAGCTCCAGGCACACTGCAGCTGCAAAAGTCATCCCAAGGGGAGCGCAAAACTGCCACAACATCCCTGCCTCCACGCCTTTTTCCTTGGCAGCAGCCATAGGCCAGGCCTGCTTTTCCTGCCTAGGGTTAGGGTTAGGGTTACGCCTAGGGTTAGCATCTCGTAAACCACAAAGCCCTCAGCTCCAGGCACACTGCAGCTGCAAAAGTCATCCCAAGGGGAGCGCAAAACTGCCACAACATCCCTGCCTCCACGCCTTTTTCCTTGGCAGCAGCCATAGGCCAGGCCTGCTTTTCCTGCCTAGGGTTAGGGTTAGGGTTAGGGTTAGGGTTAGGGTTAGGGTTACGCCTAGGGTTAGCATCTCGGAAACCACAAAGCCCCCAGCTCCAGGCACACTGCAGCTGCAAAAGGCATCCCAAGGAGAGCGCAAAACTGCCACAATATCCCTGCCTCTATGGCTTTTTCCTCGGCAGCAGCCATAGGCCAGGCCTGCTTTTCCTGCCTAGGGTTAGGGTTAGGGTTAGGGTTAGGGTTACGCCTAGGGTTAGCATCTCGGAAACCACAAAGCCCCCAGCTCCAGGCACACTGCAGCTGCAAAAGGCATCCCAAGGGGAGCGCAAAACTGCCACAAAATCCCTGCCTCCACGCCTTTTTCCTTGGCAGCAGCTATAGCCATGGCCTGCTTTTCCTGCCTAGGGTTAGGGTTAGGGTTAGGGTTAGGGTTAGGGTTACGCCTAGGGTTAGCATCTTGGAAACCAAAAAGCCCCCAGCTCCAGGCACACTGCAGCTGCAAGAGGCATCCCAAGGGGAGCGCAAAACTGCCACAACATCCCTGCCTCCACGGCTTTTTCCTTGGCTGAAGCCCTAGGCAAAACCTGCTGTTCATGCCTAGGGTTAGGGTTAGGGTTAGGGTTAGGGTTAGGCCTAGGGTTAGCATCTCGGAAACCACAAAGCCCCCAGCTCCAGGCCCATTGCTGCTGCAAAAGGCATCCCAAGGGGAGTCCAAAACTGTCACAACATCCTTGCCTCCACGGGTTTTTCCTTGTCAGAAGCCATAGGCCAGGCCTGCTTTTCCTGCCTAGGGTTAGAGTTAGGGTTAGGGTTAGGGTTAGGGTTACGCCTAGGGTTAGGATCTCGGAAACCACAAACCCCCCAGCTCCAGGCACACTGCAGCTGCAAAAGGCATCCCAAGGGGAGCGCAAAACTGCCACAACATCCCTGCCTCCACGGCTTTTTCCTTGGCAGCAGCCATAGGCCAGGCCTGCTTTCCCTGCCTAGGGTTAGGGTTAGGGTTAGGGTTAGGGTTACGCCTAGGGTTAGCATCTCGGAAACCAGAAAGCCCCCAGCTCCAGGCCCATTGCTGCTGCAAAAGGCATCACAAGGGGAGTCCAAAACTGCCACAACATCCTTGCCTCCACGGGTTTTTCCTTGTCAGAAGCCATAGGCCGGGCCTGCTTTTCCTGCCTAGGGTTAGGGTTAGGGTTAGGGTTAGGGTTAGGGTTACGCCTAGGGTTAGCATCTCGGAAACCACAAAGCCCCCAGCTCCAGGCACACTGCAGCTGCAAAAGGTATCCCAAGGGGAGCGCAAAACTGCCACAACATCCCTGCCTCCACGGCTTTTTCCTTGGCAGCAGCTATAGCCAAGGCCTGCTTTTCCTGCCTAGGGTTAGGGTTAGGGTTAGGGTTATGGTTGCGCCTATGGTTAGCATCTTGGAAACCAAAAAGCCCCCAGCTACAGGCACACTGCAGCTGCAAAAGGCATCCCAAGGGGAGCGCAAAACTGCCACAACATCCCTGCTTCCACGCCTTTTTCCTTGGCAGCAGTCCTAGGCAAGACCTGCTGTTCCTGCCTAGGATAAGGGTTAGGGTTAGGGTTAGGGTTAGGGTTACGCCTAGGGTTAGCATCTCGGAAACCACAAAGCCCCCAGCTCCAAGCACACAGCAGCTGCAAAAGGCATCCCAAGGGGAGTCCAAAACTGCCACAACATCCCTGTCTCCACGGCTTTTTCCTTGGAAGCAGCCATAGGCCATGCCTGCTTTTCCTGCCTAGGGTTAGGGTTAGGGTTAGGGTTAGGGTTACGCCTCGGGTTTGCATCTTGGAAACCAAAAAGCCCCCAGCTCCAGGCACACTGCAGCTGCAAAAGGCATCCTAAGGGGAGCGCAAAACTGCCACAACATCCCTGCCTCCACAGCATTTTCCTTGGCTGCAGCCATAGGCCAGGCCTGCTTTGCCTGTCTAGGGTTAGGGTTAGGGTTAGGGTTAGGGTTAGGGTTACGCCTAGGGTTAGCATCTCGGAAACCACAAAGCCCCCAGCTCCAGGCACACTGCAGCTGCAAAAGGCATCCCAAGGGGAGCGCAAAACTGCCACAACATCCCTGCCTCAATGGCTTTTTCCTTGGCAGCAGCCATAGGCCAGGCCTGCTTTTCCTGCCTAGGGTTAGGGTTAGGGTTAGGGTTAGGGTTACGCCTAGGGTTAGTATCTCAGAAACGACAAAGCCCCCAGCTCCAAGCGCACTGCAGCTGCAAAAGGCATCCTAAGGGGAGCGCAAAACCGCCACAACATCCCTGTCTCCATGGCTTTTTCCTTGGCAGCAGCCCTAGGCTAGACCTGCTGTTCCTGCCTAGGGTTAGGGTTAGGGTTAGGGTTAGGGTTACGCCTAGGGTTAGCATCTCGGAAACCACAAAGCCCCCAGCTCCAAGCACACTGCAGCTGCAAAAGGCATCCCAAGGGGAGCGCAAAACTGCCACAACATCCCTGCCTCCATGGCTTTTTCCTTGGCAGGAGCAGTAGGCCAGTCCTGCTTTCCCTGCCTAGGGTTAGGGTTAGGGTTAGGGTTAGGGTTACGCCTAGGGTTAGCATCTTGAAAACCACAAAGCCCCCAGCTCCAGGCACACTGCAGCTGCAAAAGGCATCCCAAGGGGAGCGCAAAACTGCCACAACATCCCTGCCTCCACGCCTTTTTCCTTGGCAGCAGCCATAGGCCATGCCTGCTTTTCCTGCCTAGGGTTAGGGTTAGGGTTAGGGTTAGGGTTAGGGTTAGGGTTAGGGTTACGCCTCGGGTTTGCATCTTGGAAACCAAAAAGCCCCCAGCTCCAGGCACACTGCAGCTGCAAAAGGCATCCTTAGGGGAGCGCAAAACTGCCACAACATCCCTGCCTCCACAGCATTTTCCTTGGCAGCAGCCATAGGCCAGGCCTGCTTTGCCTGTCTAGGGTTAGGGTTAGGGTTAGGGTTAGGGTTACGCCTAGGGTTAGCATCTCGGAAACCACAAAGCCCCCAGCTCCAGGCCCATTGCTGCTGCAAAAGGCATCCCAAGGGGAGTCCAAAACTGCCACAACATCCTTGCCTCCACGGGTTTTTCCTTGTCAGAAGCCATAGGCCAGGCCTGCTTTTCCTGCCTAGGGTTAGGGTTAGGGTTAGGGTTAGGGTTACGCCTAGGGTTAGGATCTCGGAAACCACAAACCCCCCAGCTCCAGGCACACTGCAGCTGCAAAAGGCATCCCAAGGGGAGCGCAAAACTGCCACAACATCCCTGCCTCCACGGCTTTTTCCTTGGCAGCAGCCATAGGCCAGGCCTGCTTTCCCTGCCTAGGGTTAGGGTTAGGGTTAGGGTTAGGGTTACGCCTAGGGTTAGCATCTCGGAAACCACAAAGCCCCCAGCTCCAAGCACACTGCAGCTGCAAAAGGCATGCTAAGGGGAGCGCAAAACTGCCACAACATCCCTGTCTCCATGGCTTTTTCCTTGGCAGCAGCCCTAGGCAAGACCTGCTGTTCCTGCCTAGGGTTAGGGTTAGGGTTAGGGTTAGGGTTAGGGTTACGCCTAGGGTTAGCATCTCGGAAACCAAAAAGCCCCCAGCTCCAAGCACACTGCAGCTGCAAAAGGCATCCCAAGGGGAGCGCAAAACTGCCACAACATCCCTGCCTCCATGGCTTTTTCCTTGGCAGGTGCAGTAGGCCAGTCCTGCTTTCCCTGCCTTGGGTTAGGGTTAGGGTTAGGGTTAGGGTTACGCCTAGGGTTAGCATCTTGAAAACCACAAAGCCCCCAGCTCCAGGCACACTGCAGCTGCAAAAGGCATCCCAAGGGGAGCGCAAAACTGCCACAACATCCCTTCCTCCACGCCTTTTTCCTTGGCAGCACCCATAAGCCAGGCCTGCTTTTCCTGCCTAGGGTTAGGGTTAGGGTTAGGGTTAGGGTTAGGGTTACGCCTAGGGTTAGCATCTCGGAAACCACAAAGCCCCCAGCTCCAGGCACACTGCAGCTGCAAAAGGTATCCCAAGGGGAGCGCAAAACTGCCACAACATCCCTGCCTCCACGGCTTTTTCCTTGGCAGCAGCTATAGCCAAGGCCTGCTTTTCCTGCCTAGGGTTAGGGTTAGGGTTAGGGTTATGGTTGCGCCTATGGTTAGCATCTTGGAAACCAAAAAGCCCCCAGCTACAGGCACACTGCAGCTGCAAAAGGCATCCCAAGGGGAGCGCAAAACTGCCACAACATCCCTGCTTCCACGCCTTTTTCCTTGGCAGCAGTCCTAGGCAAGACCTGCTGTTCCTGCCTAGGATAAGGGTTAGGGTTAGGGTTAGGGTTAGGGTTACGCCTAGGGTTAGCATCTCGGAAACCACAAAGCCCCCAGCTCCAAGCACACAGCAGCTGCAAAAGGCATCCCAAGGGGAGTCCAAAACTGCCACAACATCCCTGTCTCCACGGCTTTTTCCTTGGAAGCAGCCATAGGCCATGCCTGCTTTTCCTGCCTAGGGTTAGGGTTAGGGTTAGGGTTAGGGTTACGCCTCGGGTTTGCATCTTGGAAACCAAAAAGCCCCCAGCTCCAGGCACACTGCAGCTGCAAAAGGCATCCTAAGGGGAGCGCAAAACTGCCACAACATCCCTGCCTCCACAGCATTTTCCTTGGCTGCAGCCATAGGCCAGGCCTGCTTTGCCTGTCTAGGGTTAGGGTTAGGGTTAGGGTTAGGGTTAGGGTTACGCCTAGGGTTAGCATCTCGGAAACCACAAAGCCCCCAGCTCCAGGCACACTGCAGCTGCAAAAGGCATCCCAAGGGGAGCGCAAAACTGCCACAACATCCCTGCCTCAATGGCTTTTTCCTTGGCAGCAGCCATAGGCCAGGCCTGCTTTTCCTGCCTAGGGTTAGGGTTAGGGTTAGGGTTAGGGTTACGCCTAGGGTTAGTATCTCAGAAACGACAAAGCCCCCAGCTCCAAGCGCACTGCAGCTGCAAAAGGCATCCTAAGGGGAGCGCAAAACCGCCACAACATCCCTGTCTCCATGGCTTTTTCCTTGGCAGCAGCCCTAGGCTAGACCTGCTGTTCCTGCCTAGGGTTAGGGTTAGGGTTAGGGTTAGGGTTACGCCTAGGGTTAGCATCTCGGAAACCACAAAGCCCCCAGCTCCAAGCACACTGCAGCTGCAAAAGGCATCCCAAGGGGAGCGCAAAACTGCCACAACATCCCTGCCTCCATGGCTTTTTCCTTGGCAGGAGCAGTAGGCCAGTCCTGCTTTCCCTGCCTAGGGTTAGGGTTAGGGTTAGGGTTAGGGTTACGCCTAGGGTTAGCATCTTGAAAACCACAAAGCCCCCAGCTCCAGGCACACTGCAGCTGCAAAAGGCATCCCAAGGGGAGCGCAAAACTGCCACAACATCCCTGCCTCCACGCCTTTTTCCTTGGCAGCAGCCATAGGCCATGCCTGCTTTTCCTGCCTAGGGTTAGGGTTAGGGTTAGGGTTAGGGTTAGGGTTAGGGTTAGGGTTACGCCTCGGGTTTGCATCTTGGAAACCAAAAAGCCCCCAGCTCCAGGCACACTGCAGCTGCAAAAGGCATCCTTAGGGGAGCGCAAAACTGCCACAACATCCCTGCCTCCACAGCATTTTCCTTGGCAGCAGCCATAGGCCAGGCCTGCTTTGCCTGTCTAGGGTTAGGGTTAGGGTTACGCCTAGGGTTAGCATCTCGGAAACCACAAAGCCCCCAGCTCCAGGCCCATTGCTGCTGCAAAAGGCATCCCAAGGGGAGTCCAAAACTGCCACAACATCCTTGCCTCCACGGGTTTTTCCTTGTCAGAAGCCATAGGCCAGGCCTGCTTTTCCTGCCTAGGGTTAGGGTTAGGGTTAGGGTTAGGGTTACGCCTAGGGTTAGGATCTCGGAAACCACAAACCCCCCAGCTCCAGGCACACTGCAGCTGCAAAAGGCATCCCAAGGGGAGCGCAAAACTGCCACAACATCCCTGCCTCCACGGCTTTTTCCTTGGCAGCAGCCATAGGCCAGGCCTGCTTTCCCTGCCTAGGGTTAGGGTTAGGGTTAGGGTTAGGGTTACGCCTAGGGTTAGCATCTCGGAAACCACAAAGCCCCCAGCTCCAAGCACACTGCAGCTGCAAAAGGCATGCTAAGGGGAGCGCAAAACTGCCACAACATCCCTGTCTCCATGGCTTTTTCCTTGGCAGCAGCCCTAGGCAAGACCTGCTGTTCCTGCCTAGGGTTAGGGTTAGGGTTAGGGTTAGGGTTAGGGTTACGCCTAGGGTTAGCATCTCGGAAACCAAAAAGCCCCCAGCTCCAAGCACACTGCAGCTGCAAAAGGCATCCCAAGGGGAGCGCAAAACTGCCACAACATCCCTGCCTCCATGGCTTTTTCCTTGGCAGGTGCAGTAGGCCAGTCCTGCTTTCCCTGCCTTGGGTTAGGGTTAGGGTTAGGGTTAGGGTTACGCCTAGGGTTAGCATCTTGAAAACCACAAAGCCCCCAGCTCCAGGCACACTGCAGCTGCAAAAGGCATCCCAAGGGGAGCGCAAAACTGCCACAACATCCCTTCCTCCACGCCTTTTTCCTTGGCAGCACCCATAAGCCAGGCCTGCTTTTCCTGCCTAGGGTTAGGGTTAGGGTTAGGGTTAGGGTTAGGGTTAGGGTTAGGGTTAGGGTTAGGGTAAGGGTTAGGGTTACGCCTAGGGTTAGCATGTTGGAAACCAAAAAGGCTCCAGCTCCAGGCACACTGCAGCTGCAAAAGGCATCCCAAGGGGAGCGCAAAACTGCCACAACATCCCTGCCTCCACGGCTTTTTCCTTGGCAGGAGCAGTAGGCCAGTACTGCTTTCCCTGCCTAGGGTTAGGGTTAGGGTTAGGGTTACGCCTAGGGTTAGCATCTCGGAAACCACAAAGCCCCCAGCTCCAGGCACACTGCAGCTGCAAAAGGCATCCCAAGGGGAGCGCAAAACTGCCACAAAATCCCTGCCTCCATGGCTTTTTCCTTGGCAGCAGCCATAGGCCAGGCCTGCTTTTCCTGCCTAGGGTTAGGGTTAGGGTTACGCCTAGGGTTAGCATCTCGCTAACCACAAAGCCCCCAGCTCCAGGCACACTGCAGCTGCAAAAGTCATCCCAAGGGGAGCGCAAAACTGCCACAACATCCCTGCCTCCACGCCTTTTTCCTTGGCAGCAGCCATAGCCAAGGCCTGCTTTTCCTGCCTAGGGTTATGGTTAGGGTTAGGGTTAGGGTTAGGGTTGCGCCTAGGGTTAGCATCTTGGAAACCAAAAAGCCCCCAGCTCCAGGCACACTGCAGCTGCAAAAGGCATCCCAAGGGGAGCGCAAAACTGCCACAACATCCCTGCCTCCACGGCTTTTTCCTTGGCTGAAGCCCTAGGCAAAACCTGCTGTTCATGCCTAGGGTTAGGGTTAGGGTTAGGGTTAGGGTTAGGCCTAGGGTTAGCATCTCGGAAACCACAAAGCCCCCAGCTCCAGGCCCATTGCTGCTGCAAAAGGCATCCCAAGGGGAGTCCAAAACTGCCACAACATCCTTGCCTCCACGGGTTTTTCCTTGTCAGAAGCCATAGGCCAGGCCTGCTTTTCCTGCCTAGGGTTAGAGTTAGGGTTAGGGTTAGGGTTAGGGTTAGGCCTAGGGTTAGGATCTCGGAAACCACAAACCCCCCAGCTCCAGGCACACTGCAGCTGCAAAAGGCATCCCAAGGGGAGCGCAAAACTGCCACAACATCCCTGCCTCCACGCCTTTTTCCTTGGCAGCAGCCATAGGCCAGGCCTGCTTTCCCTGCCTAGGGTTAGGGTTAGGGTTAGGGTTAGGGTTACGCCTAGGGTTAGCATCTCGGAAACCAGAAAGCCCCCAGCTCCAGGCCCATTGCTGCTGCAAAAGGCATCACAAGGGGAGTCCAAAACTGCCACAACATCCTTGCCTCCACGGGTTTTTCCTTGTCAGAAGCCATAGGCCGGGCCTGCTTTTCCTGCCTAGGGTTAGGGTTAGGGTTAGGGTTAGGGTTAGGGTTAGGGTTAGGGTAAGGTTTAGGGTTACGCCTAGGGTTAGCATCTTGGAAACCAAAAAGCCCCCAGCTACAGGCACACTGCAGCTGCAAAAGGCATCCCAAGGGGAGCGCAAAACTGCCACAATATCCCTGCTTCCACGCCTTTTTCCTTGGCAGCAGTCCTAGGCAAGACCTGCTGTTCCTGCCTAGGATAAGGGTTAGGGTTAGGGTTAGGGTTAGGGTTACGCCTAGGGTTAGCATCTCGGAAACCACAAAGCCCCCAGCTCCAAGCACACAGCAGCTGCAAAAGGCATCCCAAGGGGAGTCCAAAACTGCCACAACATCCCTGTCTCCACGGCTTTTTCCTTGGCAGCAGCCATAGGCCATGCCTGCTTTTCCTGCCTAGGGTTAGGGTTAGGGTTAGGGTTAGGGTTAGGGTTACGCCTCGGGTTTGCATCTTGGAAACCAAAAAGCCCCCAGCTCCAGGCACACTGCAGCTGCAAAAGGCATCCTAAGGGGAGCGCAAAACTGCCACAACATCCCTGCCTCCACAGCATTTACCTTGGCTGCAGCCATAGGCCAGGCCTGCTTTGCCTGTCTAGGGTTAGGGTTAGGGTTAGGGTTAGGGTTAGGGTTACGCCTAGGGTTAGCATCTCGGAAACCACAAAGCCCCCAGCTCCAGGCCCATTGCTGCTGCAAAAGGCATCCCAAGGGGAGCGCAAAACTGCCACAACATCCCTGCCTCCATGGCTTTTTCCTTGGCAGCAGCCATAGGCCAGGCCTGCTTTTCCTGCCTAGGGTTAGGGTTAGGGTTAGGGTTAGGGTTACGCCTAGGGTTAGTATCTCAGAAACGACAAAGCCCCCAGCTCCAAGCGCACTGCAGCTGCAAAAGGCATCCTAAGGGGAGCGCAAAACCGCCACAACATCCCTGTCTCCATGGCTTTTTCCTTGGCAGCAGCCCTAGGCAAGACCTGCTGTTCCTGCCTAGGGTTAGGGTTAGGGTTAGGGTTAGGGTTACGCCTAGGGTTAGCATCTCGGAAACCACAAAGCCCCCAGCTCCAAGCACACTGCAGCTGCAAAAGGCATCCCAAGGGGAGCGCAAAACTGCCACAACATCCCTGCCTCCATGGCTTTTTCCTTGGCAGGAGCAGTAGGCCAGTCCTGCTTTCCCTGCCTAGGGTTAGGGTTAGGGTTAGGGTTAGGGTTACGCCTAGGGTTAGCATCTTGAAAACCACAAAGCCCCCAGCTCCAGGCACACTGCAGCTGCAAAAGGCATCCCAAGGGGAGCGCAAAACTGCCACAACATCCCTTCCTCTACGCCTTTTTCCTTGGCAGCACCCATAAGCCAGGCCTGCTTTTCCTGCCTAGGGTTAGGGTTAGGGTTAGGGTTAGGGTTCGGGTTAGGGTTAGGGTAAGGTTTAGGGTTACGCCTAGGGTTAGCATCTCGGAAACCACAAAGGCCCCAGCTCCCGGCACACTGCAGCTGCAAAAGGCATCCCAAGGGGAGCACAAAACTGCCACAAAATCCCTGCCTCCATGGCTTTTTCTTTGGCAGCAGCCATAGGCCAGGCCTGCTTTTCCTGCCTAGGGTTAGGGTTAGGGTAGGGTTAGGGTTACGCCTAGGGTTAGCATCTCAGAAACCACAAAGCCCCCAGCTCCAGGCACACTGCAGCTGCAAAAGGCATCCTAAGGGGAGCGCAAAACTGCCACAACATCCCTGCCTCCACGCCTTTTTCCTTGGCAGCAGCCCTAGGCAAGACCTGCTGTTCCTTCCTAGGGTTAGGGTTAGGCCTTGGGTTAGGGTTAGGGTTAGGGTTACGCCTAGGGTTAGCATCTCAGAAACCACAAAGCCCCCAGCTCCAGGCACACTGCAGCTGCAAAAGGCATCCCAAGGGGAGCGCAAAACTGCCACAACATCCCTGCCTCCACGCCTTTTTCCTTGGCAGCAGCCCTAGGCCAGACCTGCTGTTCCTGCCTAGGGTTAGGGTTAGGGTTAGGGTTAGGGTTAGGCCTAGGGTTAGCATCTCGTAAACCACAAAGCCCCCAGCTCCAAGCACACTGCAGCTGCAAAAGGCATCCCAAGGGGAGCGCAAAACTGCCACAACATCCCTGCCTCCACGACTTTATCCTTGGCAGCAGCCATAGGCCAGGCGTGCTTTTCCTGCCTAGGGTTAGGGTTAGGGTTAGGGTTACGCCTAGGGTTAGCATCTCGGAAACCACAAAGCCCCCAGCTCCAGGCACCCTGCAGCTGCAAAAGGCATCCCAAGGGGAGCACAAAACTGCCACAAAATCCCTGCCTCCACGCCTTTTTCCTTGGCAGCAGCTATAGCCAAGGCCTTCTTTTCCTGCCTAGGGTTAGGGTTAGGGTTAGGGTTAGGGTTAGGGTTACGCCTAGGGTTAGCATCTTGGAAACCAAAAAGCCCCCAGCTCCGGGCACACTGCAGCTGCAAAAGGCATCCCAAGGGGAGCGCAAAACTGCCACAACATCCCTGCCTCCACGGCTTTTTCCTTGGCTGAAGCCCTAGGCAAAACCTGCTGTTCATGCCTAGGGTTAGGGTTAGGGTTAGGGTTAGGGTTAGGGTTAGGGTTAGGGTTACGCCTAGGGTTAGGATCGCGGAAACCACAAACCCCCCAGCTCCAGGCACACTGCAGCTGCAAAAGGCATCCCAAGGGGAGCGCAAAACTGCCACAACATCCCTGCCTCCACGGCTTTTTCCTTGGCAGCAGCCATAGGCCAGGCCAGCTTTCCCTGCCTAGGGTTAGGGTTAGGGTTAGGGTTAGGGTTACGCCTAGGGTTAGCATCTCGGAAACCAGAAAGCCCCCAGCTCCAGGCCCATTGCTGCTGCAAAAGGCATCCCAAGGGGAGTCCAAAACTGCCACAACATCCTTGCCTCCACGGGTTTTTCCTTGTCAGAAGCCATAGGCCGGGCCTGCTTTTCCTGCCTAGGGTTAGGGTTAGGGTTAGGGTTAGGGTTAGGGTTAGGGTTACGCCTAGGGTTAGCATCTCGGAAACCACAAAGCCCCCAGCTCCAGGCACACTGCAGCTGCAAAAGGCATCCCAAGGGGCGCGCAAAACTGCCACAACATCCCTGCCTCCACGCCTTTTTCCTTGGCAGCAGCCATAGGCCATGCCTGCTTTTCCTGCCTAGGGTTAGGGTTAGGGTTAGGGTTAGGGTTAGGGTTACGCCTCGGGTTTGCATCTTGGAAACCAAAAAGCCCCCAGGTCCAGGCACACTGCAGCTGCAAAAGGCATCCCAAGGGGAGCGCAAAACTGCCACAACATCCCTGCCTCCACAGCATTTTCCTTGGCTGCAGCCATAGGCCAGGCCTGCTTTGCCTGTCTAGGGTTAGGGTTAGGGTTAGGGTTAGGGTTAGGGTTAGGGTTACGCCTAGGGTTAGCATCTTGGAAACCACAAAGCCCCCAGCTCCAGGGACACTGCAGCTGCAAAAGGCATCCCAAGGGGAGCGCAAAACTGCCGCAACATCCCTGCCTCCACGCCTTTTTCCTTGGCAGCAGGCCTAGGCCAGACCTGATGTTCATGCCTAGGGTTAGGGTTAGGGTTAGGGTTAGGGTTAGGCCGAGGGTTAGCATCTCGGAAACCACAAAGCCCCAAGCTCCAAGCACACTGCAGCTGCAAAAGGCATCCCAAGGGGAGCAAAAAACTGCCACAACATCCCTGCCTCCACGCCTTTTTCCTTGGCCGCAGCAATAGGCTATGCCTTCTTTTCCTGCCTAGGGTTAGGGTTAGGGTTAGGGTTAGGGTTAGGGTTACGCCTAGGGTTAGCATCTTGGAAACCAAAAAGCCCCAAGCTCCAGGCACACTGCAGCTGCAAAAGGCATCCCAAGTGGAGCGCAAAACTGCCGCAACATCCCTGCCTCCACGCCTTTTTCCTTGGCAGCAGCCATAGGCCAGGCCTGCTTTTCCTGCCTAGGGTTAGGGTTAGGGTTACGCCTAGGGTTAGCATCTCGGAAACCACAAAGCCCCCAGCTCCAGGCCCATTGCTGCTGCAAAAGGCATCCCAAGGGGAGCGCAAAACTGCCACAACATCCTTGCCTCCACGGGTTTTTCCTTGGCAGCAGCCCTAGGCCAGGCCTGCTTTTCCTGCCCAGGGTTAGGGTTAGGGTTAGGGTTAGGGTTAGGGTTACGCCTAGGGTTAGCATCTCGGAAACCACAATGCCCCCAGCTCCAGGCCCTTTGCTGCTGCAAAAGGCATCCCAAGGGGAGTCCAAAACTGCCACAACATCCTTGCCTCCACGGGTTTTTCCTTGTCAGAAGCCATAGGCCAGGCCTGCTTTTCCTGCCTAGGGTTAGGGTTAGGATTAGGGTTAGGGTTAGGCCTAGAATTAGCTTCTCGGAAACCACAAAGCCCCCAGCTCCAGGGACACTGCAGCTGCAAAAGGCATCCCAAGGGGAGCGCAAAACTGCCACAACATCCCTGTCTCAACGGCTTTTTCCTTGGCAGCAGCCATAGGCCAGGCCTGCTTTTCCTGCCTAGGGTTAGGTTTAGGGTTAGGGTTAGGGTTAGCATCTCGGAAACCACAAAGCCCCCAGCTCCAGGCACACTGCAGCTGCAAAAGGCATCCCAAGGGGAGCGCAAAACTGCCACAACATCCCTGCCTCCACGCATTTTTCCTTAGCAGCAGCTATAGCCAAGGCCTGCTTTTCCTGCCTAGGGGTAGGGTTAGGGTTAGGGTTAGGGTTAGGGTTAGGGTTACGCCTAGGGTTAGCATCTCGGAAACCACAAAGCCCCCAGCTCCAAGCACACTGCAGCTGCAAAAGGCATCCCAAGGGGAGCGCAAAACTGCCACAACATCCCTGCCTCCACGCTTTTTTCCTTGGCTGCAGCCCTAGGCCAGACCTGCTGTTCCTGCCTAGGGTTAGGGTTAGGGTTACGCCTAGGGTTAGCATCTCGGAAACCACAAAGCCCCCAGCTCCAGGACCATTGCTGCGGCAAAAGGCATCCCAAGGGGAGTCCAAAACTGCCACAACATCCTTGCCTCCACGGGTTTTTCCTTGTCAGAAGCAATAGGCCAGGCCTGCTTTTCCTGCCTAGGGTTAGGGTTAGGGTTAGGGTTAGGGTTACGCCTAAGGTTAGCATCTCGGAAACCACAAAGCCCCCAGCTCCAGGCACACTGCAGCTGCAAAAGGCATCCCAAGGGGAGCGCAAAACTGCCACAACATCCCTGCCTCCACGCCTTTTTCCTTGGCAGCAGCAGTAGGCCAGTCCTGCTTTCCCTGCCTAGGGTTAGGGTTAGGGTTAGGGTTAGGGTTAGGGTTACGCCTATAGTTAGCATCTCAGAAACCACAAAGCCCCCAGCTCCAGGCACACTGCAGCTGCAAAAGGCATCCCAAGGGGAGCGCAAAACTGCCACAACATCCCTGCCTCCACGGCTTTTTCCTTGGCAGCAGCCCTAGGCCAGGCCTGCTTTTCCTGCCTAGGCTTAGGGTTAGGGTTAGGGTTAGGGTTAGGGTTAGGCCTAGGGTTAGCATCTTGGAAACCACAAAGCCCCCAGCTCCAGGCACACTGCAGCTGCAAAAGGCATCCCAAGGGGAGCGCAAAACTGCCAAAACATCCCTGCTTCCACGGCTTTTTCCTTGGCAGCAGCCATAGGCCAGTCCTGCTGCTCCTGCCTAGGGTTAGGGTTAGGCCTAGGGTTAGCATCTCGGAAACCACAAAGCCCCCAGCTCCTGGCCCATTGCTGCTGCAAAAGGCATCCCAAGGGGAGTCCAAAACTGCCACAACATCCTTGCCTCCACGGGTTTTTCCTTGTCAAAAGCCATAGGCCAGGCCTGCTTTTCCTGCCTAGGGTTAGGGTTAGGGTTAGGGTTAGGGTTAGGGTTACGCCTAGGGTTAGCATCTTGGAAACCAAAAAGCCCCCAGCTCCAGGCACACTGCAGCTTCAAAAGGCATCCCAAGGGGAGCGCAAAACTGCCGCAACAACCCTGCCTCCACGCCTTTTTCCTTGGCAGTAGCCCAAGGCAAGACCTGCTGTTCCTGCCTAGGGTTAGGGTTAGGATTAGGGTTAGGGTTAGGCCAAGAGTTAGCTTCTCGGAAACCACAAAGCCCCCAGCTCCAAGCACACTGCAGCTGCAAAAGGCATCCCAAGGGGAGTCCAAAACTGCCACAACATCCCAGCTCCCACGGCTTTTTCCATGGCAGGAGGCCTGGCCTATGGCTGCTGCCAAGGAAAAAGCCTTGGCAGCAGGGATGTTGTGGCAGTTTTGCGCTCCCCTTGGGATGCCTTTTGCAGCTGCAGTGTGCTTGGAGCTGGGGGCTTTGTGGTTTCCGAGATGCTAACCCTAGGCGTAACCCTAACCCTAACCCTAACCCTAACCCTAGGCAGGAAAAGCAGGCTTGGCCTATGGCTGCTGCCAAGGAAAAAGGCATGGAGGCAGGGATGTTGTGGCAGTTTTGCGCTCCCCTTGGGATGCCTTTTGCAGCTGCAGTGTGCTTGGAGCTGGGGGCTTTGTGGTTTCCGAGATGCTAACCCTAGGCGTAACCCTAACCCTAACCCTAGGCAGGAAAAGCAGGCCTGGCCTAGGGCTGCTGCCAAGGAAAAACCCGTGGAGACAGGGATGTTGTGGCAGTTTTGCGCTCCCCTTGGGATGCCTTTTGCAGCTGCAGTGTGCTTGGAGCTGGGGGCTTTGTGGTTTCCGAGATGCTAACCCTAGGCGTAACCCTAACCCTAACCCTAACCCTAACCCTAGGCAGGAAAAGCAGGCCTGGCCTATGGCTGCTGCCAAGTGAAAAGCCATGGAGGCAGGGATGTTGTGGCAGTTTTGCGCTCCCCTTGGGATGCCTTTTGCAGCTGCAGTGTGCTTGGAGCTGGGGGCTTTGTGGTTTCCGAGATGCTAACCCTAGGCGTAACCCTAACCCTAACCCTAACCCTAACCCTAACCCTAACCCTAGGCAGGAAATGCAGGCCTGGCCTATGGCTGCTGCCAAGGAAAAAGCCGTGGAGACAGGGATGTTGTGGCAGTTTTGCGCTCCCCTTGGGATGCCTTTTGCAGCTGCAGTGTGCTTGGAGCTGGGGGCTTTGTGGTTTCCGAGATGCTAACCCTAGGCGTAACCCTAACCCCAACCCTAGGCAGGAAAAGCAGTCCTGGCCTAGGGCTGCTGCCAAGGAAAAAGCCGTGGAGACAGGGATGTTGTGGCAGTTTTGCGCTCCCCTTGGGATGCCTTTTGCAGCTGCAGTGTGCTTGGAGCTGGGGGCTTTGTGGTTTCCGAGATGCTAACCCTAGGCGTAACCCTAACCCTAACCCTAGGCAGGAAAAGCAGGCCTGGCCTAGGGCTGCTGCCAAGGAAAAAGCTGTGGAGACAGGGATGTTGTGGCAGTTTTGCGCTCCCCTTGGGATGCCTTTTGCAGCTGCAGTGTTCCTGGAGCTGGGGGCTTTGTGGTTTCCGAGATGCTAACCCTAGGCGTAACCCTAACCCTAACCCTAACCCTAACCCTAGGCAGGAAAAGCAGGCCTGGCCTATGGCTGCTGCCAAGGAAAAAGCCATTGAGGCAGGGATGTTGTGGCAGTTTTGCGCTCCCCTTGGGATGCCTTTTGCAGCTGCAGTGTGCTTGGAGCTGGGGGCTTTAGGGTTTCCGAGATGCTAACCCTAGGCATAACCCTAACCCTAACCCTAACCCTAACCCTAACCCTAACCCTAACCCTAACCCTAACCCTAACCCTAACCCTAGGCAGGAAAAGCAGGCCTGGCCTATGGCTGCTGCCAAGGAAAAAGCCGTGGAGACAGGGATGTTGTGGCAGTTTTGCGCTCCCCTTGGGATGCCTTTTGCAGCTGCAGTGTGCTTGGAGCTGGGGGCTTTGTGGTTTCCGAGATGCTAACCCTAGGCGTAACCCTAACCCTAACCCTAGGCAGGAAAAGCAGGCCTGGCCTATGGCTGCTGCCAAGGAAAAAGCCGTGGAGGCAGGGATGTTGTGGCAGTTTTGCGCTCCCCTTGGGATGCCTTTTGCAGCTGCAGTGTGCCTGGAGCTGGGGGCTTTGTGGTTTCCGAGATGCTCACCCTAGGCGTAACCCTAACCCTAACCCTAGGCAGGAAAAGCAGGCCTGGCCTATGGCTGCTGCCAAGGAAAAAGCCGTGGAGACAGGGATGTTTTGGCAGTTTTGGACTCCCCTTGGGATGCCTTTTGCAGCTGCAGTGTGCTTGGAGCTGGGGGCTTTGTGGTTTCCGAGATGCTAACCCTAGGCGTAACCCTAACCCTAACCCTAACCCTAACCCTAACCCTAGGCAGGAAAAGCAGGCCTGGCCTATGGCTGCTGCCAAGGAAAAAGCCGTGGAGACAGGGATGTTGTGGCAGTTTTGCGCTCCCCTTGGGATGCCTTTTGCAGCTGCAGTGTGCTTGGAGCTGGGGGCTTTGTGGTTTCCGAGATGCTAACCCTAGGCGTAACCCTAACCCCAACCCAAACCCTAGGCAGGAAAAGCAGGCCTGGCCTATGGCTGCTGCCAAGGAAAAAGCCGTGGAGACAGGGATGTTTTGGCAGTTTTGCGCTCCCCTTGGGATGCCTTTTGCAGCTGCAGTGTGCTTGGAGCTGGGGGCTTTGTGGTTTCCGAGATGCTAACCCTAGGCGTAACCCTAACCCTAACCCTAGGCAGGAAAAGCAGGCCTGGACTATGGCTGCTGCCAAGGAAAAAGCCATGGAGGCAGGGATGTTTTGGCAGTTTTGCGCTCCCCTTGGGATGCCTTTTGCAGCTGCAGTGTTCCTGGGGCTGGGGGCTTTGTGGTTTCCGAGATGCTAACCCTAGGCGTAACCCTAACCCTAACCCTAGGCAGGAAAAGCAGGCCTGGCCTATGGCTGCTGCCAAGGAAAAAGCCATGGAGGCAGGCATGTTTTGGCAGTTTTGCGCTCCCCTTGGGATGCCTTTTGCAGCTGCAGTGTGCTTGGAGCTGGGGGCTTTGTGGTTTCCGAGATGCTAACCCTAGGCGTAACCCTAACCCTAACCCTAACCCTAGGCAGGAAAAGCAGGCCTGGCCTATGGCTGCTGCCAAGGAAAAAGCCATGGAGGCAGGGATGTTTTGGCAGTTTTGCGCTCCCCTTGGGATGCCTTTTGCAGCTGCAGTGTGCTTGGAGCTGGGGGCTTTGTGGTTTCCGAGATGCTAACCCTAGGCGTAACCCTAACCCTAACCCTAGGCAGGAAAAGCAGGCCTGGCCTATGGCTGCTGCCAAGGAAAAAGCCACGGAGGCAGGGATGTTGTGGCAGTTTTGCGCTCCCTTTGGGATGCCTTTTGCAGCTGCAGTGTGCTTGGAGCTGGGGGCTTTGTGGTTTCCGAGATGCTAACCCTAGGCGTAACCCTAACCCTAACCCTAACCCTAACCCTAACCCTAGGCAGGAAAAGCAGGCCTGGCCTATGGCTGCTGCCAAGGAAAAAGCCGTGGAGACAGGGATGTTGTGGCAGTTTAGCACTCCCCTTGGGATGCCTTTTGCAGCTGCAGTGTGCTTGGAGCTGGGGGCTTTGTGGTTTCCGAGATGCTAACCCTAGGCGTAACCCTAACCCTAACCCTAGGCAGGAAAAGCAGGCCTGGCCTAGGGCTGCTGCCAAGGAAAAAGCCATGGAGGCAGGGATGTTTTGGCAGTTTTGCGCTCCCCTTGGGATGCCTTTTGCAGCTGCAGTGTGCCTGGAGCTGGGGGTTTGTGGTTTCCGAGATGCTAACCCTAGGCGTAACCCTAACCCTAACCCTAGGCAGGAAAAGCAGGCCTGGCCTATGGCTGCTGCCAAGGAAAAAGCCATTGAGGCAGGCATGTTTTGGCAGTTTTGCGCTCCCCTTGGGATGCCTTTTGCAGCTGCAGTGTGCTTGGAGCTGGGGGCTTTGTGGTTTCCGAGATGATAACCCTAGGCGTAACCCTAACCCTAACCCTAACCCTAACCCTAGGCAGGAAAAGCAGGCCTGGCCTATGGCTGCTGCCAAGGAAAAAGCCGTGGAGGCAGGGATGTTGTGGCAGTTTTGCGCTCCCCTTGGGATGCCTTTTGCAGCTGCAGTGTGCTTGGAGCTGGGGCCTTTGTGGTTTCCGAGATGCTAACCCTAGGCGTAACCCTAACCCTAACCCTAACCCTAACCCTAGGCAGGAAAAGCAGGCCTGGCCTAGGGCTGCTGCCAAGGAAAAAGCCATGGAGGCAGGGATGTTTTGGCAGTTTTGCGCTCCCCTTGGGATGCCTTTTGCAGCTGCAGTGTGCCTGGAGCTGGGGGCTTTGTGGTTTCCGAGATGCTAACCCTAGGCGTAACCCTAACCCTAACCCTAGGCAGGAAAAGCAGGCCTGGCCTATGGCTGCTGCCAAGGAAAAAGCCATTGAGGCAGGCATGTTTTGGCAGTTTTGCGCTCCCCTTGGGATGCCTTTTGCAGCTGCAGTGTGCTTGGAGCTGGGGGCTTTGTGGTTTCCGAGATGCTAACCCTAGGCGTAACCCTAACCCTAACCCTAACCCTAACCCTAGGCAGGAAAAGCAGGCCTGGCCTATGGCTGCTGCCAAGGAAAAAGCCATTGAGGCAGGGATGTTGTGGCAGTTTTGCGCTCCCCTTGAGATGCCTTTTGCAGCTGCAGTGTGCTTGGAGCTGGGGGCTTTGTGGTTTCCGAGATGCTAACCCTAGGCGTAACCCTAACCCTAACCCTAGGCATTAAAAGCAGGCCTGGCCTAGGGCTGCTCCCAAGGAAAAAGCTGTGGAGACAGGGATGTTTTGGCAGTTTTGCGCTCCCCTTGGGATGCCTTTTGCAGCTGCGGTGTGCCTGGAGCTGGGGGCTTTGTGGTTTCCGAGATGCTAACCCTAGGCGTAACCCTAACCCTAACCCTAGGCAGGAAAAGCAGGCCTGGCCTATGGCTGCTGCCAAGGAAAAAGCCATGGAGGCAGGGATGTTTTGGCAGTTTTGCGCTCCCCTTGGGATGCCTTTTGCAGCTGCAGTGTGCTTGGAGCTGGGGGCTTTGTGGTTTCCGAGATGCTAACCCTAGGCGTAACCCTAACCCCAACCCAAACCCTAGGCAGGAAAAGCAGGCCTGGCCTATGGCTGCTGCCAAGGAAAAAGCCGTGGAGACAGGGATGTTGTGGCAGTTTTGCGCTCCCCTTGGGATGCCTTTTGCAGCTGCTGTGTGCTTGGAGCTGGGGGCTTTGTGGTTTCCGAGATGCTAACCCTAGGCGTAACCCTAACCCTAACCCTAACCCTAACCCTGACCCTAACCCTAGGCAGGAAAAGCAGGCCTGGCCTAGGGCTGCTGCCAAGGAAAATCTGTGGAGACAGGGATGTTGTGGCAGTTTTGCGCTCCCCTTGGGATGCCTTTTGCAGCTGCGGTGTGCCTGGAGCTGGGGGCTTTGTGGTTTCCGAGATGCTAACCCTAGGCGTAACCCTAACCCTAACCCTAACCCTAACCCTAACCCTAGGCAGGAAAAGCAGGCCTGGCCTATGGCTGCTGCCAAGGAAAAAACCATTGAGGCAGATATGTTGTGGCAGTTTTGCGCTCCCCTTGGGATGCCTTTTGCAGCTGCAGTGTGCTTGGAGCTGGGGGCTTTGTGGTTTCCGAGATGCTAACCCTAGGCGTAACCCTAACCCTAACCCTAGGCAGGAAAAGCAGGCCTGGCCTAGGGCTGCTGCCAAGGAAAAAGCCATGGAGGCAGGGATGTTGTGGCAGTTTTGCGCTCCCCTTGGGATGCCTTTTGCAGCTGCAGTGTGCTTGGAGCTGGGGACTTTGTGGTTTCCGAGATGCTAACCCTAGGCGTAACCCTAACCCTAACCCTAGGCAGGAAAAGCAGGCCTGGCCTATGGCTGCTGCCAAGGAAAAAGCCGTGGAGACAGGGATGTTGTGGCAGTTTTGCGCTCCCCTTGGGATGCCTTTTGCAGCTGCAGTGTGCTTGGAGCTGGGGGCTTTGTGGTTTCCGAGATGCTAACCCTAGGCGTAACCCTAACCCTAACCCTAGGCAGGAAAAGCAGGCCTGGCCTAGGGCTGCTGCCAAGGAAAAAGCCATGGAGGCAGGGATGTTTTGGCAGTTTTGCGCTCCCCTTGGGATGCCTTTTGCAGCTGCAGTGTGCCTGGAGCTGGGGGCTTTGTGGTTTCCGAGATGCTAACCCTAGGTGTAACCCTAACCCTAACCCTAGGCAGGAAAAGCAGGCCTGGCCTATGGCTGCTGCCAAGGAAAAAGCCATTGAGGCAGGCATGTTTTGGCAGTTTTGCGCTCCCCTTGGGATGCCTTTTGCAGCTGCAGTGTGCTTGGAGCTGGGGGCTTTGTGGTTTCCGAGATGATAACCCTAGGCGTAACCCTAACCCTAACCCTAACCCTAACCCTAGGCAGGAAAAGCAGGCCTGGCCTATGGCTGCTGCCAAGGAAAAAGCCGTGGAGACAGGGTTGTTGTGGCAGTTTTGCGCTCCCCTTGGGATGCCTTTTGCAGCTGCAGTGTGCTTGGAGCTGGGGGCTTTGTGGTTTCCGAGATGCTAACCCTAGGCGTAACCCTAACCCTAACCCTAACCCTAACCCTAACCCTAGGCAGGAAAAGCAGGCCTGGCCTAGGGCTGCTGCCAAGGAAAAAGCCATGGAGGCAGGGATGTTTTGGCAGTTTTGCGCTCTCCTTGGGATGCCTTTTGCAGCTGCAGTGTGCCTGGAGCTGGGGGCTTTGTGGTTTCCGAGATGCTAACCCTAGGCGTAACCCTAACCCTAACCCTAGGGAGGAAAAGCAGGCCTGGCCTATGGCTGCTGCCAAGGAAAAAGCCATTGAGGCAGGCATGTTGTGGCAGTTTTGCGCTCCCCTTGGGATGCCTTTTGCAGCTGCAGTGTGCTTGGAGCTGGGGGCTTTGTGGTTTCCGAGATGCTAACCCTAGGCGTAACCCTAACCCTAACCCTAACCCTAACCCTAACCCTAGGCAGGAAAAGCAGGCCTGGCCTATGGCTGCTGCCAAGGAAAAAGCCATTGAGGCAGGGATGTTGTGGCAGTTTTGCGCTCCCCTTGGGATGCCTTTTGCAGCTGCAGTGTGCTTGGAGCTGGGGGCTTTGTGGTTTCCGAGATGCTAACCCTAGGCGTAACCCTAACCCTAACCCTAGGCAGGAAAAGCAGGCCTGGCCTATGGGTGCTGCCAAGGAAAAAGCCATTGAGGCAGGGATGTTTTGGCAGTTTTGCGCTCCCCTTGGGATGCCTTTTGCAGCTGCAGTGTGCTTGGAGCTGGGGGCTTTGTGGTTTCCGAGATGCTAACCCTAGGCGTAACCCTAACCCTAACCCTAACCCTAGGCAGGAAAAGCAGGCCTGGCCTATGGCTGCTGCCAAGGAAAAAGCCATGGAGGCAGGGATGTTGTGGCAGTTTTGCGCTCCCCTTGGGATGCCTTTTGCAGCTGCAGTGTGCTTGGAGCTGGGGGCTTTGTGGTTTCCGAGATGCTAACCCTAGGCGTAACCCTAACCCTAACCCTAACCCTAACCCTAACCCTAACCCTAACCCTAGGCAGGAAAAGCAGGCCTGGCCTATGGCTGCTGCCACGGAAAAAGCCATTGAGGCAGGGATGTTTTGGCAGTTTTGCGCTCCCCTTGGGATGCCTTTTGCAACTGCAGTGTGCTTGGAGCTGGGGGCTTTGTGGTTTCCGAGATGCTAACCCTAGGCGTAACCCTAACCCTAACCCTAACCCTAGGCAGGAAAAGCAGGCCTGGCCTATGGCTGCTGCCAAGGAAAAAGCCATGGAGGCAGGGATGTTTTGGCAGTTTTGCGCTCCCCTTGGGATGCCTTTTGCAGCTGCAGTGTGCCTGGAGCTGGGGGCTTTGTGGTTTCCGAGATGCTAACCCTAGGCGTAACCCTAACCCTAACCCTAGGCAGGAAAAGCAGGCCTGGCCTATGGCTGCTGCCAAGGAAAAAGCCATGGAGGCAGGGATGTTGTGGCAGTTTTGCGCTCCCTTTGGGATGCCTTTTGCAGCTGCAGTGTGCTTGGAGCTGGGGGCTTTGTGGTTTCCGAGATGCTAACCCTAGGCGTAACCCTAACCCTAACCCTAACCCTAACCCTAACCCTAGGCAGGAAAAGCAGGCCTGGCCTATGGCTGCTGCCAAGGAAAAAGCCGTGGAGACAGGGATGTTGTGGCAGTTTTGCGCTCCCCTTGGGATGCCTTTTGCAGCTGCAGTGTGCTTGGAGCTGGGGGCTTTGTGGTTTCCGAGATGCTAACCCTAGGCGTAACCCTAACCCTAACCCTAGGCAGGAAAAGCAGGCCTGGCCTATGGCTGCTGCCAAGGAAAAAGCCGTGGAGACAGGGATGTTTTGGCAATTTTGCGCTCCCCTTGGGATGCCTTTTGCAGCTGCAGTGTGCTTGGAGCTGGGGGCTTTGTGGTTTCCGAGATGCTAACCCTAGGCGTAACCCTAACCCTAACCCTAACCCTAACCCTAACCCTAGGCAGAAAAAGCAGGCCTGGCCTATGGCTGCTGCCAAGGAAAAAGCCATTGAGGCAGGGATGTTGTGGCAGTTTTGCGCTCCCCTTGGGATGCCTTTTGCAGCTGCAGTGTGCTTGGAGCTGGGGGCTTTGTGGTTTCCGAGATGCTAACCCTAGGCGTAACCCTAACCCTAACCCTAACCCTAACCCTAACCCTAGGCAGGAAAAGCAGGCCTGGCCTATGGCTGCTGCCAAGGAAAAAGCCGTGGAGACAGGGATGTTGTGGCAGTTTAGCACTCCCCTTGGGATGCCTTTTGCAGCTGCAGTGTGCTTGGAGCTGGGGGCTTTGTGGTTTCCGAGATGCTAACCCTAGGCGTAACCCTAACCCTAACCCTAGGCAGGAAAAGCAGGCCTGGCCTAGGGCTGCTGCCAAGGAAAAAGCCATGGAGGCAGGGATGTTTTGGCAGTTTTGCGCTCCCCTTGGGATGCCTTTTGAAGCTGCAGTGTGCCTGGAGCTGGGGGCTTTGTGGTTTCCGAGATGCTAACCCTAGGCGTAACCCTAACCCTAACCCTAGGCAGGAAAAGCAGGCCTGGCCTATGGCTGCTGCCAAGGAAAAAGCCATTGAGGCAGGCATGTTTTGGCAGTTTTGCGCTCCCCTTGGGATGCCTTTTGCAGCTGCAGTGTGCTTGGAGCTGGGGGCTTTGTGGTTTCCGAGATGATAACCCTAGGCGTAACCCTAACCCTAACCCTAACCCTAACCCTAGGCAGGAAAAGCAGGCCTGGCCTATGGCTGCTGCCAAGGAAAAAGCCGTGGAGGCAGGGATGTTGTGGCAGTTTTGCGCTCCCCTTGGGATGCCTTTTGCAGCTGCAGTGTGCTTGGAGCTGGGGGCTTTGTGGTTTCCGAGATGCTAACCCTAGGCGTAACCCTAACCCTAACCCTAACCCTAACCCTAGGCAGGAAAAGCAGGCCTGGCCTAGGGCTGCTGCCAAGGAAAAAGCCATGGAGGCAGGGATGTTTTGGCAGTTTTGCGCTCTCCTTGGGATGCCTTTTGCAGCTGCAGTGTGCCTGGAGCTGGGGGCTTTGTGGTTTCCGAGATGCTAACCCTAGGCGTAACCCTAACCCTAACCCTAGGCAGGAAAAGCAGGCCTGGCCTATGGCTGCTGCCAAGGAAAAAGCCATTGAGGCAGGCATGTTTTGGCAGTTTTGCGCTCCCCTTGGGATGCCTTTTGCAGCTGCAGTGTGCTTGGAGCTGGGGGTTTTGTGGTTTCCGAGATGCTAACCCTAGGCGTAACCCTAACCCTAACCCTAACCCTAACCCTAGGCAGGAAAAGCAGGCCTGGCCTATGGCTGCTGCCAAGGAAAAAGCCATTGAGGCAGGGATGTTGTGGCAGTTTTGCGCTCCCCTTGAGATGCCTTTTGCAGCTGCAGTGTGCTTGGAGCTGGGGGCTTTGTGGTTTCCGAGATGCTAACCCTAGGCGTAACCCTAACCCTAACCCTAGGCATTAAAAGCAGGCCTGGCCTAGGGCTGCTCCCAAGGAAAAAGCTGTGGAGACAGGGATGTTTTGGCAGTTTTGCGCTCCCCTTGGGATGCCTTTTGCAGCTGCGGTGTGCCTGGAGCTGGGGGCTTTGTGGTTTCCGAGATGCTAACCCTAGGCGTAACCCTAACCCTAACCCTAGGCAGGAAAAGCAGGCCTGGCCTATGGCTGCTGCCAAGGAAAAAGCCATGGAGGCAGGGATGTTTTGGCAGTTTTGCGCTCCCCTTGGGATGCCTTTTGCAGCTGCAGTGTGCTTGGAGCTGGGGGCTTTGTGGTTTACGAGATGCTAACCCTAGGCGTAACCCTAATCCTAACGCTAACCCTAGGCAGGAAAAGCAGGCCTGGCCTATGGCTGCTGCCAAGGAAAAAGCCGTGGAGACAGGGATGTTGTGGCAGTTTTGCGCTCCCCTTGGGATGCCTTTTGCAGCTGCCGTGTGCTTGGAGCTGGGGGCTTTGTGGTTTCCGAGATGCTAACCCTAGGCGTAACCCTAACCCTAACCCTAACCCTAACCCTAACCCTAACCCTAGGCAGGAAAAGCAGGCCTGGCCTATGGCTGCTGCCGAGGAAAAAGCCATAGAGGCAGGGATGTTGTGGCAGTTTTGCGCTCCCCTTGGGATGCCTTTTGCAGCTGCAGTGTGCTTGGAGCTGGGGGCTTTGTGGTTTCCGAGATGCTAACCCTAGGCGTAACCCTAACCCGAACCCTAACCCTAACCCTAGGCAGGAAAAGCAGGCCTGGCCTAGGGCTGCTGCCAAGGAAAAAGCCATGGAGGCAGGGATGTTTTGGCAGTTTTGCGCTCTCCTTGGGATGCCTTTTGCAGCTGCAGTGTGCCTGGAGCTGGGGGCTTTGTGGTTTCCGAGATGCTAACCCTAGGCGTAACCCTAACCCTAACCCTAGGGAGGAAAAGCAGGCCTGGCCTATGGCTGCTGCCAAGGAAAAAGCCATTGAGGCAGGCATGTTTTGGCAGTTTTGCGCTCCCCTTGGGATGCCTTTTGCAGCTGCAGTGTGCTTGGAGCTGGGGGCTTTGTGGTTTCCGAGATGCTAACCCTAGGCGTAACCCTAACCCTAACCCTAACCCTAACCCTAGGCAGGAAAAGCAGGCCTGGCCTATGGCTGCTGCCAAGGAAAAAGCCATTGAGGCAGGGATGTTGTGGCAGTTTTGCGCTCCCCTTGGGATGCCTTTTGCAGCTGCAGTGTGCTTGGAGCTGGGGGCTTTGTGGTTTCCGAGATGCTAACCCTAGGCGTAACCCTAACCCTAACCCTAGGCAGGAAAAGCAGGCCTGGCCTATGGGTGCTGCCAAGGAAAAAGCCATTGAGGCAGGGATGTTTTGGCAGTTTTGCGCTCCCCTTGGGATGCCTTTTGCAGCTGCAGTGTGCTTGGAGCTGGGGGCTTTGTGGTTTACGAGATGCTAACCCTAGGCGTAACCCTAACCCTAACCCTAACCCTAGGCAGGAAAAGCAGGCCTGGCCTATGGCTGCTGCCAAGGAAAAAGCCATGGAGGCAGGGATGTTGTGGCAGTTTTGCGCTCCCCTTGGGATGCCTTTTGCAGCTGCAGTGTGCTTGGAGCTGGGGGCTTTGTGGTTTCCGAGATGCTAACCCTAGGCGTAACCCTAACCCTAACCCTAACCCTAACCCTAACCCTAACCCTAGGCAGGAAAAGCAGGCCTGGCCTATGGCTGCTGCCACGGAAAAAGCCATTGAGGCAGGGATGTTTTGGCAGTTTTGCGCTGCCCTTGGGATGCCTTTTGCAACTGCAGTGTGCTTGGAGCTGGGGGCTTTGTGGTTTCCGAGATGCTAACCCTAGGCGTAACCCTAACCCTAACCCTAACCCTAGGCAGGAAAAGCAGGCCTGGCCTATGGCTGCTGCCAAGGAAAAAGCCATGGAGGCAGGGATGTTTTGGCAGTTTTGCGCTCCCCTTGGGATGCCTTTTGCAGCTGCAGTGTGCTTGGAGCTGGGGGCTTTGTGGTTTCCGAGATGCTAACCCTAGGCGTAACCCTAACCCTAACCCTAGGCAGGAAAAGCAGGCCTGGCCTATGGCTGCTGCCAAGGAAAAAGCCGTGGAGACAGGGATGTTTTGGCAATTTTGCGCTCCCCTTGGGATGCCTTTTGCAGCTGCAGTGTGCTTGGAGCTGGGGGCTTTGTGGTTTCCGAGATGCTAACCCTAGGCGTAACCCTAACCCTAACCCTAACCCTAACCCTAACCCTAGGCAGGAAAAGCAGGCCTGGCCTATGGCTGCTGCCAAGGAAAAAGCCGTGGAGGCAGGGATGTTGTGGCAGTTTTGCGCTCCCCTTGGGATGCCTTTTGCAGCTGCAGTGTGCTTGGAGCTGGGGGCTTTGTGGTTTCCGAGATGCTAACCCTAGGCGTAACCCTAACCCTAACCCTAACCCTAACCCTAACCCTAGGCAGGAAAAGCAGGCCTGGCCTATGGCTGCTGCCAAGGAAAAAGCCGTGGAGACAGGGATGTTGTGGCAGTTTTGCGCTCCCCTTGGGATGCCTTTTGCAGCTGCAGTGTGCTTGGAGCTGGGGGCTTTGTGGTTTCCGAGATGCTAACCCTAGGCGTAACCCTAACCCTAACCCTAGGCAGGAAAAGCAGGCCTGGCCTAGGGCTGCTGCCAAGGAAAAAGCCATGGAGGCAGGGATGTTTTGGCAGTTTTGCGCTCCCCTTGGGATGCCTTTTGCAGCTGCAGTGTGCCTGGAGCTGGGGGCTTTGTGGTTTCCGAGATGCTAACCCTAGGCGTAACCCTAACCCTAACCCTAACCCTAACCCTAGGCAGGAAAAGCAGGCCTGGCCTATGGCTGCTGCCAAGGAAAAAGCCGTGGAGGCAGGGATGTTGTGGCAGTTTTGCGCTCCCCTTGGGATGCCTTTTGCAGCTGCAGTGTGCTTGGAGCTGGGGGCTTTGTGGTTTCCGAGATGCTAACCCTAGGCGTAACCCTAACCCTAACCCTAACCCTAACCCTAGGCAGGAAAAGCAGGCCTGGCCTAGGGCTGCTGCCAAGGAAAAAGCCATGGAGGCAGGGATGTTTTGGCAGTTTTGCGCTCTCCTTGGGATGCCTTTTGCAGCTGCAGTGTGCCTGGAGCTGGGGGCTTTGTGGTTTCCGAGATGCTAACCCTAGGCGTAACCCTAACCCTAACCCTAGGCAGGAAAAGCAGGCCTGGCCTATGGCTGCTGCCAAGGAAAAAGCCATTGAGGCAGGCATGTTTTGGCAGTTTTGCGCTCCCCTTGGGATGCCTTTTGCAGCTGCAGTGTGCTTGGAGCTGGGGGCTTTGTGGTTTCCGAGATGCTAACCCTAGGCGTAACCCTAACCCTAACCCTAACCCTAACCCTAGGCAGGAAAAGCAGGCCTGGCCTATGGCTGCTGCCAAGGAAAAAGCCATGGAGGCAGGGATGTTGTGGCAGTTTTGCGCTCCCCTTGAGATGCCTTTTGCAGCTGCAGTGTGCTTGGAGCTGGGGGCTTTGTGGTTTCCGAGATGCTAACCCTAGGCGTAACCCTAACCCTAACCCTAGGCATTAAAAGCAGGCCTGGCCTAGGGCTGCTCCCAAGGAAAAAGCTGTGGAGACAGGGATGTTTTGGCAGTTTTGCGCTCCCCTTGGGATGCCTTTTGCAGCTGCGGTGTGCTTGGAGCTGGGGGCTTTGTGGTTTCCGAGATGCTAACCCTAGGCGTAACCCTAACCCTAACCCTAGGCAGGAAAAGCAGGCCTGGCCTATGGCTGCTGCCAAGGAAAAAGCCATGGAGGCAGGGATGTTTTGGCAGTTTTGCGCTCCCCTTGGGATGCCTTTTGCAGCTGCAGTGTGCTTGGAGCTGGGGGCTTTGTGGTTTACGAGATGCTAACCCTAGGCGTAACCCTAATCCTAACCCTAACCCTAGGCAGGAAAAGCAGGCCTGGCCTATGGCTGCTGCCAAGGAAAAAGCCGTGGAGACAGGGATGTTGTGGCAGTTTTGCGCTCCCCTTGGGATGCCTTTTGCAGCTGCCGTGTGCTTGGAGCTGGGGGCTTTGTGGTTTCCGAGATGCTAACCCTAGGCGTAACCCTAACCCTAACCCTAACCCTAACCCTAACCCTAACCCTAGGCAGGAAAAGCAGGCCTGGCCTATGGCTGCTGCCAAGGAAAAAGCCGTGGAGGCAGGGATGTTGTGGCAGTTTTGCGCTCCCCTTGGGATGCCTTTTGCAGCTGCAGTGTGCTTGGAGCTGGGGGCTTTGTGGTTTCCGAGATGCTAACCCTAGGCGTAACCCTAACCCTAACCCTACGCAGGAAAAGCAGGCCTGGCCTAGGGCTGCTGCCAAGGAAAATCTGTGGAGACAGGGATGTTGTGGCAGTTTTGCGCTCCCCTTGGGATGCCTTTTGCAGCTGCGGTGTGCCTGGAGCTGGGGGCTTTGTGGTTTCCGAGATGCTAACCCTAGGCGTAACCCTAACCCTAACCCTAACCCTAACCCTAACCCTAACCCTAGGCAGGAAAAGCAGGCCTGGCCTATGGCTGCTGCCAAGGAAAAAACCATTGAGGCAGATATGTTGTGGCAGTTTTGCGCTCCCCTTGGGATGCCTTTTGCAGCTGCAGTGTGCTTGGAGCTGGGGGCTTTGTGGTTTCCGAGATGCTAACCCTAGGCGTAACCCTAACCCTAACCCAAGGCAGGAAAAGCAGGCCTGGCCTAGGGCTGCTGCCAAGGAAAAAGCCATGGAGGCAGGGATGTTGTGGCAGTTTTGCGCTCCCCTTGGGATGCCTTTTGCAGCTGCAGTGTGCTTGGAGCTGGGGACTTTGTGGTTTCCGAGATGCTAACCCTAGGCGTAACCCTAACCCTAACCCTAGGCAGGAAAAGCAGGCCTGGCCTATGGCTGCTGCCAAGGAAAAAGCCGTGGAGACAGGGATGTTGTGGCAGTTTTGCGCTCCCCTTGGGATGCCTTTTGCAGCTGCAGTGTGCTTGGAGCTGGGGGCTTTGTGGTTTCCGAGATGCTAACCCTAGGCGTAACCCTAACCCTAACCCTAGGCAGGAAAAGCAGGCCTGGCCTAGGGCTGCTGCCAAGGAAAAAGCCATGGAGGCAGGGATGTTTTGGCAGTTTTGCGCTCCCCTTGGGATGCCTTTTGCAGCTGCAGTGTGCCTGGAGCTGGGGGCTTTGTGGTTTCCGAGATGCTAACCCTAGGTGTAACCCTAACCCTAACCCTAGGCAGGAAAAGCAGGCCTGGCCTATGGCTGCTGCCAAGGAAAAAGCCATTGAGGCAGGCATGTTTTGGCAGTTTTGCGCTCCCCTTGGGATGCCTTTTGCAGCTGCAGTGTGCTTGGAGCTGGGGGCTTTGTGGTTTCCGAGATGATAACCCTAGGCGTAACCCTAACCCTAACCCTAACCCTAACCCTAGGCAGGAAAAGCAGGCCTGGCCTATGGCTGCTGCCAAGGAAAAAGCCGTGGAGACAGGGTTGTTGTGGCAGTTTTGCGCTCCCCTTGGGATGCCTTTTGCAGCTGCAGTGTGCTTGGAGCTGGGGGCTTTGTGGTTTCCGAGATGCTAACCCTAGGCGTAACCCTAACCCTAACCCTAACCCTAACCCTAGGCAGGAAAAGCAGGCCTGGCCTAGGGCTGCTGCCAAGGAAAAAGCCATGGAGGCAGGGATGTTTTGGCAGTTTTGCGCTCTCCTTGGGATGCCTTTTGCAGCTGCAGTGTGCTTGGAGCTGGGGGCTTTGTGGTTTCCGAGATGCTAACCCTAGGCGTAACCCTAACCCTAACCCTAGGCAGGAAAAGCAGGCCTGGCCTATGGGTGCTGCCAAGGAAAAAGCCATTGAGGCAGGGATGTTTTGGCAGTTTTGCGCTCCCCTTGGGATGCCTTTTGCAGCTGCAGTGTGCTTGGAGCTGGGGGCTTTGTGGTTTACGAGATGCTAACCCTAGGCGTAACCCTAACCCTAACCCTAACCCTAGGCAGGAAAAGCAGGCCTGGCCTATGGCTGCTGCCAAGGAAAAAGCCATGGAGGCAGGGATGTTGTGGCAGTTTTGCGCTCCCCTTGGGATGCCTTTTGCAGCTGCAGTGTGCTTGGAGCTGGGGGCTTTGTGGTTTCCGAGATGCTAACCCTAGGCGTAACCCTAACCCTAACCCTAACCCTAACCCTAACCCTAACCCTAGGCAGGAAAAGCAGGCCTGGCCTATGGCTGCTGCCACGGAAAAAGCCATTGAGGCAGGGATGTTTTGGCAGTTTTGCGCTCCCCTTGGGATGCCTTTTGCAACTGCAGTGTGCTTGGAGCTGGGGGCTTTGTGGTTTCCGAGATGCTAACCCTAGGCGTAACCCTAACCCTAACCCTAACCCTAACCCTAGGCAGGAAAAGCAGGCCTGGCCTATGGCTGCTGCCAAGGAAAAAGCCGTGGAGACAGGGATGTTGTGGCAGTTTTGCGCTCCCCTTGGGATGCCTTTTGCAGCTGCAGTGTGCTTGGAGCTGGGGGCTTTGTGGTTTCTGAGATGCTAACCCTAGGCGTAACCCTAACCCTAACCCTAACCCTAACCCTAACCCTAACCCTAACCCTAGGCAGGAAAAGCAGGCCTGGCTTATGGCTGCTGCCAAGGAAAAAGCCGTGGAGGCAGGGATGTTGTGGCAGTTTTGCACTCCCCTTGGGATGCCTTTTGCAGCTGCAGTGTGCTTGGAGCTGGGGGCTTTGTGGTTTCCGAGATGCTAACCCTAGGCGTAACCCTAACCCTAACCCTAACCCTAACCCTAGGCAGGAACAGCAGGCCTGGCCTATGGCTGCTGCCAAGGAAAAAGCCGTGGAGACAGGGATGTTTTGGCAGTTTTGCGCTCCCCTTAGGATGCCTTTTGCAGCTGCAGTGTGCTTGGAGCTGGGGGCTTTGTGGTTTCCGAGATGCTAACCCTAGGCGTAACCCTAACCCTAACCCTAGGCAGGAAAAGCAGGCCTGGCCTAGGGCTGCTGCCAAAAAAAAAGCCATGGAGGCAGGGATGTTTTGGCAGCTTTGCGCTCCCCTTGGGATGCCTTTTGCAGCTGCAGTGTGCTTGGAGCTGGGGGCTTTGTGGTTTCCGAGATGCTAACCCTAGGCGTAACCCTAACCCTAACCCTAGGCAGGAAAAGCAGGCCTGGCCTATGGCTGCTGCCAAGGAAAAAGCCATTGAGGCAGGCATGTTTTGGCAGTTTTGCGCTCCCCTTGGGATGCCTTTTGCAGCTGCAGTGTGCTTGGAGCTGGGGGCTTTGTGGTTTCCGAGATGATAACCCTAGGCGTAACCCTAACCCTAACCCTAACCCTAACCCTAACCCTAGGCAGGAAAAGCAGGCCTGGCCTATGGCTGCTGCCAAGGAAAAAGCCGTGGAGACAGGGTTGTTGTGGCAGTTTTGCGCTCCCCTTGGGATGCCTTTTGCAGCTGCAGTGTGCTTGGAGCTGGGGGCTTTGTGGTTTCCGAGATGCTAACCCTAGGCGTAACCCTAACCCTAACCCTAACCCTAACCCTAGGCAGGAAAAGCAGGCCTGGCCTAGGGCTGCTGCCAAGGAAAAAGCCATGGAGGCAGGGATGTTTTGGCAGTTTTGCGCTCTCCTTGGGATGCCTTTTGCAGCTGCAGTGTGCCTGGAGCTGGGGGCTTTGTGGTTTCCGAGATGCTAACCCTAGGTGTAACCCTAACCCTAACCCTAGGCAGGAAAAGCAGGCCTGGCCTATGGCTGCTGCCAAGGAAAAAGCCATTGAGGCAGGGATGTTTTGGCAGTTTTGCGCTCCCCTTGGGATGCCTTTTGCAGCTGCAGTGTGCTTGGAGCTGGGGGCTTTGTGGTTTCCGAGATGCTAACCCTAGGCGTAACCCTAACCCTAACCCTAACCCTAACCCTAGGCAGGAAAAGCAGGCCTGGCCTATGGCTGCTGCCAAGGAAAAAGCCATTGAGGCAGGGATGTTGTGGCAGTTTTGCGCTCCCCTTGGGATGCCTTTTGCAGCTGCAGTGTGCTTGGAGCTGGGGGCTTTGTGGTTTCCGAGATGCTAACCCTAGGCGTAACCCTAACCCTAACCCTAGGCATTAAAAGCAGGCCTGGCCTAGGGCTGCTCCCAAGGAAAAAGCTGTGGAGACAGGGATGTTTTGGCAGTTTTGCGCTCCCCTTGGGATGCCTTTTGCAGCTGCGGTGTGCCTGGAGCTGGGGGCTTTGTGGTTTCCGAGATGCTAACCCTAGGCGTAACCCTAACCCTAACCCTAGGCAGGAAAAGCAGGCCTGGCCTATGGCTGCTGCCAAGGAAAAAGCCATTGAGGCAGGGATGTTGTGGCAGTTTTGCGCTCCCCTTGGGATGCCTTTTGCAGCTGCAGTGTGCTTGGAGCTGGGGGCTTTGTGGTTTCCGAGATGCTAACCCTAGGCGTAACCCTAACCCTAACCCTAACCCTAGGCAGGAAAAGCAGGCCTGGCCTATGGCTGCTGCCAAGGAAAAAGCCATGGAGGCAGGGATGTTGTGGCAGTTTTGCGCTCCCCTTGGGATGCCTTTTGCAGCTGCAGTGTGCTTGGAGCTGGGGGCTTTGTGGTTTCCGAGATGCTAACCCTAGGCGTAACCCTAACCCTAACCCTAACCCTAACCCTAACCCTAGGCAGGAAAAGCAGGCCTGGCCTATGGCTGCTGCCAAGGAAAAAGCCATTGAGGCAGGGATGTTTTGGCAGTTTTGCGCTCCCCTTGGGATGCCTTTTGCAACTGCAGTGTGCTTGGAGCTGGGGGCTTTGTGGTTTCCGAGATGCTAACCCTAGGCGTAACCCTAACCCTAACCCTAACCCTAACCCTAGGCAGGAAAAGCAGGCCTGGCCTATGGCTGCTGCCAAGGAAAAAGCCATGGAGACAGGGATGTTGTGGCAGTTTTGCGCTCCCCTTGGGATGCCTTTTGCAGCTGCAGTGTGCTTGGAGCTGGGGGCTTTGTGGTTTCTGAGATGCTAACCCTAGGCGTAACCCTAACCCTAACCCTAACCCTAACCCTAACCCTAACCCTAGGCAGGAAAAGCAGGCCTGGCCTATGGCTGCTGCCAAGGAAAAAGCCATGGAGGCAGGGATGTTTTGGCAGTTTTGCGCTCCCCTTGGGATGCCTTTTGCAGCTGCAGTGTGCTTGGAGCTGGGGGCTTTGTGGTTTCCGAGATGCTAACCCTAGGCGTAACCCTAACCCTAACCCTAACCCTAACCCTAGGCAGGAAAAGCAGGCCTGGCCTAGGGCTGCTGCTAAGGAAAAAACCATTGAGGCAGGGATGTTGTGGCAGTTTTGCGCTCCCCTTGGGACGCCTTTTGCAACTGCAGTGTGCTTGGAGCTGGGGGCTTTGTGGTTTCCGAGATGCTAACCCTAGGCGTAACCCTAACCCTAACCCTAACCCTAACCCTAACCCTAGGCAGGAAAAGCAGGCCTGGCCTATGGCTGCTGCCAAGGAAAAAGCCATGGAGGCAGGGATGTTTTGGCAGTTTTGCGCTCCCCTTGGGATGCCTTTTGCAGCTGCAGTGTGCTTGGAGCTGGGGGCTTTGTGGTTTCCGAGATGCTAACCCTAGGCGTAACCCTAACCCTAACCCTAACCCTAACCCTAGGCAGGAAAAGCAGGCCTGGCCTAGGGCTGCTGCTAAGGAAAAAACCATTGAGGCAGGGATGTTGTGGCAGTTTTGCGCTCCCCTTGGGACGCCTTTTGCAACTGCAGTGTGCTTGGAGCTGGGGGCTTTGTGGTTTCCGAGATGCTAACCCTAGGCGTAACCCTAACCCTAACCCTAACCCTAACCCTAACCCTAACCCTAACCCTAACCCTAACCCTAGGCAGGAAAAGCAGGCCTGGCTTATGGCTGCTGCCAAGGAAAAAGCCGTGGAGGCAGGGATGTTGTGGCAGTTTTGCGCTCCCCTTGGGATGCCTTTTGCAGCTGCAGTGTGCTTGGAGCTGGGGGCTTTGTGGTTTCCGAGATGCTAACCCTAGGCGTAACCCTAACCCTAACCCTAACCCTAACCCTAGGCAGGAACAGCAGGCCTGGCCTATGGCTGCTGCCAAGGAAAAAGCCGTGGAGACAGGGATGTTTTGGCAGTTTTGCGCTCCCCTTAGGATGCCTTTTGCAGCTGCAGTGTGCTTGGAGCTGGGGGCTTTGTGGTTTCCGAGATGCTAACCCTAGGCGTAACCCTAACCCTAACCCTAGGCAGGAAAAGCAGGCCTGGCCTAGGGCTGCTGCCAAAAAAAAAGCCATGGAGGCAGGGATGTTTTGGCAGCTTTGCGCTCCCCTTGGGATGCCTTTTGCAGCTGCAGTGTGCTTGGAGCTGGGGGCTTTGTGGTTTCCGAGATGCTAACCCTAGGCGTAACCCTAACCCTAACCCTAGGCAGGAAAAGCAGGCCTGGCCTATGGCTGCTGCCAAGGAAAAAGCCGTGGAGACAGGGTTGTTGTGGCAGTTTTGCGCTCCCCTTGGGATGCCTTTTGCAGCTGCAGTGTGCTTGGAGCTGGGGGCTTTGTGGTTTCCGAGATGCTAACCCTAGGCGTAACCCTAACCCTAACCCTAACCCTAACCCTAGGCAGGAAAAGCAGGCCTGGCCTAGGGCTGCTGCCAAGGAAAAAGCCATGGAGGCAGGGATGTTTTGGCAGTTTTGCGCTCTCCTTGGGATGCCTTTTGCAGCTGCAGTGTGCCTGGAGCTGGGGGCTTTGTGGTTTCCGAGATGCTAACCCTAGGCGTAACCCTAACCCTAACCCTAGGCAGGAAAAGCAGGCCTGGCCTATGGCTGCTGCCAAGGAAAAAGCCATGGAGGCAGGGATGTTGTGGCAGTTTTGCGCTCCCCTTGGGATGCCTTTTGCAGCTGCAGTGTGCTTGGAGCTGGGGGCTTTGTGGTTTCCGAGATGCTAACCCTAGGCGTAACCCTAACCCTAACCCTAACCCTAACCCTAGGCAGGAAAAGCAGGCCTGGCCTAGGGCTGCTGCTAAGGAAAAAACCATTGAGGCAGGGATGTTGTGGCAGTTTTGCGCTCCCCTTGGGACGCCTTTTGCAGCTGCAGTGTGCTTGGAGCTGGGGGCTTTGTGGTTTCCGAGATGCTAACCCTAGGCGTAACCCTAACCCTAACCCTAACCCTAACCCTAGGCAGGAAAAGCAGGCCTGGCCTCTGGCTGCTGCCAAGGAAAAAGCCATTGAGGCAGGGATGTTGTGGCAGTTTTGCGCTCCCCTTGGGATGCCTTTTGCAGCTGCAGTGTGCTTGGAGCTGGGGGCTTTGTGGTTTCCGAGATGCTAACCCTAGGCGTAACCCTAACCCTAACCCTAGGCATTAAAAGCAGGCCTTGCCTAGGGCTGCTCCCAAGGAAAAAGCTGTGGAGACAGGGATGTTTTGGCAGTTTTGCGCTCCCCTTGGGATGCCTTTTGCAGCTGCGGTGTGCCTGGAGCTGGGGGCTTTGTGGTTTCCGAGATGCTAACCCTAGGCGTAACCCTAACCCTAACCCTAGGCAGGAAAAGCAGGCCTGGCCTATGGCTGCTGCCAAGGAAAAAGCCATGGAGGCAGGGATGTTGTGGCAGTTTTGCGCTCCCCTTGGGATGCCTTTTGCAGCTGCAGTGTGCTTGGAGCTGGGGGCTTTGTGGTTTCCGAGATGCTAACCCTAGGCGTAACCCTAACCCTAACCCTAACCCTAACCCTAACCCTAACCCTAGGCAGGAAAAGCAGGCCTGGCCTATGGCTGCTGCCAAGGAAAAAGTCGTGGAGGCAGGGATGTTGTGGCAGTTTTGCGCTCCCCTTGGGATGCCTTTTGCAGCTGCAGTGTGCTTGGAGCTGGGGGCTTTGTGGTTTCCGAGATGCTAACCCTAGGCGTAACCCTAACCCTAACCCTAACCCTAACCCTAGGCAGGAAAAGCAGGCCTGGCCTAGGGCTGCTGCTAAGGAAAAAACCATTGAGGCAGGGATGTTTTGGCAGTTTTGCGCTCCCCTTGGGATGCCTTTTGCAGCTGCAGTGTGCTTGGAGCTGGGGGCTTTGTGGTTTCCGAGATGCTAACCCTAGGCGTAACCCTAACCCTAACCCTAACCCTAACCCTAGGCAGGAAAAGCAGGCCTGGCCTAGGGCTGCTGCCAAGGAAAAAGCCATTGAGGCAGGGATGTTTTGGCAGTTTTGCGCTCCCCTTGGGATGCCTTTTGCAGCTGCAGTGTGCTTGGAGCTGGGGGCTTTGTGGTTTCCGAGATGCTAACCCTAGGCGTAACCCTAACCCTAACCCTAGGCAGGAAAAGCAGGCCTGGCCTATGGCTGCTGCCAAGGAAAAAGCCGTGGAGACAGGGATGTTGTGGCAGTTTTGCGCTCCCCTTGGGATGCCTTTTGCAGCTGCCGTGTGCTTGGAGCTGGGGACTTTGTGGTTTCCGAGATGCTAACCCTAGGCGTAACCCTAACCCTAACCCTAGGCAGGAAAAGCACGCCTGGCCTATGGCTGCTGCCAAGGAAAAAGTCGTGGAGGCAGGGATGTTGTGGCAGTTTTGCGCTCCCCTTGGGATGCCTTTTGCAGCTGCAGTGTGCTTGGAGCTGGGGGCTTTGTGGTTTCCGAGATGCTAACCCTAGGCGTAACCCTAACCCTAACCCTAACCCTAACCCTAACCCTAACCCTAACCCTAGGCAGGAAAAGCAGGCCTGGCCTATGGGTGCTGCCAAGGAAAAAGCCATGGAGGCAGGGATGTTTTGGCAGTTTTGCGCTCCCCTTGGGATGCCTTTTGCAGCTGCAGTGTGCTTGGAGCTGGGGGCTTTGTGGTTTCCGAGATGCTAACCCTAGGCGTAACCCTAACCCTAACCCTAGGCAGGAAAAGCAGGCCTGGCCTATGGCTGCTGCCAAGGAAAAAGCCGTGGAGACAGGGATGTTGTGGCAGTTTTGCGCTCCCCTTGGGATGCCTTTTGCAGCTGCCGTGTGCTTGGAGCTGGGGACTTTGTGGTTTCCGAGATGCTAACCCTAGGCGTAACCCTAACCCTAACCCTAACCCTAACCCTAGGCAGGAAAAGCAGGCCTGGCCTATGGCTGCTGCCAAGGAAAAAGCCATTGAGGCAGGGATGTTGTGGCAGTTTTGCGCTCCCCTTGGGACGCCTTTTGCAGCTGCAGTGTGCTTGGAGCTGGGGGCTTTGTGGTTTCCGAGATGCTAACCCTAGGCGTAACCCTAACCCTGACCCTAACCCTAACCCTAGGCAGGAAAAGCAGGCCTGGCCTATGGCTGCTGCCAAGGAAAAAGCCATTGAGGCAGGGATGTTGTGGCAGTTTTGCGCTCCCCTTGGGATGCCTTTTGCAGCTGCAGTGTGCTTGGAGCTGGGGGCTTTGTGGTTTCCGAGATGCTAACCCTAGGCGTAACCCTAACCCTAACCCTAGGCAGGAAAAGCAGGCCTGGCCTATGGCTGCTGCCAAGGAAAAAGCCGTGGAGACAGGGATGTTGTGGCAGTTTTGCGCTCCCCTTGGGATGCCTTTTGCAGCTGCAGTGTGCTTGGAGCTGGGGGCTTTGTGGTTTCCGAGATGCTAACCCTAGGCGTAACCCTAACCCTAACCCTAACCCTAACCCTAGGCAGGAAAAGCAGGCCTGGCCTATGGCTGCTGCCAAGGAAAAAGCCGTGGAGACAGGGTTGTTGTGGCAGTTTTGCGCTCCCCTTGGGATGCCTTTTGCAGCTGCAGTGTGCTTGGAGCTGGGGGCTTTGTGGTTTCCGAGATGCTAACCCTAGGCGTAACCCTAACCCTAACCCTAGGCAGGAAAAGCAGGCCTGGCCTATGGCTGCTGCCAAGGAAAAAGCCGTGGAGACAGGGATGTTGTGGCAGTTTTGCGCTCCCCTTGGGATGCCTTTTGCAGCTGCAGTGTGCTTGGAGCTGGGGGCTTTGTGGTTTCCGAGATGATAACCCTAGGCGTAACCCTAACCCTAACCCTAGGCAGGAAAAGCAGGCCTGGCCTAGGGCTGCTGCCAAGGAAAAAGCCGTGGAGACAGGGATGTTGTGGCAGTTTTGCGCTCCCCTTGGGATGCCTTTTGCAGCTGCAGTGTGCTTGGAGCTGGGGGCTTTGTGGTTTCCGAGATGCTAACCCTAGGCGTAACCCTAACCCTAACCCTAACCCTAACCCTAACCCTAACCCTAGGCAGGAAAAGCAGGCCTGGCCTATGGGTGCTGCCAAGGAAAAAGCCATGGAGGCAGGGATGTTGTGGAAGTTTTGCGCTCCCATTGGGATGCCTTTTGCAGCTGCAGTGTGCTTGGAGCTGGGGGCTTTGTGGTTTCCGAGATGCTAACCCTAGGCGTAACCCTAACCCAAACCCTAGGCAGGAAAAGCAGGCCTGGCCTATGGCTGCTGCCAAGGAAAAAGCCGTGGAGACAGGGATGTTGTGGCAGTTTTGCGCTCCCCTTGGGATGCCTTTTGCAGCTGCCGTGTGCTTGGAGCTGGGGACTTTGTGGTTTCCGAGATGCTAACCCTAGGCGTAACCCTAACCCTAACCCTAGGCAGGAAAAGCAGGCCTGGCCTATGGCTGCTGCCAAGGAAAAAGCCGTGGAGACAGGGATGTTGTGGCAGTTTTGCGCTCCCCTTGGGATGCCTTTTGCAGCTGCAGTGTGCTTGGAGCTGGGGGCTTTGTGGTTTCCGAGATGGTAACCCTAGGCGTAACCCTAACCCTAACCCTAGGCAGGAAAAGCAGGCCTGGCCTATGGCTGCTGCCAAGGAAAAAGCCATTGAGGCAGGGATGTTGTGGCAGTTTTGCGCTCCCCTTGGGATGCCTTTTGCAGCTGCAGTGTGCTTGGAGCTGGGGGCTTTGTGGTTTCCGAGATGCTAACCCTAGGCGTAACCCTAACCCTAACCCTAGGCATTAAAAGCAGGCCTTGCCTAGGGCTGCTGCCAAGGAAAAAGCTGTGGAGACAGGGATGTTTTGGCAGTTTTGCGCTCCCCTTGGGATGCCTTTTGCAGCTGCGGTGTGCCTGGAGCTGGGGGCTTTGTGGTTTCCGAGATGCTAACCCTAGGCGTAACCCTAACCCTAACCCTAGGCAGGAAAAGCAGGCCTGGCCTATGGCTGCTGCCAAGGAAAATGCCATGGAGGCAGGGATGTTGTGGCAGTTTTGCGCTCCCCTTGGGATGCCTTTTGCAGCTGCAGTGTGCTTGGAGCTGGGGGCTTTGTGGTTTCCGAGATGCTAACCCTAGGCGTAACCCTAACCCTAACCCTAACCCTAACCCTAACCCTAACCCTAGGCAGGAAAAGCAGGCCTGGCCTATGGCTGCTGCCAAGGAAAAAGTCGTGGAGGCAGGGATGTTGTGGCAGTTTTGCGCTCCCCTTGGGATGCCTTTTGCAGCTGCAGTGTGCTTGGAGCTGGGGGCTTTGTGGTTTCCGAGATGCTAACCCTAGGCGTAACCCTAACCCTAACCCTAACCCTAACCCTAGGCAGGAAAAGCAGGCCTGGCCTATTGCTGCTGCCAAGGAAAAAACCATTGAGGCAGATATGTTGTGGCAGTTTTGCGCTCCCCTTGGGATGCCTTTTGCAGCTGCAGTGTGCTTGGAGCTGGGGGCTTTGTGGTTTCCGAGATGCTAACCCTAGGCGTAACCCTAACCCTAACCCTAGGCAGGAAAAGCAGGCCTGGCCTATGGGTGCTGCCAAGGAAAAAGCCATGGAGGCAGGGATGTTGTGGCAGTTTTGCGCTCCCCTTGGGATGCCTTTTGCAGCTGCAGTGTGCTTGGAGCTGGGGGCTTTGTGGTTTCCGAGATGCTAACCCTAGGCGTAACCCTAACCCTAACCCTAACCCTAACCCTAGGCAGGAAAAGCAGGCCTGGCCTAGGGCTGCTGCTAAGGAAAAAGCCATGGAGGCAGGGATGTTGTGGCAGTTTTGCGCTCCCCTTGGGACGCCTTTTGCAGCTGCAGTGTGCTTGGAGCTGGGGGCTTTGTGGTTTCCGAGATGCTAACCCTAGGCGTAACCCTAACCCTAACCCTAACCCTAACCCTAGGCAGGAAAAGCAGGCCTGGCCTATGGCTGCTGCCAAGGAAAAAGCCATTGAGGCAGGGATGTTGTGGCAGTTTTGCGCTCCCCTTGGGATGCCTTTTGCAGCTGCAGTGTGCTTGGAGCTGGGGGCTTTGTGGTTTCCGAGATGCTAACCCTAGGCGTAACCCTAACCCTAACCCTAGGCAGGAAAAGCAGGCCTGGCCTATGGCTGCTGCCAAGGAAAAAGCCGTGGAGACAGGGATGTTGTGGCAGTTTTGCGCTCCCCTTGGGATGCCTTTTGCAGCTGCAGTGTGCTTGGAGCTGGGGGCTTTGTGGTTTCCGAGATGCTAACCCTAGGCGTAACCCTAACCCTAACCCTAACCCTAACCCTAACCCTAACCCTAACCCTAGGCAGGAAAAGCAGGCCTGGCCTATGGCTGCTGCCAGGGAAAAAGCCATTGAGGCAGGGATGTTGTGGCAGTTTTGCGCTCCCCTTGGGATGCCTTTTGCAGCTGCAGTGTGCTTGGAGCTGGGGGCTTTGTGGTTTCCGAGATGCTAACCCTAGGCGTAACCCTAACCCTAACCCTAGGCAGGAAAAGCAGGCCTGGCCTAGGGCTGCTGCCAAGGAAAAAGCCATTGAGGCAGGGATGTTTTGGCAGTTTTGCGCTCCCCTTGGGATGCCTTTTGCAGCTGCAGTGTGCTTGGAGCTGGGGGCTTTGTGGTTTCCGAGATGCTAACCCTAGGCGTAACCCTAACCCTAACCCTAGGCAGGAAAAGCAGGCCTGGCCTATGGCTGCTGCCAAGGAAAAAGCCGTGGAGACAGGGATGTTGTGGCAGTTTTGCGCTCCCCTTGGGATGCCTTTTGCAGCTGCCGTGTGCTTGGAGCTGGGGACTTTGTGGTTTCCGAGATGCTAACCCTAGGCGTAACCCTAACCCTAACCCTAGGCAGGAAAAGCAGGCCTGGCCTATGGCTGCTGCCAAGGAAAAAGCCGTGGAGGCAGGGATGTTGTGGCAGTTTTGCGCTCCCCTTGGGATGCCTTTTGCAGCTGCAGTGTGCTTGGAGCTGGGGGCTTTGTGGTTTCCGAGATGCTAACCCTAGGCGTAACCCTAACCCTAACCCTAACCCTAACCCTAGGCAGGAAAAGCAGGCCTGGCCTATGGCTGCTGCCAAGGAAAAAGCCGTGGAGACAGGGTTGTTGTGGCAGTTTTGCGCTCCCCTTGGGATGCCTTTTGCAGCTGCAGTGTGCTTGGAGCTGGGGGCTTTGTGGTTTCCGAGATGCTAACCCTAGGCGTAACCCTAACCCTAACCCTAGGCAGGAAAAGCAGGCCTGGCCTATGGCTGCTGCCAAGGAAAAAGCCGTGGAGACAGGGATGTTGTGGCAGTTTTGCGCTCCCCTTGGGATGCCTTTTGCAGCTGCAGTGTGCTTGGAGCTGGGGGCTTTGTGGTTTCCGAGATGCTAACCCTAGGCGTAACCCTAACCCTAACCCTAGGCAGGAAAAGCAGGCCTGGCCTAGGGCTGCTGCCAAGGAAAAAGCCATTGAGGCAGGGATGTTTTGGCAGTTTTGCGCTCCCCTTGGGATGCCTTTTGCAGCTGCAGTGTGCTTGGAGCTGGGGGCTTTGTGGTTTCCGAGATGCTAACCCTAGGCGTAACCCTAACCCTAACCCTAACCCTAACCCTAACCCTAACCCTAGGCAGGAAAAGCAGGCCTGGCCTATGGGTGCTGCCAAGGAAAAAGCCATGGAGGCAGGGATGTTGTGGCAGTTTTGCGCTCCCCTTGGGATGCCTTTTGCAGCTGCAGTGTGCTTGGAGCTGGGGGCTTTGTGGTTTCCGAGATGCTAACCCTAGGCGTAACCCTAACCCTAACCCTAGGCAGGAAAAGCAGGCCTGGCCTATGGCTGCTGCCAAGGAAAAAGCCGTGGAGACAGGGATGTTGTGGCAGTTTTGCGCTCCCCTTGGGATGCCTTTTGCAGCTGCCGTGTGCTTGGAGCTGGGGACTTTGTGGTTTCCGAGATGCTAACCCTAGGCGTAACCCTAACCCTAACCCTAACCCTAACCCTAGGCAGGAAAAGCAGGCCTGGCCTATGGCTGCTGCCAAGGAAAAAGCCATTGAGGCAGGGATGTTGTGGCAATTTTGCGCTCCCCTTGGGACGCCTTTTGCAGCTGCAGTGTGCTTGGAGCTGGGGGCTTTGTGGTTTCCGAGATGCTAACCCTAGGCGTAACCCTAACCCTAACCCTAACCCTAACCCTAGGCAGGAAAAGCAGGCCTGGCCTATGGCTGCTGCCAAGGAAAAAGCCATTGAGGCAGGGATGTTGTGGCAGTTTTGCGCTCCCCTTGGGATGCCTTTTGCAGCTGCAGTGTGCTTGGAGCTGGGGGCTTTGTGGTTTCCGAGATGCTAACCCTAGGCGTAACCCTAACCCTAACCCTAGGCAGGAAAAGCAGGCCTGGCCTATGGCTGCTGCCAAGGAAAAAGCCGTGGAGACAGGGATGTTGTGGCAGTTTTGCGCTCCCCTTGGGATGCCTTTTGCAGCTGCAGTGTGCTTGGAGCTGGGGGCTTTGTGGTTTCCGAGATGCTAACCCTAGGCGTAACCCTAACCCTAACCCTAACCCTAACCCTAACCCTAGGCAGGAAAAGCAGGCCTGGCCTATGGGTGCTGCCAAGGAAAAAGCCATGGAGGCAGGGATGTTGTGGCAGTTTTGCGCTCCCCTTGGGATGCCTTTTGCAGCTGCGGTGTGCCTGGAGCTGGGGGCTTTGTGGTTTCCGAGATGCTAACCCTAGGCGTAACCCTAACCCTAACCCTAGGCAGGAAAAGCAGGCCTGGCCTATGGCTGCTGCCAAGGAAAAAGCCATGGAGGCAGGGATGTTGTGGCAGTTTTGCGCTCCCCTTGGGATGCCTTTTGCAGCTGCAGTGTGCTTGGAGCTGGGGGCTTTGTGGTTTCCGAGATGCTAACCCTAGGCGTAACCCTAACCCTAACCCTAACCCTAACCCTAACCCTAACCCTAGGCAGGAAAAGCAGGCCTGGCCTATGGGTGCTGCCAAGGAAAAAGTCGTGGAGGCAGGGATGTTGTGGAAGTTTTGCGCTCCCCTTGGGATGCCTTTTGCAGCTGCAGTGTGCTTGGAGCTGGGGGCTTTGTGGTTTCCGAGATGCTAACCCTAGGCGTAACCCTAACCCTAACCCTAACCCTAACCCTAGGCAGGAAAAGCAGGCCTGGCCTAGGGCTGCTGCTAAGGAAAAAACCATTGAGGCAGGGATGTTGTGGCAGTTTTGCGCTCCCCTTGGGACGCCTTTTGCAGCTGCAGTGTGCTTGGAGCTGGGGGCTTTGTGGTTTCCGAGATGCTAACCCTAGGCGTAACCCTAACCCTAACCCTAACCCTAACCCTAGGCAGGAAAAGCAGGCCTGGCCTAGGGCTGCTGCCAAGGAAAAAGCCATTGAGGCAGTGATGTTGTGGCAGTTTTGCGCTCCCCTTGGGATGCCTTTTGTAACTGCTGTGTGCTTGGATCTGGGGGCTTTTTGTTTTCTGAGATGCTAACCCTAGGCGTAACCCTAACCCTAACCCTAGGCAGGAAAAGCAGGCCTGGCCTGGGGCTGCTGCCAAGGAAAAAGCTGTGGAGACAGGGATGTTGTGGCAGTTTTGCGCTCCCCTTGGGATGCCTTTTGCAGCTGCGGTGTGCCTGGAGCTGGGGGCTTTGTGGTTTCCGAGATGCTAACCCTAGGCGTAACCCTAACCCTAACCCAAGGCAGGAAAAGCAGGCCTGGCCTATGGCTGCTGCCAAGGAAAAAGCCATGGAGGCAGGGATGTTTTGGCAGTTTTGCGCTCCCCTTGGGATGCCTTTTGCAGCTGCAGTGTGCTTGGAGCTGGGGGCTTTGTGGTTTCCGAGATGCTAACCCTAGGCGTAACCCTAACCCTAACCCTAACCCTAACCCTAACCCTAACCCTAACCCTAGGCAGGAAAAGCAGGCCTGGCCTATTGCTGCTGCCAAGGAAAAAACCATTGAGGCAGATATGTTGTGGCAGTTTTGCGCTCCCCTTGGGATGCCTTTTGCAGCTGCAGTGTGCTTGGAGCTGGGGGCTTTGTGGTTTCCGAGATGCTAACCCTAGGCGTAACCCTAACCCTAACCCTAGGCAGGAAAAGCAGGCCTGGCCTATGGGTGCTGCCAAGGAAAAAGCCATGGAGGCAGGGATGTTGTGGCAGTTTTGCGCTCCCCTTGGGATGCCTTTTGCAGCTGCAGTGTGCTTGGAGCTGGGGGCTTTGTGGTTTCCGAGATGCTAACCCTAGGCGTAACCCTAACCCTAACCCTAACCCTAACCCTAACCCTAGGCAGGAAAAGCAGGCCTGGCCTAGGGCTGCTGCTAAGGAAAAAGCCATGGAGGCAGGGATGTTGTGGCAGTTTTGCGCTCCCCTTGGGACGCCTTTTGCAGCTGCAGTGTGCTTGGAGCTGGGGGCTTTGTGGTTTCCGAGATGCTAACCCTAGGCGTAACCCTAACCCTAACCCTAACCCTAACCCTAGGCAGGAAAAGCAGGCCTGGCCTATGGCTGCTGCCAAGGAAAAAGCCATTGAGGCAGGGATGTTGTGGCAGTTTTGCGCTCCCCTTGGGATGCCTTTTGCAGCTGCAGTGTGCTTGGAGCTGGGGGCTTTGTGGTTTCCGAGATGCTAACCCTAGGCGTAACCCTAACCCTAACCCTAGGCAGGAAAAGCAGGCCTGGCCTATGGCTGCTGCTAAGGAAAAAGCCGTGGAGACAGGGATGTTGTGGCAGTTTTGCGCTCCCCTTGGGATGCCTTTTGCAGCTGCAGTGTGCTTGGAGCTGGGGGCTTTGTGGTTTCCGAGATGCTAACCCTAGGCGTAACCCTAACCCTAACCCTAACCCTAACCCTAACCCTAACCCTAACCCTAGGCAGGAAAAGCAGGCCTGGCCTATGGCTGCTGCCAGGGAAAAAGCCATTGAGGCAGGGATGTTGTGGCAGTTTTGCGCTCCCCTTGGGATGCCTTTTGCAGCTGCAGTGTGCTTGGAGCTGGGGGCTTTGTGGTTTCCGAGATGCTAACCCTAGGCGTAACCCTAACCCTAACCCTAGGCAGGAAAAGCAGGCCTGGCCTAGGGCTGCTGCCAAGGAAAAAGCCATTGAGGCAGGGATGTTTTGGCAGTTTTGCGCTCCCCTTGGGATGCCTTTTTCAGCTGCAGTGTGCTTGGAGCTGGGGGCTTTGTGGTTTCCGAGATGCTAACCCTAGGCGTAACCCTAACCCTAACCCTAACCCTAACCCTAACCCTAGGCAGGAAAAGCAGGCCTGGCCTATGGGTGCTGCCAAGGAAAAAGCCATGGAGGCAGGGATGTTGTGGCAGTTTTGCGCTCCCCTTGGGATGCCTTTTGCAGCTGCAGTGTGCTTGGAGCTGGGGGCTTTGTGGTTTCCGAGATGCTAACCCTAGGCGTAACCCTAACCCTAACCCTAGGCAGGAAAAGCAGGCCTGGCCTATGGCTGCTGCCAAGGAAAAAGCCGTGGAGACAGGGATGTTGTGGCAGTTTTGCGCTCCCCTTGGGATGCCTTTTGCAGCTGCCGTGTGCTTGGAGCTGGGGACTTTGTGGTTTCCGAGATGCTAACCCTAGGCGTAACCCTAACCCTAACCCTAGGCAGGAAAAGCAGGCCTGGCCTATGGCTGCTGCCAAGGAAAAAGCCGTGGAGACAGGGATGTTGTGGCAGTTTTGCGCTCCCCTTGGGATGCCTTTTGCAGCTGCAGTGTGCTTGGAGCTGGGGGCTTTGTGGTTTCCGAGATGCTAACCCTAGGCGTAACCCTAACCCTAACCCTAGGCAGGAAAAGCAGGCCTGGCCTATGGCTGCTGCCAAGGAAAAAGCCATTGAGGCAGGGATGTTGTGGCAGTTTTGCGCTCCCCTTGGGATGCCTTTTGCAGCTGCAGTGTGCTTGGAGCTGGGGGCTTTGTGGTTTCCGAGATGCTAACCCTAGGCGTAACCCTAACCCTAACTCTAGGCATTAAAAGCAGGCCTTGCCTAGGGCTGCTCCCAAGGAAAAAGCTGTGGAGACAGGGATGTTTTGGCAGTTTTGCGCTCCCCTTGGGATGCCTTTTGCAGCTGCGGTGTGCCTGGAGCTGGGGGCTTTGTGGTTTCCGAGATGCTAACCCTAGGCGTAACCCTAACCCTAACCCTAGGCAGGAAAAGCAGGCCTGGCCTATGGCTGCTGCCAAGGAAAAAGCCATGGAGGCAGGGATGTTGTGGCAGTTTTGCGCTCCCCTTGGGATGCCTTTTGCAGCTGCAGTGTGCTTGGAGCTGGGGGCTTTGTGGTTTCCGAGATGCTAACCCTAGGCGTAACCCTAACCCTAACCCTAACCCTAACCCTAACCCTAACCCTAGGCAGGAAAAGCAGGCCTGGCCTATGGCTGCTGCCAAGGAAAAAGTCGTGGAGGCAGGGATGTTGTGGCAGTTTTGCGCTCCCCTTGGGATGCCTTTTGCAGCTGCAGTGTGCTTGGAGCTGGGGGCTTTGTGGTTTCCGAGATGCTAACCCTAGGCGTAACCCTAACCCTAACCCTAACCCTAACCCTAGGCAGGAAAAGCAGGCCTGGCCTAGGGCTGCTGCTAAGGAAAAAACCATTGAGGCAGGGATGTTTTGGCAGTTTTGCGCTCCCCTTGGGACGCCTTTTGCAGCTGCAGTGTGCTTGGAGCTGGGGGCTTTGTGGTTTCCGAGATGCTAACCCTAGGCGTAACCCTAACCCTAACCCTAACCCTAACCCTAGGCAGGAAAAGCAGGCCTGGCCTAGGGCTGCTGCCAAGGAAAAAGCCATTGAGGCAGTGATGTTGTGGCAGTTTTGCGCTCCCCTTGGGATGCCTTTTGTAACTGCTGTGTGCTTGGATCTGGGGGCTTTGTGGTTTCCGAGATGCTAACCCTAGGCGTAACCCTAACCCTAACCCTAGGCAGGAAAAGCAGGCCTGGCCTGGGGCTGCTGCCAAGGAAAAAGCTGTGGAGACAGGGATGTTGTGGCAGTTTTGCGCTCCCCTTGGGATGCCTTTTGCAGCTGCGGTGTGCCTGGAGCTGGGGGCTTTGTGGTTTCCGAGATGCTAACCCTAGGCGTAACCCTAACCCTAACCCTAGGCAGGAAAAGCAGGCCTGGCCTATGGCTGCTGCCAAGGAAAAAGCCATGGAGGCAGGGATGTTTTGGCAGTTTTGCGCTCCCCTTGGGATGCCTTTTGCAGCTGCAGTGTGCTTGGAGCTGGGGGCTTTGTGGTTTCCGAGATGCTAACCCTAGGCGTAACCCTAACCCTAACCCTAAGCCTAACCCTAGGCAGGAAAAGCAGGCCTGGCCTATTGCTGCTGCCAAGGAAAAAGCCGTGGAGACAGGGTTGTTGTGGCAGTTTTGCGCTCCCCTTGGGATGCCTTTTGCAGCTGCAGTGTGCTTGGAGCTGGGGGCTTTGTGGTTTCCGAGATGCTAACCCTAGGCGTAACCCTAACCCTAACCCTAGGCAGGAAAAGCAGGCCTGGCCTATGGGTGCTGCCAAGGAAAAAGCCATGGAGGCAGGGATGTTGTGGCAGTTTTGCGCTCCCCTTGGGATGCCTTTTGCAGCTGCAGTGTGCTTGGAGCTGGGGGCTTTGTGGTTTCCGAGATGCTAACCCTAGGCGTAACCCTAACCCTAACCCTAACCCTAACCCTAGGCAGGAAAAGCAGGCCTGGCCTAGGGCTGCTGCTAAGGAAAAAGCCATGGAGGCAGGGATGTTGTGGCAGTTTTGCGCTCCCCTTGGGACGCCTTTTGCAGCTGCAGTGTGCTTGGAGCTGGGGGCTTTGTGGTTTCCGAGATGCTAACCCTAGGCGTAACCCTAACCCTAACCCTAACCCTAACCCTAACCCTAGGCAGGAAAAGCAGGCCTGGCCTATGGCTGCTGCCAAGGAAAAAGCCATTGAGGCAGGGATGTTGTGGCAGTTTTGCGCTCCCCTTGGGATGCCTTTTGCAGCTGCAGTGTGCTTGGAGCTGGGGGCTTTGTGGTTTCCGAGATGCTAACCCTAGGCGTAACCCTAACCCTAACCCTAGGCAGGAAAAGCAGGCCTGGCCTATGGCTGCTGCCAAGGAAAAAGCCGTGGAGACAGGGATGTTGTGGCAGTTTTGCGCTCCCCTTGGGATGCCTTTTGCAGCTGCAGTGTGCTTGGAGCTGGGGGCTTTGTGGTTTCCGAGATGCTAACCCTAGGCGTAACCCTAACCCTAACCCTAACCCTAACCCTAACCCTAACCCTAACCCTAGGCAGGAAAAGCAGGCCTGGCCTATGGCAGCTGCCAGGGAAAAAGCCATTGAGGCAGGGATGTTTTGGCAGTTTTGCGCTCCCCTTGGGATGCCTTTTGCAACTGCAGTGTGCTTGGAGCTGGGGGCTTTGTGGTTTCCGAGATGCTAACCCTAGGCGTAACCCTAACCCTAACCCTAACCCTAACCCTAGGCAGGAAAAGCAGGCCTGGCCTATGGCTGCTGCCAAGGAAAAAGCCGTGGAGACAGGGATGTTGTGGCAGTTTTGCGCTCCCCTTGGGATGCCTTTTGCAGCTGCAGTGTGCTTGGAGCTGGGGGCTTTGTGGTTTCTGAGATGCTAACCCTAGGCGTAACCCTAACCCTAACCCTAACCCTAACCCTAACCCTAACCCTAACCCTAACCCTAGGCAGGAAAAGCAGGCCTGGCCTATGGCTGCTGCCAAGGAAAAAGCCGTGGAGGCAGGGATGTTGTGGCAGTTTTGCGCTCCCCTTGGGATGCCTTTTGCAGCTGCAGTGTGCTTGGAGCTGGGGCCTTTGTGGTTTCCGAGATGCTAACCCTAGGCGTAACCCTAACCCTAACCCTAGGCAGGAAAAGCAGGCCTGGCCTAGGGCTGCTGCCAAGGAAAAAGCCATGGAGGCAGGGATGTTTTGGCAGTTTTGCGCTCCCCTTGGGATGCCTTTTGCAGCTGCAGTGTGCCTGGAGCTGGGGGCTTTGTGGTTTCCGAGATGCTAACCCTAGGCGTAACCCTAACCCTAACCCTAGGCAGGAAAAGCAGGCCTGGCCTATGGCTGCTGCCAAGGAAAAAGCCATTGAGGCAGGCATGTTTTGGCAGTTTTGCGCTCCCCTTGGGATGCCTTTTGCAGCTGCAGTGTGCCTGGAGCTGGGGGCTTTGTGGTTTCCGAGATGATAACCCTAGGCGTAACCCTAACCCTAACCCTAACCCTAACCCTAGGCAGGAAAAGCAGGCCTGGCCTATGGCTGCTGCCAAGGAAAAAGCCGTGGAGACAGGGTTGTTGTGGCAGTTTTGCGCTCCCCTTGGGATGCCTTTTGCAGCTGCAGTGTGCTTGGAGCTGGGGGCTTTGTGGTTTCCGAGATGCTAACCCTAGGCGTAACCCTAACCCTAACCCTAACCCTAACCCTAGGCAGGAAAAGCAGGCCTGGCCTAGGGCTGCTGCCAAGGAAAAAGCCATGGAGGCAGGGATGTTTTGGCAGTTTTGCGCTCTCCTTGGGATGCCTTTTGCAGCTGCAGTGTGCCTGGAGCTGGGGGCTTTGTGGTTTCCGAGATGATAACCCTAGGCGTAACCCTAACCCTAACCCTAGGCAGGAAAAGCAGGCCTGGCCTATGACTGCTGCCAAGGAAAAAGCCATTGAGGCAGGCATGTTTTGGCAGTTTTGCGCTCCCCTTGGGATGCCTTTTGCAGCTGCAGTGTGCTTGGAGCTGGGGGCTATGTGGTTTCCGAGATGCTAACCCTAGGCGTAACCCTAACCCTAACCCTAACCCTAACCCTAGGCAGGAAAAGCAGGCCTGGCCTATGGCTGCTGCCAAGGAAAAAGCCATTGAGGCAGGGATGTTGTGGCAGTTTTGCGCTCCCCTTGGGATGCCTTTTGCAGCTGCAGTGTGCTTGGAGCTGGGGGCTTTGTGGTTTCCGAGATGCTAACCCTAGGCATAACCCTAACCCTAACCCTAACCCTAACCCTAACCCTAACCCTAACCCTAACCCTAACCCTAACCCTAACCCTAGTCAGGAAAAGCAGGCCTGGCCTATGGCTGCTGCCAAGGAAAAAGCCGTGGAGACAGGGATGTTGTGGCAGTTTTGCGCTCCCCTTGGGATGCCTTTTGCAGCTGCAGTGTGCTTGGAGCTGGGGACTTTGTGGTTTCCGAGATGCTAACCCTAGGCGTAACCCTAACCCTAACCCTAGGCAGGAAAAGCAGGCCTGGCCTATGGCTGCTGCTAAGGAAAAAGCCGTGGAGACAGGGATGTTGTGGCAGTTTTGCGCTCCCCTTGGGATGCCTTTTGCAGCTGCAGTGTGCTTGGAGCTGGGGGCTTTGTGGTTTCCGAGATGCTAACCCTAGGCGTAACCCTAACCCTAACCCTAACCCTAACCCTAACCCTAACCCTAACCCTAGGCAGGAAAAGCAGGCCTGGCCTATGGCTGCTGCCAGGGAAAAAGCCATTGAGGCAGGGATGTTGTGGCAGTTTTGCGCTCCCCTTGGGATGCCTTTTGCAGCTGCAGTGTGCTTGGAGCTGGGGGCTTTGTGGTTTCCGAGATGCTAACCCTAGGCGTAACCCTAACCCTAACCCTAGGCAGGAAAAGCAGGCCTGGCCTAGGGCTGCTGCCAAGGAAAAAGCCATTGAGGCAGGGATGTTTTGGCAGTTTTGCGCTCCCCTTGGGATGCCTTTTTCAGCTGCAGTGTGCTTGGAGCTGGGGGCTTTGTGGTTTCCGAGATGCTAACCCTAGGCGTAACCCTAACCCTAACCCTAACCCTAACCCTAACCCTAGGCAGGAAAAGCAGGCCTGGCCTATGGGTGCTGCCAAGGAAAAAGCCATGGAGGCAGGGATGTTGTGGCAGTTTTGCGCTCCCCTTGGGATGCCTTTTGCAGCTGCAGTGTGCTTGGAGCTGGGGGCTTTGTGGTTTCCGAGATGCTAACCCTAGGCGTAACCCTAACCCTAACCCTAGGCAGGAAAAGCAGGCCTGGCCTATGGCTGCTGCCAAGGAAAAAGCCGTGGAGACAGGGATGTTGTGGCAGTTTTGCGCTCCCCTTGGGATGCCTTTTGCAGCTGCCGTGTGCTTGGAGCTGGGGACTTTGTGGTTTCCGAGATGCTAACCCTAGGCGTAACCCTAACCCTAACCCTAGGCAGGAAAAGCAGGCCTGGCCTATGGCTGCTGCCAAGGAAAAAGCCGTGGAGACAGGGATGTTGTGGCAGTTTTGCGCTCCCCTTGGGATGCCTTTTGCAGCTGCAGTGTGCTTGGAGCTGGGGGCTTTGTGGTTTCCGAGATGCTAACCCTAGGCGTAACCCTAACCCTAACCCTAGGCAGGAAAAGCAGGCCTGGCCTATGGCTGCTGCCAAGGAAAAAGCCATTGAGGCAGGGATGTTGTGGCAGTTTTGCGCTCCCCTTGGGATGCCTTTTGCAGCTGCAGTGTGCTTGGAGCTGGGGGCTTTGTGGTTTCCGAGATGCTAACCCTAGGCGTAACCCTAACCCTAACTCTAGGCATTAAAAGCAGGCCTTGCCTAGGGCTGCTCCCAAGGAAAAAGCTGTGGAGACAGGGATGTTTTGGCAGTTTTGCGCTCCCCTTGGGATGCCTTTTGCAGCTGCGGTGTGCCTGGAGCTGGGGGCTTTGTGGTTTCCGAGATGCTAACCCTAGGCGTAACCCTAACCCTAACCCTAGGCAGGAAAAGCAGGCCTGGCCTATGGCTGCTGCCAAGGAAAAAGCCATGGAGGCAGGGATGTTGTGGCAGTTTTGCGCTCCCCTTGGGATGCCTTTTGCAGCTGCAGTGTGCTTGGAGCTGGGGGCTTTGTGGTTTCCGAGATGCTAACCCTAGGCGTAACCCTAACCCTAACCCTAACCCTAACCCTAACCCTAACCCTAGGCAGGAAAAGCAGGCCTGGCCTATGGCTGCTGCCAAGGAAAAAGTCGTGGAGGCAGGGATGTTGTGGCAGTTTTGCGCTCCCCTTGGGATGCCTTTTGCAGCTGCAGTGTGCTTGGAGCTGGGGGCTTTGTGGTTTCCGAGATGCTAACCCTAGGCGTAACCCTAACCCTAACCCTAACCCTAACCCTAGGCAGGAAAAGCAGGCCTGGCCTAGGGCTGCTGCTAAGGAAAAAACCATTGAGGCAGGGATGTTTTGGCAGTTTTGCGCTCCCCTTGGGACGCCTTTTGCAGCTGCAGTGTGCTTGGAGCTGGGGGCTTTGTGGTTTCCGAGATGCTAACCCTAGGCGTAACCCTAACCCTAACCCTAACCCTAACCCTAGGCAGGAAAAGCAGGCCTGGCCTAGGGCTGCTGCCAAGGAAAAAGCCATTGAGGCAGTGATGTTGTGGCAGTTTTGCGCTCCCCTTGGGATGCCTTTTGTAACTGCTGTGTGCTTGGATCTGGGGGCTTTGTGGTTTCCGAGATGCTAACCCTAGGCGTAACCCTAACCCTAACCCTAGGCAGGAAAAGCAGGCCTGGCCTGGGGCTGCTGCCAAGGAAAAAGCTGTGGAGACAGGGATGTTGTGGCAGTTTTGCGCTCCCCTTGGGATGCCTTTTGCAGCTGCGGTGTGCCTGGAGCTGGGGGCTTTGTGGTTTCCGAGATGCTAACCCTAGGCGTAACCCTAACCCTAACCCTAGGCAGGAAAAGCAGGCCTGGCCTATGGCTGCTGCCAAGGAAAAAGCCATGGAGGCAGGGATGTTTTGGCAGTTTTGCGCTCCCCTTGGGATGCCTTTTGCAGCTGCAGTGTGCTTGGAGCTGGGGGCTTTGTGGTTTCCGAGATGCTAACCCTAGGCGTAACCCTAACCCTAACCCTAAGCCTAACCCTAGGCAGGAAAAGCAGGCCTGGCCTATTGCTGCTGCCAAGGAAAAAGCCGTGGAGACAGGGTTGTTGTGGCAGTTTTGCGCTCCCCTTGGGATGCCTTTTGCAGCTGCAGTGTGCTTGGAGCTGGGGGCTTTGTGGTTTCCGAGATGCTAACCCTAGGCGTAACCCTAACCCTAACCCTAGGCAGGAAAAGCAGGCCTGGCCTATGGGTGCTGCCAAGGAAAAAGCCATGGAGGCAGGGATGTTGTGGCAGTTTTGCGCTCCCCTTGGGATGCCTTTTGCAGCTGCAGTGTGCTTGGAGCTGGGGGCTTTGTGGTTTCCGAGATGCTAACCCTAGGCGTAACCCTAACCCTAACCCTAACCCTAACCCTAGGCAGGAAAAGCAGGCCTGGCCTAGGGCTGCTGCTAAGGAAAAAGCCATGGAGGCAGGGATGTTGTGGCAGTTTTGCGCTCCCCTTGGGACGCCTTTTGCAGCTGCAGTGTGCTTGGAGCTGGGGGCTTTGTGGTTTCCGAGATGCTAACCCTAGGCGTAACCCTAACCCTAACCCTAACCCTAACCCTAACCCTAGGCAGGAAAAGCAGGCCTGGCCTATGGCTGCTGCCAAGGAAAAAGCCATTGAGGCAGGGATGTTGTGGCAGTTTTGCGCTCCCCTTGGGATGCCTTTTGCAGCTGCAGTGTGCTTGGAGCTGGGGGCTTTGTGGTTTCCGAGATGCTAACCCTAGGCGTAACCCTAACCCTAACCCTAGGCAGGAAAAGCAGGCCTGGCCTATGGCTGCTGCCAAGGAAAAAGCCGTGGAGACAGGGATGTTGTGGCAGTTTTGCGCTCCCCTTGGGATGCCTTTTGCAGCTGCAGTGTGCTTGGAGCTGGGGGCTTTGTGGTTTCCGAGATGCTAACCCTAGGCGTAACCCTAACCCTAACCCTAACCCTAACCCTAACCCTAACCCTAACCCTAGGCAGGAAAAGCAGGCCTGGCCTATGGCAGCTGCCAGGGAAAAAGCCATTGAGGCAGGGATGTTTTGGCAGTTTTGCGCTCCCCTTGGGATGCCTTTTGCAACTGCAGTGTGCTTGGAGCTGGGGGCTTTGTGGTTTCCGAGATGCTAACCCTAGGCGTAACCCTAACCCTAACCCTAACCCTAACCCTAGGCAGGAAAAGCAGGCCTGGCCTATGGCTGCTGCCAAGGAAAAAGCCGTGGAGACAGGGATGTTGTGGCAGTTTTGCGCTCCCCTTGGGATGCCTTTTGCAGCTGCAGTGTGCTTGGAGCTGGGGGCTTTGTGGTTTCTGAGATGCTAACCCTAGGCGTAACCCTAACCCTAACCCTAACCCTAACCCTAACCCTAACCCTAACCCTAACCCTAGGCAGGAAAAGCAGGCCTGGCCTATGGCTGCTGCCAAGGAAAAAGCCGTGGAGGCAGGGATGTTGTGGCAGTTTTGCGCTCCCCTTGGGATGCCTTTTGCAGCTGCAGTGTGCTTGGAGCTGGGGCCTTTGTGGTTTCCGAGATGCTAACCCTAGGCGTAACCCTAACCCTAACCCTAGGCAGGAAAAGCAGGCCTGGCCTAGGGCTGCTGCCAAGGAAAAAGCCATGGAGGCAGGGATGTTTTGGCAGTTTTGCGCTCCCCTTGGGATGCCTTTTGCAGCTGCAGTGTGCCTGGAGCTGGGGGCTTTGTGGTTTCCGAGATGCTAACCCTAGGCGTAACCCTAACCCTAACCCTAGGCAGGAAAAGCAGGCCTGGCCTATGGCTGCTGCCAAGGAAAAAGCCATTGAGGCAGGCATGTTTTGGCAGTTTTGCGCTCCCCTTGGGATGCCTTTTGCAGCTGCAGTGTGCCTGGAGCTGGGGGCTTTGTGGTTTCCGAGATGATAACCCTAGGCGTAACCCTAACCCTAACCCTAACCCTAACCCTAGGCAGGAAAAGCAGGCCTGGCCTATGGCTGCTGCCAAGGAAAAAGCCGTGGAGACAGGGTTGTTGTGGCAGTTTTGCGCTCCCCTTGGGATGCCTTTTGCAGCTGCAGTGTGCTTGGAGCTGGGGGCTTTGTGGTTTCCGAGATGCTAACCCTAGGCGTAACCCTAACCCTAACCCTAACCCTAACCCTAGGCAGGAAAAGCAGGCCTGGCCTAGGGCTGCTGCCAAGGAAAAAGCCATGGAGGCAGGGATGTTTTGGCAGTTTTGCGCTCTCCTTGGGATGCCTTTTGCAGCTGCAGTGTGCCTGGAGCTGGGGGCTTTGTGGTTTCCGAGATGATAACCCTAGGCGTAACCCTAACCCTAACCCTAGGCAGGAAAAGCAGGCCTGGCCTATGACTGCTGCCAAGGAAAAAGCCATTGAGGCAGGCATGTTTTGGCAGTTTTGCGCTCCCCTTGGGATGCCTTTTGCAGCTGCAGTGTGCTTGGAGCTGGGGGCTATGTGGTTTCCGAGATGCTAACCCTAGGCGTAACCCTAACCCTAACCCTAACCCTAACCCTAGGCAGGAAAAGCAGGCCTGGCCTATGGCTGCTGCCAAGGAAAAAGCCATTGAGGCAGGGATGTTGTGGCAGTTTTGCGCTCCCCTTGGGATGCCTTTTGCAGCTGCAGTGTGCTTGGAGCTGGGGGCTTTGTGGTTTCCGAGATGCTAACCCTAGGCATAACCCTAACCCTAACCCTAACCCTAACCCTAACCCTAACCCTAACCCTAACCCTAACCCTAACCCTAGTCAGGAAAAGCAGGCCTGGCCTATGGCTGCTGCCAAGGAAAAAGCCGTGGAGACAGGGATGTTGTGGCAGTTTTGCGCTCCCCTTGGGATGCCTTTTGCAGCTGCAGTGTGCTTGGAGCTGGGGACTTTGTGGTTTCCGAGATGCTAACCCTAGGCGTAACCCTAACCCTAACCCTAGGCAGGAAAAGCAGGCCTGGCCTAGGGCTGCTGCTAGGAAAAAGCCGTGGAGGCAGAGATGTTTTGGCAGTTTTGCGCTCCCCTTGGGATGCCTTTTGCAGCTGCAGTGTGCCTGGAGCTGGGGGCTTTGTGGTTTCCGAGATGCTCACCCTAGGCGTAACCCTAACCCTAACCCTAGGCAGGAAAAGCAGGCCTGGCCTATGGCTGCTGCCAAGGAAAAAGCCGTGGAGACAGGGATGTTTTGGCAGTTTTGGACTCCCCTTGGGATGCCTTTTGCAGCTGCAGTGTGCTTGGAGCTGGGGGCTTTGTGGTTTCCGAGATGCTAACCCTAGGCGTAACCCTAACCCTAACCCTAACCCTAGGCAGGAAAAGCAGGCCTGGCCTATGGCTGCTGCCAAGGAAAAAGCCGTGGAGACAGGGATGTTGTGGCAGTTTTGCGCTCCCCTTGGGACGCCTTTTGCAGCTGCAGTGTGCTTGGAGCTGGGGGCTTTGTGGTTTCCGAGATGCTAACCCTAGGTGTAACCCTAACCCTAACCCTAGGCAGGAAAAGCAGGCCTGGCCTATGGCTGCTGCCAAGGAAAAAGCCGTGGAGACAGGGATGTTGTGGCAGTTTTGCGCTCCCCTTGGGATGCCTTTTGCAGCTGCAGTGTGCTTGGAGCTGGGGGCTTTGTGGTTTCCGAGATGCTAACCCTAGGCGTAACCCTAACCCCAACCCTAACCCTAGGCAGGAAAAGCAGGCCTGGCCTAGGGCTGCTGCCAAGGAAAAAGCCGTGGAGACAGGGATGTTTTGGCAGTTTTGCGCTCCCCTTGGGATGCCTTTTGCAGCTGCAGTGTGCTTGGAGCTGGGGGCTTTGTGGTTTCCGAGATGCTAACCCTAGGCGTAACCCTAACCCTAACCCTAGGCAGGAAAAGCAGGCCTGGCCTATGGCTGCTGCCAAGGAAAAAGCCGTGGAGGCAGGGATGTTTTGGCAGTTTTGCGCTCCCCTTGGGATGCCTTTTGCAGCTGCAGTGTTCCTGGAGCTGGGGGCTTTGTGGTTTCCGAGATGCTAACCCTAGGCGTAACCCTAACCCTAACCCTAGGCAGGAAAAGCAGGCCTGGCCTATGGCTGCTGCCAAGGAAAAAGCCATGGAGGCAGGGATGTTGTGGCAGTTTTGCGCTCCCCTTGGGATGCCTTTTGCAGCTGCAGTGTGCTTGGAGCTGGGGGCTTTGTGGTTTCCGAGATGCTAACCCGAGGCGTAACCCTAACCCTAACCCTAACCCTAACCCTAACCCTAACCCTAGGCAGGAAAAGCAGGCCTGGCCTATGGCTGCTGCCAGGGAAAAAGCCATTGAGGCAGGGATGTTTTGGCAGTTTTGCGCTCCCCTTGGGATGCCTTTTGCAACTGCAGTGTGCTTGGAGCTGGGGGCTTTGTGGTTTCCGAGATGCTAACCCTAGGCGTAACCCTAACCCTAACCCTAACCCTAACCCTAGGCAGGAAAAGCAGGCCTGGCCTATGGCTGCTGCCAAGGAAAAAGCCGTGGAGGCAGGGATGTTTTGGCAGTTTTGCGCTCCCCTTGGGATGCCTTTTGCAGCTGCAGTGTGCTTGGAGCTGGGGGCTTTGTGGTTTCCGAGATGCTAACCCTAGGCGTAACCCTAACCCTAACCCTAACCCTAACCCTAGGCAGGAAAAGCAGGCCTGGCCTAGGGCTGCTGCTAAGGAAAAAACCATTGAGGCAGGGATGTTTTGGCAGTTTTGCGCTCCCCTTGGGACGCCTTTTGCAGCTGCAGTGTGCTTGGAGCTGGGGGCTTTGTGGTTTCCGAGATGCTAACCCTAGGCGCAACCCTAACCCTAACCCTAACCCTAACCCTAGGCAGGAAAAGCAGGCCTGGCCTAGGGCTGCTGCCAAGGAAAAAGCCATTGAGGCAGGGATGTTGTGGCAGTTTTGCGCTCCCCTTGGGATGCCTTTTGCAGCTGCAGTGTGCTTGGAGCTGGGGGCTTTGTGGTTTCCGAGATGCTAACCCTAGGCGTAACCCTAACCCTAACCCTAGGCAGGAAAAGCAGGCCTGGCCTATGGCTGCTGCCAAGGAAAAAGCCGTGGAGACAGGGATGTTGTGGCAGTTTTGCGCTCCCCTTGGGATGCCTTTTGCAGCTGCAGTGTGCTTGGAGCTGGGGGCTTTGTGGTTTCCGAGATGCTAACCCTAGGCGTAACCCTAACCCTAACCCTAACCCTAACCCTAGGCAGGAAAAGCAGGCCTGGCCTATGGCTGCTGCCAAGGAAAAAGCCGTGGAGACAGGGTTGTTGTGGCAGTTTTGCGCTCCCCTTGGGATGCCTTTTGCAGCTGCCGTGTGCTTGGAGCTGGGGGCTTTGTGGTTTCCGAGATGCTAACCCTAGGCGTAACCCTAACCCTAACCCTAGGCAGGAAAAGCAGGCCTGGCCTATGGCTGCTGCCAAGGAAAAAGCCGTGGAGACAGGGATGTTGTGGCAGTTTTGCGCTCCCCTTGGGATGCCTTTTGCAGCTGCAGTGTGCTTGGAGCTGGGGGCTTTGTGGTTTCCGAGATGCTAACCCTAGGCATAACCCTAACCCTAACCCTAGGCAGGAAAAGCAGGCCTGGCCTAGGGCTGCTGCCAAGGAAAAAGCCATGGAGGCAGGGATGTTGTGGAAGTTTTGCGCTCCCCTTGGGATGCCTTTTGCAGCTGCAGTGTGCTTGGAGCTGGGGGCTTTGTGGTTTCCGAGATGCTAACCCTAGGCGTAACCCTAACCCTAACCCTAACCCTAACCCTAACCCTAGGCAGGAAAAGCAGGCCTGGCCTATGGGTGCTGCCAAGGAAAAAGCCATGGAGGCAGGGATGTTGTGGCAGTTTTGCGCTCCCCTTGGGATGCCTTTTGCAGCTGCAGTGTGCTTGGAGCTGGGGGCTTTGTGGTTTCCGAGATGCTAACCCTAGGCGTAACCCTAAGCCTAACCCTAGGCAGGAAAAGCAGGCCTGGCCTATGGCTGCTGCCAAGGAAAAAGCCGTGGAGACAGGGATGTTGTGGCAGTTTTGCGCTCCCCTTGGGATGCCTTTTGCAGCTGCAGTGTGCTTGGAGCTGGGGGCTTTGTGGTTTCCGAGATGCTAACCCTAGGCGTAACCCTAACCCTAACCCTAGGCAGGAAAAGCAGGCCTGGCCTATGGGTGCTGCCAAGGAAAAAGCCGTGGAGACAGGGATGTTGTGGCAGTTTTGCGCTCCCCTTGGGATGCCTTTTGCAGCTGCAGTGTGCTTGGAGCTGGGGGCTTTGTGGTTTCCGAGATGCTAACCCTAGGCGTAACCCTAACCCTAACCCTAACCCTAACCCAAACCCTAGGCAGGAAAAGCAGGCCTGGCCTATGGCTGCTGCCAGGGAAAAAGCCATTGAGGCAGGGATGTTTTGGCAGTTTTGCGCTCCCCTTGGGATGCCTTTTGCAACTGCAGTGTGCTTGGAGCTGGGGGCTTTGTGGTTTCCGAGATGCTAACCCTAGGCGTAACCCTAACCCTAACCCTAACCCTAACCCTAGGCAGGAAAAGCAGGCCTGGCCTATGGCTGCTGCCAAGGAAAAAGCCGTGGAGACAGGGATGTTGTGGCAGTTTTGCGCTCCCCTTGGGATGCCTTTTGCAGCTGCAGTGTGCTTGGAGCTGGGGGCTTTGTGGTTTCTGAGATGCTAACCCTAGGCGTAACCCTAACCCTAACCCTAACCCTAACCCTAACCCTAACCCTAACCCTAGGCAGGAAAAGCAGGCCTGGCCTATGGCTGCTGCCAAGGAAAAAGCCGTGGAGGCAGGGATGTTTTGGCAGTTTTGCGCTCCCCTTGGGATGCCTTTTGCAGCTGCAGTGTGCTTGGAGCTGGGGGCTTTGTGGTTTCCGAGATGCTAACCCTAGGCGTAACCCTAACCCTAACCCTAACCCTAACCCTAACCCTAGGCAGGAAAAGCAGGCCTGGCCTAGGGCTGCTGCTAAGGAAAAAACCATTGAGGCAGGGATGTTTTGGCAGTTTTGCGCTCCCCTTGGGACGCCTTTTGCAGCTGCAGTGTGCTTGGAGCTGGGGGCTTTGTGGTTTCCGAGATGCTAACCCTAGGCGTAACCCTAACCCTAACCCTAACCCTAACCCTAGGCAGGAAAAGCAGGCCTGGCCTAGGGCTGCTGCCAAGGAAAAAGCCATTGAGGCAGGGATGTTGTGGCAGTTTTGCGCTCCCCTTGGGATGCCTTTTGCAGCTGCAGTGTGCTTGGAGCTGGGGGCTTTGTGGTTTCCGAGATGCTAACCCTAGGCGTAACCCTAACCCTAACCCTAGGCAGGAAAAGCAGGCCTGGCCTATGGCTGCTGCCAAGGAAAAAGCCATTGAGGCAGGCATGTTTTGGCAGTTTTGCGCTCCCCTTGGGATGCCTTTTGCAGCTGCAGTGTGCTTGGAGCTGGGGGCTTTGTGGTTTCCGAGATGCTAACCCTAGGCGTAACCCTAACCCTAACCCTAACCCTAACCCTAACCCTAGGCAGGAAAAGCAGGCCTGGCCTATGGCTGCTGCCAAGGAAAAAGCCATTGAGGCAGGGATGTTGTGGCAGTTTTGCGCTCCCCTTGGGATGCCTTTTGCAGCTGCAGTGTGCTTGGAGCTGGGGGCTTTGTGGTTTCCGAGATGCTAACCCTAGGCGTAACCCTAACCCTAACTCTAGGCATTAAAAGCAGGCCTTGCCTAGGGCTGCTCCCAAGGAAAAAGCTGTGGAGACAGGGATGTTTTGGCAGTTTTGCGCTCCCCTTGGGATGCCTTTTGCAGCTGCGGTGTGCCTGGAGCTGGGGGCTTTGTGGTTTCCGAGATGCTAACCCTAGGCGTAACCCTAACCCTAACCCTAGGCAGGAAAAGCAGGCCTGGCCTATGGCTGCTGCCAAGGAAAAAGCCATGGAGGCAGGGATGTTGTGGCAGTTTTGCGCTCCCCTTGGGATGCCTTTTGCAGCTGCAGTGTGCTTGGAGCTGGGGGCTTTGTGGTTTCCGAGATGCTAACCCTAGGCGTAACCCTAACCCTAACCCTAACCCTAACCCTAACCCTAACCCTAGGCAGGAAAAGCAGGCCTGGCCTATGGCTGCTGCCAAGGAAAAAGTCGTGGAGGCAGGGATGTTGTGGCAGTTTTGCGCTCCCCTTGGGATGCCTTTTGCAGCTGCAGTGTGCTTGGAGCTGGGGGCTTTGTGGTTTCCGAGATGCTAACCCTAGGCGTAACCCTAACCCTAACCCTAACCCTAACCCTAGGCAGGAAAAGCAGGCCTGGCCTAGGGCTGCTGCTAAGGAAAAAACCATTGAGGCAGGGATGTTTTGGCAGTTTTGCGCTCCCCTTGGGACGCCTTTTGCAGCTGCAGTGTGCTTGGAGCTGGGGGCTTTGTGGTTTCCGAGATGCTAACCCTAGGCGTAACCCTAACCCTAACCCTAACCCTAACCCTAGGCAGGAAAAGCAGGCCTGGCCTAGGGCTGCTGCCAAGGAAAAAGCCATTGAGGCAGTGATGTTGTGGCAGTTTTGCGCTCCCCTTGGGATGCCTTTTGTAACTGCTGTGTGCTTGGATCTGGGGGCTTTGTGGTTTCCGAGATGCTAACCCTAGGCGTAACCCTAACCCTAACCCTAGGCAGGAAAAGCAGGCCTGGCCTGGGGCTGCTGCCAAGGAAAAAGCTGTGGAGACAGGGATGTTGTGGCAGTTTTGCGCTCCCCTTGGGATGCCTTTTGCAGCTGCGGTGTGCCTGGAGCTGGGGGCTTTGTGGTTTCCGAGATGCTAACCCTAGGCGTAACCCTAACCCTAACCCTAGGCAGGAAAAGCAGGCCTGGCCTATGGCTGCTGCCAAGGAAAAAGCCATGGAGGCAGGGATGTTTTGGCAGTTTTGCGCTCCCCTTGGGATGCCTTTTGCAGCTGCAGTGTGCTTGGAGCTGGGGGCTTTGTGGTTTCCGAGATGCTAACCCTAGGCGTAACCCTAACCCTAACCCTAAGCCTAACCCTAGGCAGGAAAAGCAGGCCTGGCCTATTGCTGCTGCCAAGGAAAAAGCCGTGGAGACAGGGTTGTTGTGGCAGTTTTGCGCTCCCCTTGGGATGCCTTTTGCAGCTGCAGTGTGCTTGGAGCTGGGGGCTTTGTGGTTTCCGAGATGCTAACCCTAGGCGTAACCCTAACCCTAACCCTAGGCAGGAAAAGCAGGCCTGGCCTATGGGTGCTGCCAAGGAAAAAGCCATGGAGGCAGGGATGTTGTGGCAGTTTTGCGCTCCCCTTGGGATGCCTTTTGCAGCTGCAGTGTGCTTGGAGCTGGGGGCTTTGTGGTTTCCGAGATGCTAACCCTAGGCGTAACCCTAACCCTAACCCTAACCCTAACCCTAGGCAGGAAAAGCAGGCCTGGCCTAGGGCTGCTGCTAAGGAAAAAGCCATGGAGGCAGGGATGTTGTGGCAGTTTTGCGCTCCCCTTGGGACGCCTTTTGCAGCTGCAGTGTGCTTGGAGCTGGGGGCTTTGTGGTTTCCGAGATGCTAACCCTAGGCGTAACCCTAACCCTAACCCTAACCCTAACCCTAACCCTAGGCAGGAAAAGCAGGCCTGGCCTATGGCTGCTGCCAAGGAAAAAGCCATTGAGGCAGGGATGTTGTGGCAGTTTTGCGCTCCCCTTGGGATGCCTTTTGCAGCTGCAGTGTGCTTGGAGCTGGGGGCTTTGTGGTTTCCGAGATGCTAACCCTAGGCGTAACCCTAACCCTAACCCTAGGCAGGAAAAGCAGGCCTGGCCTATGGCTGCTGCCAAGGAAAAAGCCGTGGAGACAGGGATGTTGTGGCAGTTTTGCGCTCCCCTTGGGATGCCTTTTGCAGCTGCAGTGTGCTTGGAGCTGGGGGCTTTGTGGTTTCCGAGATGCTAACCCTAGGCGTAACCCTAACCCTAACCCTAACCCTAACCCTAACCCTAACCCTAACCCTAGGCAGGAAAAGCAGGCCTGGCCTATGGCAGCTGCCAGGGAAAAAGCCATTGAGGCAGGGATGTTTTGGCAGTTTTGCGCTCCCCTTGGGATGCCTTTTGCAACTGCAGTGTGCTTGGAGCTGGGGGCTTTGTGGTTTCCGAGATGCTAACCCTAGGCGTAACCCTAACCCTAACCCTAACCCTAACCCTAGGCAGGAAAAGCAGGCCTGGCCTATGGCTGCTGCCAAGGAAAAAGCCGTGGAGACAGGGATGTTGTGGCAGTTTTGCGCTCCCCTTGGGATGCCTTTTGCAGCTGCAGTGTGCTTGGAGCTGGGGGCTTTGTGGTTTCTGAGATGCTAACCCTAGGCGTAACCCTAACCCTAACCCTAACCCTAACCCTAACCCTAACCCTAACCCTAACCCTAGGCAGGAAAAGCAGGCCTGGCCTATGGCTGCTGCCAAGGAAAAAGCCGTGGAGGCAGGGATGTTGTGGCAGTTTTGCGCTCCCCTTGGGATGCCTTTTGCAGCTGCAGTGTGCTTGGAGCTGGGGCCTTTGTGGTTTCCGAGATGCTAACCCTAGGCGTAACCCTAACCCTAACCCTAGGCAGGAAAAGCAGGCCTGGCCTAGGGCTGCTGCCAAGGAAAAAGCCATGGAGGCAGGGATGTTTTGGCAGTTTTGCGCTCCCCTTGGGATGCCTTTTGCAGCTGCAGTGTGCCTGGAGCTGGGGGCTTTGTGGTTTCCGAGATGCTAACCCTAGGCGTAACCCTAACCCTAACCCTAGGCAGGAAAAGCAGGCCTGGCCTATGGCTGCTGCCAAGGAAAAAGCCATTGAGGCAGGCATGTTTTGGCAGTTTTGCGCTCCCCTTGGGATGCCTTTTGCAGCTGCAGTGTGCCTGGAGCTGGGGGCTTTGTGGTTTCCGAGATGATAACCCTAGGCGTAACCCTAACCCTAACCCTAACCCTAACCCTAGGCAGGAAAAGCAGGCCTGGCCTATGGCTGCTGCCAAGGAAAAAGCCGTGGAGACAGGGTTGTTGTGGCAGTTTTGCGCTCCCCTTGGGATGCCTTTTGCAGCTGCAGTGTGCTTGGAGCTGGGGGCTTTGTGGTTTCCGAGATGCTAACCCTAGGCGTAACCCTAACCCTAACCCTAACCCTAACCCTAGGCAGGAAAAGCAGGCCTGGCCTAGGGCTGCTGCCAAGGAAAAAGCCATGGAGGCAGGGATGTTTTGGCAGTTTTGCGCTCTCCTTGGGATGCCTTTTGCAGCTGCAGTGTGCCTGGAGCTGGGGGCTTTGTGGTTTCCGAGATGATAACCCTAGGCGTAACCCTAACCCTAACCCTAGGCAGGAAAAGCAGGCCTGGCCTATGACTGCTGCCAAGGAAAAAGCCATTGAGGCAGGCATGTTTTGGCAGTTTTGCGCTCCCCTTGGGATGCCTTTTGCAGCTGCAGTGTGCTTGGAGCTGGGGGCTATGTGGTTTCCGAGATGCTAACCCTAGGCGTAACCCTAACCCTAACCCTAACCCTAACCCTAGGCAGGAAAAGCAGGCCTGGCCTATGGCTGCTGCCAAGGAAAAAGCCATTGAGGCAGGGATGTTGTGGCAGTTTTGCGCTCCCCTTGGGATGCCTTTTGCAGCTGCAGTGTGCTTGGAGCTGGGGGCTTTGTGGTTTCCGAGATGCTAACCCTAGGCATAACCCTAACCCTAACCCTAACCCTAACCCTAACCCTAACCCTAACCCTAACCCTAACCCTAACCCTAACCCTAGTCAGGAAAAGCAGGCCTGGCCTATGGCTGCTGCCAAGGAAAAAGCCGTGGAGACAGGGATGTTGTGGCAGTTTTGCGCTCCCCTTGGGATGCCTTTTGCAGCTGCAGTGTGCTTGGAGCTGGGGACTTTGTGGTTTCCGAGATGCTAACCCTAGGCGTAACCCTAACCCTAACCCTAGGCAGGAAAAGCAGGCCTGGCCTAGGGCTGCTGCTAGGAAAAAGCCGTGGAGGCAGAGATGTTTTGGCAGTTTTGCGCTCCCCTTGGGATGCCTTTTGCAGCTGCAGTGTGCCTGGAGCTGGGGGCTTTGTGGTTTCCGAGATGCTCACCCTAGGCGTAACCCTAACCCTAACCCTAGGCAGGAAAAGCAGGCCTGGCCTATGGCTGCTGCCAAGGAAAAAGCCGTGGAGACAGGGATGTTTTGGCAGTTTTGGACTCCCCTTGGGATGCCTTTTGCAGCTGCAGTGTGCTTGGAGCTGGGGGCTTTGTGGTTTCCGAGATGCTAACCCTAGGCGTAACCCTAACCCTAACCCTAACCCTAGGCAGGAAAAGCAGGCCTGGCCTATGGCTGCTGCCAAGGAAAAAGCCGTGGAGACAGGGATGTTGTGGCAGTTTTGCGCTCCCCTTGGGACGCCTTTTGCAGCTGCAGTGTGCTTGGAGCTGGGGGCTTTGTGGTTTCCGAGATGCTAACCCTAGGTGTAACCCTAACCCTAACCCTAGGCAGGAAAAGCAGGCCTGGCCTATGGCTGCTGCCAAGGAAAAAGCCGTGGAGACAGGGATGTTGTGGCAGTTTTGCGCTCCCCTTGGGATGCCTTTTGCAGCTGCAGTGTGCTTGGAGCTGGGGGCTTTGTGGTTTCCGAGATGCTAACCCTAGGCGTAACCCTAACCCCAACCCTAACCCTAGGCAGGAAAAGCAGGCCTGGCCTAGGGCTGCTGCCAAGGAAAAAGCCGTGGAGACAGGGATGTTTTGGCAGTTTTGCGCTCCCCTTGGGATGCCTTTTGCAGCTGCAGTGTGCTTGGAGCTGGGGGCTTTGTGGTTTCCGAGATGCTAACCCTAGGCGTAACCCTAACCCAAACCCTAGGCAGGAAAAGCAGGCCTGGCCTATGGCTGCTGCCAAGGAAAAAGCCGTGGAGGCAGGGATGTTTTGGCAGTTTTGCGCTCCCCTTGGGATGCCTTTTGCAGCTGCAGTGTTCCTGGAGCTGGGGGCTTTGTGGTTTCCGAGATGCTAACCCTAGGCGTAACCCTAACCCTAACCCTAGGCAGGAAAAGCAGGCCTGGCCTATGGCTGCTGCCAAGGAAAAAGCCATGGAGGCAGGGATGTTGTGGCAGTTTTGCGCTCCCCTTGGGATGCCTTTTGCAGCTGCAGTGTGCTTGGAGCTGGGGGCTTTGTGGTTTCCGAGATGCTAACCCGAGGCGTAACCCTAACCCTAACCCTAACCCTAACCCTAACCCTAACCCTAGGCAGGAAAAGCAGGCCTGGCCTATGGCTGCTGCCAGGGAAAAAGCCATTGAGGCAGGGATGTTTTGGCAGTTTTGCGCTCCCCTTGGGATGCCTTTTGCAACTGCAGTGTGCTTGGAGCTGGGGGCTTTGTGGTTTCCGAGATGCTAACCCTAGGCGTAACCCTAACCCTAACCCTAACCCTAACCCTAGGCAGGAAAAGCAGGCCTGGCCTATGGCTGCTGCCAAGGAAAAAGCCGTGGAGGCAGGGATGTTTTGGCAGTTTTGCGCTCCCCTTGGGATGCCTTTTGCAGCTGCAGTGTGCTTGGAGCTGGGGGCTTTGTGGTTTCCGAGATGCTAACCCTAGGCGTAACCCTAACCCTAACCCTAACCCTAACCCTAGGCAGGAAAAGCAGGCCTGGCCTAGGGCTGCTGCTAAGGAAAAAACCATTGAGGCAGGGATGTTTTGGCAGTTTTGCGCTCCCCTTGGGACGCCTTTTGCAGCTGCAGTGTGCTTGGAGCTGGGGGCTTTGTGGTTTCCGAGATGCTAACCCTAGGCGCAACCCTAACCCTAACCCTAACCCTAACCCTAGGCAGGAAAAGCAGGCCTGGCCTAGGGCTGCTGCCAAGGAAAAAGCCATTGAGGCAGGGATGTTGTGGCAGTTTTGCGCTCCCCTTGGGATGCCTTTTGCAGCTGCAGTGTGCTTGGAGCTGGGGGCTTTGTGGTTTCCGAGATGCTAACCCTAGGCGTAACCCTAACCCTAACCCTAGGCAGGAAAAGCAGGCCTGGCCTATGGCTGCTGCCAAGGAAAAAGCCGTGGAGACAGGGATGTTGTGGCAGTTTTGCGCTCCCCTTGGGATGCCTTTTGCAGCTGCAGTGTGCTTGGAGCTGGGGGCTTTGTGGTTTCCGAGATGCTAACCCTAGGCGTAACCCTAACCCTAACCCTAACCCTAACCCTAGGCAGGAAAAGCAGGCCTGGCCTATGGCTGCTGCCAAGGAAAAAGCCGTGGAGACAGGGTTGTTGTGGCAGTTTTGCGCTCCCCTTGGGATGCCTTTTGCAGCTGCCGTGTGCTTGGAGCTGGGGGCTTTGTGGTTTCCGAGATGCTAACCCTAGGCGTAACCCTAACCCTAACCCTAGGCAGGAAAAGCAGGCCTGGCCTATGGCTGCTGCCAAGGAAAAAGCCGTGGAGACAGGGATGTTGTGGCAGTTTTGCGCTCCCCTTGGGATGCCTTTTGCAGCTGCAGTGTGCTTGGAGCTGGGGGCTTTGTGGTTTCCGAGATGCTAACCCTAGGCATAACCCTAACCCTAACCCTAGGCAGGAAAAGCAGGCCTGGCCTAGGGCTGCTGCCAAGGAAAAAGCCATGGAGGCAGGGATGTTGTGGAAGTTTTGCGCTCCCCTTGGGATGCCTTTTGCAGCTGCAGTGTGCTTGGAGCTGGGGGCTTTGTGGTTTCCGAGATGCTAACCCTAGGCGTAACCCTAACCCTAACCCTAACCCTAACCCTAACCCTAGGCAGGAAAAGCAGGCCTGGCCTATGGGTGCTGCCAAGGAAAAAGCCATGGAGGCAGGGATGTTGTGGCAGTTTTGCGCTCCCCTTGGGATGCCTTTTGCAGCTGCAGTGTGCTTGGAGCTGGGGGCTTTGTGGTTTCCGAGATGCTAACCCTAGGCGTAACCCTAAGCCTAACCCTAGGCAGGAAAAGCAGGCCTGGCCTATGGCTGCTGCCAAGGAAAAAGCCGTGGAGACAGGGATGTTGTGGCAGTTTTGCGCTCCCCTTGGGATGCCTTTTGCAGCTGCAGTGTGCTTGGAGCTGGGGGCTTTGTGGTTTCCGAGATGCTAACCCTAGGCGTAACCCTAACCCTAACCCTAGGCAGGAAAAGCAGGCCTGGCCTATGGGTGCTGCCAAGGAAAAAGCCGTGGAGACAGGGATGTTGTGGCAGTTTTGCGCTCCCCTTGGGATGCCTTTTGCAGCTGCAGTGTGCTTGGAGCTGGGGGCTTTGTGGTTTCCGAGATGCTAACCCTAGGCGTAACCCTAACCCTAACCCTAACCCTAACCCAAACCCTAGGCAGGAAAAGCTGGCCTGGCCTATGGCTGCTGCCAGGGAAAAAGCCATTGAGGCAGGGATGTTTTGGCAGTTTTGCGCTCCCCTTGGGATGCCTTTTGCAACTGCAGTGTGCTTGGAGCTGGGGGCTTTGTGGTTTCCGAGATGCTAACCCTAGGCGTAACCCTAACCCTAACCCTAACCCTAACCCTAGGCAGGAAAAGCAGGCCTGGCCTATGGCTGCTGCCAAGGAAAAAGCCGTGGAGACAGGGATGTTGTGGCAGTTTTGCGCTCCCCTTGGGATGCCTTTTGCAGCTGCAGTGTGCTTGGAGCTGGGGGCTTTGTGGTTTCTGAGATGCTAACCCTAGGCGTAACCCTAACCCTAACCCTAACCCTAACCCTAACCCTAACCCTAACCCTAGGCAGGAAAAGCAGGCCTGGCCTATGGCTGCTGCCAAGGAAAAAGCCGTGGAGGCAGGGATGTTTTGGCAGTTTTGCGCTCCCCTTGGGATGCCTTTTGCAGCTGCAGTGTGCTTGGAGCTGGGGGCTTTGTGGTTTCCGAGATGCTAACCCTAGGCGTAACCCTAACCCTAACCCTAACCCTAACCCTAGGCAGGAAAAGCAGGCCTGGCCTAGGGCTGCTGCTAAGGAAAAAACCATTGAGGCAGGGATGTTTTGGCAGTTTTGCGCTCCCCTTGGGACGCCTTTTGCAGCTGCAGTGTGCTTGGAGCTGGGGGCTTTGTGGTTTCCGAGATGCTAACCCTAGGCGTAACCCTAACCCTAACCCTAACCCTAACCCTAGGCAGGAAAAGCAGGCCTGGCCTAGGGCTGCTGCCAAGGAAAAAGCCATTGAGGCAGGGATGTTGTGGCAGTTTTGCGCTCCCCTTGGGATGCCTTTTGCAGCTGCAGTGTGCTTGGAGCTGGGGGCTTTGTGGTTTCCGAGATGCTAACCCTAGGCGTAACCCTAACCCTAACCCTAGGCAGGAAAAGCAGGCCTGGCCTATGGCTGCTGCCAAGGAAAAAGCCATTGAGGCAGGCATGTTTTGGCAGTTTTGCGCTCCCCTTGGGATGCCTTTTGCAGCTGCAGTGTGCTTGGAGCTGGGGGCTTTGTGGTTTCCGAGATGCTAACCCTAGGCGTAACCCTAACCCTAACCCTAACCCTAACCCTAACCCTAGGCAGGAAAAGCAGGCCTGGCCTATGGCTGCTGCCATGGAAAAAGCCGTGGAGACAGGGTTGTTGTGGCAGTTTTGCGCTCCCCTTGGGATGCCTTTTGCAGCTGCCGTGTGCTTGGAGCTGGGGGCTTTGTGGTTTCCGAGATGCTAACCCTAGGCGTAACCCTAACCCCAACCCTAACCCTAGGCAGGAAAAGCAGGCCTGGCCTAGGGCTGCTGCCAAGGAAAAAGCCGTGGAGACAGGGATGTTTTGGCAGTTTTGCGCTCCCCTTGGGATGCCTTTTGCAGCTGCAGTGTGCTTGGAGCTGGGGGCTTTGTGGTTTCCGAGATGCTAACCCTAGGCGTAACCCTAACCCTAACCCTAGGCAGGAAAAGCAGGCCTGGCCTATGGCTGCTGCCAAGGAAAAAGCCATGGGGGCAGGGATGTTTTGGCAGTTTTGCGCTCCCCTTGGGATGCCTTTGGCAGCTGCAGTGTTCCTGGAGCTGGGGGCTTTGTGGTTTCCGAGATGCTAACCCTAGGCGTAACCCTAACCCTAACCCTAGGCAGGAAAAGCAGGCCTGGCCTATGGCTGCTGCCAAGGAAAAAGCCATGGAGGCAGGGATGTTGTGGCAGTTTTGCGCTCCCCTTGGGATGCCTTTTGCAGCTGCAGTGTGCTTGGAGCTGGGGGCTTTGTGGTTTCCGAGATGCTAACCCTAGGCGTAACCCTAACCCTAACCCTAACCCTAACCCTAACCCTAACCCTAGGCAGGAAAAGCAGGCCTGGCCTATGGCTGCTGCCAGGGAAAAAGCCATTGAGGCAGGGATGTTGTGGCAGTTTTGCGCTCCCCTTGGGATGCCTTTTGCAACTGCAGTGTGCTTGGAGCTGGGGGCTTTGTGGTTTCCGAGATGCTAACCCTAGGCGTAACCCTAACCCTAACCCTAACCCTAGGCAGGAAAAGCAGGCCTGGCCTATGGCTGCTGCCAAGGAAAAAGCCGTGGAGACAGGGATGTTGTGGCAGTTTTGCGCTCCCCTTGGGATGCCTTTTGCAGCTGCAGTGTGCTTGGAGCTGGGGGCTTTGTGGTTTCTGAGATGCTAACCCTAGGCGTAACCCTAACCCTAACCCTAACCCTAACCCTAACCCTAACCCTAGGCAGGAAAAGCAGGCCTGGCCTATGGCTGCTGCCAAGGAAAAAGCCGTGGAGGCAGGGATGTTTTGGCAGTTTTGCGCTCCCCTTGGGATGCCTTTTGCAGCTGCAGTGTGCTTGGAGCTGGGGGCTTTGTGGTTTCCGAGATGCTAACCCTAGGCGTAACCCTAACCCTAACCCTAACCCTAACCCTAGGCAGGAAAAGCAGGCCTGGCCTAGGGCTGCTGCTAAGGAAAAAGCCATGGAGGCAGGGATGTTTTGGCAGTTTTGTGCTCCCCTTGGGATGCCTTTTGCAGCTGCAGTGTGCTTGGAGCTGGGGGCTTTGTGGTTTCCGAGATGCTAACCCTAGGCCTAACCCTAACCCTAACCCTAACCCTAACCCTAGGCAGGAAAAGCAGGCCTGGCCTATGGCTGCTGCCATGGAAAAAGCCGTGGAGACAGGGTTGTTGTGGCAGTTTTGCGCTCCCCTTGGGATGCCTTTTGCAGCTGCCGTGTGCTTGGAGCTGGGGGCTTTGTGGTTTCCGAGATGCTAACCCTAGGCGTAACCCTAACCCCAACCCTAACCCTAGGCAGGAAAAGCAGGCCTGGCCTAGGGCTGCTGCCAAGGAAAAAGCCGTGGAGACAGGGATGTTTTGGCAGTTTTGCGCTCCCCTTGGGATGCCTTTTGCAGCTGCAGTGTGCTTGGAGCTGGGGGCTTTGTGGTTTCCGAGATGCTAACCCTAGGCGTAACCCTAACCCTAACCCTAGGCAGGAAAAGCAGGCCTGGCCTATGGCTGCTGCCAAGGAAAAAGCCATGGGGGCAGGGATGTTTTGGCAGTTTTGCGCTCCCCTTGGGATGCCTTTGGCAGCTGCAGTGTTCCTGGAGCTGGGGGCTTTGTGGTTTCCGAGATGCTAACCCTAGGCGTAACCCTAACCCTAACCCTAGGCAGGAAAAGCAGGCCTGGCCTATGGCTGCTGCCAAGGAAAAAGCCATGGAGGCAGGGATGTTGTGGCAGTTTTGCGCTCCCCTTGGGATGCCTTTTGCAGCTGCAGTGTGCTTGGAGCTGGGGGCTTTGTGGTTTCCGAGATGCTAACCCTAGGCGTAACCCTAACCCTAACCCTAACCCTAACCCTAACCCTAGGCAGGAAAAGCAGGCCTGGCCTATGGCTGCTGCCAGGGAAAAAGCCATTGAGGCAGGGATGTTGTGGCAGTTTTGCGCTCCCCTTGGGATGCCTTTTGCAACTGCAGTGTGCTTGGAGCTGGGGGCTTTGTGGTTTCCGAGATGCTAACCCTAGGCGTAACCCTAACCCTAACCCTAACCCTAGGCAGGAAAAGCAGGCCTGGCCTATGGCTGCTGCCAAGGAAAAAGCCGTGGAGACAGGGATGTTGTGGCAGTTTTGCGCTCCCCTTGGGATGCCTTTTGCAGCTGCAGTGTGCTTGGAGCTGGGGGCTTTGTGGTTTCTGAGATGCTAACCCTAGGCGTAACCCTAACCCTAACCCTAACCCTAACCCTAACCCTAACCCTAGGCAGGAAAAGCAGGCCTGGCCTATGGCTGCTGCCAAGGAAAAAGCCGTGGAGGCAGGGATGTTTTGGCAGTTTTGCGCTCCCCTTGGGATGCCTTTTGCAGCTGCAGTGTGCTTGGAGCTGGGGGCTTTGTGGTTTCCGAGATGCTAACCCTAGGCGTAACCCTAACCCTAACCCTAACCCTAACCCTAGGCAGGAAAAGCAGGCCTGGCCTAGGGCTGCTGCTAAGGAAAAAGCCATGGAGGCAGGGATGTTTTGGCAGTTTTGCGCTCCCCTTGGGATGCCTTTTGCAGCTGCAGTGTGCTTGGAGCTGGGGGCTTTGTGGTTTCCGAGATGCTAACCCTAGGCCTAACCCTAACCCTAACCCTAACCCTAACCCTAGGCAGGAAAAGCAGGCCTGGCCTATGGCTGCTGCCAAGGAAAAAGCCATTGAGGCAGGGATGTTGTGGCAGTTTTGCGCTCCCCTTGGGATGCCTTTTGCAGCTGCAGTGTGCTTGGAGCTGGGGGCTTTGTGGTTTCCGAGATGCTAACCCTAGGCGTAACCCTAACCCTAACCCTAGGCAGGAAAAGCACGCCTGGCCTATGGCTGCTGCCAAGGAAAAAGCCGTGGAGACAGGGATGTTGTGGCAGTTTTGCGCTCCCCTTGGGATGCCTTTTGCAGCTGCAGTGTGCTTGGAGCTGGGGGCTTTGTGGTTTCCGAGATGCTAACTCTAGGCGTAACCCTAACCCTAACCCTAACCCTAACCCTAGGCAGGAAAAGCAGGCCTGGCCTATGGCTGCTGCCAAGGAAAAAGCCATTGAGGCAGGGATGTTGTGGCAGTTTTGCGCTCCCCTTGGGATGCCTTTTGCAGCTGCCGTGTGCTTGGAGCTGGGGGCTTTGTGGTTTCCGAGATGCTAACCCTAGGCGTAACCCTAACCCTAACCCTAGGCAGGAAAAGCAGGCCTGGCCTATGGCTGCTGCCAAGGAAAAAGCCGTGGAGACAGGGATGTTGTGGCAGTTTTGCGCTCCCCTTGGGATGCCTTTTGCAGCTGCAGTGTGCTTGGAGCTGGGGGCTTTGTGGTTTCCGAGATGCTAACCCTAGGCATAACCCTAACCCTAACCCTAGGCAGGAAAAGCAGGCCTGGCCTAGGGCTGCTGCCAAGGAAAAAGCCATGGAGGCAGGGATGTTGTGGAAGTTTTGCGCTCCCCTTGGGATGCCTTTTGCAGCTGCAGTGTGCTTGGAGCTGGGGGCTTTGTGGTTTCCGAGATGCTAACCCTAGGCGTAACCCTAACCCTAACCCTAACCCTAACCCTAACCCTAGGCAGGAAAAGCAGGCCTGGCCTATGGGTGCTGCCAAGGACAAAGCCATGGAGGCAGGGATGTTGTGGCAGTTTTGCGCTCCCCTTGGGATGCCTTTTGCAGCTGCAGTGTGCTTGGAGCTGGGGGCTTTGTGGTTTCCGAGATACTAACCCTAGGCGTAACCCTAACCCTAACCCTAGGCAGGAAAAGCAGGCCTGGCCTATGGCTGCTGCCAAGGAAAAAGCCGTGGAGACAGGGATGTTGTGGCAGTTTTGCGCTCCCCTTGGGATGCCTTTTGCAGCTGCCGTGTGCTTGGAGCTGGGGACTTTGTGGTTTCCGAGATGCTAACCCTAGGCGTAACCCTAACCCTAACCCTAGGCAGGAAAAGCAGGCCTGGCCTATGGCTGCTGCCAAGGAAAAAGCCATGGAGGCAGGGATGTTGTGGAAGTTTTGCGCTCCCCTTGGGATGCCTTTTGCAGCTGCAGAGTGCTTGGAGCTGGGGGCTTTGTGGTTTCCGAGATGCTAACCCTAGGCGTAACCCTAACCCTAACCCTAACCCTAACCCTAACCCTAACCCTAGGCAGGAAACGCAGGCCTGGCCTATGGCTGCTGCCAAGGAAAAAGCCGTGGAGGCAGGGATGTTGTGGCAGTTTTGCGCTCCCCTTGGGATGCCTTTTGCAGCTGCAGTGTGCTTGGAGCTGGGGGCTTTGTGGTTTCCGAGATGCTAACCCTAGGCGTAACCCTAACCCTAACCCTAACCCTAACCCTAGGCAGGAAAAGCAGGCCTGGCCTAGGGCTGCTGCTAAGGAAAAAACCATTGAGGCAGGGATGTTTTGGCAGTTTTGCGCTCCCCTTGGGACGCCTTTTGCAGCTGCAGTGTGCTTGGAGCTGGGGGCTTTGTGGTTTCCGAGATGCTAACCCTAGGCGTAACCCTAACCCTAACCCTAACCCTAACCCTAGGCAGGAAAAGCAGGCCTGGCCTAGGGCTGCTGCCAAGGTAAAAGCCATTGAGGCAGGGATGTTGTGGCAGTTTTGCGCTCCCCTTGGGATGCCTTTTGCAACTGCAGTGTGCTTGGAGCTGGGGGCTTTGTGGTTTCTGAGATGCTAACCCTAGGCGTAACCCTAACCCTAACCCTAGGCAGGAAAAGCAGGCCTGGCCTAGGGCTGCTGCCAAGGAAAAAGCTGTGGAGACAGGGATGTTTTGGCAGTTTTGCGCTCCCCTTGGGATGCCTTTTGCAGCTGCGGTGTGCCTGGAGCTGGGGGCTTTGTGGTTTCCGAGATGCTAACCCTAGGCGTAACCCTAACCCTAACCCTAGGCAGGAAAAGCAGGCCTGGCCTATGGCTGCTGCCAAGGAAAAAGCCATGGAGGCAGGGATGTTTTGGCAGTTTTGCGCTCCCCTTGGGATGCCTTTTGCAGCTGCAGTGTGCTTGGAGCTGGGGGCTTTGTGGTTTCCGAGATGCTAACCCTAGGCGTAACCCTAACCCTAACCCTAACCCTAACCCTAACCCTAGGCAGGAAAAGCAGGCCTGGCCTATTGCTGCTGCCAAGGAAAAAACCATTGAGGCAGATATGTTGTGGCAGTTTTGCGCTCCCCTTGGGATGCCTTTTGCAGCTGCAGTGAGCCTGGAGCTGGGGGCTTTGTGGTTTCCGAGATGCTAACCCTAGGCGTAACCCTAACCCTAACCCTAGGCAGGAAAAGCAGGCCTGGCCTATGGCTGCTGCCAAGGAAAAAGCCATGGAGGCAGGGATGTTGTGGAAGTTTTGCGCTCCCCTTGGGATGCCTTTTGCAGCTGCAGAGTGCTTGGAGCTGGGGGCTTTGTGGTTTCCGAGATGCTAACCCTAGGCGTAACCCTAACCCTAACCCTAACCCTAACCCTAACCCTAACCCTAGGCAGGAAACGCAGGCCTGGCCTATGGCTGCTGCCAAGGAAAAAGCCGTGGAGGCAGGGATGTTGTGGCAGTTTTGCGCTCCCCTTGGGATGCCTTTTGCAGCTGCAGTGTGCTTGGAGCTGGGGGCTTTGTGGTTTCCGAGATGCTAACCCTAGGCGTAACCCTAACCCTAACCCTAACCCTAACCCTAGGCAGGAAAAGCAGGCCTGGCCTAGGACTGCTGCTAAGGAAAAAACCATTGAGGCAGGGATGTTTTGGCAGTTTTGCGCTCCCCTTGGGACGCCTTTTGCAGCTGCAGTGTGCTTGGAGCTGGGGGCTTTGTGGTTTCCGAGATGCTAACCCTAGGCGTAACCCTAACCCTAACCCTAACCCTAACCCTAGGCAGGAAAAGCAGGCCTGGCCTAGGGCTGCTGCCAAGGAAAAAGCCATTGAGGCAGGGATGTTGTGGCAGTTTTGCGCTCCCCTTGGGATGCCTTTTGCAACTGCAGTGTGCTTGGAGCTGGGGGCTTTGTGGTTTCTGAGATGCTAACCCTAGGCGTAACCCTAACCCTAACCCTAGGCAGGAAAAGCAGGCCTGGCCTAGGGCTGCTGCCAAGGAAAAAGCTGTGGAGACAGGGATGTTTTGGCAGTTTTGCGCTCCCCTTGGGATGCCTTTTGCAGCTGCGGTGTGCCTGGAGCTGGGGGCTTTGTGGTTTCCGAGATGCTAACCCTAGGCGTAACCCTAACCCTAACGCTAGGCAGGAAAAGCAGGCCTGGCCTATGGCTGCTGCCAAGGAAAAAGCCATGGAGGCAGGGATGTTTTGGCAGTTTTGCGCTCCCCTTGGGATGCCTTTTGCAGCTGCAGTGTGCTTGGAGCTGGGGGCTTTGTGGTTTCCGAGATGCTAACCCTAGGCGTAACCCTAACCCTAACCCTAACCCTAACCCTAACCCTAGGCAGGAAAAGCAGGCCTGGCCTATTGCTGCTGCCAAGGAAAAAACCATTGAGGCAGATATGTTGTGGCAGTTTTGCGCTCCCCTTGGGATGCCTTTTGCAGCTGCAGTGTGCTTGGAGCTGGGGGCTTTGTGGTTTCCGAGATGCTAACCCTAGGCGTAACCCTAACCCTAACCCTAGGCAGGAAAAGCAGGCCTGGCCTATGGGTGCTGCCAAGGAAAAAGCCATGGAGGCAGGGATGTTGTGGCAGTTTTGCGCTCCCCTTGGGATGCCTTTTGCAGCTGCAGTGTGCTTGGAGCTGGGGGCTTTGTGGTTTCCGAGATGCTAACCCTAGGCGTAACCCTAACCCTAACCCTAACCCTAACCCTAACCCTAGGCAGGAAAAGCAGGCCTGGCCTATGGGTGCTGCCAAGGACAAAGCCATGGAGGCAGGGATGTTGTGGCAGTTTTGCGCTCCCCTTGGGATGCCTTTTGCAGCTGCAGTGTGCTTGGAGCTGGGGGCTTTGTGGTTTCCGAGATACTAACCCTAGGCGTAACCCTAACCCTAACCCTAGGCAGGAAAAGCAGGCCTGGCCTATGGCTGCTGCCAAGGAAAAAGCCATGGAGGCAGGGATGTTGTGGAAGTTTTGCGCTCCCCTTGGGATGCCTTTTGCAGCTGCAGAGTGCTTGGAGCTGGGGGCTTTGTGGTTTCCGAGATGCTAACCCTAGGCGTAACCCTAACCCTAACCCTAACCCTAACCCTAACCCTAACCCTAGGCAGGAAACGCAGGCCTGGCCTATGGCTGCTGCCAAGGAAAAAGCCGTGGAGGCAGGGATGTTGTGGCAGTTTTGCGCTCCCCTTGGGATGCCTTTTGCAGCTGCAGTGTGCTTGGAGCTGGGGGCTTTGTGGTTTCCGAGATGCTAACCCTAGGCGTAACCCTAACCCTAACCCTAACCCTAACCCTAGGCAGGAAAAGCAGGCCTGGCCTAGGGCTGCTGCTAAGGAAAAAACCATTGAGGCAGGGATGTTTTGGCAGTTTTGCGCTCCCCTTGGGACGCCTTTTGCAGCTGCAGTGTGCTTGGAGCTGGGGGCTTTGTGGTTTCCGAGATGCTAACCCTAGGCGTAACCCTAACCCTAACCCTAACCCTAACCCTAGGCAGGAAAAGCAGGCCTGGCCTAGGGCTGCTGCCAAGGTAAAAGCCATTGAGGCAGGGATGTTGTGGCAGTTTTGCGCTCCCCTTGGGATGCCTTTTGCAACTGCAGTGTGCTTGGAGCTGGGGGCTTTGTGGTTTCTGAGATGCTAACCCTAGGCGTAACCCTAACCCTAACCCTAGGCAGGAAAAGCAGGCCTGGCCTAGGGCTGCTGCCAAGGAAAAAGCTGTGGAGACAGGGATGTTTTGGCAGTTTTGCGCTCCCCTTGGGATGCCTTTTGCAGCTGCGGTGTGCCTGGAGCTGGGGGCTTTGTGGTTTCCGAGATGCTAACCCTAGGCGTAACCCTAACCCTAACCCTAGGCAGGAAAAGCAGGCCTGGCCTATGGCTGCTGCCAAGGAAAAAGCCATGGAGGCAGGGATGTTTTGGCAGTTTTGCGCTCCCCTTGGGATGCCTTTTGCAGCTGCAGTGTGCTTGGAGCTGGGGGCTTTGTGGTTTCCGAGATGCTAACCCTAGGCGTAACCCTAACCCTAACCCTAACCCTAACCCTAACCCTAGGCAGGAAAAGCAGGCCTGGCCTATTGCTGCTGCCAAGGAAAAAACCATTGAGGCAGATATGTTGTGGCAGTTTTGCGCTCCCCTTGGGATGCCTTTTGCAGCTGCAGTGAGCCTGGAGCTGGGGGCTTTGTGGTTTCCGAGATGCTAACCCTAGGCGTAACCCTAACCCTAACCCTAGGCAGGAAAAGCAGGCCTGGCCTATGGCTGCTGCCAAGGAAAAAGCCATGGAGGCAGGGATGTTGTGGAAGTTTTGCGCTCCCCTTGGGATGCCTTTTGCAGCTGCAGAGTGCTTGGAGCTGGGGGCTTTGTGGTTTCCGAGATGCTAACCCTAGGCGTAACCCTAACCCTAACCCTAACCCTAACCCTAACCCTAACCCTAGGCAGGAAACGCAGGCCTGGCCTATGGCTGCTGCCAAGGAAAAAGCCGTGGAGGCAGGGATGTTGTGGCAGTTTTGCGCTCCCCTTGGGATGCCTTTTGCAGCTGCAGTGTGCTTGGAGCTGGGGGCTTTGTGGTTTCCGAGATGCTAACCCTAGGCGTAACCCTAACCCTAACCCTAACCCTAACCCTAGGCAGGAAAAGCAGGCCTGGCCTAGGACTGCTGCTAAGGAAAAAACCATTGAGGCAGGGATGTTTTGGCAGTTTTGCGCTCCCCTTGGGACGCCTTTTGCAGCTGCAGTGTGCTTGGAGCTGGGGGCTTTGTGGTTTCCGAGATGCTAACCCTAGGCGTAACCCTAACCCTAACCCTAACCCTAACCCTAGGCAGGAAAAGCAGGCCTGGCCTAGGGCTGCTGCCAAGGTAAAAGCCATTGAGGCAGGGATGTTGTGGCAGTTTTGCGCTCCCCTTGGGATGCCTTTTGCAACTGCAGTGTGCTTGGAGCTGGGGGCTTTGTGGTTTCTGAGATGCTAACCCTAGGCGTAACCCTAACCCTAACCCTAGGCAGGAAAAGCAGGCCTGGCCTAGGGCTGCTGCCAAGGAAAAAGCTGTGGAGACAGGGATGTTTTGGCAGTTTTGCGCTCCCCTTGGGATGCCTTTTGCAGCTGCGGTGTGCCTGGAGCTGGGGGCTTTGTGGTTTCCGAGATGCTAACCCTAGGCGTAACCCTAACCCTAACGCTAGGCAGGAAAAGCAGGCCTGGCCTATGGCTGCTGCCAAGGAAAAAGCCATGGAGGCAGGGATGTTTTGGCAGTTTTGCGCTCCCCTTGGGATGCCTTTTGCAGCTGCAGTGTGCTTGGAGCTGGGGGCTTTGTGGTTTCCGAGATGCTAACCCTAGGCGTAACCCTAACCCTAACCCTAACCCTAACCCTAACCCTAGGCAGGAAAAGCAGGCCTGGCCTATTGCTGCTGCCAAGGAAAAAACCATTGAGGCAGATATGTTGTGGCAGTTTTGCGCTCCCCTTGGGATGCCTTTTGCAGCTGCAGTGTGCTTGGAGCTGGGGGCTTTGTGGTTTCCGAGATGCTAACCCTAGGCGTAACCCTAACCCTAACCCTAGGCAGGAAAAGCAGGCCTGGCCTATGGGTGCTGCCAAGGAAAAAGCCATGGAGGCAGGGATGTTGTGGCAGTTTTGCGCTCCCCTTGGGATGCCTTTTGCAGCTGCAGTGTGCTTGGAGCTGGGGGCTTTGTGGTTTCCGAGATGCTAACCCTAGGCGTAACCCTAACCCTAACCCTAACCCTAACCCTAACCCTAGGCAGGAAAAGCAGGCCTGGCCTATGGGTGCTGCCAAGGACAAAGCCATGGAGGCAGGGATGTTGTGGCAGTTTTGCGCTCCCCTTGGGATGCCTTTTGCAGCTGCAGTGTGCTTGGAGCTGGGGGCTTTGTGGTTTCCGAGATACTAACCCTAGGCGTAACCCTAACCCTAACCCTAGGCAGGAAAAGCAGGCCTGGCCTATGGCTGCTGCCAAGGAAAAAGCCGTGGAGACAGGGATGTTGTGGCAGTTTTGCGCTCCCCTTGGGATGCCTTTTGCAGCTGCCGTGTGCTTGGAGCTGGGGACTTTGTGGTTTCCGAGATGCTAACCCTAGGCGTAACCCTAACCCTAACCCTAGGCAGGAAAAGCAGGCCTGGCCTATGGCTGCTGCCAAGGAAAAAGCCATGGAGGCAGGGATGTTGTGGAAGTTTTGCGCTCCCCTTGGGATGCCTTTTGCAGCTGCAGAGTGCTTGGAGCTGGGGGCTTTGTGGTTTCCGAGATGCTAACCCTAGGCGTAACCCTAACCCTAACCCTAACCCTAACCCTAACCCTAACCCTAGGCAGGAAAAGCAGGCCTGGCCTATTGCTGCTGCCAAGGAAAAAACCATTGAGGCAGATATGTTGTGGCAGTTTTGCGCTCCCCTTGGGATGCCTTTTGCAGCTGCAGTGTGCTTGGAGCTGGGGGCTTTGTGGTTTCCGAGATGCTAACCCTAGGCGTAACCCTAACCCTAACCCTAGGCAGGAAAAGCAGGCCTGGCCTATGGGTGCTGCCAAGGAAAAAGCCATGGAGGCAGGGATGTTGTGGCAGTTTTGCGCTCCCCTTGGGATGCCTTTTGCAGCTGCAGTGTGCTTGGAGCTGGGGGCTTTGTGGTTTCCGAGATGCTAACCCTAGGCGTAACCCTAACCCTAACCCTAACCCTAACCCTAGGCAGGAAAAGCAGGCCTGGCCTAGGGCTGCTGCTAAGGAAAAAGCCATGGAGGCAGGGATGTTGTGGCAGTTTTGCGCTCCCCTTGGGACGCCTTTTGCAGCTGCAGTGTGCTTGGAGCTGGGGGCTTTGTGGTTTCCGAGATGCTAACCCTAGGCGTAACCCTAACCCTAACCCTAACCCTAACCCTAGGCAGGAAAAGCAGGCCTGGCCTATGGCTGCTGCCAAGGAAAAAGCCATTGAGGCAGGGATGTTGTGGCAGTTTTGCGCTCCCCTTGGGATGCCTTTTGCAGCTGCAGTGTGCTTGGAGCTGGGGGCTTTGTGGTTTCCGAGATGCTAACCCTAGGCGTAACCCTAACCCTAACCCTAGGCAGGAAAAGCAGGCCTGGCCTATGGCTGCTGCCAAGGAAAAGGCCGTGGAGACAGGGTTGTTGTGGCAGTTTTGCGCTCCCCTTGGGATGCCTTTTGCAGCTGCAGTGTGCTTGGAGCTGGGGGCTTTGTGGTTTCCGAGATGCTAACCCTAGGCGTAACCCTAACCCTAACCCTAGGCAGGAAAAGCAGGCCTGGCCTATGGCTGCTGCCAAGGAAAAAGCCGTGGAGACAGGGATGTTGTGGCAGTTTTGCGCTCCCCTTGGGATGCCTTTTTCAGCTGCAGTGTGCTTGGAGCTGGGGGCTTTGTGGTTTCCGAGATGCTAACCCTAGGCATAACCCTAACCCTAACCCTAGGCAGGAAAAGCAGGCCTGGCCTAGGGCTGCTGCCAAGGAAAAAGCCATGGAGGCAGGGATGTTGTGGCAGTTTTGCGCTCCCCTTGGGATGCCTTTTGCAGCTGCAGTGTGCTTGGAGCTGGGGGCTTTGTGGTTTCCGAGATGCTAACCCTAGGCGTAACCCTAACCCTAACCCTAACCCTAACCCTAACCCTAGGCAGGAAAAGCAGGCCTGGCCTATGGGTGCTGCCAAGGACAAAGCCATGGAGGCAGGGATGTTGTGGCAGTTTTGCGCTCCCCTTGGGATGCCTTTTGCAGCTGCAGTGTGCTTGGAGCTGGGGGCTTTGTGGTTTCCGAGATGCTAACCCTAGGCGTAACCCTAACCCTAACCCTAGGCAGGAAAAGCAGGCCTGGCCTATGGGTGCTGCCAAGGAAAAAGCCATGGAGGCAGGGATGTTGTGGCAGTTTTGCGCTCCCCTTGGGATGCCTTTTGCAGCTGCAGTGTGCTTGGAGCTGGGGGCTTTGTGGTTTCCGAGATGCTAACCCTAGGCGTAACCCTAACCCTAACCCTAACCCTAACCCTAGGCAGGAAAAGCAGGCCTGGCCTATGGCTGCTGCTAAGGAAAAAGCCATGGAGGCAGGGATGTTGTGGCAGTTTTGCGCTCCCCTTGGGACGCCTTTTGCAGCTGCAGTGTGCTTGGAGCTGGGGGCTTTGTGGTTTCCGAGATGCTAACCCTAGGCGTAACCCTAACCCTAACCCTAACCCTAACCCTAGGCAGGAAAAGCAGGCCTGGCCTATGGCTGCTGCCAAGGAAAAAGCCATTGAGGCAGGGATGTTGTGGCAGTTTTGCGCTCCCCTTGGGATGCCTTTTGCAGCTGCAGTGTGCTTGGAGCTGGGGGCTTTGTGGTTTCCGAGATGCTAACCCTAGGCGTAACCCTAACCCTAACCCTAGGCAGGAAAAGCAGGCCTGGCCTATGGCTGCTGCCAAGGAAAAAGCCGTGGAGACAGGGATGTTGTGGCAGTTTTGCGCTCCCCTTGGGATGCCTTTTGCAGCTGCAGTGTGCTTGGAGCTGGGGGCTTTGTGGTTTCCGAGATGCTAACCCTAGGCATAACCCTAACCCTAACCCTAGGCAGGAAAAGCAGGCCTGGCCTAGGGCTGCTGCCAAGGAAAAAGCCATGGAGGCAGGGATGTTGTGGAAGTTTTGCGCTCCCCTTGGGATGCCTTTTGCAGCTGCAGTGTGCTTGGAGCTGGGGGCTTTGTGGTTTCCGAGATGCTAACCCTAGGCGTAACCCTAACCCTAACCCTAACCCTAACCCTAACCCTAGGCAGGAAAAGCAGGCCTGGCCTATGGGTGCTGCCAAGGAAAAAGCCATTGAGGCAGGGATGTTGTGGCAGTTTTGCGCTCCCCTTGGGATGCCTTTTGCAGCTGCAGTGTGCTTGGAGCTGGGGGCTTTGTGGTTTCCGAGATGCTAACCCTAGGCGTAACCCTAACCCTAACCCTAGGCAGGAAAAGCAGGCCTGGCCTATGGCTGCTGCCAAGGAAAAAGCCGTGGAGACAGGGATGTTGTGGCAGTTTTGCGCTCCCCTTGGGATGCCTTTTGCAGCTGCCGTGTGCTTGGAGCTGGGGACTTTGTGGTTTCCGAGATGCTAACCCTAGGCGTAACCCTAACCCTAACCCTAGGCAGGAAAAGCAGGCCTGGCCTATGGCTGCTGCCAAGGAAAAAGCCGTGGAGACAGGGATGTTGTGGCAGTTTTGCGCTCCCCGTGGGATGCCTTTTGCAGCTGCAGTGTGCTTGGAGCTGGGGGCTTTGTGGTTTCCGAGATGCTAACCCTAGGCGTAACCCTAACCCTAACCCTAGGCATTAAAAGCAGGCCTTGCCTAGGGCTGCTCCCAAGGAAAAAGCTGTGGAGACAGGGATGTTTTGGCAGTTTTGCGCTCCCCTTGGGATGCCTTTTGCAGCTGCGGGGTGCCTGGAGCTGGGGGCTTTGTGGTTTCCGAGATGCTAACCCTAGGCGTAACCCTAACCCTAACCCTAGGCAGGAAAAGCAGGCCTGGCCTATGGCTGCTGCCAAGGAAAAAGCCATGGAGGCAGGGATGTTTTGGCAGTTTTGCGCTCCCCTTGGGATGCCTTTTGCAGCTGCAGAGTGCTTGGAGCTGGGGGCTTTGTGGTTTCCGAGATGCTAACCCTAGGCGTAACCCTAACCCTAACCCTAACCCTAGGCATCAAAAGCAGGCCTGGCCTATGGCTGCTGCCAAGGAAAAAGCCATGGAGGCAGGGATGTTGTGGCAGTTTTGCGCTCCCCTTGGGACGCCTTTTGCAGCTGCAGTGTGCTTGGAGCTGGGGGCTTTGTGGTTTCCGAGATGCTAACCCTAGGCGTAACCCTAACCCTAACCCTAACCCTAACCCTAACCCTAGGCAGGAAAAGCAGGCCTGGCCTATGGGTGCTGCCAAGGAAAAAGCCATGGAGGCAGGTATGTTGTGGCAGTTTTGCGCTCCCCTTGGGATGCCTTTTGCAGCTGCAGTGTGCTTGGAGCTGGGGGCTTTGTGGTTTCCGAGATGCTAACCCTAGGCGTAACCCTAACCCTAACCCTAGGCAGGAAAAGCAGGCCTGGCCTATGGCTGCTGCCAAGGAAAAAGCCGTGGAGACAGGGATGTTGTGGCAGTTTTGCGCTCCCCTTGGGACGCCTTTTTCAGCTGCAGTGTGCTTGGAGCTGGGGGCTTTGTGGTTTCCGAGATGCTAACCCTAGGCGTAACCCTAACCCTAACCCTAACCCTAACCCTAGGCAGGAAAAGCAGGCCTGGCCTAGGGCTGCTGCCAAGGAAAAAGCCATTGAGGCAGGGATGTTGTGGCAGTTTTGCGCTCCCCTTGGGATGCCTTTTGCAGCTGCAGAGTGCTTGGAGCTGGGGGCTTTGTGGTTTCCGAGATGCTAACCCTAGGCGTAAACCTAACCCTAACCCTAACCCTAACCCTAACCCTAACCCTAACCCTAGGCAGGAAAAGCAGGCCTGGCCTATTGCTGCTGCCAAGGAAAAAACCATTGAGGCAGATATGTTGTGGCAGTTTTGCGCTCCCCTTGGGATGCCTTTTGCAGCTGCAGTGTGCTTGGAGCTGGGGGCTTTGTGGTTTCCGAGATGCTAACCCTAGGCGTAACCCTAACCCTAACCCTAGGCAGGAAAAGCAGGCCTGGCCTATGGGTGCTGCCAAGGAAAAAGCCATGGAGGCAGGGATGTTGTGGCAGTTTTGCGCTCCCCTTGGGATGCCTTTTGCAGCTGCAGTGTGCTTGGAGCTGGGGGCTTTGTGGTTTCCGAGATGCTAACCCTAGGCGTAACCCTAACCCTAACCCTAACCCTAACCCTAACCCTAGGCAGGAAAAGCAGGCCTGGCCTAGGGCTGCTGCCAAGGAAAAAGCCATGGAGGCAGGGATGTTGTGGCAGTTTTGCGCTCCCCTTGGGACGCCTTTTGCAGCTGCAGTGTGCTTGGAGCTGGGGGCTTTGTGGTTTCCGAGATGCTAACCCTAGGCGTAACCCTAACCCTAACCCTAACCCTAACCCTAACCCTAGGCAGGAAAAGCAGGCCTGGCCTAGGGCTGCTGCCAAGGAAAAAGCCATTGAGGCAGGGATGTTGTGGCAGTTTTGCGCTCCCCTTGGGATGCCTTTTGCAGCTGCAGTGTGCTTGGAGCTGGGGGCTTTGTGGTTTCCGAGATGCTAACCCTAGGCGTAACCCTAACCCTAACCCTAGGCAGGAAAAGCAGGCCTGGCCTATGGCTGCTGCCAAGGAAAAAGCCGTGGAGACAGGGATGTTGTGGCAGTTTTGCGCTCCCCTTGGGATGCCTTTTGCAGCTGCAGTGTGCTTGGAGCTGGGGGCTTTGTGGTTTCCGAGATGCTAACCCTAGGCATAACCCTAACCCTAACCCTAGGCAGGAAAAGCAGGCCTGGCCTAGGGCTGCTGCCAAGGAAAAAGCCATGGAGGCAGGGATGTTGTGGAAGTTTTGCGCTCCCCTTGGGATGCCTTTTGCAGCTGCAGTGTGCTTGGAGCTGGGGGCTTTGTGGTTTCCGAGATGCTAACCCTAGGCGTAACCCTAACCCTAACCCTAACCCTAACCCTAACCCTAGGCAGGAAAAGCAGGCCTGGCCTATGGGTGCTGCCAAGGAAAAAGCCATTGAGGCAGGGATGTTGTGGCAGTTTTGCGCTCCCCTTGGGATGCCTTTTGCAGCTGCAGTGTGCTTGGAGCTGGGGGCTTTGTGGTTTCCGAGATGCTAACCCTAGGCGTAACCCTAACCCTAACCCTAGGCAGGAAAAGCAGGCCTGGCCTATGGCTGCTGCCAAGGAAAAAGCCGTGGAGACAGGGATGTTGTGGCAGTTTTGCGCTCCCCTTGGGATGCCTTTTGCAGCTGCCGTGTGCTTGGAGCTGGGGACTTTGTGGTTTCCGAGATGCTAACCCTAGGCGTAACCCTAACCCTAACCCTAGGCAGGAAAAGCAGGCCTGGCCTATGGCTGCTGCCAAGGAAAAAGCCGTGGAGACAGGGATGTTGTGGCAGTTTTGCGCTCCCCGTGGGATGCCTTTTGCAGCTGCAGTGTGCTTGGAGCTGGGGGCTTTGTGGTTTCCGAGATGCTAACCCTAGGCGTAACCCTAACCCTAACCCTAGGCATTAAAAGCAGGCCTTGCCTAGGGCTGCTCCCAAGGAAAAAGCTGTGGAGACAGGGATGTTTTGGCAGTTTTGCGCTCCCCTTGGGATGCCTTTTGCAGCTGCGGTGTGCCTGGAGCTGGGGGCTTTGTGGTTTCCGAGATGCTAACCCTAGGCGTAACCCTAACCCTAACCCTAGGCAGGAAAAGCAGGCCTGGCCTATGGCTGCTGCCAAGGAAAAAGCCATGGAGGCAGGGATGTTTTGGCAGTTTTGCGCTCCCCTTGGGATGCCTTTTGCAGCTGCAGAGTGCTTGGAGCTGGGGGCTTTGTGGTTTCCGAGATGCTAACCCTAGGCGTAACCCTAACCCTAACCCTAACCCTAGGCATCAAAAGCAGGCCTGGCCTATGGCTGCTGCCAAGGAAAAAGGCGTGGAGGCAGGGATGTTGTGGCAGTTTTGCGCTCCCCTTGGGACGCCTTTTGCAGCTGCAGTGTGCTTGGAGCTGGGGGCTTTGTGGTTTCCGAGATGCTAACCCTAGGCGTAACCCTAACCCTAACCCTAACCCTAACCCTAGGCAGGAAAAGCAGGCCTGGCCTATGGCTGCTGCCAAGGAAAAAGCCATTGAGGCAGGGATGTTGTGGCAGTTTTGCGCTCCCCTTGGGATGCCTTTTGCAGCTGCAGTGTGCTTGGAGCTGGGGGCTTTGTGGTTTCCGAGATGCTAACCCTAGGCGTAACCCTAACCCTAACCCTAGGCAGGAAAAGCAGGCCTGGCCTATGGCTGCTGCCAAGGAAAAAGCCGTGGAGACAGGGATGTTGTGGCAGTTTTGCGCTCCCCTTGGGATGCCTTTTGCAGCTGCAGTGTGCTTGGAGCTGGGGGCTTTGTGGTTTCCGAGATGCTAACCCTAGGCGTAACCCTAACCCTAACCCTAACCCTAACCCTAACCCTAGGCAGGAAAAGCAGGCCTGGCCTATGGGTGCTGCCAAGGAAAAAGCCATGGAGGCAGGGATGTTGTGGCAGTTTTGCGCTCCCCTTGGGATGCCTTTTGCAGCTGCAGTGTGCTTGGAGCTGGGGGCTTTGTGGTTTCCGAGATGCTAACCCTAGGCGTAACCCTAACCCTAACCCTAGGCAGGAAAAGCAGGCCTGGCCTATGGCTGCTGCCAAGGAAAAAGCCGTGGAGACAGGGATGTTGTGGCAGTTTTGCGCTCCCCTTGGGATGCCTTTTGCAGCTGCCGTGTGCTTGGAGCTGGGGACTTTGTGGTTTCCGAGATGCTAACCCTAGGCGTAACCCTAACCCTAACCCTAGGCAGGAAAAGCAGGCCTGGCCTATGGCTGCTGCCAAGGAAAAAGCCGTGGAGACAGGGATGTTGTGGCAGTTTTGCGCTCCCCTTGGGATGCCTTTTGCAGCTGCAGTGTGCTTGGAGCTGGGGGCTTTGTGGTTTCCGAGATGCTAACCCTAGGCGTAACCCTAACCCTAACCCTAGGCAGGAAAAGCAGGCCTGGCCTAGGGCTGCTGCCAAGGAAAAAGCCATTGAGGCAGGGATGTTGTGGCAGTTTTGCGCTCCCCTTGGGATGCCTTTTGCAGCTGCAGTGTGCTTGGAGCTGGGGGCTTTGTGGTTTCCGAGATGCTAACCCTAGGCGTAACCCTAACCCTAACCCTAGGCATTAAAAGCAGGCCTTGCCTAGGGCTGCTCCCAAGGAAAAAGCTGTGGAGACAGGGATGTTTTGGCAGTTTTGCGCTCCCCTTGGGATGCCTTTTGCAGCTGCGGTGTGCCTGGAGCTGGGGGCTTTGTGGTTTCCGAGATGCTAACCCTAGGCGTAACCCTAACCCTAACCCTAGGCAGGAAAAGCAGGCCTGGCCTATGGCTGCTGCCAAGGAAAAAGCCATGGATGCAGGGATGTTTTGGCAGTTTTGCGCTCCCCTTGGGATGCCTTTTGCAGCTGCAGAGTGCTTGGAGCTGGGGGCTTTGTGGTTTCCGAGATGCTAACCCTAGGCGTAACCCTAACCCTAACCCTAACCCTAGGCAGGAAAAGCAGGCCTGGGCTATGGCTGCTGCCAAGGAAAAAGCCATGGAGGCAGGGATGTTGTGGCAGTTTTGCGCTCCCCTTGGGATGCCTTTTGCAGCTGCAGTGTGCTTGGAGCTGGGGGCTTTGTGGTTTCCGAGATGCTAGCCCTAGGCGTAACCCTAACCCTAACCCTAACCCTAACCCTAACCCTAACCCTAGGCAGGAAAAGCAGGCCTGGCCTATGGCTGCTGCCAAGGAAAAAGCCGTGGAGGCAGGGATGTTGTGGCAGTTTTGCGCTCCCCTTGGGATGCCTTTTGCAGCTGCAGTGTGCTTGGAGCTGGGGGCTTTGTGGTTTCCGAGATGCTAACCCTAGGCGTAACCCTAACCCTAACCCTAACCCTAACCCTAGGCAGGAAAAGCAGGCCTGGCCTAGGGATGCTGCTAAGGAAAAAACCATTGAGGCAGGGATGTTTTGGCAGTTTTGCGCTCCCCTTGGGACGCCTTTTGCAGCTGCAGTGTGCTTGGAGCTGGGGGCTTTGTGGTTTCCGAGATGCTAACCCTAGGCGTAACCCTAACCCTAACCCTAACCCTAACCCTAGGCAGGAAAAGCAGGCCTGGCCTAGGGCTGCTGCCAAGGAAAAAGCCATTGAGGCAGGGATGTTGTGGCAGTTTTGCGCTCCCCTTGGGATGCCTTTTGCAACTGCAGTGTGCTTGGAGCTGGGGGCTTTGTGGTTTCTGAGATGCTAACCGTAGGCGTAACCCTAACCCTAACCCTAGGCAGGAAAAGCAGGCCTGGCCTAGGGCTGCTGCCAAGGAAAAAGCTGTGGAGACAGGGATGTTGTGGCAGTTTTGCGCTCCCCTTGGGATGCCTTTTGCAGCTGCGGTGTGCCTGGAGCTGGGGGCCTTGTGGTTTCCGAGATGCTAACCCTAGGCGTAACCCTAACCCTAACCCTAACCCTAACCCTAACCCTAACCCTAGGCAGGAAAAGCAGGCCTGGCCTATGGCTGCTGCCAAGGAAAAAGCCGTGGAGGCAGGGATGTTGTGGCAGTTTTGCGCTCCCCTTGGGATGCCTTTTGCAGCTGCAGTGTGCTTGGAGCTGGGGGCTTTGTGGTTTCCGAGATGCTAACCCTAGGCGTAACCCTAACCCTAACCCTAACCCTAACCCTAACCCTAGGCAGGAAAAGCAGGCCTGGCCTAGGGCTGCTGCTAAGGAAAAAACCATTGAGGCAGGGATGTTTTGGCAGTTTTGCGCTCCCCTTGGGACGCCTTTTTCAGCTGCAGTGTGCTTGGAGCTGGGGGCTTTGTGGTTTCCGAGATGCTAACCCTAGGCGTAACCCTAACCCTAACCCTAACCCTAACCCTAGGCAGGAAAAGCAGGCCTGGCCTAGGGCTGCTGCCAAGGAAAAAGCCATTGAGGCAGGGATGTTGTGGCAGTTTTGCGCTCCCCTTGGGATGCCTTTTGCAACTGCAGTGTGCTTGGAGCTGGGGGCTTTGTGGTTTCTGAGATGCTAACCCTAGGCGTAACCCTAACCCTAACCCTAGGCAGGAAAAGCAGGCCTGGCCTATGGCTGCTGCCAAGGAAAAAGCCGTGGAGACATGGATGTTGTGGCAGTTTTGCGCTCCCCTTGGGATGCCTTTTGCAGCTGCAGTGTGCTTGGAGCTGGGGGCTTTGTGGTTTCCGAGATGCTAACCCTAGGCGTAACCCTAACCCTAACCCTAGGCAGGGAAAGCAGGCCTGGCCTATGGCTGCTGCCAAGGAAAAAGCCGTGGAGACAGGCATGTTTTGGCAGTTTTGCGCTCCCCTTGGGATGCCTTTTGCAGCTGCAGTGTGCTTGGAGCTGGGGGCTTTGTGGTTTCCGAGATGCTAACCCTAGGCGTAACCCTAACCCTAACCCTAACCCTAACCCTAACCCTAGGCAGGAAAAGCAGGCCTGGCCTAGGGCTGCTGCCAAGGAAAAAGCCATGGAGGCAGGGATGTTGTGGCAGTTTTGCGCTCCCCTTGGGACGCCTTTTGCAGCTGCAGTGTGCTTGGAGCTGGGGGCTTTGTGGTTTCCGAGATGCTAACCCTAGGCGTAACCCTAACCCTAACCCTAACCCTAACCCTAACCCTAGGCAGGAAAAGCAGGCCTGGCCTATGGGTGCTGCCAAGGAAAAAGCCATTGAGGCAGGGATGTTGTGGCAGTTTTGCGCTCCCCTTGGGATGCCTTTTGCAGCTGCAGTGTGCTTGGAGCTGGGGGCTTTGTGGTTTCCGAGATGCTAACCCTAGGCGTAACCCTAACCCTAACCCTAGGCAGGAAAAGCAGGCCTGGCCTATGGCTGCTGCCAAGGAAAAAGCCGTGGAGACAGGGATGTTGTGGCAGTTTTGCGCTCCCCTTGGGATGCCTTTTGCAGCTGCCGTGTGCTTGGAGCTGGGGACTTTGTGGTTTCCAAGATGCTAACCCTAGGCGTAACCCTAACCCTAACCCTAGGCAGGAAAAGCAGGCCTGGCCTATGGCTGCTGCCAAGGAAAAAGCCGTGGAGACAGGGATGTTGTGGCAGTTTTGCGCTCCCCGTGGGATGCCTTTTGCAGCTGCAGTGTGCTTGGAGCTGGGGGCTTTGTGGTTTCCGAGATGCTAACCCTAGGCGTAACCCTAACCCTAACCCTAGGCATTAAAAGCAGGCCTTGCCTAGGGCTGCTCCCAAGGAAAAAGCTGTGGAGACAGGGATGTTTTGGCAGTTTTGCGCTGCCCTTGGGATGCCTTTTGCAGCTGCGGTGTGCCTGGAGCTGGGGGCTTTGTGGTTTCCGAGATGCTAACCCTAGGCGTAACCCTAACCCTAACCCTAGGCAGGAAAAGCAGGCCTGGCCTATGGCTGCTGCCAAGGAAAAAGCCATGGAGGCAGGGATGTTTTGGCAGTTTTGCGCTCCCCTTGGGATGCCTTTTGCAGCTGCAGAGTGCTTGGAGCTGGGGGCTTTGTGGTTTCCGAGATGCTAACCCTAGGCGTAACCCTAACCCTAACCCTAACCCTAGGCATCAAAAGCAGGCCTGGCCTATGGCTGCTGCCAAGGAAAAAGCCATGGAGGCAGGGATGTTGTGGCAGTTTTGCGCTCCCCTTGGGACGCCTTTTGCAGCTGCAGTGTGCTTGGAGCTGGGGGCTTTGTGGTTTCCGAGATGCTAACCCTAGGCGTAACCCTAACCCTAACCCTAACCCTAACCCTAGGCAGGAAAAGCAGGCCTGGCCTATGGCTGCTGCCAAGGAAAAAGCCATTGAGGCAGGGATGTTGTGGCAGTTTTGCGCTCCCCTTGGGATGCCTTTTGCAGCTGCAGTGTGCTTGGAGCTGGGGGCTTTGTGGTTTCCGAGATGCTAACCCTAACCCTAACCCTAACCCTAACCCTAGGCAGGAAAAGCAGGCCTGGCCTATGGCTGCTGCCAAGGAAAAGGCCGTGGAGACAGGGTTGTTGTGGCAGTTTTGCGCTCCCCTTGGGATGCCTTTTGCAGCTGCAGTGTGCCTGGAGCTGGGGGCTTTGTGGTTTCCGAGATGCTAACCCTAGGCGTAACCCTAACCCTAACCCTAGGCAGGAAAAGCAGGCCTGGCCTATGGCTGCTGCCAAGGAAAAAGCCGTGGAGACAGGGATGTTGTGGCAGTTTTGCGCTCCCCTTGGGATGCCTTTTGCAGCTGCAGTGTGCTTGGAGCTGGGGGCTTTGTGGTTTCCGAGATGCTAACCCTAGGCATAACCCTAACCCTAACCCTAGGCAGGAAAAGCAGGCCTGGCCTAGGGCTGCTGCCAAGGAAAAAGCCATGGAGGCAGGGATGTTGTGGCAGTTTTGCGCTCCCCTTGGGATGCCTTTTGCAGCTGCAGTGTGCTTGGAGCTGGGGGCTTTGTGGTTTCCGAGATGCTAACCCTAGGCGTAACCCTAACCCTAACCCTAACCCTAACCCTAGGCAGGAAAAGCAGGCCTGGCCTATGGCTGCTGCCAAGGAAAAAGCCGTGGAGACAGGGATGTTGTGGCAGTTTTGCGCTCCCCTTGGGATGCCTTTTGCAGCTGCAGTGTGCTTGGAGCTGGGGGCTTTGTGGTTTCCGAGATGCTAACCCTAGGCGTAACCCTAACCCTAACCCTAACCCTAACCCTAACCCTAACCCTAGGCAGGAAAAGCAGGCCTGGCCTAGGGCTGCTGCCAAGGAAAAAGCCGTGGAGACAGGGATGTTGTGGCAGTTTTGCGCTCCCCTTGGGATGCCTTTTGCAGCTGCAGTGTGCTTGGAGCTGGGGGCTTTGTGGTTTCCGAGATGCTAACCCTAGGCGTAACCCTAACCCTAACCCTAGGCAGGAATAGCAGGCCTGGCCTATGGCTGCTGCCAAGGAAAAAGCCGTGGAGACAGGGATGTTGTGGCAGTTTTGCGCTCCCCTTGGGATGCCTTTTGCAGCTGCAGTGTGCTTGGAGCTGGGGGCTTTGTGGTTTCCAAGATGCTAACCCTAGGCGTAACCCTAACCCTAACCCTAGGCAGGAAAAGCAGGCCTGGCCTAGGGCTGCTGCCAAGGAAAAAGCTGTGGAGACAGGGATGTTGTGGCAGTTTTGCGCTCCCCTTGGGATGCCTTTTGCAGCTGCAGTGTGCCTGGAGCTGGGGGCTTTGTGGTTTACGAGATGCTAACCCTAGGCGTAACCCTAACCCTAACCCTAGGCAGGAAAAGCAGGCCTGGTCTATGGCTGCTGCCAAGGAAAAAGCCGTGGAGACAGGGATGTTGTGGCAGTTTTGCGCTCCCCTTGGGATGCCTTTTGCAGCTGCAGTGTGCTTGGAGCTGGGGGCTTTGTGGTTTCCGAGATGCTAACCCTAGGCGTAACCCTAACCCTAACCCTAACCCTAACCCTAACCCTAGGCAGGAAAAGCAGGCCTGGCCTAGGGCTGCTGCCAAGGATAATACCGTGGAGGCAGGGATGTTGTGGCAGTTTTGCGCTCCCCTTGGGATGCCTTTTGCAGCTGCAGTGTGCTTGGAGCTGGGGGCTTTGTGGTTTCCAAGATGCTAACCCTAGGCGTAACCCTAACCCTAACCCTAACCCTAACCCTAGGCAGGAAAAGCAGGCCTGGCCTATGGCTGCTGCCAAGGAAAATGCCGTGGAGACAGGGATGTTTTGGCAGTTTTGTGCTCCCCTTGGGATGCCTTTTGCAGCTGCAGTGTGCTTGGAGCTGGGGGCTTTGTGGTTTCCGAGATGCTAACCCTAGGCGTAACCCTAACCCTAACCCTAGGCAGTAATAGCAGGCCTGGCCTATGGGTGCTGCCAAGGAAAAAGCCGTGGAGACAGGGATGTTGTGGCAGTTTTGCGCTCCCCTTGGGATGCCTTTTGCAGCTGCAGTGTGCTTGGAGCTGGGGGCTTTGTGGTTTCCGAGATGCTAACCCTAGGCGTAACCCTAACCCTAACCCTAACCCTAACCCTAACCCTAACCCTAACCCTAGGCAGGAAAAGCAGGCCTGGCCTATGGCTGCTGCCAAGGAAAAAACCATTGAGGCAGGGATGTTGTGGCAGTTTTGCGCTCCCCTTGGGATGCCTTTTGCAGCTGCAGTGTGCTTGGAGCTGGGGGCTTTGTGGTTTCCGAGATGCTAACCCTAGGCGTAACCCTAACCCTAACCCTAGGCAGGAAAAGCAGGCCTGGCCTAGGGCTGCTGCCAAGGAAAAAGCCATGGAGGCAGGGATGTTGTGGCAGTTTTGCGCTCCCCTTGGGATGCCTTTTGCAGCTGCAGTGTGCTTGGAGCTGGGGGCTTTGTGGTTTCCGAGATGCTAACCCTAGGCGTAACCCTAACCCTAACCCTAACCCTAACCCTAGGCAGGAAAAGCAGGCCTGGCCTAGGGCTGCTGCTAAGGAAAAAACCATTGAGGCAGAGATGTTGTGGCAGTTTTGCGCTCCCCTTGGGATGCCTTTTGCAGCTGCAGTGTGCTTGGAGCTGGGGGCTTTGTGGTTTCCGAGATGCTAACCCTAGGCGTAACCCTAACCCTAACCCTAACCCTAACCCTAACCCTAGGCAGGAAAAGCAGGCCTGGCCTAGGGCTGCTGCCAAGGAAAAAGCCGTGGAGACAGGGATGTTGTGGCAGTTTTGCGCTCCCCTTGGGATGCCTTTTGCAGCTGCAGTGTGCTTGGAGCTGGGGGCTTTGTGGTTTCCGAGATGCTAACCCTAGGCGTAACCCTAACCCTAACCCTAGGCAGGAATAGCAGGCCTGGCCTATGGGTGCTGCCAAGGAAAAAGCCGTGGAGACAGGGATGTTGTGGCAGTTTTGCGCTCCCCTTGGGATGCCTTTTGCAGCTGCAGTGTGCCTGGAGCTGGGGGTTTTGTGGATTCCGAGATGCTAACCCTAGGCGTAACCCTAACCCTTACCCTAGGCATTAAAAGCAGGCCTGGCCTAGGGCTGCTGCCAAGGAAAAAGCCATGGAGACAGGGATGTTGTGGCAGTTTTGCGCTCCCCTTGGGATGCCTTTTGCAGCTGCAGTGTGCCTGGAGCTGGGGGCTTTGTGGTTTACGAGATGCTAACCCTAGGCGTAACCCTAACCCTAACCCTAGGCAGGAAAAGCAGGCCTGGCCTATGGCTGCTGCTAAGGAAAAAGCCGTGGAGGCAGGGATGTTTTGGCAGTTTTGCGCTCCCCTTGGGATGCCTTTTGCAGCTGCAGTGTGCTTGGAGCTGGGGGCTTTGTGGTTTCCGAGATGCTAACCCTAGGCGTAACCCTAACCCTAACCCTAGGCAGGAAAAGCAGGCCTGGCCTATGGCTGCTGCCAAGGAAAATGCCGTGGAGAGAGGGATGTTTTGGCAGTTTTGTGCTCCCCTTGGGATGCCTTTTGCAGCTGCAGTGTGCTTGGAGCTGGGGGCTTTGTGGTTTCCGAGATGCTAACCCTAGGCGTAACCCTAACCCTAACCCTAGGCAGGAAAAGCAGGCCTGGCCTAGGGCTGCTGCCAAGGAAAAAGCCATGGAGGCAGGGATGTTTTGGCAGTTTTGCGCTCCCCTTGGGATGCCTTTTGCAGCTGCAGTGTGCTTGGAGCTGGGGGCTTTGTGGTTTCTGAGATGCTAACCCTAGGCGTAACCCTAACCCTAACCCTAACCCTAACCCTAACCCTAGGCAGGAAAAGCAGGCCTGGCCTATGGCTGCTGCCAAGGAAAAAACCACTGAGGCAGGGATGTTGTGGCAGTTTTGCGCTCCCCTTGGGATGCCTTTTGCAGCTGCAGTGTGCTTGGAGCTGGGGGCTTTGTGGTTTCCGAGATGCTAACCCTAGGCGTAACCCTAACCCTAACCCTAGGCAGGAAAAGCAGGCCTGGCCTAGGGCTGCTGCCAAGGATAATACCGTGGAGGCAGGGATGTTGTGGCAGTTTTGCGCTCCCCTTGGGACCCTTTTGCAGCTGCAGTGTGCTTGGAGCTGGGGGCTTTGTGGTTTCCGAGATGCTAACCCTAGGCGTAACCCTAACCCTAACCCTAGGCAGGAAAAGCAGGCCTGGCCTATGGCTGCTGCCAAGGAAAAAGCCGTGGAGACAGGGATGTTGTGGCAGTTTTGCGCTCCCCTTGGGATGCCTTTTGCAGCTGCAGTGTGCTTGGAGCTGGGGGCTTTGTGGTTTCCGAGATGCTAACCCTAGGCGTAACCCTAACCCTAACCCTAGGCAGGAAAAGCAGGCCTGGCCTATGGCTGCTGCCAAGGAAAATGCCGTGGAGAGAGGGATGTTTTGGCAGTTTTGCGCTCCCCTTGGGATGCCTTTTGCAGCTGCAGTGTGCTTGGAGCTGGGGGCTTTGTGGTTTCCGAGATGCTAACCCTAGGCGTAACCCTAACCCTAACCCTAGGCAGGAAAAGCAGGCCTGGCCTAGGGCTGCTGCCAAGGAAAAAGCCGTGGAGACAGGGATGTTGTGGCAGTTTTGCGCTCCCCTTGGGATGCCTTTTGCAGCTGCAGTGTGCTTGGAGCTGGGGGCTTTGTGGTTTCCGAGATGCTAACCCTAGGCGTAACCCTAACCCTAACCCTAACCCTAACCCTAACCCTAACCCTAGGCAGGAAAAGCAGGCCTGGCCTATGGCTGCTGCCAAGGAAAAAACCATTGAGGCAGGGATGTTGTGGCAGTTTTGCGCTCCCCTTGGGATGCCTTTTGCAGCTGCAGTGTGCTTGGAGCTGGGGGCTTTGTGGTTTCCGAGATGCTAACCCTAGGCGTAACCCTAACCCTAACCCTAGGCAGGAAAAGCAGGCCTGGCCTAGGGCTGCTGCCAAGGAAAAAGCCATGGAGGCAGGGATGTTGTGGCAGTTTTGCGCTCCCCTTGGGATGCCTTTTGCAGCTGCAGTGTGCTTGGAGCTGGGGGCTTTGTGGTTTCCGAGATGCTAACCCTAGGCGTAACCCTAACCCTAACCCTAACCCTAACCCTAGGCAGGAAAAGCAGGCCTGGCCTAGGGCTGCTGCCAAGGAAAAAACCATTGAGGCAGAGATGTTGTGGCAGTTTTGCGCTCCCCTTGGGATGCCTTTTGCAGCTGCAGTGTGCTTGGAGCTGGGGGCTTTGTGGTTTCCGAGATGCTAACCCTAGGCATAACCCTAACCCTAACCCTAGGCAGGAAAAGCAGGCCTGGCCTAGGGCTGCTGCCAAGGAAAAAGCCATGGAGGCAGGGATGTTTTGGCAGTTTTGCGCTCCCCTTGGGATGCCTTTTGCAGCTGCAGTATGCTTGGAGCTGGGGGCTTTGTGGTTTCCGAGATGCTAACCCGAGGCGTAACCCTAACCCTAACCCTAACCCTAACCCTAACCCTAACCCTAACCCTAACCCTAAGCCTAACCCTAACCCTAACCCTAACCCTAGGCAGGGAAAGCAGGCCTGGCCTATGGCTGCTGCCAAGGAAAAAGCTGTGGAGACAGGGATGTTTTGGCAGTTTTGCGCTCCCCTTGGGATGCCTTTTGCAGCTGCAGTGTGCCTGGAGCTGGGGGCTTTGTGGTTTCCGAGATGCTAACCCTAGGCGTAACCCTAGCCCTAACCCTAACCCTAACCCTAACCCTAACCCTAACCCTAGGCAGGAAAAGCAGGCCTGGCCTATGGCTGCTGCCAAGGAAAAAGCCGTGGAGACAGGGATGTTGTGGCAGTTTTGTGCTCCCCTTGGGATGCCTTTTGAAGCTGCAGTGTGCTTGGAGCTGGGGGCTTTGTGGTTTCCGAGATGCTAACCCTAACCCTAACCCTAACCCTAACCCTAACCCTAACCCTAACCCTAGGCAGGAAAAGCAGGCCTGGCCTATGGGTGCTGCCAAGGAAAAAGCCGTGGAGACAGGGATGTTGTGGCAGTTTTGCGCTCCCCTTGGGATGCCTTTTGCAGCTGCAGTGTGCTTGGAGCTGGGGGCTTTGTGGTTTCCGAGATGCTAACCCTAGGCGTAACCCTAACCCTAACCCTAACCCTAACCCTAGGCAGGAAAAGCAGGCCTGGCCTAGGGCTGCTGCTAAGGAAAAAACCACTGAGGCAGGGATGTTGTGGCAGTTATGCGCTCCCCTTGGGATGCCTTTTGCAGCTGCCGTGTGCTTGGAGGTGGGGGCTTTGTGGTTTCCGAGATGCTAACCCTAGGCGTAACCCTAACCCTAACCCTAGGCAGGAAAAGCAGGCCTGGCCTATGGCTGCTGCCAAGGAAAAAGCCGTGGAGACAGAGATGTTGTGGCAGTTTTGCGCTCCCCTTGGGATGCCTTTTGCAGCTGCAGTGTGCTTGGAGCTGGGGGCTTTGTGGTTTCCGAGATGCTAACCGTAGGCGTAACCCTAACCCTAACCCTAGGCAGGAAAAGCAGGCCTGGCCTAGGGCTGCTGCCAAGGAAAAAGCCATGGAGGCAGGGATGTTTTGGCAGTTTTGCGCTCCCCTTGGGATGCCTTTTGCAGCTGCAGTGTGCTTGGAGCTGGGGGCTTTGTGGTTTCCGAGATGCTAACCCTAGGCGTAACCCTAACCCTAACCCTAACCCTAACCCTAGGCAGGAAAAGCAGGCCTGGCCTATGGCTGCTGCCAAGGAAAAAGCCATGGAGGCAGGGATGTTTTGGCAGTTTTGCGCTCCCCTTGGGATGCCTTTTGCAGCTGCAGTATGCTTGGAGCTGGGGGCTTTGTGGTTTCCGAGATGCTAACCCGAGGCGTAACCCTAACCCTAACCCTAACCCTAACCCTAACCCTAACCCTAACCCTAAGCCTAACCCTAACCCTAACCCTAACCCTAGGCAGGGAAAGCAGGCCTGGCCTATGGCTGCTGCCAAGGAAAAAGCTGTGGAGACAGGGATGTTTTGGCAGTTTTGCGCTCCCCTTGGGATGCCTTTTGCAGCTGCAGTGTGCCTGGAGCTGGGGGCTTTGTGGTTTCCGAGATGCTAACCCTAGGCGTAACCCTAGCCCTAACCCTAACCCTAACCCTAACCCTAACCCTAACCCTAGGCAGGAAAAGCAGGCCTGGCCTATGGCTGCTGCCAAGGAAAAAGCCGTGGAGACAGGGATGTTGTGGCAGTTTTGTGCTCCCCTTGGGATGCCTTTTGAAGCTGCAGTGTGCTTGGAGCTGGGGGCTTTGTGGTTTCCGAGATGCTAACCCTAACCCTAACCCTAACCCTAACCCTAACCCTAACCCTAGGCAGGAAAAGCAGGCCTGGCCTATGGGTGCTGCCAAGGAAAAAGCCGTGGAGACAGGGATGTTGTGGCAGTTTTGCGCTCCCCTTGGGATGCCTTTTGCAGCTGCAGTGTGCTTGGAGCTGGGGGCTTTGTGGTTTCCGAGATGCTAACCCTAGGCGTAACCCTAACCCTAACCCTAACCCTAACCCTAGGCAGGAAAAGCAGGCCTGGCCTAGGGCTGCTGCTAAGGAAAAAACCACTGAGGCAGGGATGTTGTGGCAGTTATGCGCTCCCCTTGGGATGCCTTTTGCAGCTGCCGTGTGCTTGGAGGTGGGGGCTTTGTGGTTTCCGAGATGCTAACCCTAGGCGTAACCCTAACCCTAACCCTAGGCAGGAAAAGCAGGCCTGGCCTATGGCTGCTGCCAAGGAAAAAGCCGTGGAGACAGAGATGTTGTGGCAGTTTTGCGCTCCCCTTGGGATGCCTTTTGCAGCTGCAGTGTGCTTGGAGCTGGGGGCTTTGTGGTTTCCGAGATGCTAACCGTAGGCGTAACCCTAACCCTAACCCTAGGCAGGAAAAGCAGGCCTGGCCTAGGGCTGCTGCCAAGGAAAAAGCCATGGAGGCAGGGATGTTTTGGCAGTTTTGCGCTCCCCTTGGGATGCCTTTTGCAGCTGCAGTGTGCTTGGAGCTGGGGGCTTTGTGGTTTCCGAGATGCTAACCCTAGGCGTAACCCTAACCCTAACCCTAACCCTAACCCTAGGCAGGAAAAGCAGGCCTGGCCTAGGGCTGCTGCTAAGGAAAAAACAACTGAGGCAGGGATGTTGTGGCAGTTATGCGCTCCCCTTGGGATGCCTTTTGCAGCTGCAGTGTGCTTGGAGCTGGGGGCTTTGTGGTTTCCGAGATGCTAACCCTAGGCGTAACCCTAACCCTAACCCTAACCCTAACCCTAACCCTAACCCTAACCCTAACCCTAGGCAGGAAAAGCAGGCCTGGCCTAGGGCTGCTGCCAAGGAAAAAGCCGTGGAGACAGGGATGTTGTGGCAGTTTTGCGCTCCCCTTGGGATGCCTTTTGCAGCTGCAGTGTGCTTGGAGCTGGGGGCTTTGTGGTTTTTGAGATGCTAACCCTAGGCGTAACCCTAACCCTAACCCTAGGCAGGAAAGGCAGGCCTGGTCTATGGCTGCTGCCAAGGAAAAAGCCATTGAGGCAGGGATGTTGTGGCAGTTTTGCGCTCCCCTTGGGATGCCTTTTGCAGCTGCAGTGTGCTTGGAGCTGGGGGCTTTGTGGTTTCCGAGATGCTAACCCTAGGCGTAACCCTAACCCTAACCCTAACCCTATGCAGGAAAAGCAGGCCTGGCCTATGGCTGCTGCCAAGGAAAAAGCCGTGGAGACAGGGATGTTGTGGCAGTTTTGCGCTCCCCTTGGGATGCCTTTTGCAGCTGCAGTGTGCTTGGAGCTGGGGGCTTTGTGGTTTCCGAGATGCTAACCCTAGGCGTAACCCTAACCCTAACCCTAACCCTAACCCTAGGCAGGAACAGCAGGTCTTGCCTAGGGCTGCTGCCAAGGAAAAAGCCATGGAGACAGGGATGTTGTGGCGGTTTTGCGCTCCCCTTAGGATGCCTTTTGCAGCTGCAGTGCGCTTGGAGCTGGGGGCTTTGTCGTTTCTGAGATACTAACCCTAGGCGTAACCCTAACCCTAACCCTAACCCTAACCCTAGGCAGGAAAAGCAGGCCTGGCCTAGGGCTGCTGCTAAGGAAAAAACCACTGAGGCAGGGATGTTGTGGCAGTTATGCGCTCCCCTTGGGATGCCTTTTGCAGCTGCCGTGTGCTTGGAGGTGGGGGCTTT